>NC_138206.1:98533608-99133608 GCF_964194415.1 Vipera berus
CAATATAACAGCATAAGGGAGGAGACTGTAAACTCCATCATCCGTTCCAGTCAAACAGCAGCTCCCACCATCACCAGGGCACAAAGCAAAGCTGAGAGCAAGGTAACCGACAATCTTGTTCAACCGCTAAGAGCGACCCTGACCAGGAGCAATTGGTTTGCATGCCACAAAGCTGACTTCACTCTACATGATGGCCTTGCCTGGAGTGGGTCTAAACTCTACGTACCCACAAGGACTAGAGGACTGTAGGACTTTAGTTCTGCAGCATAGCCACAGTTCCAAAATGGCTGGACACTTTGGATTTGTCAAAACCTTGGTGAGATGCCAATTCTGGTGGCCAAACATGAAATTAGAGTTTTGAACTGGGAAGGGGAAGGTTGAATTCAAGGCCTATTTGGCTAAATTGGGCCACTTACTTTCTCTCAGACCATCATATTCCACACTACTATATTTGGAGAAAAGCTATGTTGCCAATTGCCCTGTTTATGCATTCATGAAGGGTCACCCCAGGAAACCACCAGGTTTCCTACAATATATAGGTAACCCTATGGCTCCTTGGAAGGAGGTTTCTATGGACTTTATTGTGGAACTACCTGACAGCTCAGGGAACACAGTAATATGGGGTTTTTTTTAGTGACCTCTTCTCCAAACAGGATCACTTCATGGCTTGTCCCAAAATCCCTTTGGCACGGACCCTAGAAAAACTGTGCAACATATCTACCAGCTCCATGGAGCTCCGACCAGAATAATTTCAGACCGGTGTGTGTGTGTGTGTGTGTGTGTGTGTGTGTGTGCGTCCAATTTACTTTCCAATTTTGGCAAGAATTTTTAAAGCTCTTGGGTATCTTTATTATTATGTCAATTACCAACAAGACAATTGGTCAGACTTTCTCCTCTTTGCAGAGGTCACTTATAACAATTTATACACACTACCAGTTTCATGCCATTCTGGGTGGCCACTGGCAAAGACCCAACAATCTCTCCAAAGCATGTTGCTAGCTGAATGGGTAAAATCCCTGCAACTTACATGGCCAGTTGTCCACAAGGTGCTTGAAACAAGGATTGCCGACGGGCGATCCACAGGGGGAGGGCGTTCTCTGTGGGCGTGCCTGCCCTATGGAATCAACTGCCAATGGAACTCCGGACTGCCCCCGACCTTCGTTCATTTCGCCGGGACCTAAAAACCTGGCTCTTTGAGCTATCTGGTCTGGACTGAGGGGTTTAATGTTTTTAAATTGTGATTTAATTTTTGTGGCTAGACTTAATTTAATTTATTTTAATTTATTTTAATTTTATATTGGATTGTTTTTAAATTTTGCCTTGAGTCCTTTGGGAATAGGGCGGTATATAAACAAAATAAATAAATAAATAAATAAATAAATAAATAAATAAATAAATAAATAAAATGCGAGACACAAAAAGTACACTGACAAAAAGAGATTGCAGCAAAAGGAATTTAAAGTTTCCACAAAATTCCTGTAATCCAGACGATCCTTCAAGAAACTGGGACCAAAATATGTTGGACCTTTCCCTATCATTAGACTTATCAACCCAGTGATGGTGGAATTAAAGCTACCAAACACCCTTCAATGCGTCCATCCTGTTTTCCACTGCAGCCTTTTAAAATCTTCAAACACATCACCCTTTTATCCCGCAACCAAGCTGCCCCCAACCCTTATACTTATTGAACCAGAACAACACTTTGGGGCCAAGGAGATCCTTCATGGGCACACAGAGGTAAGCTTCAATATTTAATCCCCTGGAAATGTTTCCCACCTTCTGAAATGAGTGGGTTGATACCCAACATGTGTAGTCACCATGCCTGTTCCATAAATTTCATAACTGATACCTTGACAAACTTCACTGAAATCCTAATCTTTCGTTTCTTTTCTTTCCCTAGGTTTAGCCTTTTTTTCAAGGGGGCAGAATGTCAGAACTGCTATCTTGAGCTGCAGCTTTGCTTTGCTAAATGCCAGCCTGCCATAGATTATGGGGGGAGGGAGCTGCTGAGAAGAGGAAAACCAAAACTACTTGTCATGCCTTCCCAAGGCCTCTGCTCATCGTACCAAGGCCAGAGACCCAGAAGGGGAATGCAATGTCTCACCATCTAGCCCGTTGACACAGGGAACATGTGAATGTCACTGGGCAATAGGGAGATAACAGGGGGGAGGAACAGGAAAGGGAAAGTTAACTAGGGAAGCTTTGCACGCAAACTTTTAACTGTTGCTTCACTGTAATCCACTTGGCTTTTAGTAAAAGTATATCTTTCATTATAAATGGAGCCGAGGGTCTTTCTTTGTTAAGGCACCAAGTCAGGATAGGCCTGAGAATGAACTCTAAAGTCCATTTCTTATGGATTAGTAAATTTCAAACAATGGCTGTAAGAATAAGATGTTTGTTACTGATGATCTGAGGGGATAGGTTACGGCATAAGATAGACTAATATTAGAATAATTTAGTGCACCAACTAGATGAGAAATGTGCCCAAAGTGATTCAGAATTTGTTTCAATGCACAAATTTTCTTTTGAAGGAAAGGAAGTTGAAATTGGCTCACATTAGGCCAGAATATGAATCAGAAATTTCATTTCCTTTTCTCTTGAGAATATATTTGACACATGCTGCCCTGAAATGTCTAGGATTGTCATATAAGATAGGTAGGTAGTCATGTGAGTTTTCTAACTATAACTAAACATTCTCTTGATTTTCAGAGCTATATCAGACAGAACTCCAAATTTCATTTACCGAAGGCATTTTGTATTTATTTTGTACTCTCAATACTCTGAAACTGCATCAGTTTGGTAATGTGCTTTATATCCCTTTTCACTTACCAGATGGCAAACGCCATTGTCCAAGCTTTCGCTGAGGTTTACCCCCCTCACCAGAATCTTGTCGATATCCACCTCTGTCAGAAAGCGTGGGACTAAGCAGCTGCTGTTCACTACTTGTCTGAATAGAATGAGAGAAAAAAGGAATTAAAACCTGAAAACAACAAAAAGGACCTTTGATTTTTGGCCCTTGTTTCACAAATTTTGCAGTTGCAATTTTGTGTAGATTATTCTGTTCAGCCCCGTGTACTTTCTTTTTGTTATTTTTTTAAAAAGCTACATTCATTGTCATTGACAGATTTGAATGCAGATTTCTCAAATGTATGTGTGTGCATATGTGTGTGTGTATCTGTTAATAATGTTTTCTACGCATGTTTTTTGTATGTAATTTTTCCAATCCATTTTGACACATTTCATCCAGATACAAACATCCATATTTAGACTCTAAATGTTGCTCTCTCATTTAGATACTAATAGAATGTTGTGATAGATCAAGCCATTTTATTCCCATTAATATCTGTGTTAAGTTTCTTTTAAATCCCTGGCTACAACTTATTGATAATATTATTTATTGCCACATTTATTTCTAGAAACATTTTAGGAAAATGTATTCCAGAATGTTATGGGATTCAATGTGTTATTCCAAAATATAAAATACTGGTCACAGAAAAAATAAAGGTTGTTTATATCTGAGGGTTGTAATACTCCCTTGTGCATAATGGATCAAGAAATTATGTATTTTAGGCCTCATAAAATTGAACATAAAATTATATTAAACATAAGAGAATGGAGAAGTAAAAGAAAAAAAGGAAAAAAGAAAGAAAAGCAAGTTTCCAAGGCCAGCAAACAGTATGTGTCCTTTACACAGATTTTTGAGGCAGAAATGAATGGAAAGGTCTTTTACTGAGGTGCTTTAGATCTGGTAGGTATCTACCAAATATGTCTCACTCAGATGCAGTTGAATGTTTTCTCATATGTTGTGTACTATTACGCAGACCCATGGTTTTTTTAATGCTTCTAGGCCATATTAGGCTGTGGCTTCAAGTCAATATTGATTCCTGGCAAGTTTCTGGACAAGTCCCTGCAGTTTTCTTGGCAATATTTTGGAAGTGAGAATGAGGGCTGAGAGAAAGAGTGACTGGGCCAAAATCATCCAGCTGGCTTCACGTCTAAGGTGGGCCTAGAACTCATGGCCTCCCTGATGTTAGCCTGATGCCTTAATCACTACACCAAACTGGCTCCCTTTCTGGCTTTTTGAGAACAACAGTAGGGATGAACCCATACCTCAGGCTGTGCACTGTTATCCTGGTTATTAGCATTCATATCTTCACTTGGCTGTGTTGTCTCAATGCTTGGTGGATTTAGGAAACGGCTTAACTCCTGCTGTTGACTCTCTCGGAGGCTGTGGATGATACTGCATGACTGCTGTTGTTTCTAGGAAAATAAGACACATGTGATATATTTTGTTTTCTTTAAAAGCACTTTTCAAAAACCCTTGGCAAGCTTAAGAACTATGGAAGGACAATTAATGGTGATGGTAGATGGATGGGATCAAAGAGCTATGGCTTATCATTGGTGACAGACTGAAATGATAAGTATTTCTCCACACAGTCACTAGGGTCGGAGCCTGACTTGATGGCATAAAATCAACCAAAGTACTTTTCAAAAATTAGGATTCTCTTTTAAATGATTTTTCCTATTGTATTGTTTTTATAAGGTACACATATTTTATTTCTGTTTTCAAGTGACTATCCAAAAAAGTTATTTAAATCAAAATAATAAAAAAGATGTTTTCAAAATATCATTTAGAGACTACTGAAGTATATTAGCTTCAATAATTTTTAAATTGGACAGTCTCTTCTTAAAAGCCTCCAGCAATGGGGCACTCACAA
This sequence comes from Vipera berus, assembly GCF_964194415.1. Lineage (NCBI taxonomy): Eukaryota > Metazoa > Chordata > Lepidosauria > Squamata > Viperidae > Vipera > Vipera berus. Next base: position 98,538,327 of record NC_138206.1, read on the forward strand.
CTCCTGAAGGCAATGTAAAAGTATATTTTTTCCTCACATTCATTTCAAGCTTTCTTATATATATATTTAAAATGTAAAAGGTTTATAGGGGCAAAATCAACTCTTGTGTACAAAGTATCGTCATCCTCCATTTTTTGTTGTTTTTCTAAATGTTTTCTATCGTGAGAAGAGAGAAGGAATTAGCAAGAAAAGATTGCAAGGCTCATCATATGTTTTCACATGGTTTTGCGCTGAAGATTTCATAGAATCTTATTGGTTATTAAGGCAAGACTCCTGCAAAATGCAGGGTCTGGAGTAATAATAAGATTAATAACTATATCAATATTTATCTGAAATGTACATCTCTGTCATTTCCACTCACTTGTTCAAGTCCTATCTTCTGACTTTTAAAATAGCATTTAAAAGTATTAATAACACAATAATGTTAAACTTACTGCTCTAATGCGCTTCAAGCATTTTTTCAACCACATGCGTATTGTCTGCTTGGCAACTTCTTCCTCGATGGTGTACTCTAGTTGTTCCCTAGCAAGGAGTTCTTCCAGCTGAAGACTTTTTCTGATGTCAACCGATCTATATGACAGCATGCTAGAAGAAACGTATATTAGTAAATATATATTTTTTAAAAAGGAAAATGACTCTATGTCAAAACCATATAGATCCTTTGGAATGTTTATTTGGCTTGTAAAATGATGCTTAATGTCTCTGTGTCCATTGATAATTACATAGTGAGTGTGTTGAAGTAATTATACATTACAAGGAAATTTGTGACCAGAGCAGTTGGTAATTAGTTTGGTGAAGATCCAATTAATATAACTGCTTCCGTGACTGTGTCAAGGTAATGATTTAAAAGCTAACTTGCTGATGTGAGATGTATGATGTAATGATGGGAATGACTCAGCAGGGTCTATGTCCCTTTAAGAGCCAGCTGGGTCTGTGTCCATTTAAGAGCTTTGTATAAAAGGGAAGGCTCAGCAGATGTGTGCTCTCTGTTTCATTTCCTGCTGTAACTGCTGTGTGTTGGAGCCTGCTATATTAACATGTGTATGTATATTGTTCTTGATATATGATATTGTAGATAATGTAAGATAAACCACCATTTAATATATACTGTTTATTGTGTTTACTCCTGGGTTATCTCAGTGCAATAAGACTGTGCATGCTCTGACAGATTGTTTATAGCTCTAGCTATGTGCACTAACAAAAACGTTGTTTCTGTTAAAGTTTTCATTCTTACCTCTATTCATAATATGAAAGTTGCACTTTTTACAGTACATGATTAAGTACAGTAATGAGAAAAAGCAATTAAAATATGTTTTATTAATAAATAAATTTAATAGATCCCTAAATGAAAAACGGTAATTTTTATAAACTGTGTTTGTATCTTTAGCCTGATAAGATGCAATGAAACCCTAACTGATGTAGCCCTATCTCCTTGGTTAAGCTTCCCTGAACTGAAGCTTGTGAGATACAGGTTTGCAGCCCAGCTGTGTTGTTCAGTATACCTCAATACATCATGGAATGTTACATCTCCACCATTATGCAATCTCTCCATTTCATAGCACATATGCTTGAACAGAAGTTTGTCCTTATCCAGATCTACCTCCAGTCTTCCACGTAATAGCCTCAACAAAAACTTGACTCGGAAAGTAGGAATTACTCCCTGGAAAGAAAGTCACAATTATAAAATACTTGCACCGGTAAAAAGCTATATATTTGTCTTTTATTATTCTCCAAATAAATGATTTAGTAACATTGACATTTTTTGCCAGTCTTTTGCTATTATGAGGTGCCTGGGCAACAAGGTGGCTGAGGTGAGTTGCTGCAGCAGCAATTCAGGGGCTGAAGTAGGTGCCAATCTGAGTTCTACAGCTGTCATAGAGCCTGTCACTCTGTGGAATTCTCTCCCTAAGGTAAAAGGTATCTGGTTTCCTGGATGAGAGATAGAAGGGACAGGAGGGACATTCAGAATGGCTCAGTCTGTAGATGTGAGTTAAGGTGCTGTTTATGTTAGTGCAGGAGTGGAACAGGAGATATGGTCTCTGTATATGTGCTGGGGTAGGGTAGTGGCAGCTGGCTGTCTAAAATTAAGCATTGTGGTATTGCAGAAGAGACCTGAAAGAGCCAGTTCAGCCAGCTGGTTGAAAATTTATATTGTGACCTGGCTGTCAGATGGAGCTCTCTAAGCTGGGATAGTGATGAGCCAGGGAAAATTGGACTGTTATGGGGGAGGTGGAAGGGTCAGGCAGTAATATCACGTTGGTGATAGCAGCGGGAGATAAGGTGAGAGAGATGGGTCATTCTCAAAGAAGACTGCCTTGATGTGTCATATTGTGTTATAGTTCATAATTTGGGCCTGATTGTGGATGGGAGGGCAACAAAAGTTGACACAGACTTTTTCCAAGGATTTAACATTCCATTTTTACTTTAATTAATTGCTACATTTTTAGCAATTGATTAGCAGAGCAGTAAGTCAATGAAACTTATAGTATTCAAGAGAAATTTCTTACCTCCCTTTTGTCATCAACCATATTCCATATAATCTGAAAATGTCTAAGATCATTATAACTTAAGAGCTGGTCTTCTTCAGTGGAATAAAATAAAGAGAAGTTTTCCACAATTATAGCTGTATAAGATAGAAACACAAAAAAGTAAGGGCTTCCCTAGTTATAAGCATTTATAATTGAAAATAACAGATTTGTAAAATCATAAAAGGATTTTGTCATGTGTAGGAGAAGGGGAGGCAGAGCATGGTGGCAGAATCAAGAGAGAAATCAGGCTGGAATCATTACATTCCCACAAGCAATCTAAGTCCAGCCCCTCTTGAATTCCATTGACTCTTATCTACACCAATTTAGTGCTGACCTTAATTGACTAGATTCTTCTGTATAGGCATGAGCAATAAATCAGTGGAATTGATTCTTTGAGTCTGACATCTGATGTATAAATGTATCATTTTAATTGTTTTAAAAAACAATTCTCTGCTGTCTTCATTAGAAGCTGAATAGGTTATAAAGTAGTGTGGAACCATAATGCGTTTATTTTTTCAACTCTGCATATAAGATGTTTAAATAAAGGAAATTACAAACCTTGTGCATAACAAAGGCAGCAAAAATAATCCTGCAATATTTTGAAAAATCTGACATTCATTAAAACAAACATAATTAATTTTTTCCCTTGCCTGGTCATGTTCTCAAAACTAATCTGCTCACCATGGAATATGAGTGAGATTGAAGCAAGCAGTCAATAAAATTGGAGCTAAAAACTAAGAACACTAATTTCTCTCTGATAACTATCATTCTGTCTTTCTGATCCACACTTAATCCACAAACAGGTTTTTTTCTGAGAAATCTGAACCAAACTTCTACATAGGATATTTGAGATAAGGTGGATGGCTGCATGGAAATCGCAAAGACCATATCTAGTCTGAGGTTGTTCATGTTGCTTTAAACATTCATGTGAGTACTTTAGGCAATGTATGGTAAGAGCCAGAAGTGAGATTCTGCTCCACTTGCTTCTTAGGTGAGGAAAGCAGTTCTGTGGTAGCATCTTCCATGTGTGTTTCCTGAGACTCTTCAGATCAGACACAGAATCTCGGATATAGAACTCATTTTTGTTTTGAAAACTTCTGAAACTCTGGCAAGCCTTATGGGATGTTTACTAATTTTATTTTGGATGGCATAATTGATTGCACTTATTAAACCATGACTAATTGTTTTTATTTTATGGTTTGTAACCAGATTATTTAAATGTTGTTTCATTTTTTTCACTAATAAGTATGGGGGCTGTCAGGATTGAACAGTCAATTATAAATATATAAAATTAATGCATGTGGCGGTTTGATCATACATAGAGAAGAACTGGTTAAATCAGTAGTATTTGTTAATTCTGACTGACTGAAACACTGGAGTTAATGGCTATTTTTAAGTATGACTAGGTCCTGAGCAAATCCATAATAGAGTTAAAAAACACAGTGAAAACTTTATTGCTGTGTTTCATGACTAAAACTTACCCACAAGTAAATTCAGCATTATGTATGCAATGATGACATAAAATGAACAGAAATACATAAGAGCACCGGCATAATTCCCACAATCTGTTTTCCAGTATGTTCTGTTATCTGGAGTACAAAAAGGAGGTTGAACCTGCATGAAACAAAAAGCTAATAGGGTTACAAAAGTAGATCTCTCTCTCTCTCTCTCTCTCTCTCTCTCTCTCTCTCTCTCTCTCTCTCTCTCTCGCACGCACACACACACACACACACACACACACAGAGTATTTTGAACTTCAGCAAAACTGATCAACTTCCTCATTTCTCTGATGCTTTCCACTCCACATGTTTTTCCCCCCAACCAAGCATTCTCTTAACATCAGAATCAAAAATATTGTGAGTGTGTTGGGTATTTTATATGTGACAGTCACCATGAAATGGAGCAGCTCAATTGTTGTACTGCCTATACAACACAATCTCTTTTTTATTTATGCTAAAAGACTACACCATTTCCCCCTACAACCAAAGAGTAAAGTTATTCTGAATTGACAAGAGAGGAAGAATGGATCATATAATTCAAAATGCTGTTTCCAATAATGACCAAACATTTCTAGAGAATTGCCAACTTCAATTGTTTGGATATGCATATTTGCATTTATATTTTTAGTTCTATTCAGCTAACCTTCATATATAGATATATTCTTCCTAAACAGATATTTTCTTTGGGCGTAGAATATAGACCTTATTATACAACACCCATTTAAAATGCCTCCTAACTTAAAGTCCATCACCACATCATGGCAATGGGATAATTTGGGGGCAGAGGAGAGTTCTTTCACAGTATTTCTCACTGACTGCTTCAAAGATCCAGAAAAAAAAGAACAATTCTTTATCTTTGTTAATACGTTCCACAGAACAGAATTGTTAAGACATTCTCTAGAACTGAAAACCTGTCACCTTTCATTTCAATAAATACAATAAAACTGCATGGACCTAGTTGGGCATATAGCACAAATATTTCCTAATAATTTTTGCCAAGTACTTATACATTTATTTCTATAGCATTTTCAAGAGTCAATAAATCAAAGTTTGGGTGAAGGATCACATTTTTAAAAATAAAATGTAAGATATTTTTAAGATGCAAAGCTTCTGCTGGCTAAAATGATGCAGGATTTTAATCAGTCAATTTACCATGCAATCATGCATTATCTTGTTCCAGTCTTCTCCAGTGACTATTCTGAAGAGTACAGTAATGGCCTTACCAGCTGATGAAAAGTTGGCATGCCTGTTTTTAACACATAAAAATAATTATTCAATATTTCACAACTAAGAACATAATCAAACAATCCTCTAGGGTATTTGGGTAATTCCCTCTTCCCTACCCAGGCTAGCTTATACAAGTCTAGTCTGCTACAGTACCTGAGTTGAATGATAACATGGTATATTTTCCCCAATCTGCACAGAAAAGGACTGGTGTGGTATTTGAATGAGACTCCCTAGTTGGAAGTAAGGTAGTGTTTACTATATTTAGAGCAGCAGGATAGTTTAGATTGTTCAGAACTAGCTGTGTTACATACACCTTTCTGTAACCAGCACTGCCCTGAAAATTGCTTGAATATGTCTCTTCATGGGGCTGTTTTGGATCTTAAGCTTGAACCCAGACTAGCTATTATTCATAATAGCTCCTGCTGTTTCCCTAGCTTGCAGGTTCTGCAAATACTCAAACATTCATTGTAGAGTGGATTCATGTATACTTGAAATGCCATATAAGCATTACTTTGATATTTGATGCTGAATTTTCTGAGACTCTCAGTCACAGATCAATAGGGCTGCCTCTCTGGTAATGTAATAATAGAGGCATCCATCAAAGCAAGGATGGAACAAGATCACAGTTATCAAATACTTTCAGATGAAGTGACAGAAATCATACCTGTTAATGTTCTCTCCATACTTCACAGTTCCAAACAAAACTACTCCAGCAAAAGCATAGCAAAGCAACAGTAGGAACATTCCTACAATGATGAAAAAGCTTTTGTACATGCTGACAACCACTGTCAGCAGCAGCATCTTCAGAGTCACCTGGAAAGCAGTGGGAAAGAAGGCTTGGTATAAGACATGGGTCAAAATGGAAATGTACTGAAATTGAAGTGGACTGTTTCAACCTCACTGGGATTGTTCCAAGAACGCTCTAATTTTGCTGGAACCTCTGTAACAATTCCAGGCATTGTTCCAAGCCAACAAAATTGACACAGATTCAGAACATTGTTTTGTATATTTAGAACTGTTCACTTTAAACTGAAAACATTTTAATTCAACAAAATAATTATATAGTGAGGTGGTTAGAATTTGTGTTGGAATGTTATTGGTAAAGGTTTTGTTAATTTATTGCTGTACAGTAGATGTTTAAAAGTTGTGTGGATATTTATTTTTAAGCTCTTTCTATGGTATGCAAACATTCATACGCTCATTCATACTATGGAGGTTTTTTGTTGTAAGCTTCCATCTGTATGAAAACTAAACAATTTTGCCTACTTCTAATTCTGATTATGTCAGCTGTTCCTTTTTCATTGTTCTTTACTTCTAGGCTATAACAATGTATTGGTTTAAACCAGTAAGAGCCTCAATTCAATAAAAAAAACACACAGTCCAACTTATTCAATGTGTAATTAGTATAAGCATGGGGGAAAACCCTCATGTGTACTTACGTGCTTTCCACAGATTGAAAAAAACCTGAACACAATAACACATGCCCCCATCATATAGGTATAGGCATTCTGAAACACAAAGTATCAGCATAATCAGTACTCAGGACTGATTATTAAATGCAGCTCAGGATTGTATTTTTGCGATAACCAGTATAGCTTTAATGCAGTACATTGAATGAGTGCATAGTTCTTGATGTAAAAAGACTCATAATTTCATTATTTAGGTGTTATTACATGGAACTTGTTAGATAGAAATAGCTTCATATATATATCTCTTTCTATCTATCTATCTATCTATCTATCTATCTATCTATCTATCTATCTATCTATCTATCTATCTACCTACCTACCTATCTATCCAGCACTTTATAAGTCAGGTCCTAAACATAGGAGAGCACTAAGCTAAGGAGGTTTGAGACATGGAAATCAACACTTCTTCTTAAGAGTGAAGGACATGGAATCCTCTAATTAGATAAGGATTCAAACTCCAGTTATTTAAGAGTATCCTTCTCTTTGGAAACATTTCTCCATTGCTAGATCTTGTTCCTCTGCCCCCTCATTCCTGAAATTTATTTTTGGCTTACAATTCTGGACTGGGCATTGCAGACTGTAATGGGTCTGACTACTGGTTTGCACCAAGACCTGCTATTCTTGGTCATGGCTAAGCCACAGCTATGAGCTTCAGATAAGAGATACTTATTCTGCAGGTCTTCCTCTGCCTAATTTACAGCCTGCCATTCTAGCTTTATAAGTTACCTGATTTACAATTAAGTTAATAAAACCAAATGTGTCAATTACTGATGATTACATTCGGCCTAGTGGGCAATAGGAAGACAACTGGTTCTAAAAAGCAGAGAAATTAAACAATAGCTCTCCCCCATACTTTGTTCCCATCCTCTGGTATCCATATCCAAAAGCATATTATTTCTGACATATAGATTCCATAGAAATTGACTGACTTGTTTTTCTGCAATTTAAGACAATTATTTTATGGGTTGGTAGAAAACAGGTCTTGGCCTTCTTCTGATGGATAACTCTTCAGATAATTGAAAAGTTCTATTATATGTTTCTCTTAGTTATCTTTCTTTAACATAATCAACACATAAATTAGGCTTGATTTTGTCTGCTTATTTTGATTTTGTTGATCTTCTCTGCCCTTATTCTAATTTTTCTGCATCTTTGATACCACTAAGTAGAACTAGATAAAGCACTCAGCACTGAGTTGACCAACACAAAATATAATGACACTATTTCTAAAGTCATAATTTATCTTCCATGAATTTTTCAACATTACTTTTAAAATCATGTAAGCAGCCTTTGCAGGAATACATTTCATCAAGTTTATTCTTTTCCTTACAATTGCTAACATAAAATATACATAGGACTAACAAAATTATAGCATTTACTATTACGGAAAAATGTTAATAGGAATATTTTAGCATGAAGGAATATTCAGTCAAGTAACATTCCATTCCATGTCTGACATAGTATAGTTTATAAACAGATGTGCTACCACAATAACTAAGCCCAATGCAAATATTTAGTGAAAACTGCATCCTTTGAAAACTGCATCCCATTAATTCTAGTTTAAATCATTTGTGGCTACCTGAGTAAACTCAGTTATAATATTAATTGTAATTACAAAAAATACTGTCTTTTCAGGAATGACCATAACAAGGCAAGATCAAGCCTCAAAGAATTATACATTTTGCAGATTCGCAAAAAGAGCAAAACTATCCTACATTCTTTGAATAGACAATGTGGTTCTTGAAACTTACAGTTATGGCAAAGTGGAGAATCACCCATATGACACCTAATGATGTCACCAAGAGATCATAACGATTTCTTCTGCTCTGCCAAAATCCAGCAGGTGACATGGCAATAATTTTCATTGTAACCTTGCAAAAACAAATGTATATGTAAGAGCTTCTCTTTGTATTAAGCTGACTTTGTAATAATGCCGCTTGGGGGGTGTATGAAAGCCCTAATAAGCAGGCATATACATAGAATGAAGGCTACTGCTAAGCTTGTAAGCCACCCTGAGTCTTCGGAGAAGGGCGGGATATAAATGGAATAAAAATAAAAATAAATAAAAATAATCATGAATGATTCCTCAAAATTATGTTTTAATAATATTCAAATGGATAATTATTGAAAATAAATTTAACTATTGGATTAAAATATGTATAAGCAAAAACAAACCTGATATACAAGAAAATGTTACAACATATACATATTTTACTAGTCTTTGGTTATAATTATTAATGCAGAAAAAGAAACCTATTTTAATGTTTGATCGATTACTTTATATCTAATCAGCAAAAAATTTTTTACATGAACACAAGAAATTGGCAAAGCCTCTCCTTTTGCTGTTCATTATGATTTTAATTAACTTAATTCTGTGGTGTTTTTGTCACCATCTATTAACATGAACCAAAGCCGATACAGGAACAGTGATTAGATCCCCATATTTAGATATTTTAGATAAACCTTATGAGTAGGGTACTAATACTTCTAAAATCCTCCATTCAAACCCAAAGACTTCATTTGCTTGCAAAAGCACCACCTTTTTTCTTGGATTGTGTGTCATGAACAGCAGAATGGTTACAGCTTCAGACAGGCAGTCCTGAAAATTATAACTAATCTGTATACCTTTCAGATAGGTTTTAGATCAGGACATGGTACTGAGATGGCATTGATGATGCTCGCAGATGATCTCTGGTGGAGCTGGGATGGGGGTAGTGCATCTCCTTGATCTTATTGAATTTTGATACTATGGTCAATGACATTCTTTTGTACTGCTCACAGGGTTTAGGAGTGGGAGATATGGTGTTAAGGCAGTGGTTCCTGTAATCAGGTCCAGGAACAGCTTAAGTTCAACCATGACAAGCTGAATAGTTATGGGTATTTGGAAAACCCAGTACAAAAATATTTCATTTTTAGTTCTGAATGGGGTTGCACTTCTTTCGGAATTGGTGTGCAATTTGAAGACTACTTGGATTGACAACTCTTGGATAGGACCACTTTCATACAAATTCATCTAGTGTATCAACTACACCAAAATGCCTTTAAGGCAGTAACTTACCACTGCAATGAACTCTACATGGGACTGCCCTTGAAGACTATTTAGAAGCTGTAGCTGGCCCAGGATCAGAAGCATGGGCAGTTATCGGCATGCCATGGTATGGCCAAATAACATAATGTGTCTGCTAAGAATGTCAATAGTAGGCAATGGTTAACCAACAGGCTTCCAGATATAATTTGGGATGCTAATGATCATTTATAGAACTTTTCATGAGTTATCTGGGGGACTGCTTGTCTTCTCTCCTGTGTGGTCTGGCGAAGTGGACAGTGCCATTTGATGGGAATCAAGAAAGTGAGCCTTTCCTATTATAGTGCCTATCCTCTGGAATGATATTCCCTCAGAGATTCATAATATAAAACCCTCACTTTTACCTTATTTAAGACAGCCCTTAAAACCTGGCTTTTCCCTGGCCATGAGTTAGAGTAGAGGTGGACTCCTTATGAAGACAACTGGCTTAATAAAATCAATGTTATGCTTCTAGACATCTGCTTTTTTATACATTTTGCATTGTATTGTTTTAAATTTATATTATATGCCACCTGGAGTCATAATGGACTCAAGTGAGTTATAGATGTAATTAATAAATAGCATCTATATTATCTTCTAATATTGTAATGTACAATAAATGACACAAGACAAATCTAATCTGAACTTATTTACAGAAATATTGAAATATATTACCTCTAGAACAAATATGAAGGTGAAGACCACTGACATTGCAGCTAATGGACCAGTTACTGGATCTTGATCATCCCACTTATGCAAAAGAAAAAAAAAAGTTTATGAAAAAATATCTAATTTTCTTTTCTGTTTAAAATTCTACCACTGTTGTTCCTGTTTATTATAAACACAGCGATTTTCTCCTATTTATGCTCATTTGTAAATAATTAATAAAGCACCTTAAAAGTACCTTAACAGATAATAGCACAGACTGGGCCAATACAAGAACTGCAATGGTTCTCTTGAAAAATGGGTGTTGGGTTATATCATACATTTTAGCTCGGAATCCATCATTATCTGAAAAAACAAAATAAAAGCATAAGTTTATATAGGACAGAATTTGCAATGACTTCTACAATTTCCCCCCCTCAGTGCAGCTGTTATTTGTGGGCACATATTAGTCAACACAGTATAATATTGTTACTTTCATGTGTGAGCAAACTAGATAGATTTGAGCCCTACAAAGCTGGCTTTAGAAAAAGTTAAGAAACATGAGACATTATTTCTGATGAATGCTGGGTAATTAATAAAGCCAAAGAATACACACAAAAAAGAATTAATTGATCACAGAAAGCATTTTATTGTATTGGCCATACCAAGATGTAGAATGTCCTTAGGAAAATAGAAAGAATAACTTTCTCCTCATGTGGAACTTACACATGTGACAGGATGTCACAGTCCAGACAGAAAATGGCAAAACAGACCAGCTCCAGGATGACAAAGGAGTGAGATAAGGCTATATGAGAGCCATAATGGCACAGTAGTTAGAATGACGTATTGCAGGCTAACTCTGCTAACATTGCCAGGAATTTGGTTCCTTTGATCCCGACTGGCTCAAGGTTGACTCAGCCTTCCATCCTTCCGAGATTGGTAAAATGAGGACCCAGATTGTTCGGGGCAATACGCTGACTCTGCAAACTGCTTAGAGAGGCTGTAAAGCACTGTGAAATGGTATATGTCTAAGTGCTATTGCTATTGCTATATACTCGCTTATTTATTCACTCTATATGCTGAGTATATTTTGAAGCAGGCTTGAATGCAATGAGTGTAGTTTTAAAACTGAAAGAAACACTTCCATACCTTGAGCTGTATTAATGACATTACTATGATATCTGAAAATGCAAAGGATCTGCAAGGTTTAGTTATGAAAGTCAAGGAGCACAATGAAAAAAGAGGAAGTTTAAATGCAAAGAATAATGATAAAGATAACAATACTCAACCTTAAAACTGACAATGAAGATATTGAAGTGGTAGGTAATTTCTGCCTTTTAGGATTATCAGTAAAATAACTAGCTGTCCAGAGATACACTGTAGACTAGCACTTGGTAGGATAGTAATGAAGGCCTTGGAAAAGATATTTAGATACTGTGATATGTCTATACCTTCAAGATCTGAAACATGCAGGCAATAGTTTTCTTTATGATATTCTATGGAAATGAAAGATGGACTTGAAGAAGAAGCAGGATAGAAAGATTATGGATGCTTTTGAACTTTGGAGTTAGAGAAGGCTCCTGAGAATATCATAGAACACAGAAGATGGAATAATAGGATGAAAGGTACCTTGGAGGTCTTCTAGTCGAACCTGCTGCCCATGGCAGGACATCCTATACCATTCCAGACTCTCTTTGGGCTTGATCGGATGGATACACATGATCATAGAAAGAATAACAAACGAATAGAACAGAATGTCTATTGAGATTCTCAGTTATCCAGGTCATGGTTGCTCCAAAGATGCTTTTTCAAAAGCCAACTGGACATTTCCTTGAAGACATTTCTTTGAAGACATTTAGCTTCTCATCTGAGAAGCTTTTTCAGAACTGAAGACACTTCTTGGATGAGAAGTGAAATGTCTTCAAGAAATAGCAAAGTTCAGTTGTCTTTTGAAAAAGCACCTTTGGGATAATGGAACAGAATAATAAAGTTGGAAGGGACCCCAGTCCTCCAGTTCAACCCCCTGCTTAAGCAAGAGATCCTATACAATTTCAGACAAATGGCTGTCCAATCTCTTCCGGTGATGGATCACCCATAGCTTCTGGAGGCAAGCAGTTCCACTGGTTAATTGTTCTCACTATCAGGAAATTTAGTTCTTCCCTCCTTGAATAGCTTTCATCCATTGCTTCTTGTCCTGCCTTCAGGTGTTTTGGAGAATAGGGTGACCAACTCTTCTCTGTGGGAGCCCTTCAAACATTGGAACACTGCTATCATGTCAACAATAATGGATCATAGAACAAATTAATCTAGAGTTCTCAATCCAGACAGAAATGATAAGGCTCAAATTATAATATTTGGACATGTTATGTGAAGACCCAATTCCCTTGAGAAGTCTATAATGATGGGAAAGATGGTAGGAAAGAGAATAAGATGGCCAGCAACAATATGAATGACTCAGTTATAATGGTGATGAGTGCATTGCTGGAAAACCTGAAGGATCATTTTGGGGATGAATCATCCTGAAGGTTGCTAAGACTCAACTTCAAGATGATGGCACATAGTGACTTAAACATTTGATCATATGCATTATCACTTAGTGGTTTTATTACCTTTTGAATCTGAGTTTTAAACATCTAGATACCTGGACGTGGTGGGAGGTGAAGAGGCTGTGCTATCTTTAATCTGCTCTTCAGATCTTCCCATCGCCTCTGGTCAACTGTTAGTAGAGCTGTTCCCTAAAACAACAGGAGCCATTACCACCAAAATGTATTTGCTTTTTTCTTATCATATTCATTATTGGAATGAATAATCATTAGGGATTCTTTCAACTAGGGAATTGTGCTCTATTTTGCTTCTGTTTTAGGGGTTGTTTTCTAATTCCTCTCTCTCTCTCTCTTTGTGTGTGTGTGTGTGCGCGTGCGTGTGCGTGCGTGCGCTTTGTCCATTTTTTAAGTTAAGAGTCTTACTAAAAATTTGGTAAATCATATCCAGGTTGTGTACCTGGTAAGAACAACCAGAGGGGAAAAATGCTTATAGCAAGACTAGAAATGTTATACTTACTGTAACTCCATTAATATAAATTAATCCTCTAAATACTTAGGTATGCAATACATTACATGTGATGCAAAAAATAATTTTATAATTGAAAAAATATCCCTGCTGTTTAATATAAACACAACTGTATGTTAGCTCAGCAATATTATCTGATTACACATGAAGACATTTAAAAGTAACACAATATAAACATGATTACTGTAGAAAAATAGAAAATCTGCAGTGTTACCTTGTTTTCATTGAAATTAGCAATGACAACTCCAACAAAAAGGGTAAGTCCAATCATGCAGCCCAGGAATACAAAAACATGAATGTAGATGCCATGAATCTGCAACATAAAAATGTATCAATATTACATTTGTCTTATTAATAAGAATGAATAGGAAAAAATCTGACAGGTCTTACAGATTTGAGGAAAATACTTACTGGACCCACACGATGAATGATGACATCTCTGACTTCTACCCACCCCTTTAATGACAGGACTTCAAATAATGCCAGCATTGCATTACCAACATTGTCAAAGTTAAAGTTTCGAGGGTTAGCCCTGCAATACAACACAGAAATGAGGAGTAAAAAATGTTGTTTGCCAACAGTATATCCTAAAACAGTGCCAGGTTAGTAACCTGTTACTCCCCAATGTGATTCTCTTGTTCTACCCTCTCCTGAAATTCCCTCCATGATGTTGATCTTTTGTACTCCTTAATTCTGAAAAAGAGTCCTTTTTGGGGTGGGGGGGATTTTTGATGGAAGAAATTGACAAATGGCAACTCAAGAGAATTAAGCAATGCAATGAATCAATTGCTCTTTTGTTATTTACCCTACAATAATAATCTCTAGATATATTGTCTTTTGGACAGAAGACGCATTCCAATGTGGCTGTTGAATTTAAAGATTTGAGACTGGAAATTAACATTCCATTGGATTAATCTACTGGAGTAATTCTATTAATCAACACTAATAATAAATCTATATTTAAGGCCCAAAACACATTACTTACCAGACACGAGGCACCCAAAATCCAGGCTTTTTTTCACCAGGTCTTAGCTTCAAATTCAGATTTTTGGAAACACTTACATTTATTCGGAATATACCATGACAATCTTCCTGTCAGAAATACAACATCACATTTTGTATAGAAACCAAAATGCTTTATTTTAATATATGTCAATAGCATACTGTAAACAAACAAGAGTTATGCCTCAGTTTAGGGAATCTGCCATTTATGTTCAGGAATGCAGAGAAGCTAATCTATGCATGAAGAAGACAGAACTTATGGTGAGAATTTTTCCCCCAGACTTTAAGCAATATTTTCCTTGACTGAGACCACACATGTATTGCGAGCAACATCAGATTTACAGTACCAGAGATCTGCTTGGACAGCTGGAGGAGTGAGTCTGGATTCTGGAACTCGTTCAGTTAAACTGTTCCCTCTCAATGCTTGAATTCTTACTTTTTTTATTTTTATTTTAATCCCATTTATATCCCGCCCTTCTCCGAAGACTCAGGGCGGCTTACAATTCAAAGCACAAATCAATGTGCTTAGCAATAGCCTTCATTCTATGTATATGCCTGCTTATTAGGGCTTTCGGGGCCCCCCAAGCGGCATTATTACAAAGTCAGCTTATTGCCCCCAACAATCTGGGTCCTCATTTTACCTACCTCAGAAGGATAGAAGGCTGAGTCAACCTTGAGCCTGGTGGGACTCGAACCTGCACTAATTGCAGGCAGCTGGTGTTACTTAAGGAGGCATTAGCCCACTGCTCCACCAAGGCTGTTGGGAAAGGCACAATTATTGGATTTTACTGTTCTCACTAAGCTAAATACTGAACCTCATCAGTTACATAGCCGATCCTTGCTTCTATTTGTCACATTTTGTGATAATTTATTATTTAAAAGTTGTTTGATGTATACACCTATGTTTACGCTTAGATAAGCATATATGGTAGAAACCATTGTGAGAGGGCAATATTCTAAAAGGGAATCCAGAAGTATTTTTAAACAAATGATGCAGAGGGAAATGACTTGTCTTCACACAACGTATACTTTCAGTTCTATGCCTTTTTTTAGTGTTTCTACATAACATCACCATAAATTAAGCCTCATCAGCTGATTAAAATGAGTGAAAGAAGGAGGAGGAAATTATCTAAGTACAAAAAACTTGCTCTTACTCTTGCAGTTATATGGGGATCATTGCACTTGGCCAGTTTCCCAGCAAAAAGTTGAACTCCAAAGCTTGCAAAAACAAGCATTAACGTCAATAAAAGGATTGAAACCTGAAAAAAATATAGGAAAAAAAAGTATTTTTCTCTTATATTTTCTATAACAATAATCACCATGCAATGACTTTCATTACAGAACTGCAAGGAAGAACTGATTACTATAACAGTGTTTTTAGGATGGCAGCTAAGTGGTTTCTTCTGTTCATGTTTTTTCCATCCTTCTTTTCATATACACTAGGAAGTAAGCTTACTATATTCAAATTTACTCCCCATCCTATTCAAATAACTTGCTATATATTTCATGCATTCAAGCAGGTGCACAATCAAAAATGTCCTAATGGACTGGCCAATTTATTCTGCCAGTCATGGCAATCAGATTTATCTATAACTCTTTAAAGGCAACCCATATGCTTATATCAAACCATGCCATTCACACATAGCAAAGTACAAAGTTAACTTTTAACATTTGCTAAAATTTGGTATTCAGAACTTGGGGAGAACAATGGAATATGGCACCGCAGCAGTTCATTTCTTTGTGTAAACATGGGAAAATTTAATGCATTCTTGCAGAAATGTAACATTTTTCCCAGTACAAAATATCACCTATTATTTTTTGAAGAAAATGTAATACCTTCATAGTAGTAACATTGTATTCTTAAAGAAACAGACTGCCTGCTTTAAATACATAGCTATGGATGTGATTAGAGGTTATAACTGGATGGATTCACAAGCAATTACAAAGGACAAGAACCAAGGAGATTAATTCGTTAAACTTATTTGTAGACCTCTGATGAAATATATGTATTGATGGTTTCCCTTATAAGGATATTTGAAATGAGAAACCATACATAGTACTCACTAGAAAGATTTCTTTGAAGCCACTAAATAGTTCCCGAACAACTTTTCTCATCTGAGGCACCAGTTTAAAAATACGAAGGGGCCGAAGACACCGTAGGACCATTAGCAGCTGAGCTCCTGATTTAGCAGGAACATTCTGGGGCATCCAGCAGAGAAATATCAGGCTTACCTTTGGAAAGAGAGAAAATAACCTGAATTATAATATGAGTTTTAATGTGTATTTCATGCATACACTAGAGGTAGTCCTTGACTTATGACCACAACTGAGCCCAAAATTTCTGTTGTTAAGTGAGACATTTGTTAAGTGAATTTTGCCACATTTTACCACATTTCTTGCCTACGTTATTCAGTGAATCACTGCAGTTGATAAGTTAGTAACCCGGTTGTTAAGTGAATCCCCATTGACTTTGCTTGTCAGAAGGTCGCAAAAAGGGATCACGTGACCCTGCAGGATACTGCAACTGTCATAAGTATGAACCAGTTGCCAAGTATCTGAATTTTGATCATATAATCATGGGGATGCCGGAAAGGCAAAAAACTTACAACTAAACAAGATCTCCTCCCCTCTCTTTAATACACTGTTTGAGAATGATAAAGTATGTACAGATTAATATTTTCTATTCACAATTCCATTTCCTGTTTTTTTTCTGATGAAAAATAGAGGGAAGCCATGGAAACAAAATGTAGAATATTCTGAATATTCTGAATACAGAATAAAGAAAATACAGAATACAGAATACTGCCAAGACATTATGATGGTGTCGATGCTGTTGCTGTGCCCTTCACTTTCAGAAAAAATCTATGAAGGAGGTGTGACAACTGCAAAATAAATCCTTAGTTCCATGATGAAAATAACATACTAATAAAACAATGGAATTTCTTTGTTTATTTTAAATATTCATAGTCTCCTGGCAGTATATTTCTGCAAATATGTTAGACAACAATTAAGTCTAATTGTTTATATATTATAAATATACAACTGAAGGCAATGGAACTTTATATGAAAATGATGTCAACTATGGATACAAATTATTTTTAACTCTTAACACAGGTCCTAGTTTTTACTGGTTTGAATTAACTTGAAGAACAAAAACTTACAAGGTATATAAAAATATCCATGACACCTCCAAAATCTCTGATGACTGCCGTTGGTGTAAAAAACAAGCCATCGGCCATAATCTTCAAGTTAAGTTCAATACTCATAAATATTACAAAAACATATTCAGCAATCTGAAAAACAAAGAAAAAACATTGACTGAAAAACAGTAAGATTTCCAAAATACTGTACCCAAACCAATTATTTTCAGAAAATTACCTGTAGTGTAGGTGCATGCATTACTCTTCGAAAAGGGGATTCAAACATCATTGAAATACAGGAACATATGGTGACAATGATCATTACCCAGTCTAGATAAGTAACTAATCCCAGCAAATCACTGCAAAATAAAATGGAACAAACTCAGTGGCAATGGGACTCTAGAAATTATAGAGTCAAATATAAGTTGAACTAGTGAAATTAGAGAATTTTCCACAATGTTGACATCTTAGAAATAATTATTCTAGAAAACATTTCAGGAAATAATTATTCTAGAAAACAGTTCTATTAGAAATTTAAGTTTGCAAAAAAGTGTACATCAATGTATAAAATGCATAAATTCATTTTTGCTTACTAAAGTTGATGGTATTTTGTGTTTTTAACTGCTCCGGTAACAGGATCTGTTTTAGAGCTGTAACAGAGAAATTTTTTTAGAGTTCTATTGTTCAGTTTTTATTATACAAAGCTGTGTTACAAATATACAAGACAATCTGCATTTGAGAATGAAGAGTATTTTTTTAAATAAACAAAACCACAAATTCATAGCCATTTGGGGATTGAACATTTTCATTTATGATCCCAGAACTCACAGAAATTTGCTTAAATCTAATGTTAATAGATATAGTTTAGATTGAGACTTAATTTTAAAATAAGGTGACTATTGGGCACTGGGAACATATAAGTACAATTTTTCTTTCTTTAATTAATAGCTACATTGGCTACTCCATCAATGGAAACAGAATTTGTGACTTAATATATCCATTCTGAAATATCAAGACAATTTATATTGTATTTTATACTTTTAGTTCAAATCAAAGTCCCTAAATCCTTCCTCAGACTGATGCTGTCTAATATATTGTTTTGGATCTCTGAGAGTAGATGTTCCAGAACTGGATGGCAGCAGGTATTCTATAGCAGTTCCAAAGTTTGTATGACTTTAGGTTTGCACTATATCACTTCTGTTTAAGTTGTCATCACTATCCCCCTAATAATAATAATAATAATAATAATAATAATAATAATAATAATAATAATAATAATAATAATAATAATAATAATAATTTTAGCTGAGCACATGCAATTCAGGAATTTCTCAGGGAGGGCTTTGGAGTCCAGGCTGGTTGACTGGAAGGCTTTGTGAGAACTGTAAAGTACGAAGTGAGGTCATGTTCTCCTCTATCAGCTGCCACATTTGAAAACTTGTACAATATTCAAATGAGTGTCAAGGGCAATCTGCATAGAAGGCATCACAACATTCACATCCTTGAATTCATTTGCAGATTTTGAAAAAAATATATATTCTGTCACTTTATATAGCAAAAGCAGTGCAGACAGATTTCCTAGTTTTTGTTTGTGATTGAAAGAGTAAAATAAATAATAAAACCAAGAGACATTTGCAAAATATGTAATTGCTGGCTATACTAAAATGTCTCAGATTAGTTGTTGATGTTATTTTGCGGAAGCTTTTTAAAAACAGAAGATAGTGAATCAAAGCAAACACCATCATAAGTTACACATATACTTACGCGTTAAAGCGAGCTCTAACTACAACTCGGCAGAAATTCCTAAATCTGTGTTCCCGGCCCACTATGAAAAGAGGCTTGTCAAAATAGGGGTGATTCTCCCGCAACTCTTCTTCCTGAACTTTTCTTTCAAGAACAACATGATTACAGAGACAGCAATCAATATATATATATTTTTCTAATTTCTTTTGGATAGCAGCTATATCTCAACTGTAGCACAATTGAGACAGTGTTAAATGTGGGCTTTAGAAAGCCTCTGGTAAGCTATGATGATTATTTAATGGTTACTATCAAGTAGCCCCTAACTTGTTAGGGTGCAAGTCAGATGATTAGGAGATAAAATAAGCTGGGAACTGAAACCAAAAATTACACAAAGAGTCCTATATGTAAGACCCAGAGAGTGAACCTAAAAGATTTCAATGCATAAGTTCTCTTTCTATGTGAAAAGTTCACAGAATTGTTGAGAGGCTGTAGCTGCTTCTCAATGAAAGGGCCACCTTGAAGGAAACATGGAACAATACAAGAAAGTACACTTGAACAAGAAATGATTGTCTCTTGAGAGACCTTGAACAAGAGTTCTAACAATCTCTCAAACAAGAACTTGTTTGTTTGCTTGCTAGTAGAGAAACAATCACATTGCAAGTGAATAACGAAGCTCCATCTTTTTCTTGAAATGGAGATTATACAACTGAGTATCATTCATATATTAGTGATACCTCCACCCAGTAGACCAAGGCTTCATGTAGACCAAGGGTCCCCAACCTTTTGATTCCATAGATCGGCAGTGGTGGTACAAATGAACCTTCGTGTGCTCGCTTGCTGCTTTGCTAGCCCGGTTCCCAACAGTCCATGGCTCGGTAGCTGTCATGGCCCGGGGTTGGGGACTCCTGATGTACACCTTAAGCATCAGGGAGGAATAGGATGGTTCCCCCCCCCCAGCTCTCTACTTTGGAGTTCTTCTAAAGTTGACCTATTCCCCATTGACTGAAACCAGTCCTCAAGGAGGAGAACACAGCAAGACAGTGTTTCTCACAGGCAACTTTCTTGGTTCAGAAGGATACCACGTTCAATTGAACTGAAGACTGTTGAGAAATTCAGTTGTACTGCCCCAGTGTGGTGCCACCACAGATCATCTCCTGAAATGAGCAATACAATTTCCATCCTATAACCAGGCCTGAATCCTGACCAACAAGCATCCAGAAAATCTTTAGGATTCTCTGTGGCTAAGTACTATCCCAATCTCTTCTTTCCATAGAGAAGGTTGGACCCTGGATGATAATGACCTAAATATACCACTAACCGTTATGATTGCAAGATCTTTGAAGATGTATGTCCAGCAAAGAATGCCCCCTTTAAAACGATGCTGGCCTTTGAGATTTATGCATATTATCCACAAAGAAAATATGCTCATAAGCAATCTATCAATGGAGTAACCAGTTAAGTAATGTTTGCCTAACTAGGATTAAGACCAGTCCTATATACTGACATAAAAGTTACATTTAAAATACCTTTTCATTTCTGCTTGTTCTTTCTTTTCTTGGATCATTTTAATTTCACTGTCTTCCCTTTGTGCATTTCTGTACCTTACTGTATTAGAATGCTGGAAGAAAAATGTTTTGTTAATCTGTTTTCTATTTTTTGCTGTAAAAATTAACAGTATACAATTGCATTAAACCTTTAAAAGAGAAAAAGAAAGTTTTCCATCAGGGTTGGGAGAAAATAATAACTATCAGGAATTATGATTAACTATTGTTAAACATTTTCTTTACCATTTTGTATATTTATTTATCTATTGCATTGGTCCAGTTAAATGTAAGCATGTTTGAACATATTACTGAGTTTAATATTAATTCAGCACTGAGTTATCAGTTAGTTAGAAATTATGTTTAATTTATGATTGATAATAATAGGTCTTAAACATCAATTTATTATGATTAAGGAGCAAAGATCAATCCAATAAAATAAAATAAATGGCCCTGACGATAGAAACAAGAATGTAGCCATTCTGAATATTACAGAAAGCTGAATGCTTAGCTGGGATAGTAAAAATGCACAGCAGTGTTCTGAAGTGAAATCACTTAAAAAGTAAGAAGCAGGAAAGATATTTTGATAAAATGTCCAATTGCATAGCATCAGGCTATTTTATCCATGTTCCAAATACATTGTTTAAGAGCTTTAAATATACCATTTTTAAATATACCATTAAATATACCAATTTAAATATACCATAAACGCCATAAAAGATATATCCTTAGACATATATCCTTAGTTTTCTCAGAGTTGATTCACTTGGCAGGATGTTGATTATAGAAGGTTAAGGGGGCATTAGATTAGCTTTAGCCATGGCAAGTCTACATTGTCACAGTTGGGGTTCTAGAGAAATAAGGCTGGCTTCACTATGAAGCAGCACTTGGGACCCAATAGAAAGATCCAAAGATCACCCTCAGGAACTTGCATTGGTGATATTTATAAGCACAAGACTTAACTGTTTGTCCTGAAATAACCAAAGGGTTGGGGGGTATGAAGGTCTCCAATTAGATAGAAAAAACTTCAAATCGTACATAATGATCTTGGCTGTTTTCCATAACGTGAAGGATTTGAATGTCCTGCAATATTCCCAAACTATCTCATTTCTTCTGAGCATGCTCACTAATGTCCCATTTACAATTAATATTGATAGGATCATAAATTCAGCTTTAACTTATGGTATATCTTTCTCACAATTAGTTGTGAAGAACAATAAAACTCATCTCAATCCCTCCACTGGGAAGGAAAGTGTAGGCCAAGCATGTCAAACTCGCGATGTCACGTGATGTCATGAGACGTATCGGAACTATTTTGCCATTGCCGACAATGGGGTGGGGTGGCTTCTGGACGACACGTCTGGCCCACGCGCCGGCAGTTTGACACCCCTGGTGTAGGCAGTATCATCTGCCTAAATTAAAACAAGGATTTGTCTACCAGCCAAACATGATATCTGTCTGTATGTTATATGCAATTTTGCTAATGAGAAACAGCTGTCATCTTCCCAAGTAGTATTCCAGGAAAGATGTGATAGATTATTATGAATTCTGACCCAGCTGGAGATGTCTTTTATTCCAAATTATAATTCCCAGGAACAATTTACTTTGCTCATTTGTGAACTGAGATTCAGTAACTGTGTAATTTGAAATAACTGTGAATGCTGTTTTTGTACTTGAAAGGATCATTTCACTAAAGAATGCACTCAAATGGAACATTGGTAATACAGGGTTTTAAAAATCTGTGTTATAATAGCCCAGGTATTTTAAACTTCATTCTGTTTTCAGTCTTACTTAGGTATTACTTAGACTATTCACTTAAACTTACATCTTGAGTTAATGTTTCAAGAGACTTTCCTCTGCTGATTCGCTGACTGTTGGAGCCATGCCTTAGTGACCTGAAATAATGACATTCATTTAGTAAAAAACTAAGATCACTGAATGTGCATCAGTGGGACAACAGATTCTGCAATTATGGGTTTGATTTTGCATTACACCCAGCTGCATCTTGCTTTCTACAAATGGTGACTTTCACCTGTTTTGGATTACAGTTCCCACATTAGCTGGGAATCATGACAGCTGAAGGTCAACAGATATTAAAGGTGCTAAGTTAGGGAAGTAAGAAGCTTTTATCTGCAATGCAGAATTCCTAGTTGTACTAATCCAAAGAGATGGTGGAGCAGTTCATTTTTTTTCTTCTTTTTAATGGATTTTCTCAAAAGCAAGATAAGTGATTTAAAAAGTGATGATGTGGAAAATAGAAAGGTTAACTAAAAAAGTATATTACTGAACTAATTGATAAATCGGTGAGGGCAGTTGAACAATAAAGGTCATGAATGGACCACCCTGTTTACGGAATTTTTTCTTGACTGTTTACAACCAGGACTTGGATATCTTGAAAATAATTATATTTAAAATATAAGTCTTCTATTATGATAAATGTCATTATTGTTGCAATAAAATGCATCTATTGTTTATTATGAACTAATTCTAATTTACTCATGTTTCTGTGTAATAAAAATTTTATCTTCTACTTTTAACATGTTCTTAAAAGTTTTTATTGAGTTCTGCTTACCTGCGTTCTTGGCGTATATGATGCTGAACACTAAGAATAGATCGTTCTTTTGCAGGCTGTCCCTCAAAAGATCCACTAAGCATACGCTGGCGAGTACAGGCTCTAGGTAAACAGATACTATGATAAGTAATAATTAGGGATATACAGCACTTAGAACTCTGAAAAAGTGTTTCAGACTTTGAATGTAACATTGGTGTGCAACTTTTTAAAGAACCTACATAATTTTCTGGGATCATGGAAATGACACAGTTATCTTAAAGAGTTCCAGACTTATATCTGTACCATCATGCTCCACAGCATTGTTTTAAAATTGAATCTGAAACAGGCATAGCCAGGAAACTGCAGATAGTGTCATGCAGCTCTCAGGAAGGATAGGAGACATCTTTCTCAAACATTGTCTATGTAAGGGATGGAAAGGTTTGAATAATAAATTCCATTTTTCAAGGTAGGATGAAAAGAGCTAGGTCAAGACTAATTCACTAAGCCATCTGTCAGTAAGTCTTACCACTAAAATGGCAACCTTCTCCATTCATCTCACTCTTGTGATTGTGTGGAACTTGGGTCCCAAGCTGTCATCCGTGATGCATTGCATTTTACATTGCTTTCATTTTACATGAAACCTACTTCATAATGAAAGGTCCTTCAAATCCCTCTTTAATACCTAAGAATTTTATTGATTGCAGACTCCTTGTCCAGAAGATTTCTTGCCCTAATGCTGAAAACAGATTTGCGAAGCTGTAAAAAAAAAGGAAAGCAACTTTATTGACTGTCTTAGTACTTAAGAATGTTGTTTAAAACCTTAACTAACAAAATCAAATGGAAGCATACAAATGCTATTATGGTGAACCAAGAGTTATTTTGTTTGTATTGAATCTGCACTTCATCTGGAAGAATTCTTAAAGATTTGGGACCAATAATTTCAGGGTAAATTTTCCATCATATACCATATGGTGTATATGCACCATATTTTCTACCATATGCCTTGGTATACCGGTATACTATGCTTATCATTAGTGAAAAGACAAGAAATAAAGCCCATGTATAAATAAGTACAATTATTAATGGCCATCCATAAATTATCCAGGCAGTTTTATGACAAACTAATAAGCTTTCTCTTTTAAAAATGAAAAGGACAGTTCTGAAATTATAAACTCTGATATCAGAATCTCCCTCCAGTTTCCAATCTCTGTGTTTAATAATATGAAATCTCAACGTGTGGCTAATTGTCCCACTTGGCAAATTGCCCACAGCTAATTGTCCAATGTTGAATTGCCCAGGGCCATGCGGTGGGGCAGGAGCAGTGGCAGAGGTGGGTCAGCGGACGAGAGGCAGATGGGGAGGAAGGCCTGCAGTGGGTCATCCGGAGCAGGGGAATGTTGTGATCTAATTCTCATAATTTTATCATTCTCATAATATCATTCAGTATTCTGGGTTATTTGATTCACACTGCATGAACTACAGATAGCATACACACAAAGGGATCTGACAGCTGTCGGCAGAATCCTTCCCCCCCCCCGTTGTATGTTTAATTAACATTTTCTATAGCTTGTGCTTTCTTTCTCTTCTACTGTGCACACAGACCAATGTTCATTTTTAAAAAACTGTTATTTCAAATGAGTATTAGAGAGAAGACATTTCAGAGGATATACTTAAATGTCAGGTTGCTATGGTAATTGCCTCTGTAGAAAGCTATAATCATCTAACAAAATGCAACCTAATGTTCCAGTCACATGGATAAAATTCCTGCTGAGTACAGGGAACTAAGTCAATCTGTGAAGCCCAATGTTATCTGGCAGTAGTGTTTCAAGACCACAAAAAGGATCTTTCCTAAAAGATTGACATTTATTTTTATATTTTTCTGATCTGTTTTAAAAACAGATTCTAGAAGTTAATGACTTTGTGTACAAAGCATTCATTGTTGGTTGACTGTTGTAGAGCTTCTGTAAACAGAATACAATTATCCCTCTTTGCTCTGCAAAATTAGAGGTATCAATACTCAGAAAGTCCATGAAATGTTTTAAAAACACAAACTCTCTTTCTGAAGAATCCTTCAATCACAAACCTTTCCAAGAAGCTCTGCCTTCCACCAACCCTACGCAGGTTAGTTTATTTCTAGAAAAATCTAGAAAAAGTGATGAGTTCAGTGTAATCACCAGCTACAGTGACATCCCACTTACATATGAGACTTCACATCACAATATGAGTGAAGATCTTTATACACTGTTGTGTCTAGTGACTTGCCTTCTGGTCAATGTATTTATCTTCAATTGCCAGCCTTTTAGAGTGATCACAGGAGGAAGAAGAAGCTGATGGAAGCCTTCTCAATAAACAAGTTGTATCTTGCTGCTGTCGATCAATAAACTGTTTCATAAAGCTTTCCCTTTAGAGAGAGACAGAGAGAGAGAAAGAGAGAGAGATAGAGAGATAGAGATGCCTCTTATTTATATTTCCTGTGTATACGTACAACAAATAAATGACAACCAAATTTAAATAAATATATCCTTTATATCATTCATCATCCAAAGCTCTTTGCTATCTGCTAGAACAATTTCCACACTTTGAAATACCAATAAAACGTATTTTTTTCAATATTTTATAATAATAAATGGGGCAGTAAGCAATAGGAACCTGTTCTATCAATTGGGCCTGTGGAAAATAGTAGACCTATGTAGAATTCATTGTAAAAGATCAATAAGATATTATTGCCAGATGAGTATTTATAATCCCACCAATATAATCCAGAAAATTTACTATTTAGTAAGCTTATTTTTAATAGAGTCAAATGCAATCTATAGATTATCATGGTCAATACTTCATAACTTATCAATTGATAAACACATTTAAAAATCACTCCCATATTTTTTCTGTCTTTCAAGATAACGTGACTAAAGATATTCTCTTGTTTTCAACTAAAGAAGATGCATTTGAAGGTAATGTTCTAATTGTAAAGCAATCAATAATTGAGAATCAATGAATGAAGTCAATGTACATAAATCCAAATTAGAATTTGTGACCATTTTTCACAATATTCAGCAATATAACAGTGTTTCAGTCAATACTTCTCCCATTTTTCTAGCTTGCAAAAAAATAGATTGTGATCTACTTTATCAAATGCTTTACTGAAATCTAAGAAATACCACATCCACAGCATTTTGCTGATCCTCTAATTTAGTCACTTTGTCAAAGAATGAAATAAGATTTGTTTTGCATGATCTGTTTTTGACAAACCCATTTTGGCTTCTGCTTATAACTTTGTCAGCTTCTACGTGTACACAGATCTGCTGCTTGATTATATTTTCCAAGATCTTTCAGGTATTGATGTCAGGCTGTTTGGTCTGTAATTTCCTGGATCTCCCCCCCTTTTTTTGAAGATGGAAACCACATCAGCTCTTTTCCAGTCCTCATGTAGTTCCTTGGTGCTCCAAGAACTTTGAAATATGTTTCAATGGTTCTGAGATGACGTCTGCCAGTTCCTTCAGAACTCTGGGATGTAATCCATCAGGGCCTAGTGAAATGAATCCTAGAGCTGACAGGTGTTCTCTTACCTTATTTTTGCATATTTTAATTTGCATTCCTAATCTGTCATTTATGGTTCTGTTTTTGGTAAGTTGAGTATTGTTTTCTTTTTTGTTTGAAGACAGATGCAAAGTATGAATTAAGCAGTTCTCCTTTCTCTCTACTGCCCATTACTTCTTTGCCATCTTCTTGCATTAGTGGACCAATTGTTCCCCCCCCTTGTTTTTTTGTGTTGAAATAAACTTTTTAAAATTGTTTTTGATATTTGTTGCAAGTCTTACTTCGTTCAAAGCCTTACCTTTCCTAACTTGATCTTTGCAGGTTTGGGCTATTTGTTGGTATGCTGCCTTAGTTATGTGTCCCTCTTTCCATTTTTTGTACTTATCCTTTTTTTCTCTCACTGGGTCTGAGAGTTCTTTGTGCAACAATGCTGTTCCCCCCCCCGGTTTTTTTAGTGGTATTAAACTGGACTGGGCTTTTATAATCAGAAATTCCATAACTGGAATTCCATAACTGGAATTCTCCATATTTCGTTCTTACAGTGGCTCTCTGATCAAACTAGAATGACTAAATTAGCTAGAGGTGGTGTGCTGATATTCCCACTTGTTTAAGGCCATACCAAAGCTTGTCATTGTCAACACAGTGAAAGGCTTTTATGTAGTCAATGAAAACATGTAGAGGCCTTTTTGGTATTCCTTTGCTTTTTCCATCATCCAATGTAGATTGATAATTTGACTTCCTTTCAAAAATCCTGCTTGTACATCAGGAAGTTGTCTGTTGGCAGTTGGATTCAAATGTTGCTAGATTATCTTCAAGAGAATTTACACATGTGTAGTATCAAGGTCTATGGTTCGTGATTCGAACAGTCTTTCGTATAATCTTTCTTTGGTATTGGGATAAATATTGACCTTTTCCATTCTTTCGGCCGCTGACTAGACTTCCATACACTTTGCCAAAGCACTGTCAGCAACTTAAAGGAATTCCACCCACTCCTGGGGCTTTGTGGGTACGCAACTGGCTTTCAACAGTGGAGAAATCTGTTTTCACTAGGAACTGTGTCAATTATTTACCCACCCGTGTTATGGATGCTCTTATTACTATGATATTCTCTTTGTTCTTCCTCTGTAGCTTTATTGATACCTCCCAGTGAGCCAGGGGGACTCACTGCTTAGTACCATATCTTCCACATCTTTGAGTCAATCCATAAAGTTTTTTGGCAGGGTAAACTGGAGTAGGTCCCTAGTAGGTCTTTCTCCGATATATATGATAGCATTAATTATCAAACATACTTAATTTGAAGTAAGACCCTATAAACACAGCTGGGGCTTACCGGTATTTTTAAGAACACATTACTATAAGAATATTATTTTTAACAACAACAATAATATATGCTGCCCGACTCCCAGTGACTCAGTGAGTTGTAAATTTTGACACAGGAGACAGGAAGGAGAACTTTTCTACACATTGAAAAATAAACTACCAAAGACTCAAAAATATGAAAATAAAGAACAAAAAACCCTCTGCCTATGAACTTCAAAAGAGCCAGCTTTGCAGTAAGAAGGCAGAAAAAGTTTACTACCTTATTTTGGGAACTGTGAAATCTGAAGGGAGCTTGGAGATTTTTACCATCTGAGGCCTGTTAGGGAATTTTTCAAATATCCGTAGGCGTAATGGGAGCTTTTCTTTGGTATCTGCATTTGCTTCACTTTGTTTCAGCTGAAAATTAAAACAAAAAAGTAAAAAACAAAAATTGGAAGGTCTTAACATCTTAGGGTTCAGGTTTTGGTGTTTCAGAACAAAATGTTTTCAAAACAGATTTTTTCAGAACAATTGCAAGCAGTTGAAAAACCACTAGGTGGCAGAAAAGAACCACAGAAGATTCTGACATCATTCTAATGTCAGTTTCTCACTATTTTAAGGCTCCTGTTGCAGTTGAAACTCAAGCAGTCCATTTCTTGAAAGACATTAAATGCAAAGGATGTTGCATAAATATTTGTTTTTTCACAGTTCTCTAAATGCTATAAGAAAAATAAAGTCAATTTAAACTCATCTGTTATTACATTAATAGATTTATGTTTTGGACTTGGACTGCAAACAGAATCTCTGTTGACTTAGAAGTTGTTAAATTCTTAGTAAACCAAGGAATCTTGTTTTGGAATTTACTGATAAGGAGTGGCACTGTAAGATACCTAAAGGCAACATAATTTGGTTTAAGCCTTTTTTTCTGTCCCACAAAGACAAGCTAATTTTTCTTCTAGAATAGCGAGGTGCTATATTTTGAATGTTTGGCTTTTAAACGGTTTTCCATACTCCATGTTTTTATTGTTGTTGCTGTGAGCTGCCAAGAGTTGGGTATATAAGATGGGCAGCCAAGTATGAATCCTAAAAAAAAATGGTCAACAGAAAGAAAATAGGAAGAAGAAAGAGGTAGAAAGAACATATGAAAATGCCTAAGGGAAAATATATTTCCCAGGCGGTTAACAAGTTTAATGCTAAGCAGCATTAAATGCTCTTTAGCCAAAGGAATGAGCATATTGTAATGAGAATTATATCCTCATTTCAATAGCTAATAGGTAAAAGTATTTCTTTTGCAACAGTAATAGGAAGAAGATATTTTCTTAAATGAGCCATGGTGGCTACTTGGCTACTAACACACCCATTAAGTTGTACAAACATTTGAAAGAAATAATTTGGCAGACATAGAATGTAACCAATAAAAGAAAAAAAGAACTAAAATTCCGGTATCCTATTTCCTCAAAATAGAGGAATGATAATTTAAAACATACACAACCAGATGCACTGCATAGACCATCCCACCCACCCACATTCAACATAGATATTTGTTTATATCACAGAATCTACATACTCCAGTGTGCCTACCTCACAAAGACTGCCCAAATGAAGTGGCTCACTAAAGCAAATCAAGCATATAACTGAATTTAGCATGCTCTCTAGGAAAGTTGATGAAGAATAAATAGATAATTTGAAGGTGTCTAATGGGCAGAGTCTCCTTTCAGCCTTCCGTATGGAAGGATAACTGCCTCCCAATAGCTCTTGCTGTTACAAACTGCACGTACCCTAGAAACACCTTGAGCTGAAGGATAAGCAAAAGGTACAGATTTAATGATAGTGTACTGAAGGATAAGGAGATCTTTAAGGGCATTGGAAAGGTCATAATTATCTTCAATCTTATCATTAATGAATTCTTAGCATGAATGCAGTAGTATACTAATTAAAACAGCTTCAGAACAGATTAGGAGATGCGACAAGCATTTCAGAGAAGCAAAGCTCCCTCAAAGGGATAGGAATGCTATTCCTTCCGGGTTGCCAACAGGGAGCCTAGCCAGTGACCCTTTTTCCTTGGTTCCCCCCTTGGAACTCCGTGTGTGTGTGTGAATGGGAGGTAGTAAGTAGATAATTTCAGGTACAAATGCCAGGTTGACTGTTGTGTATTTGATTTAACATGCATAGGTAAAGGTTCCCCCGCACATGCATGCTAGTCATTTCCGACTCTAGGGGCCGGTGCTCATCTCCGTTTCAAAGCCGAAGAGCCAGCGCTTGTCCAAGGACATCTCTGTGGTCATGTGGCCAGCATGACTAGACGCCAAAGGCACACAGAACGCTGTTACCTTCCCACCGGAGTGGTCCCTATTTTTCTACTTGCATTTTTACGTGCTTTCGAACTGCTAGGGACGAGTAACAGGCGCTCACTCTGTTACGTGGCACTCGGGATTCGACCCGCCAAACTGCCGACCTTGTGATCGACAAGCTCAGCATCCTAACCCACTGAGCCACCGCGTCCCTTTTAACATGCATACACACTTCTATAAAAAAGAGACACAACTATCGGGAATCAGAAACGTTGCAAGTGAATTTGCACTGACGGATTCTGAAACTGCTGATCACAGACTCAAAAGTCCATTAATGACAGGTTGTGACATGGTCTTATATATTCTGCTTCATTTTTTCGTGTGTGTCCTTTTTAAAAATTAAAGCCTGTGTGCTGTTCTTTAAAAAGAGAGAGAGAGAAATAAAGCAATGACAAAGACTCTTCCCCCAAATGGTAAACTAGTATTTTAGAAGGACAGGAGGGGGGAAAACTGACATCAGTCAAAGATGGGAAAATAACACAAATAGAGCTCAGAATCCCCCCAATGAAAAGTACAAAGTGAAGGAGAAAGAGAGGAGGGCTTTTAATAAAACTGCACTGCCAAAAAGGCAAGAATGGCAGGTAACAGTTCTGCAGTATTCATGTTTTAAAAGGGCTCTTGGACAATAGAAAAGACTATTAAGAGACAACTAGTAGCAACTTATTCACAGAATTTATCAAATTTATATCTCAAGTATCACCTTTTAGAGTTGAGAGCCGTTTCTATTGTTTTCGTGTAGATTTCTTTGCAGCAATGCAGCATTGGTTTGCTATTGTTTTCTTTTTGAAGTTTTTAGTTAGCCTATATTTATTTATTTATTTCGATTTATATACCGTCCTTTTCCCGAGGGACTCAGGGCGGTTTACAGGGCAAATTAAAAGAGTACAATATATACAGGTTAAAATAAAATAAAATTAAATAGCCCCAAAATAATTAAAAATTAAAACCTTAACCTAAAACCCTCAGTCCAGGCCGGCAAGCTCGAATAGCCAAGTTTTTAGGTCCCGGCGAAATGAGCGAAGGTCGGGGGCTATCCGGAGTTCCACAGGCAGCTGATTCCAAAGGGCAGGCGCACCCACTGAGAACGCTCTCCCCCTGGGGGCCGCCAGCCGGCACTCCCTGACCAGCGGCACCCTGAGGAGGCCCTCCCTGTGGGAGCGCACAGGACGATGGGAAGTTGATGCTGGCAGCAGGTGCTCCCAAAGATAGTCCGGACCCATGCCATTTATGATATGTAGAGCTGCCCATCTTAGATTTGTAACTCTGTTTGGCTCATATCATTAAAACAATCTCAAAATAAACAAAAGCAGATCCTAATAAAACAATAATCCCCATAAAACCAAAGTTAGAACAAATATAATAATCATAATCATAATCAGGCAAATGTAAGTTAAGACTAGAGTCAATCAATATAACTATCTAGCAGTTCCAAACCACAACCAGATCCCCAGGCATGATACGAAAGCCATGATTTCACAGCCTTTTGAAAGGCAATCAAGAGTTGGGGCCAATCTAACTTCCAATGCAATGTGGTTCCAAAGGGCAGGTTTTGCAGGAGAAAAAGGCTTTCTTTTTGGTTTCCATCTGATGGCGCTCTCCTTAATAAATAAAATTCATAATTTGCCTCTTTCTCCAGACTTGATGGAAATAGGGAGACATGGTCCCTCAAATTACCTAGCTTCATAAGACTTTATAAATCATTATAAACTTTTAAATATAGATGTTATTGCACAAGTCATGCATTACATCTTCCCAGGTATTCTATCCATTTCCCATCCAGTCACTTACAGTTTCTCCCTGTTTTGTTAATTCTGATGTAGATTGTTTCACATAATCACTAATTCCTTCAAGTTGCTATATTTTTCACACCCCATCATGACAATTTATTTTTCAATAATCATAATGTTATAAACTGCAAGAGTTTAAGAAATCATATATCCTGGTAGTTCTTGATGATCTGCCATCCAAGTGCCCTGTCTAGCTTTTCCAGATCAGTTGGTTTTTCAAAGGGAAGGAATGAAATATCTCATCCTATAATAAAGCCTTTAGGTACATATAAAAAAGCTTTTGGGGGCCTGATTAGGGTATGGAATGCCACTTTATTTAAAAATATCAAAAACATGAAAAAGCTTTGTAAGATTAAAGTTACTTTTCATGTTAAACCAGAACTGTATTTGTGTATGTATGTGTGAATGTGTGCATATATGTGTGGATAGGGGTTGCAATTTTAATTCAAGATTTGAGGGAGCTGGCTTCTTATGCAGAACTGCAGAAAATATGTTGGAGCCAGTATCTGTTGCTATTGTGATTCCAAGTTGCAAACATTTTGACATACATTTCACCCATTAAAAACCACATGGCAAGTCCCTTCCCCAAAATAGGCTAAACACTCTGGTCTTCCAATGAAGACTTTGGAAGTTCTTTCTACACTAAGCCATAGTAATGCAAACTCATCCTTTGCAATTTTAACCCATGCCACCATTCCTGTGGCAGGTTCTGTGTTCTGTTTGGGATAAATTTATACATTAAGCCAAAAGCAAATAAAATAATTATCTTTGTACAAGGCAACACGAAGTGTGCCCAATTTTAATAAACAAAACCGAGGAGCAATAAAAATACTCATTTGTGGGGCAGTCTAGCAAAAGAATATATAAGCAAGGGTAGGAAAAAGCATTGTGCTGAAACAATATAATGATTAATAACATGCTTTAAAATAATCTAAGCTCAAAATCATTCTGCAATGCCTCACAACATCTGTCGTGCTGAGATAATGCTACCTATTGGGAAGTATAAGGCATTTAACTTCACTTAGTGCCTTTGAACACTTTGGGGTGCAATATTTGCTCAGCATGGTGCATATCTTGTTCTTCCTCTGCATTGTTCAATTTATAGAAAGTGCTTGCATTATTTTAACCTCATCCACCCAATAACTTACAACTATACCCCAAAGGTTCAAAATATGTAAAAGTTTTTTACAGTCACTTTTCCAGCTTTAAATTCTGTATCATAGCTGACTTCATAGCTGAATTCATTTTTTTTAAAGCTTTGGTGCACTTTTGTTTAAACTTTTAAAGAAAATGTTTAAGAATTTGCAAAAGTATCTTTGAACTTTCAGGTAGCATGTATTTATCAATGATGTTCACTAAGTAAGTGAGGCTTTGAGAGAGCATGAAATATTAATGTGGGATGCCTAACATTAGCTGACAAAAGTAAACTTTTCCATTCTCCTTCCCTCTGCAGTAACATATATACCCCCAAATCTCTTTCGAGGATCAGACTAAGGATCTTGAAAAATAGGGCAAAAAGGGGCATAGCAAGAAAGGGACAAAATATATTTACTTTCCTAAATTTTTTAAAGGCTACAATCGTACACTGAATTACCAGAAACTGGACAAAAGGATTTCTGACATATGTCAGGAAATTGCAGGATGGAGAACAAGATGGAGAAGGAGAAGGAGAAACAGGTTCAGTCAATCTGTAAAGCTGGAGTGAACACTGGGGATTTTTAAAAATCCCAGCATTATAAATAATATTTTGATATGACCAGAAAAAGTTGTCATTTACATTTGAACAACATAAAAACAATAGTTTTATTAATAATACTTACTGGAGTCTATTTAAGTCCAATATTAATAATATTGTTTAAGTCCAATGTTAGCATTCTAAATTGATTTTGCAAGCTTTGTCAAGATGGAATGTAACCATATCAACTAGAAATAAGCGAAGACTGGAACAGTTTTTAACAAGTTTGAATAGCCAATTAAGTAATAGGTAACTTTTTTCAATGTCATTTTTCTCTGATTTTATGAGTCACTATCATGGGTTGAGGACTTACATTTACACATTTCAAAGATGTATTTGTCATTTTGTTAAACAGCCAAATATATGAAAAAGGCACACAGATATTTGACAAATAAAATGTTCACAGGAACTCATGAATATATTCTATTTTAATCCACATGATACAGCCTTTGAAAAGGTCAGATCTGTCTGAAATCAATGGTGCATTTGGAATGAAGAGCTCTTACCAAGAGGTACAGTTTCCCTAAAACTGGCTAGCCATGCTGAGTGACTTCATGTTGAGGATGAAATGCCCAACACTTTGGAAACCGTCTTTTTTATTGAGAACCTTTCTGGCTGTGGTATGAGGTATTGTTGTTGTTAGTTGCAAAGTCGTGTTCGACCCATCGTGACCCCATGGACAGGTATGAGGTACAAACACCACAAAATGAATAAGTAAATACACAAGCAGATAAAGAAATAAACTGTTTTTAATAAAAAAATTAATAAAATCAATCTTCTCAAGCATTAATAATTCAGCCAACATTTAAATACTTTGGATGCACAACGATAAAAGACACTGCACAATGCAATGACAAGAGACATTGGAAAGGACCCCAACATATTTTATTTTATTATCCTGAAGGTAATAGAAAAAGAAGCTGACCAAAGACTAGTGGCTAGATATGTCCCTGAACACAAATGCAATGAGCTATTATGGACAGGTAAATCTATTTCAAAGTATTACCACAGGTTAACAAAGAGTCAGAAGTGACTGAATATCTGAGCCAAAACAATATCAGTAGTCTGTGCCATGTAAATATAAATATTTATTCAGAAAACTTCACAAAAATGGATTAATTTGAGATAAAGATTCTTGCTAAGTTTTAAAGCTCTTTATGATAACTGGAGTGAGCGCCTGTTACTCGTCCCAGCTTCTGCCAACCTAGCAGTTCGAAAGCACGTAAAAAATGCAAGTAGAAAAATAGGGACCACTACGGTGGGAAGGTAACAGCGTTCCGTGCGCCTTTGGCGTCTAGTCATGCCAGCCACATGACCACGGAGACGTCCTCGGACAAGCGCTGGCTCTTCGGCTTTGAAACGGAGATGAGCACCGGTCCCTAGAGTCGGAAACGACTAGCACGCATGTGCGGGGGAACCTTTACCTTTACCTTTATGATAACTGGAAGCACCAAATACATCTGCACATTGAATACTATTTTTTCCAATACTTGAGCTTGGCTTTTGTATAACTAAAGTGGCATTCATGCTTTAAAGCAATAAGATATTTCAACAGGAAAGAGAAATGCTGTTAGCACCAGAAAGTTTTTGTGGAAAATAAGAAAATGAATAAAGAATAAAAATGGAGAACAAGATGCCTGCTTTATCCAGTTAATCCTGGTTATTACCTAAGCAAGAAAGTTCTACACTAAGAATTTGCAACATAGAACACAGAATAGTAGGGTTGGAAGGGTCTTGGAGGTCTTCTAGTCTAACCCCTGCACATGGCAGGAGATCCTATACCAGGGGTAAGCAACCTTGGCTCTTTCATGACTCGTGGACTTCAACTCCCAGAATTCCTGAGCCAGCATAGCTGGCTCAGGAATTCTGGGAGTTGAAGTCCACGAGTCATGAAAGAGCCAAGGTTGCCTACCCCTGTCCTATACCATTCTGAATTTTCTTCAGGCTTGATGGGATGGATACACGTGGTCATAGAAAGAATAACAAATAACAGAACAGAACAATAGAGTTGGAAGGGACGCCAGTAGTCCTCCAGTCCAACCCCCACCCAAACAGGAGACACCATGCCATTTCAGACAAATGCCTGTCCAGTCTCTTCTTAAGAATCTCCAGTGATGGAGCACCCACAATTTCTGAAGGCAACTCGTCCCACTGGTTAATTATTCTCACTGTGAGGAAATTTCTCCTTAGTTCTAGGTTGGTTCTCTCATTCATTAGTTTCCATCCATTGCTTCTTGTCCTGTCTTCATGTGCTTTGGAGAATAGTTATTTTGTTTCCATTTCTGTGTAATTATTCTTACTAAAAGTATTAGATTGGTTTTCATTTCAAAACTATTTTGATACATGAAAGATCTAGGAGTTCACAAGGAAATATTCAAGGGAAAAAAATATCCCCAAAGCTATGAAGTCCTGGAGAATATTCATCTAAATTTTAGACAATCAAGTAAAAACTCCAGTGGCAGCAGTAGTGTCTAGCAGTATTTATAAAAATAGCATGTTCTTTCACTAGCTTTTTTTTTTAAAAAAAATCTGAGCTGAATGCTGTAACAGAACACTTTTACCTAAAGATATTACAGCTCTTTTCTTTTCTTTTCTTTCAGTGCCATCAGAAACACTAACTAGCTTAACATATAGCAACATTTAAGAAACAAAGAAACAATAATCTACTTTTCATGCTGATCACTTTTATGCATAGATGTGAAATAAATGATTTTTGTTAATAATAAAATATGTACTAGGTTGATATTTGTGAAATTCTTTATGCATTTTTACAAAATGACAGTATTACTGGTAGACTATTTACAACTTCCTAAGTACAGTATTTGATTAAAATAATTTAATTTGAAATTTATCCTTTACTAAAACATGCATTTCACTTTTAAGTATGTACTTAAATTTAATTTCTGAAGGTTTACATGAGGATGTGGTTTAGTTCAGCACCCTTATGTGATAAATCATGCTTCATAAAATTGTTTGTTTTTCTATTCATAAGCAAGAAAACATTCCCCGAAGAAATACATTAAGAATTCTGCTCCATGAGAATGAAAATTATAATGTTCTAAAACCCATTAGGATGGTGCTGAGTTTTGTGCTGAAGAAAAAAACCCAGCAAATGCATCCTGCAATCTGAGGTTTGCCACTGAAGTTAACTATTCACTAATAACTATTCTCTAAAGCCCTTTTCCTTTTACCACTGGAGATAGTGGAGGGGATGAGAGTTCTACAAGGAAATACACACTTGTCATGGCACTCCATTATTTTTTGAATCATTTAAGTTGCTTCAGTGATTTCACATTCTGGCAGTGTCTTTACATACAGTGTTATTCACTCCAATAAGACTGACTTACAGTAAAATAATAAAAAAATCATATAAAAAAGAAACATTATGGAATCCAAGGTGGCATGCTCCTAAATTCTGGAAGGTTTGAGAAAGGGGGGGAAAAAGTGAATCTCTTCAATATTTTTTAACAGAAGGAGACCATAAAAAGACCGTAAAAATCTATCTATATTACATCTGTTAATAAGCAGGCATATACATAGAATGAAGGCTATTGCTAAGCTTGTAAGCCGCCCTGAGTCTTCGGAGAAGGGCGGGATATAAATGGAATGAAAATAAATAAATAAATAAATAAATAAAACTTGAAAAGCTATGGTATTGGTATATTCATTATTGCACTTTCTCCCCATTCGCTCAAAAGTATTTGGCACCTCATTCAACAAAATATTTCTCCCCCCCCCCCCAGCAATCTACCAACAGTTAACCTTTCCTGTGACTTCATTTCCTTGTTTGGGGAGCACTGCTTATTTATACCTATCTGCCATGACATAGCTGTGGCCTATTTGTTTATATGGGAAAGCTTCTGCATAAGTGCAGTAGGTTAAAAGTCTACATTTATTATTAACTGGAAATAATCAGTCCCTGTATACATAAAGGAAATATTCCTGTTTGCACATAGGAATCAAACTGAAGGAAACTGACAGATTCTGTGCTAATGGTATATAAATTCCAAAGGTGGCACTTATTTGGGATTAGCTAATTTTTGAACAAGAGATGGCTAAGACTTAAGTTGTATTGTATATTTATATTTATCTACAGAGAAAGGAAGTGCGGTCTGTCCTTCCATGTGCACCATAGCAATACGAATAGCAATAGCACTTAGACTTATATATCGCTTTACAGTGCTTTATTGCCCAACTCTACCATTCTGACGTATTTCAGTGCCTCTTCTTGGGTTCGATTTTGCCCCTACGCTTAATATTATTTTCTTTTCTTCTGTTGATGCTGTTCATATTCTTCATCTTCATTCCAATGGATAAATGAACCTTTATTGTAAAAGTACAACCATGTATACATTGAGATTGACTGAGCCTCCCTTCGTGCCCCCACCCCCAACTCACAGTGACAACAAAGCCTCCATCCTATTACACCATGTGAGCTAATTGCACAACACACCGGCCTCACAAGTCAATCATACATAAAATTTATAAAGTTATTTCCCGTTCAAGAGCCTAACAGCCCATGGATAAAAGCTTTTCTTCAGCCTGTTGGTACGAATGGCTATACTCCTATATCTCCTACCCGATGATAGGAGAGTAAAGAGATACCGACCAGGGTGTGAGTCGTCCCTGAGAATTTTCCTCACTCTTTCAAGGCAGCGAGCCCTGGCGATGTCATCCAGTGGTATCAGGGGACAGCCCATAATGTCTTGTGCTGTGTGCTCACCAACCTCTGTAATACTTTCCTATCTGCGGCTGTCAGACCAGCATAAAACCACAATACAGTACGAGAGGACGCTCTCTATAGTATACCGGTAAAAGAGGGTTATTAGCCGTTGTTCTACCCCGTTCTTCCACAAGACCCTGAGGAAGTGGAGTCTCTGTTGGACCTTTCTGGCCACCTGGGTTGTATTAACTTTCCAGGTAAGATCTTCACAGAGGTAGACTCCCAGAAATTTAAAGGAGGAAACTCTCTCCACACAGCCCCCCCCGATGTAAAGTGGGGCAGGTTCCTCTGTTTTCCTCCGGAAGTATAGCACCATCTCTTTCATCTTGCCGATGTTCAGGTGCAAGTTGTTCTTGAAACACCATATGGATAGTTTTTGTACCTCCGCCCTGTATGCTGTCTCATCTCCACCTGTAATAAGACCCACTACGGTGGTATCATCTGCAAACTTAATTATTGCAGTAGATGGGTCAGACAATACACAATCATATGTGTACAACGAATACAGGTAGGGGCTAAGCACGCAGCCCGGTGGCGAGCCAGTGCAAAGCTTCAGTGTGTGTGTGTGGATAAAACAGACCTGACCCTCACTGTTTGTAACCGGTCCCTGAGAAAGTCTTTAATCCAATCACAGATGGAGGGGAAAAATTTCAAGTCAGTCAGCTTTTCAATGAGAGTGCTCGGCAATATGGTGTTGAAAGCCGAGCTGTAATCAACAAAAATCATCCTGACATAGCTTCCAGGTTTCTCCAGATGGCTTGCTACAGAGTGTAGAGCAGTAGCTATGGCATCGTTTGTCGACCTGTTCCCCCTGTAGGCAAATTGATGTTTGTTGAAATCCAGTTGGAGGCATGTCCAAAGATGTTGGAGAACCAGTCTTTCGAAGCATTTCATGACTACAGACATTAATGCAATAGGTCTGTAGTCATTCAGGCACTCAACTTGAGTTTTCTTTGGGACTGGGACAATGGTAGCTGCTTTCAAGCATGATGGTACACATGCCATTTGCAAGGAGATGTTAAAGATCCTTGTCAGGACCCCTGCTAATTGGTCAGCACAGTTCTTAACCACTATCCCCAGCACCCCATCTGGGCCTGCGGCTTTGCTGGGATTCACAGCCTTCCATACAGCTCTCACTTGGTGTTCACACAGGGTGAGTGGCTGAGAATCAGAAGGCTGGCCAGCAGAGGCTACGGGGTCTGGTCTTTTCACCTCGTAGCGAGTGAAGAAGTTATTCAGCTCCTTTGCCAACGAGGCATCGGTATTAACCGTGTTCCTTGTATTGCACTTGCAGTTGGTTAGGGAAACAGTGTATTGTTGTAGTGAAAATAAATAGCAATAGTAATTAGCAATAGCATTTTGACATATACCGCTTCACAGTGCTTTACTGCCCTCTCTAAGAGGTTTTTACAGAGTCAGCATATTGCCCCCAACAATCTGGGTCCTCATTTTACTGACCTCGGAAAGATGGAAAACTGAGTCAACCTTGAGCCAGTGAGACTCGAACTGCTAGCAGTCAGCACAATTAGCCTGCAATACTCCATTCTAACCACTGCGCCACAACATCTCTTAATGTTCTCAGGAAATGTCAGATGATACTCTTGCCTGGATTCTGAAGTAATTATTTTGATAAAAATGATATAGTAGTGGGCTAAACACTACTAAAAATGAATTGTTCAATGCTCAACAAATATAAACATAGGATATCCTTCCCCTGCCTCTTCAACTGATCTTTAATATTTAGGTATGTCAACTTTTAGTACACTATACACATCTCTTATTTTATTTCCTGAAGATGGCATCTATATTTTCAAGAGAGAAGAGAATGTATTATAGTACAGCTTTGGTATAAATAATGTCCAACATAAACAACCTTACTTGTTTAAGTTTCTTTAGATCTTCATCAAGTTCCAGGTTGTCTAGAATAACAGCAACAAACAAGCTCAGCAGAATCTACAAAATTAAAAAAATGGAACTGAATACTTAATATTTTTAATAAATTAATATCCTTTTAGTCAGGTAAATATAAAGAAAAAGTCCAAAATAGAGGAGAGATATATTTGTAGACTATTTGGATTTCTGGATAGGGATTTTATGGATCGCTTATACAAACATATAGTACATACACTACATACATGCATGCATATACATTGCTTAATAATAGTTCACCCTCCTTCAGGCCACTTCTCCAGCTAAAAACAATGCAAAACTGTTCCAAGATTTGATCATTTTGCCTTGGGTGCAAAATGCAGTGCAGTTTAGGCAGATTGTTTCCCATTTCTATGGCTGAGAATGACAGGCATAGAAGGAAGATTTTTACTGAATGTCAAAAACAAATCTATAGCATTATCACAAAAGAACAGTTAAACCTCAGCTTATTATTTAACTTCACCATCCCCTTTTGAGTTTTAATAATAGACTTCACTCCTAACACAGTTTTTGCTTTTCAAATGTAACTTCTATCTTAGCCTCTGCTGTGAAAACTATTCATTTCTCTCAGCTCTCTACAGAATCTGTTTTCAAGTGCATACAATTAGCACTTTTGAACTTTACCCGCCTTCTCGTTCTGAGTTTGGAAAGTTATCATTTGCTGCAATGTTTTCCTGCTGCTTTATTGCTTGTGTCCCTGTTACAATTTCCTAGAGCTTTTTTGGTCATGGTTACTGAAGTTTTACGGGACTTCTAAATGCTGTAATCATGACAGGGGCATCCTCAGGTTCTAGAGCTTTTGTTAAAAAGATAATAGCAGTGTCAGGCCATCTTGATTC
This sequence comes from Vipera berus, assembly GCF_964194415.1. Taxonomy (NCBI): domain Eukaryota; kingdom Metazoa; phylum Chordata; class Lepidosauria; order Squamata; family Viperidae; genus Vipera; species Vipera berus. The sequence goes on from NC_138206.1 coordinate 98,580,002, forward strand.
TGCCCCGTTCATATGTTCCTGTGATGTCATGATGTCCATGCAAATTGTTGGAGCTTGCATAAGGCAGTTTTCAGGATTTGTCCCCTCTGCTCCCCTGGCCAACAACCTCTAAATAGTGGTATTATTAAGATATGCATACATACATGTAATATGCACAGACATTAATGTATGAATATGAACATCCTGGGATAACATATACGTTGGAAAGGGATGCAGGAAAATCTGTACTCCTTAGAAGGGTATGTGTCTCAAGGATAGAAGGGAATATAAGTTCTAGAAAACTCAATTTCTGTCTAGATAACTATACTTTAGGTCAAAAAAGGGCAAAATCCTTCCCTTAATGAACTAAATAGTTGCTTGGCAGAGGAAGCTGTTGTTGCAGTCGCCAGATTTGCACTAGATAACACCATCAATCCTTATGTTTCTTCAGTTTAATGAGATTTTTTTTCACATATGTTCCACTGGATTGGAGACTTCCTTTCTTATAAAAAAACACCTGTTCTACATCCCAGAAATGTAAAGCAATGAACATCTGCTAAAATTGCATCCGTTCGATGTGTTCTGCAATACAGAGGTCATTTGGCTTCAGCAAACTGCTCCAAAATATGTTGGGAAGAGAATATCATCGTTTTTATTTATATCTCTATATCTCTATCTCTTTATTTATGTATATATTTGTATCTATATCTATCTATATATCAAAGTAAATGTTGGTTTGCTCTTATGTTAGCATACCATAGCATGACATTTTTCATGTGCTAATTTGGACATCATAAAATACCAAAACACTAACTCCTAATTATCAGCTGTTGCCCCAAGTCTTTTATTAGCTTTCTATTTAATTACCGCTATAGGAAGACTGCAATGCAATGAAACTATAGAAAATCTTTGCATAATAAATGCATGTTCTTGCTTCATTATGATCCCTGTTTTGCTGTGATCCAGAATATTAATAATTACTCTATTAGATTAAAGAGGAAGCATGGTTTTGTTTCAAAACACCTTGAATTTTTTGTAAACACAGATCACCACGTTACAGATCTAAACTGCAGATACTTTCCAAGAATTAACATAGTTGTCTTTATTGACAAGTGAAAATCCATGAGCTCAAGAGGGAAGTTGGTTCTGCCAAACAATTCTGTACAGATATTTTCCTCAATGAGTATCCATTCCTGGGATCTAAGTAGCAATCTTTATTCAAAGTGCCAGTAATAGCAATAGCAATATCACTTAGATTTAAGTACTGCTTCATAGCACTTCACAGCCCTCTCTAAGTGGTTTATAGTGTCAGCATATTGCCCCAACAATCTGGGTCCTCATTTTACCAACCTCAGAAGGATGGAAGACTGAGTCAACCTTAAGCCAGTGAAGATCGAACTGCTAGCAGTTGGCAAAATTAGCCTGCAACACTGCATTCTAATCACTATGCCACCATAGCTAAAACGATCTTATTTAATACTGTTAAAATGCAAAACATTCATATAATAAAATTAAAAGTGATGCCAAAACCCTAACTCAACAGCTGAGTATCTCTAAGCAGGACATGTGACAATTCAAGGCAATGAAGAAAGCTTCTGCCAATGTCCAAAAATTGTAGGAAGGCAACACTAGGTAAAGGTAGAAGTTATCTTAGGAAATACTAACTCCCAATCTGGAATTGATATAATATTCAAGAAATAGATAGAAGCAACTATCAATCAAAAGAAAGTTCCTCCTGTTCCTAACAGCTCTCTCACTGACAATTTTTCTTCTGTAAAAGTAAACTTAAAATGCCCAGAAGCAATTGAATGGGAGAACTGATCAGTAGAGAAACAAAGAAAAGAGCTATTCTTCCTTTGTACTGTTTCTGCCCTGAATCTACTTTGCATGTAACATAAAGTGATAAAACATGTATTTGGTATCCTTGGAGGTCTACTGACAATGTTACATCAGATGACCTGGTTTTGTACTCATGAGTCAGCATGAAAAATGTTTCAAAAATTTATATATGCATATGGTGCATGCAACTTACCAGGGTAGCAAAAAGGTGATATAAAATGAAGTAAATAGCAACAACAGGTGCCCACATGTGACCCACAGCATTGAGAGTCTGATCCATGACATCCACCCATCCTTCCTGTGTCAGGATTTGAAACATTGACATGAAAGCCTATATCAAAACATAAACAAACAAGCCAGTTAGATATCCTTTACTGAAATAAGCAAATAAGCATCATAATAGTACCAGACCTGTGATTGTAGGGACAATCTGGTTAATGATAAGTAGTTAACTGATGGTACACTGCTCTGATGGTATTATTGGTAAAAACTGCATGCTTCTGTTTATTAGCAGGAGTTCCTAATAACTCCCCCCCTCAAAAAAATATCATATCATTAGCATGTATTTTAATCTGAAACACATCACAGCAATAAACCTTTGTAAAAACCAAGGAACACCACTGAATTTCAGAAGTACAGTAGCAAAACCACAATTTACTACCATTCCTAAAGGTATCTATAGCTAGCAGACTATATGTATTTCATCAGTGTTTTCCATGTACTATTCCTCAGATAGGGGAAAAAATTCTCCAGTTTCTATTCTCAGATTTATAGCTTCTAGTATGCCACAGATACAATATTCAGATGATCATAAAAGCCTCCATTCAGATGTTAAACACTAAGTCTGAACTCAACTCTGTTTCTGCATTTGAATGCAGATCATAACGTGATTCACAGTGAAACCAACATACAGTAGTCTAAATTCTTCCACAGATCTGAGTATCTCACATAGTAAGACATAGAAAAAAAGAAGACTCATATCATTTACATTATTTCTTGGTAGTAACTGTCTGGTTCTGGTATTAAATGGAACTGCAGTTATTTTTGAACTTTTTAAAAAAAGTATCATCTTTTTGTCTAAGAAAATCAAACCACCATTTATAATATGATTCATTCTAACAGTGTTCCAGGATGTTTCCTGTGACAACCTCTGCATTGGAAAAACATTAGTTTTAAGATAATATGGCTGTATACAGTGATTTTAACTTTGGAAAGTAGCAATCTTTCTTTCAGAGCAAGATATTTTTAGTTGAAAGATATACTTCCCACCAGTTATGCTAAAAGGAATCAGATATGTAGCTATCTTGCTGTCAGAACAACCAACAGCTGTGAAAATGAGACCTGCAGATTTATGCAAATAGAAGTTTTTTTTAATTACATTGTGTGTGTACAGTATATATGTGTGAAGAACCCTTCAGATTTATTCTAATTGTATTTAAGTTTAGTTAATGCTACTCATCATGGCTGTTCAGCAGCAACTTTTTTTACTTTTAGCTGCAATGTATAATTTGTCAAATATTAAGTATCAATAGCTAAGAAAAAAAATACTTTTCTCCCTTAATCAATGCACCATCTCTAAAATATCAGATCATGGAAAATCTAGAACAGAACTTATTTTATGTCCTGGTATCTTCAGATTTCTTTCCTCAGTCTTTGGATCACTGTCTGAACAATGGGGTCAAAAAAGTTAAGATAGTGGTCACAGCTATGTTATCAAATACGTTGTTTATGGTAATGCACAGATAAAAAGAGCCAGGTCTTTGATTATATGGTTGTGACTGCTATCTTGACTTTTTGACATCCATCTTTGATCACAACTAATAGATTCAGAAAATATTAATATAAAGGAAATTAATGAAGGAGAGAACAAAAAATACATTCCCATTGTATTAAACATTATCTAGCCAGTATCATTTTTTGAATCTAAAGTACTATCAGAAGTTTCAGTCTTGGATTCTGCATTTTTATAACATTTTATAATTTTCATGAATTCCTGAAGAATGGATATTTGCCTATCCTGAGACAAGATTCTTGATCTCTGTGGTCTATTTTTATATTTGGTATATATTTAACACATTTATTTCATATTTTCACCTTCATGTGTTGTTTAAAGCAAGGATATTAAAATGGGTCTTTTAAAATATATTATTTCCATTTTCTTAAAAAAAGTGCCTCTGGAAGAAATCAGAAAAAAAAAATCTCTTTTTTTTTAGTTTTCTTTCTTTTTTTAAGGGGAGGCTTCACATCTTTAGAGTGTGATATTAATCAGAATATTAATTTCTATTTCCTGAAGTAAGTATGCCCCATAAAAATTTCTTCTCCAACAAAAGCACAGTGCACAAAAATACTAAATTTCTAAACAGTTTAAAAATGCAAGGCATGTTCCACATTTTTAGTTCAACCATAATTTCAACAATTAAACATCAAGCAAAAAGGAAAAGAAGAAATACGACCCATTACAAAATTGGATTTTAAAAGCCCCCATTTACCTGAAAACAAAATATGAGTCCTTGCAATCTGAGAAAAATGGGCTAGAGAATGCTGTATATGGTAGCCATGGCAACCATAAGCTTCTATTTATGTCCTGTTTGTCAAGAAACCATGTGAAAGCATGGAATTTAGAGGCATTAGGAAATAAAAGTGGTATGCCTTTTCTCTCTTTTTCTCTTAAAAACATATAATGTTCCTACAGGGCTTGTACTTCAGCAACATTAATGGAAGTGATAATCAATTGTTCTCTTTCAGGTAAGTCTTTTGGTATCTAGAGCAAGATTCCATGTCAGAACACGCTGACCATTTTAAGTTTGCTTTTACTTAGAGAGAAATGGTACTGTGCTTTCTGTGCCCAGCTAAAATGTCTGTCTTCCTCTTCCCTTTCACCAAGGAAAATAAAACATTTGTCCATAATGCGTGTTTGGATATGCAAAGTCTTCTGCTGCCACAGGTCTGATATGTCAAGACCCACAGGAACTTTCATTATTTGATTTAATATGGCTACCCATTCCAGAAGATTCTAGGTGGCAATTTTCTATATCTGTAGACTCGTGTTTCTTAACCTGGGCAACTTTAAGATGTGTGGACTTCGACTTGCTGAATTCCCCAGCCATTCAAATTCTCCATGCTGGCTGGGAAATTCTGGGAGTTGAAGTCCATACATCTTAAAGTTGTCCAGGTTGACAAACACTGCTACAATCTAGTAAACAAGGAGGATGTTACTCTGAGCCGGGCCCAGAACTGAACTCAGAGAAAAATCTGAGTTCAATGTGAACCTGAGTTCTACTTTCTTACATTTATGGAACAAAAATCAGCAGCATTCTTCTACTTAATTCACCTAGAATCTAGCTCTATACTTCTTTTAAAATACATACATTTCTCTGTTATAGTCACTTTAAGTGGACAAAGTAGAAAAACAAAAAAAGATTTTTTTAAAAAAACACAATTAAAATAAATGGCTATTAAGAACCAATCATAAAATAATTCCCAGCAGTTTGTTGGAAAGGTAGGGAGTGGCAAAAGACATAGTGATACAGTATTGACATTAGAATAAAGCAATAACCCTGAGGATATTAACAAAACACCACCATTTTAAAGTAATGGTGGGATATATTATTTCTGAATTATTTTATATTTTGTTTTAATATCCTGCTGGTAAAAAAAAGTAAAGTTTTGCCACACCACATTGCTAGTATGTTAATTTTCTATTCACTAGACGGTTTAAATATAATCCTTCTTATTGTGCAAAATGGGAAGATGTGAATCAGATTAAAAAACATAAACAAAAACCATGCTACAGCACAACATTCGCTAATATTCCGCTGAAATAGAAGGAAAGAAATTCCCATATGACAAATTTCCAAACTAAAAGAGACATAAAGTAAGTAGGTGATTCTAATCAGTAGGAGTTTGTGACATGCAATGATAGCCTCAAAAGCCTCAAATGTTAACTATTTTTCCTTTGACATATGTAATGTATGACAGGTCAATTGGATTGCAAATAGATGTACGAGCTTATAAATTCTGGACTTGCTTTGCAAGGGGAGAAGCTATTATTGTTACAATAGATTTTTCAGTGCTCAGCTAGGCGAGATAATATATGTTTTTGGTTTTTTAATTCACACTTTTTCAATATTTTTGTTTAGTTTTGTTCTGTTTCTGTTCAATTCTTTTCTTTTGGATTTTAGTTCTTAATCTTTTGAATAAAATAAAATAATTTTAAAAAAAATCTCAAATGTGATTTAAAAGTCTAAAGAATTTCCCAATGACAAAATTGTATTCACAAAGTTTATATCTTTAGGGGGGAAAATCTATATTTTTAGTTAATTATTTTGAAATTTTCATTTGGAAGTGTCTTTAGGTAAGACCTTTCTTTCTATCTATATTTACCTAGTAATTTGACATGTACATTGATTTTAGTTTAATAACCTGGAGAATTTGTTGAAAACAACTGTACTTTTCAGTCTAGAAATGATCATTTTCATAGAGCAACAAAAGAGCAAACCTGCATCTTTAGGTTCAATTATACCGATATACTAGTTTTTAAATTGGAAAAGAAACTTTCCTTTATTCAGAATTATAGGAATGATATATTTTGCTTATCTTTCTGCTCTAACTAAAAATAGATACTATCAATTTCTTACATATAATTATCATATGCTTTTATTTATTCCAATTTAATTGACCTAATCAACAGCGTTGAAATAAGAAACAGCAATAATAGGAAGTTAAACAATTGGAGAGACAGTACCTACATGAACAATTCAGGCAGAATGGGTACCCACAAGTACTTATTGCAAGATGCTTGAACAAAAAGCAAAGGAAAGAAAAGAAAAAAAGAAGGTAACAAAACCAATTGTATGGCTCACCCTGCCATACATCAAAAATATTCCAGAAGCAGTAGAACACAGGTGACAGCTCATTGTCAGCCATCAACATACCAATCAGCCAATAGGAAGGCACCACATAAACACGACTCACTGAATAGTGCAAAGCACATATTTCAGTAGTTTAGTTTAGTTTAGTTTTATTTGATTTCTATACCGCCCTTCTCCCTAGGGACTCAGGGCGGTTCACAGGGCATATATAAATAACAATACAAAAGTTAAAAGGAAATTAAACCAGTGCCCGATTAAAAACAACAATAATAAATACTAAAAATCAATTTAAAAACCCATATTCCCCCATCAGGCCAGACCAGCTAATTCAAATAAGTGGGTCTTCAACCTGCGACGGAAGGATCGGAGGTCTGATGCCATCCGGAGCTCAACCGGCACTTGGTTCCATAATGCCGGAGCGCCCACAGAGAAGGCCCTCCCCCTGGGGGCCACCAGTCGACATTCCCTGACCGGAGGCACCCTGAGGAGGCCCTCTCTGTGGGCACGTACTGGGCGGAGGGAAGTTGACGCCGGCAGCAGGTGGTCCCCGAGGTAACCCGGACCCATGCCATGTAAGGACTTAAAGATCATGACTAGGACCTTGAACCTCACCCGGAAGACAACTGGTAACCAATGCAGCTCGCGGAGCAAAGGTGTAACATGGGAGTACCGGGAAACTCCCAGGACAACTCTCGCGGCCGCATTCTGTACCAGTTGGAGCCTCCGAGTGGTCTTCAAGGGAAGCCCCATGTAGAGAGCGTTACAGTAGTCAAGGCGAGAGGTCACGAGCGCATGAGTGACCGTACACAAAGCATCCCGGTCCAGATAGGGCCGCAACTGGCGCACCAGGCGAACCTGGGCGAAAGCCCCCCTAGTCACGGCCACTATGTGGTCTTCCAGAGTAAGCTGTGAATCTAGGAGGACTCCCAAGTTGCGCGCCCTATCCACGGGGGATAAAAGCTCACCCACCATAGAAAGAGATGGAACATTTTGAATGTCCCGGGATGCCGGAATGCACAGCCACTCAGTCTTGTCAGGGTTGAGTTGAAGTCTGTTCCTCCCCATCCAGACCCGAACCGCCTCCAGGCAACGAGACATCACAGCGAGGGCATCACTGGGGTGGTTTGGGGTAGAAAAGAAAAGTTGGGTATCATCGGCGTATTGATGATACCCAACTCCGAAACCACGAATGATCTCACCCAGCGGTTTCATATAGATGTTGAACAGGAGAGGCGAGAGAACCGACCCCTGAGGAACTCCACAAACGAGAGACCTAGGGGCCGATCTCTGCCCCCCTGCCAACACCGACTGCGAGCGTCCCAGGAGATAGGAGGAGAACCACTGAAGAACTGTGCCTCCCACTCCCAATCCCCTGAGACGCCGCAGCAAGATACCATGGTCGATGGTATCGAAAGCCGCCGAGAGGTCTAATAGGACTAGGACAGAGGAATATCCCCTATCCCGAGCCCTCCAGAGATCATTCACCAGAGCGACCAATGCCGTCTCCGTGCTGTACCCGGGCCTGAAACCCGATTGGTAGGGGTCCAAATAATCCGCTTCATCCAGGACCAGAGGGAGCTGATGCGCCACCACACTCTCAACAACCTTCGCAAGAAAGCGAAGGTTGGAGACTGGACGAAAGTTGTTCAATACAGCTGGGTCCAAGGCAGGCTTCTTGAGGAGAGGTCTCACCACCGCCTCCTTCAAGACGGTGGGGAAGAGATAAATTCCCTGAAGATGGACTCCTGCATGAGTCTGAAAGCTCAGAAAAGTAAATCTCTGGTCCCAGACCAAAACTTGATGCAGTATTCCAAGTGTGGCCTTACCAAGGCGTTATAAAATGGTATTAACACTTCATGTGATCTTGATTCTATCCCTCTATTAATGCAGCCTAGGACTGTGTTGGCTTTTTTGGCAGCTGCAGCACGCTGTTGGCTCATATTTAAGTGATTGTCCACTAGGACTCCGAGATCCATCTGACAGTTACTACTATTTAACAAGGTACCACGTATACTGTACCTGTGCATTTAGTTTTTCTTGCCTCACTGTAGAACCTATGGTTCTGATATGATTAAAGGCATATCCTTGGAAACCCAGAATTTGATAAATTTGAGTGGTTTTACTCTGAGTAAATTTAGTAGAATTAAACATCATGGATAAATCTTATCATCTGTTAATCCTGAGTGAACTTTATGCACACAAAGCTATTTTCCTTTATTCTTTGGAGTCAATAATTAAGATCTTACAATAAATCTTTTCTTACAAACAAATCTTTAAGATACAGTTTTTATTTTGCCTTCTCAGACCTGGTGTCTTCATGCTCCCTGGGTTTTAGAATTTGGCCAACATTATTATTGACCTCCAATAGGAAAACATGCATAGAAATATTGTTGTATACATCCCAAAATCTATTAGGACTTAGCATCTGGCAATAAAAATCCTGTACATATTGCTTTGAGGGGTCCTTGGTGCTCTCTGAGCTTGCTTGTTTTCTTGCAGACGTTTCATTACGCAAACTAGGTAACATCATCAGCACTGATGATGTTACCTAGTTTGGGTAATGAAACGTCTGCAGGAAAACAAGCAAGCTCGGAAAGCACCAAGGACCCCTCATGTCAACCCTTGAGCTACAAATATTCTCTTTTATTAGCAATACATTCTTTTATTCTGAACACTTTGGGGAGAGGACATATAAAATCTAACAAATACCCCACAGATACTTTCAGAACCACTCTATAAGGAATGCTCTTTTTTTAGAATGGGAAAAAATAAAAGGAAAAATTTATATTAAGATACCTGAATGGCTTTCAACAATGGAAGCCTTTGCTTATCCAAACCTAATTAACTATGATAAACTTGTAACCTATAAAGACATACTGGACAATGAAGGAACCATTAGACCTGTTATTGTTATGTTATATTGTTATGTATACATACCTACCCAGACAATATGCTATTTGCCAAATATTGGAAATTTTATTGGGGGAAACCCCAACCCCAACCCTAATTCCATTCTCCCTTTGACCCCAACCCCAATCCTTATCCTTCCACTCTATTCCCAACCCTATAAAAACCAATAAAATCTTTTTTTAAAAAAAATCAAAATCTAACAAATACATTCATAATTACATAGAGCTATTACTGTCAACTGACCAGAGCCATTTTGATGTGAAAGAAAAACAGACTAAGCAAAATAAAGGATCAAAGGTCATAGCAAAATAAAATCAACATATCACACAAGAACAACAACTACCGGTACTTTTCTCACAGAAGACTAGGAACTGGCATTAATAGGATTAAAGTATAAAGCCATTTCTAAAAATCCACAATCTGATTGGTTGCAATGGAATTTTTAACTTACCCTTGGAAATGTAGTAAATCTGTCTAGTTCTTCCACAAAACAGAACATTTGCAAACTAATGGCTGACATTACAATTAATAGACTGGCCGTAAATACAACTAAACTCCCAAGCTTTTTTCCAGGTCCAAAAATCTTGTATACAAAATCTTCCAGAGCAGGAGAAATCTTTATAAGTCGAACAACTCTAAGTACCTGCCGAGAGAAAGAAAACATTTTTTTTACTGATGTAGCTGCAGATTGACAAATGAAACAAATTGGTTTTTTTTCTAGTAACACCCATGGCGTATAGCTTGAAAAATATAGATGGAATGGTTTGACTACAGTATTAGAGATGTGCAAAACATTCAAAAGAAGTGCAAAGTACCGTATTTAAGAAAATCTCTGCCCTTTGAAAGGTCTTCTCAGCTAATTTGAAGCTCCCCTGGCACTCTGTACATGTCTTTGCTCTGCTGTTTCACTTCGCTAGAATTTTTGGGAGTGACAGCTGGACTTTGAAACAATTTTATGACACTTCCAAAGAGTGTGGCTGTTTTAATGCTTGGGAAAGGTATACACTGTTCGCACTATTTGGCTTTCCAAATAATCTAGTTTAAACGCTTTCCTAAGTAATAAGATCTATATTGATTTAATGTATTATTTTATATAATTTCAAGTTAATGGCCAAAGTTTCAGCATTTCTATATTCATAGAATTGAAATTGAAGGCGAATTATAGTTCATTTCTTTCTCTCTCATTTATTTGTGTCTAAATATGATACATTATAATCAATAGAAACATGAAAGAAAAGAAGGAACACCAAATTAAATAACCAATAGTAACTTCCAGAAACAGACAGCAAAATCTAGGTCAGAACTTTATGTTAAACTGAAATATTTCAAGGACTATAGTTACAGAATTGCGAGAAGTTGTGCAATTCTATCTTGATTCTTACTTGAAAACTAAAGAGTTTGCAGGGTGGGACAACTTAAAGTTTTCATCAAACTTAGCTTCAGCCTTAGTCAGCATAGCCAAAAAAAGTGTAACATTCAGAGGACATCAGCTCATCTACCCTTGAATGGCAGTCATACTGAAATCTCTTCTAATTCCTGTATGTATGTATGTATTTATGTATGTATGTCTTTTGTGACTGGGTCTCTTACATTAACATTGGCTTTAAAGGAGTAGAGGGTATGTCTGCAATATGTCTGATAATATTAGAATAAGTAGAGCAGGTGAGGCCGAAACATTTACTTTTTTAAAAAAAGAAACAAACAAAAATATATTACATATAGGAGATTCAGGAAAGGGTTACAATAGTAATGAAAAAATCCCTCTTAAACATTGTTGTTGTTGTTAGCTGCGAAGTCGTGTCCAACTCATTGCGACCCTATGGACAACGTTCCTCCAGGCCTTCCTGTCCTCTACCATCTTCTGGAGTCCATTTAAGCTCATGCCTACTGCTTCAGTGACTCCATCCAGCCACCTCATTCTCTGTCGTCCCCTTCTTCTCTTGCCCTCAATCTTTCCCAGCATTAGGCTCTTCTCCAGTGAGTCTTTCCTTCTCATTAGGTGGCCAAAGTATTTGAGTTTTAGCTTCAGGATCTGGCCTTCTAAAGAGCAGAGGGTTGATCTCCTCTAGGACTGACCGGTTTGATCACCTTGCAGTCCAAGGGACTCGCAGGAGTCTTCTCCAGCACCATAGTTCAAAGGCCTCAATTCTTTGGTGCTCAGCCTTTTTTATGGTCCAGCTTTCACTGCCATACATTGCAGCTGGGAAGACCATAGCTTTGACTATACGCACTTTTGTTGACAGGGTGATGTCTCTGCTTTTTAGTGTGCTGTCTAGATTTGCCATTGCTTTCCTCCCCAGGAGCAAGCGTCTTTTAATTTCTTGGCTACAGTCCCCATCTGCAGTGATCTTGGAGCCCAGGAAAATAAAATCTGTCACTACCTCCATTTCTTCCCCATCTATTTGCCAGGAATTGAGAGGACCAGATGCCATGATCTTGGTTTTCTTAATGTTAAGTTTCAACCCAAGTTTTGCACTCTCCTTCTTCACCCGCAACAAGAGGCTATTTAGTTCTTCTTCACTTTCTGCCATTAGAGTGGTATTATCTGCATATCTTAAGTTGTTGATATTTCTTCCGGCAAACTTAATTCCAACTTTTGATTCCTCTAACCCTGCCTTTCTCATGATGTGCTCTGCATATAAGTTAAATAGGCAGGGCGACAGTATACAGCCTTGCCGGACTCCTTTCCCAATGTTGAACCAATCAGTGGTTCCGTGTCCAGTTCTCACTGTTGCTTCTTGGCCCACATATAGGTTTCTCAAGAGACAAATAAGATGGTCTGGTACACCCATCTCTTTAAGAACTTGCCACAGTTTGTTGTGATCCACACAATCAAAGGCTTTAGCATAGTCAATGAAGCAGAAGTAGATGTTTTTCTGGAACTCCCTAGCTTTCTCCATGATCCAACGTATGTTGGCAATTTGATCTCTAGTTCCTCTGCCTCTTCGAAATCCTGCCTGTACTTCTGGTAGTTCTCGGTCCACATACTGCTGGAGTCTAGCTTGTAGGATTTTAAGCATAACTTTACTAGCATGAGAAATGAGTGCAATGGTGCGGTAGTTTGAACATTCTTTGGCACTGCCTTTCTTTGGAATTGGAATGTAAACTGATCTTTTCCAATCCTGTGGCCACTGTTGAGTTTTCCAAATTTGTTGGCAAATTGAGTGTAGCACTTTTACTGCATCATCTTTTAAGATTTTGAATAGCTCAGCTGGAATACTGTCACCTCCACTAGCTCTGTTGTTACTCAGCTTTTCTAAGGCCCACTTCACTTCACATTCTAGGATGTCTGGCTCGAGATCAGTGACCACCTCATTGTGATTATCAGGGACGTTAAGCTCATTCTTGTATAGTTCTTCTGTGTAATTTTGCCACCTCTTCTTAATCTCTTCTGCCTCTGTTAGGTCCCTGCCATTTTGGTTGTTTATCATGCCCATTTTTGCATGAAACGTTCCCTTCATCTCTCCAATTTTCTTGAAAAGATCTCTGGTCCTCCCTATTCTATTGTTTTCTTCTATTTCTTTTCACTGTTCATTTAAGAAGGCATTCTTATCTCTTCTAGCTATTCTCTGGAATTCTGCATTCAATTGGGCGTATCTTTCTTTTTCTCCCTTGCCTTTCGCTTCCCTCTTTTCCTCAGCTATTTGCAAAGCTTCCTCAGACAGCCATTTTGCTTTCTTGCATTTCTTTTTCTTTGGGATGGTTTTGGTTGCTACCTGTTGTACAATGTTGCGAACCTCTGTCCATAGTTCTTCAGGCACTCTGTCTATCAGATCTAATTCCTTAAATCTATTTTTCACCTCTACTGTATATTAAACATTCCTAAATCCCAATCCTCACCCAAGGGATGAAACTCTGTTTCTCCCCATTCTAAGAAAGTGGGGTATATATGGGATAATCTGCAACCTGCAAATAACATCTCCATGTCATACTAAATGTCATGCCTCTTAAGCTAATTGATTTTTAATCAATCAGTCCATCAATATTTGTGTATATACTTTAATCAATAGATGAAACTATCTAGTTTTTCTTTAAATGTTAAAAACAAGTTGTTTCATGCTTGACTAGTGTTCTGCTAAGTGTTTGTTGTGGGTGCTTCCACCAATACCTATATTAACTTAATTGACATTCAAGTATCCAATTAATCTTTCCAGAAACCAGCTTACAATCCCATTTTTTTCATCAAGAGAGAAATAGGACAGACATCAAACAGTATCCTTCACAAGTCTGTATTTTTATTTGAGTATGGCTTGAATTTTTTTGAGGATTAGAGGCAGGAAACTGTAATCAATTCTGGAGATTGATCCCTCTCCAACATACGATAAATGTTTCTTATTTCATCATTAAGTTTATATATGAGTGTATGAGTATGTTTGTGTAACTGAAAAAAGCTACATACTTATATTTCCATCAGTAATGTGAAATTATTAGCTCCTTCAATTTATACATTATATATATTAAAAGATTTTTGCTTTTCTATTGTGTAAATGTATGTATGAATGTACAGTATTTATACACACACACGCACACACACCACTTTATTAGGAAGGATAATCCCAAAATTATTCAAAACATGAATGATGATCATTATGAAGGGAAAGAGTTGTTTTAACTACTTTATGTTGTGATTTTGGCTGCAATACAGGTAATTCTCAACTTAGAATCACAATCAGAACTGGAACTCTGTTGCTAAATGATGCAATGATTACCACGCCCAATTTTATGACCTTTTTTGCGATGGGTCATTAAACAAATCACTGTGGTCATTAAGTGGCTTCACCCACTCATTTTTCTTGTCAGAAATCATCCAGGAAAGTTGCAAATTGCAACCATGTGATCCCAGGACACATGATCCATTGTAAATAAATGCCAGCTGTCAAGCACCCAGACTGCAATCATGTGACTGTGGAGCCCCTGCAATGTTTGTAAGTGCGAGGTCTGTCCACAAGTCAATTTTTTTCCAGCACCATCATAAATTTGAATGGTCACTAAACAAATCTTTGTAAGTTGAGGACTCTGTAATTATTTCTGATGTATTTATATTTTCTACTAGATAACCTATCCATTAAATTAATTTGGCTCTTTTGTTCATCTTCAAAATTATCTCTTTCCAATTTCCTATAATTAAAATGTTATTTTTTTATCAAATCTAGATCTAACAGTCATCCATCAAGGGCAAGGTTGCATCTTCATTTGCATTTGCAGGGAAGACTTATGGCTATATATTTGCTTGTGTGTGTGTGTGTGTGTGTGTGTGTGTGTGTAATTACATTTTCAAATCAACTTGTGGGCTTTGGGGAAATGAATGTTGGCCACAATGGACAGAAAAGATAACTCATATAGCAAATGCAATGAATTTTTCAGAGTCCTCCATCTATCATTTGATGATAGGAAGCCTAGAGTGCAGAAGGTAACTTCAATTTTTCAACATGCAGATACTTTGCCTAAAAGTCCTATGTTACTTTACACAGAGACTTTAATAAAGATGCCTATGAAGTAAATATTAGAAGATATGCATTCCTTGTTTTCTGGTGTCCTAAGATTTATATTTTAAAAATACAGCACTTTCAACCATGTATTTACTGATTTATGAAATGTCCTTGATTTTCAAATGTTAAATGGTCATTTTAAAGATTATGCCTTTATGGATTGTGGTGAAGCTTAAAATAAAATACTGAATGGAGTATAAATTATTAAAATGCTATGTCTTCATCAGAATATCAATATAAATCCTAGGATCCAACTGATCATCAGAATTTCAATTAATGCATTTCAATACTGTAAAACCTTAAATTGTCTTGAGGATCCAAATAAAAGCCTGATTATTATATGGAAAATTCAACCCAGGTAGTCCTCCACTTACAACAGTTCATTTAGTGTCCGTTCGAAATTACAAGAGGACAGAAAAAAGTGACTTAAATCCATTTTTCACACTTATGACCGTCGTAGCATCCCCATGGTCATGTGATTTACATTCAGATGCTTGACAATTGACTCACATTTAAGACGGCTGCAGTGTCTCAGAGTGATGTGATCCCCTTTTGCGACCTTCTGACAAGCAAAGTCAATGGGGAAGCCAGATTCATTTAACAACCATGTTACTAATTTAACAACTGCAGTGATTCACTTAACAACTGTGGGGAAAAAAGTTGTAAAATGGGGCAAAACTCCCTTAACAAATTTCTCACTTAACAACATAAATTTGAGGCTCAATTGTCGTATGTTGAGGACTACCTGTAGCATATTGGAGTTGAGAATATGTAAAATTCTTTTTTCTAGAAATGCCCCAAATTATCTGTAGCCCTGTGGCTGGAACCTGACCCATTAAATTCTGAACAGGAGGAGGATACTACAGTGGCTTCTGGGAGATGTAGTCTCTAGCAGAGATAATGGAATCAAAGTACAGGGAAGCAGAAGTACTGGGCACAGCAGCTCAGAGGAAAAAGGAGGGAGAACTGCTGCAGTGTCCCCAGCTGGAGAGGATATTCCTGCTACTGTAAGAGAGGTGAAGATCCTAATGCAGCGGGGAAATTCAGAAGTGATTATGTCCCTGATCAGTTGTGGTTTCCTGATTCATCACCCCTGGTTAGAGAGGTGAGCCCCAAGGTCTGCAGAGGGCACACCAGAAGGAAATCCACAAGATAGAGCTATTATCTTAATTAAAGCCTGACAAATCCCACAAGTTGTGTCAAAGTGTTTGAGCCAGGCAGGCTGGTCATCTGAGAAGAGGGACCGAAGGAACTGATCAGCAGCAGCTCCTTCAGAAGTGAGTGTTACAAATGGAGGATCATCTGGGACTGCTTCTGGTCCTTTCACAGCAGTGAAGGCCATGTCCAGAGAAATGAGCCAGATGAACAAAATGGACCCTGCCACCGACATCAAGTGGTGCAAGGAATAAAATGGCTGAGTGGAGTTGAACATAATGATTGATATCCCTAGAGACACCTGGACAAAATAACAATTCCTCCAAACAACTATGGAGCTAGTTCCAGATCAGCAAGTCTTAGGAAAGAAATTCCGGGATACTTCTGTGTTGACAGCCTTTAGCTGACAGGAGATGTCTAAGTGTGAGTTACCCATCCAAACTGTCCAGGCAATAACCCACAGAGCATGAGCCAGGCTATGCTTCCTGACAGAACCTCAGCTCCATGGGAAGAAACATCTGCCCCTTCAACCTAAGCGACTTTGGGGTCAGAGTTCTTCCCCAACATGAAGGGCTTCATGGACCTTGTGCACTCAGGTCAGGACCTCCCATTTGGGAATCAGTTACAGAAAGCTGAGAATCTTTTTTGGGACACAGCCTGTATCAGCTGGGGAAGAAGAGTACAAAACCTAGATGGACCAAGCCATGCAGGCAGTGTGGAAGAAAATGGGATGTTCCAGAAGCTCAAAAGAAAAAGAGAAATTTTATTTAATGATTTTAATTATTGGCTTTTAGATTAGACTGTATTTTTGCATTTTAGCTCATTGAGAGCTTAGCTATCTCAAAAGCTATGGTTGAAGTTGAAACTCTTTCAAGTAAAATTGAAAGGTGGCATGTAAATTTTAAGGTGCTTTGGATTCAATTATAAAAAGTGTATTGCTACAACAAATACAATAATTCAATAAGAAATACCTACTTGAGAGGTGAGCATCATGCTGAAAATGAATATAATAAAACCATAAAATAAATTAATACACATTAATAATATTTAGACCCTTTTTGGAGTGATTTCAAATCATATTTTCCTTTGGTATACTGAAGTGGAAATTAGCACTCTACCTGAAAGTATGTAAACTGGGAATGGTAGAGGACTGGATAAATGTGAAGAGTAGTTCCAATAACCAGCAGCAGTTCAAATTTATGAAGAGATGAACTAATGTATCCAGTAAATCCCAGGCACCAGATCTTTAGGAGAGCTTCCAGATCAAAAAGGACTGTAAAGGCCACCTGTGGGAACAGAAAAGGACAAAAAGAGCCTAAGCAGAATTTCTTGGAATTACTGTTATGTCTCTAATCTTGTAGCATGAGAAATGTGCTTATGGGCATACTAACTTTCCCAAGAAAAAGACCTCACCTTCAGATCAAATCTCTGAGATGAGAAAAAAGAAATATCTGCAGTCTCGAAGACTGTGCTTTGCATTGCAGCAAGTGGTAAAGGTTGAGTAGTTGCAAGAGCGTGTTTTCCTTATTCCTGAAAACATTCAGGTCTAGCTGAGAACTGCAGAGCAGAAGAAAAATATCTTCTCCCCAGTTACCAATATCTTTCTTAAAACAAGACATATTGTAAGGGAAATTCCTTCTGGCCTATTGGCAAAGTGATTTCTTTGTCCTCCATACTTTCCTTTTTTGAATGTTGCTTGAGAGATTCTTGTCAAAAGCAAGATAAACAAAGAATGTAGAGCAAATACATATATAGCTAGTGCAAAACATTTTCTTGAATTAAATATTAATATGTAAACATTACAAGCCAATTTTAACCCCCTACACTCTTAAAAACATACAGTGTGGTATATCCATATATTTATTTATTTATTTATTAATGGGACTTATATCCCGCCCTATCTCCCGAAGGACTCAGGGCGGCTAACAACAATAACATATAATAAATACAGAAATTAAGATGTATTTAAATTAAGATGTATATGTGGCACTTGATATTAATACTGGACTTTAATATTGGAGAAGATTCCTAAGAATACCATGGACAGCTAAGAAAACAAATTGATAGATTATCCAACAAATCAATCCAAAGTTCCCCTATCAAGACACAAATGACCAAGCTCAAATTATCCTATTTTAGATAGATTATGCAAAAACCAGGAGAATCCTCTAATGTTGGAAAGAAGGAAAGAGAAGAGAAGGATAACCAGCAGCAAGGTGGATAGACTCAGTTACACTGGTGATGAATACATTGTTGAGAAATTTGAAAGGTTAGGGATAGATCATCGTGGGGAAACATCTATTTATGTGGTTATTAGAAGTAAAAAAACTTGATGGCAAATAATCAAATCAATGTCAATTAAAAAGCTTTATGGCTGCACATAAAGTTAAAAGGTGTAACTTGAAACAACCATGCTGGCCCCATCTTGTCCACCATCATTTAAATCAGTCTTTTCTTGGTCAAGGCATCTGTAATAATGTTGGTTTGTTTCATAGAACATAGAATATTAGAGTTGGAAGAGAGCTCAGAGGTCTTCTAGTCCAACCCTTTGCTTCAGCAGGAGACTCTGTATCATTTCAGACAAATGGTTGTTCAGTCTGTTTTTGAAAGCTTTCACTGATGGAGCTCTCACAACCTCTGAAGACAAGTTATTCCATTGGTTAATTGCTCTCAACGTTAGGAAATTTATCCTTAGTGAAGGTTGCTTCTTCTCCTTGGTTGGTTCTTTTCTTGTCTATTAGTGCTTTGGAGAATAGGTTGATCCCCTCTTCTTTGTAAGAGCCTCTCAAATATTGGAACAGGGCTCTCATGTCACCCCTAGTCCTCTTTTCATTAGATTAGACATGTCCAATTCCTGTAATTGTTCTTTGTTCGCTTTAGCCTCCAGCCTCCTGATCACTTTTGTTGCTCTTCACTATTTCTTCCATGGGAGGCTATGAAAGTGATTGTTCAATTTCAGAG
The DNA here is from genome assembly GCF_964194415.1 of Vipera berus. Classification (NCBI taxonomy): domain Eukaryota; kingdom Metazoa; phylum Chordata; class Lepidosauria; order Squamata; family Viperidae; genus Vipera; species Vipera berus. Next base: position 98,599,206 of record NC_138206.1, read on the forward strand.
AGGTTTCCTTGGAGTGGGCTAGGTACATAGTAGGGGATTTGCTCTTGGTTGTTGTTTTCTTCTAAATGTGACACATTTCCATTGTTCTTCTTCTTTAGGTTCATATATAGGATCATTTTTACAGAAGTTGTTTATACCCTATTGTGTTCAATTTGGGTATATCGGTTGTCTTCCTTAGGTTCATATTTGGGGTCATTTTTTAGAAACTGTTTGCTGTCAATCGTGTATAATTTTAGGGTAGTCTTCTTGCTTGTGTTGGGGTTTCTCACTTCATTCATTCACTATTCCATTATGAGAAGATTTAACAATTACTGAATTAAACATACAACTTATTCTTAGATTATGTATATCAGTTTATTAGCATTTTACTGTATATGCTCAGAGGAATTTTTTTAAAAGTATCAAATGTTTTGCAAACCATTTGGTTAAAAATATTTGATTTTTTTTGGTTTAAAAACTTGATTTTTTCCTCCCAAACAAGTATTATGGTGATTCAGGATTTAGTCATTTTCCATTTGGATTACTATAATGTATTCTACATGGGGTTTCTCTTCAAGAACAGTCAGAAAATGCAGCAGCATTTCACATGATGACTATATAACATCACTACTTTGCAAGCTGTGCTAGTTTCCAACAGGCTTGCTGGTCTATTTCAAAGTGCTGATGATCACTATAAACTCCTTCCTGGCATAAGACCAGACTACTTGTGGGACCAATTCTCCCATTGTTTTGGCTTGCTCCACTAGACCTAGTACAAGAGCATGCTCTGGGTTCTCTGTGCTAAACAATGCCATATTTTAGGACTCCACAGTTGTTCCTTCTCAGTGGCAGCACCTGCCCAATAGAAGAATAATCTCCCAGAGATTTGGATGGCTCCAACTGTGAGCTTTTCTCAAGACACTGAAGACCTGCCTGTCTTTGGATCAGGTGGGCGGATAGACTCTGCTCTTGTTAATGTGGTGTTTTTTTTGGTGAGTGGGGTTATTGTTTATCCAGGTGCTGAGTGTCATATGTTGTGGGCTTCTATATTTTTGTAAGCCACCTAAAATTATTGCCTTTTGAGTTAGACGGCTATAGAGATTTTGTTAAATAAATAAACTCTGAATGCAGTACAAGAGCTTTTTGCTATTTCTCAGTAATCGTGAAAGGCAGTAAGGCTTTGACATTGTACTAATCAGTGTACTAGCTCAGCATCTATTCTGTCACCCTGTACAAAACATTTATATTTCGTGGATAACTCTAACAGTACAAAGAATCTAGGACACTGGAACCCAAACTTTTTCAGGCCAATAGACAAATCAGAATTTTTTTTACACATTGTACAAGTTATTTCCCAAAATGGTTCCATTTTGGGCAGTTACAAAGCATCAATTTGCAAAAAGGTCTACAAATGAAATTGCTTTCTCCTGCCTTCTCTCTTCCCAGGATGCTGTTTTTCAATTTATGTCTGCACAGTTTGACTGGCATGTTTGCCTGATTAATTATATAGCTAGTATTAGTCTTACATCTATAATGTGATCTTATTACATTAACTGTAATAAAAGGATAATAGTGATAAACTTTTGATAAGAAATATGAAGAAATCAGTAAGAAAGGAAGACTCACCTCTGCAAGGTAGAACTCGTCATATTGGCTCTTGAAAGTTTCTCCCTTATAATAATTGCTAGCAGCAACAATGACATCCACTGCTACCATGCTCAGGATAAACATATGGAAAACGGAGGATCTCATCATTCTCTGCAGAGAGTTAAAATAAAGGTGTGCTGAGAAATGTTTATGATAGAACCTCTGACTGAAATTGTCAAGGCCTTCAAATAACTTCTTTAACAACATCAATGATAAGATGAAAGCAGTATTTAAACGTAAATGCCAGAGATTTGTATGGAAAAAAAGTTCTTCAGCATAATAAAACAGAGTCCAATATTAACTGCACTAATTTCCAATAATTATTTTAGCTTTGCTAATTACCTGGAGAAAAAAATGTTGCAATCATTGGCATACTTAGAGTAAATAAACTGTTAATGCAATCAGTCTGGACTTCTTTATATCAGGAGAAATCATTTATTGAAAGCAGGGTGTGATTGTTCCCTGCCTAAAGGATATTGGACAGCTGAGTAAATATGCTGTACCCCTAAAAGTAAATTTCAAATTATAAAAAGCTATGTTTAATCATTGGAATGCTTTTGGAAATAAATAAAGGCATATGCCGGGTGATCAGAATAAAAATTCACAGAAAGGAGGACATTTAAGCAGATAGTGCAGGTAAAGCAACACATGAATGTGTGGAAACCAAGATCTCAATTTTAAGCACAGCTAGAAAGAATGAGAGTATTGGATCTAAAACCATGTCCCTGAATAATTTCTCTATGAAATAAATGAGAAACAGTGCTTGGATTAGCAGAGAAAATATATCTACTGTCTTCCGGTATCAATATTAGATGTAGATGATAACAAATAGAAGCTTTTAAAAGCATTTGGTGACAAGAGTTAAAACAGTGGAATTTCTGATTTAAATCTTTATGTGATCACACATTTTTTGTAGGTACGTCAATGGCACTATTATCAATACCATTGTACTGAGCAGAATTAGCAAGAGAAGTTGGCTTGCACAAGTTCTGTTAAGAAGCATGACAGCAGGGGCTGCATCAGAGTCTATTAATTAGAAACTCATTAATTAAATAGCAGGTTCCATTTTTTAAATAGAAGGTTCCATTTTTTTAAAAAAATACTACAAAAAGTATTACAATTACCGGTAATAACAGAAATGTTGGATACAGAACAGTAAAGGAATTCATGGTTCCTAACATAATCATTTTTTGTGTACTGTGTACATGTTTCAAAACACAATGAAAAGGGAATGAGTGTAAATGCTGGTTGCACACACAACCAATATGATTGCAAATAAGAAAATGGCAACTTCTGGAAAATTCTAATTCAGTTTTGTTTGTGAGTATGGTGAAGTTCATGGCTTAGCATCATGAAAGCTGCATTAGATTTAGCACAGACTAATTTGCCTTCGTTTCTATGCATTTATTTCTAAAGCAAACAAAGCACAAAGTAGCATGGATAAATTTGGATAAGTTTGGATAAATCTGAAAAAAGTATTAGTGAGAATCTAAAAAATATATTTTAATATAGGTAGTCCTCGACATACAGGAGTTCATTTAGTGACCATTCAAAGTTACAACAGCATTGGAAAAAAATTACTTATGACCATTTTTCACACTTACAATCCCTACGGTATCTCCATAGACACATGATAAAAATTCAGATTATTGGCAACTGACTCATATTTATGACAACTGCAGTATCCTGGGGTTACACGATCACTTTTTGTGACTTCTGATAAGCAAAGTCAATGGAGAAGCCAGATTCACTTAACAACTGTGTTATTAACTTAATAACTGCAGTGATATCCTTAACTATAGCAAGAAAGATTGTAAAATGGGGCAAAACTCACTTAACAACTGTTTCACTTAGCAACAGAAATTTTGGGTTCAATTGTGGTCGTAAACTTTTTAATATTCTGATATGTTGTGTCAATTTTTTACTGTGTTATAATTGGATGCAGTGTTTGACTATTAGACATTAAGTAGATAAAAAATGCTAAAGGAAAAAATAATAAAAATTTTAGGGAGCATAACTTGTGTCTACATTGTTAATCCTTTCTATTATGTAATTAAATTTTATAAAATTATGAAATATATAGAATAATATATATAAAATTATCAAGTGCCATAAAAGCTATGAAAAATGGCAAAGCTTCAGGAAATGACTGTGTTACAGCTGAAACGTCGAAAGCTGATAGTCACAGTTTACCAAGATACTGGCAAAACTATACTTGAGATGCCTCTGTGAAGAAAAAATACCAGATGCATGGAAAAATGCTGAAGTGATTCTTATGCACAAGAAAGGGGCCCAAGATGATTTAAAGCAGTGGTTCCCAACCCATAGGCTGCAGCCCACTACCAGGCCACGGCCACTTGACCACCAGGCCAGTACACTTGCACATGCACGTGCACTCATGCTAGCGCCGTCCCGAGCATCCCGCCGGTGCTAGTACCACCCTGCCCCAAGCATCCCAGCAGCACTAGGGCCTCCCCAAGCATCCTGCTGGGACTAGCACCACCCCACCGAGTATCCCACTGGCACTAGTGCCTCCCTGAGCATCCTGCTGGGGCTAATGCTGTCCCACCCCAGAGCATCCCACTGGTCCTAGTGCCACCGGTAGCATCCCGCCAGTGTTAGCACCGCCCCATCTGCAGCACTGGTGCCTGCGCAGCCCCTTTTGCACATGCTCTTGTGTGGCCGTTTGCATGTGCGCATGCACTCGTGCGTGGCCCATTTGTGCACACATGCGTGGGGCTCATTTTTGCATGCGCAGGTGCATGGCCCATTTGGAGCCTTGGTGGAGCAGTGGGCTAATGCCTCCTTAAGTAACACCAGCTGCCTGCAATTAGTGCAGGTTCGCATCCCACCAGGCTCAAGGTTGACTCAGCCTTCCATCCTTCCGAGGTAAGTAAAATGAGGACCCAGATTGTTGGGGGCAATTAAGCTGACTTTGTAATAATGCCGCTTGGGGTGTGTGTGAAAGCCCTAATAAGCAGGCATATACATAGAATGAAGGCTACTGCTAAGCTTGTAAGCCGCCCTGAGTCTTCGGAGAAGGGCGGGATATAAATGGAATTAAAATAAAAAAAAATTTAAAAAAAATTGTGTGCGTGGACATAGCAGTGCCTGCCTCCCTTTCTGAGCCACCAAACCAAAAAGGTTGGAGACCTCCGATTAAAGAACTCTCACCCAATAAGCCTTCTTTCAGTCATTTACAAGGTTTTCACCAAGATAATAGCAAAAAGAATATTGAGAACATTACATGATGTACAGCCAAAGGAGCAGGCATGGTTCAGAAGTGGTTACAGGACAATGGATTACACCCAGGTTGTTTAGCAAGTCATCAAAAGGCACAATGAATACACCATGTCTCTGTGCATGGCTTTCATTGACTATAAAAAGGCATTTGACTCAGTGTTCCAGCAAGCAATAATCAATGCATCGCTCAACCAAGGCTTACATAAAATTGGTATAATCAATATATGAACAAATGGAGACAATTTGCCTTAATGATTTTAAAGTGGAAATCAACATAGAACTTGGTATACAACCAGGTGATACAATATCACCTATCCTTTTTTCAGCTTGTCTTGAAGAAGTATTTCGCAGACTAGACTGGGCAAAAGATGGAATAAAAAGCAATGGCACCTATTTAAATCACTTAAGATTTGCAGATGATGTTCTGTTTTCATAAGAGCCAGAAGAGTTACAAAGGCACATACAAGCTGCACAAAGCAGGAGAACCATTTGGCTTAAAAAATAAAGTTGAAAAAGAGCCAGGTTTCTTTAAATAAATTCACCAAAGAAAGATTTTTTTAAAAAATAGAACTAGACGTAGAAGACCACTACATGTACCTTGGTCAATGGATCTCAATGGAATGTGATACAAAAAAAGAAATTGAACTGCATGTTAAATGTGGTTGGGAGGCACTCGGCAAGCTAAGTGTAATTTTCAAGAGCAACTTCACCCAATGCCTGAAAAGTTTTCAATCAGTGTGTGCTACCATACAGTATGCCAGTGTGTGCTACCATACAGTATACAACACTAACCTCACAATTGATACAAAAGCTATGCATCACTTTCAGAATAAATATGGGACTAAAAAGTTCCATTTAGCCTATGAGTAAATTTTAGAGTATTATTATTAAGGTTCCCCCGCACATGCGTGCTAGTCGTTTCCGACTCTAGGGGCCGGTGCTCATCTCCGTTTCAAAGCCGAAGAGCCAGCGCTTGTCCGAGGACGTCTCCGTGGTCATGTGGCCGGCATGACTAGACGCCAAAGGCGCACGGAACGCTGTTACCTTCCCACCGTAGTGGTCCCTATTTTTCTACTTGCATTTTTATGTGCTTTCGAACTGCTAGGTTGGCAGAAGCTGGGACGAGTAACAGGCGCTCACTCTGTTACGCGGCACTCGGGTTTCGACCCGCCAAACTGCCGACCTTCTGATCGACAAGCTCAGCGTCCTAACCCACTGAGCCACCACGTCCCTTGTATTATTATTATTAATAGTTTATTATAGTGGAATTTGTATTAGTTTTAATTATATGATATTATTATTATTTTTAGTATTAGTATTGTTTAACAACTTGGATATTGTATTGTTTAATAATTAGGATATTAATTTGTTTATGTTTTTATTATTATTATGTTTACTTTTAATCTGTTTATATTTATGTTAAAGGGGAGTTAAGGCGCATTATGGACTTGGTTATTTATATAGTTGGTTAATGTTAGTTAGATTATGATTATTATATTTGTAACCCTGTACTCAGCTCTGGGAAGTGGGGGAGGGAGAGGGGGGTTAGGGGGGGTTGGTTTTGGGGTTTATATTGTAACTTTTATAAAACTTTTCAATTAAAAAAAAAGCTATGCATCACAGAGCCATGGAAAGATACATGCTTGGCATCACAAGACAAGATAGAAAGGCCTGCACATGGATTAGAAATCATCAAGAGAGTAAAAGAACTGAAATGGAAATGGGTTGGTCAAGAACTAATGGCAGGTGGACCAAGGCAGTCATAGAATGGATCCCGCTTGATAAAAAGCATCCACAAAAGAGACCTAAAGCAAGATGGATCAACGACATCAGCAATTATTGTGGGCCCAATTGGCAAAAAAAAAGCCCAGGACCACATTGGTTGGAAACACATGGAAGAGGCCTTCATCTAGCAGTGGATATAGACAATGGCTAGAACGATGATAGAATAATATTGTTTCAGTTCTGAAGTAATCTCTGGAATTTTCTGTCTCTTCATCTCCTTCAAAAATTTCTTTGTCAGCAATAACATGTTGTAGAAGAAAATGCCCAAAGGCTGTTAACCTGAATTTTCCTTCATTATGGATCTGGACGGATCCTTATGGATCTGGACAGACTCGAACACTGGGCACTATCTCACAAAATGAAATTCAATGGTGAAAAAAGTAAGGTTCTACATTTAGGCAGGAAAAATCAAATGCACATGTATAGTATAGGTGGTACCTTGCTCAATAGTAGTAACTGTGAGAGGGATCTCGGAGTCTTAGTAGACAATCACTTAAATATGAGCCAGCAGTGTGCTGCAGCTGCCAAAAAAGCCAACACAGTGCTAGGCTGCATTAACAGAGGGATAGAATCAAGATCAAGTGAAGTACTAATACCACTTTACAATGCTTTGGTAAGGCCACACCTGGAATACTGTATCCAGTTTTGGTCACCACGATGTAAAAAAGATGTCGAGACTCTAGAAAGGGTACAGAGAAGAGCAACAAAGATGATTGGGGGACTGGAGGCTAAAACACATAGGGAACGGTTGCTGGAATTGGGTATGTGTAGTTTAATGAAGAGAAGGGTGAGGGGTGACATGATAGCAGTGTTCCAATATCTCAGGGGCTACCACAAAGAAGAGGGAGCCAAGCTATTCTCCAAAGCACCTGAAAGCAGGACAAGAAGCAACGGATGGAAACTAGTCAAGGAGAGAAGCAACCTAGAACTAAGGAGAAACTTCCTGACAGTTAGAACAATTAACGAGTGGAACAACCTGCCTGCAGAAGTGGTGAATGCTCCAACACTGGAGGTTTTTAAGAAGAGACTGGACAGCCATTTGCCTGAAATGGTATAGGGTTTCCTGCCTGAGCAGGGGGTTGGACTAGATGACTTCCAAGGTCCCTTCCAACTTTATTATTATTATTATTATTATTATTATTATTATTATTATTATTATTATTATTATTATTATTATTATTATTATTATTATTATTATTATTATTATTACATTATAAACCAGGATTGTGCCTCTGGGATTGTAATAGAGCAAAAGTCCACATCTGCACTGCAGAGAAATAAAAGAGGAATACTGAGTGCACAGAGTGTTGGTGTTAGTGGAAGAGAGAAAGAAGTGTGGGATAGTAGGCGACAGCAGCAAGTTGAATGTGGAGGAAATGGAATGAAGAAAGAGATATGGACGCTATTACAGTTGAGAAGGGAATGGCAGTCTTCAAAGCTTCCAAAGCCTTAGCCAGCTGGCCACAAGTAATAATCTTCTAACCCTTCTATGAACTGAAAGGCCAAAGAAGTAACAAAAGTAAAAGGGAGCGATTATCAGGTGACTTCAGCTGCATCTACTGAAGTATAAGGGCTGGAAAGTGGAGGGTTATATAGAGCTAAGTGTAAAGTAAAAGAACATTAAGATCTGGGTAAAAGGAATAAATTCCCCAGTTCTTAATGGTGACAGCTAAGAAAAGAACTGTGGTCATTAAAAAAAGATGAGTTAAAAATACTGAGTAAAAGGGAAACCTGTACAGTTGTTAAGTACTGTTACTTTTTACTTATAACTGCAAGTGTCATTTGTTAGCTAAACCCAATGACATATCCCAGAAAGAACTGGCTATTAGCACTCTGGCAACTAAGTTTTAACTTCTACAGAGAGGTGAATAATATCAAGTTTGCTAAAGGAGCTGCTGTTTTTGTATGTCTTCAGGAGAAGAGGTTGAACAATCATCTTCACTATGCTTCAGAAAACAAAAAGAGGTACTGGATTAAACGATCCTGCTGGGAGCTTCTTTGGGGTATCAGTTGCTTATAATATTAAGAATTTTATAAGAACTAATGAATTACAGAGACTTTTCTGTGGGGGGAACATAGAGGTAAGATTAGTGTTAGGATAAATAATCCTGGTTCAAATATTTGCACTGCTTTTGGCAACTGAACCCCCTGTGGCCAAACCTCTAATATAATGCTAATCTTACATTTTTTTTTATACCTTTATCCATTACTTACACAACATACTGCAAACTTTAGGCAGTTTAGTACACTGCTTGAAACTGAAACAAAAAGACGGCATTAGATGAGGCAAGCAGAATTACACTGTTCTCTGATCCATTTTCCCAATCCACTATTCCAGAATATATACAGCTCAACTGATGAAAACAGTTCGGCACAAAAATGACGATGAGAGCGCTAAGAGTCAGTAGTGCTGAGAATGAAGACCAGTAGGAGATAAAACACCTAGAGAAAGTAACACATCGATAGCAACTTTATTTAAAGAACACAGCCTTTGGCTAACTTAAAGAGGCCATTGTCTTGGTCACTTCACCTTACACTTATCACATATCAATCATGCTGTGTATTCAATTGTATGTACCTTCTAATTTGCATAATTCCATCTAGAGGGCTTGGCATCCCCACCTCATTTTAGGCTTTTGCTTTGGCTACTTCCTGTGTGCTGTAATAAACAATGTGTGCTTCAGTGAAAGAGTGTATCTGACTCCCGTTATTGTAGAGAGAAAGTTAGCGGGGAAATTTTCCAACACATAATCAGCTGCCTCTTGCTTTCTAACCTCTCTGGTTTCTACTCATTCAGTGATTATCACTGTGACTCAGAATTTCCTCCTCTTCTTACTCTAGCAGAGTACAGGTGGTCCTCAACGTACAACCACAATCGAGTCCAAATTCATGTTGCTAAGTGAGACATTTGTTAAGTGAGTTTTGCCCCATTTTACAACCTTTCTAGTCACAGTTGTTAAGTGAATCACTGCAGTTGTTAAGTTAGTAACATGGCTGTTAAGCGAATCTAGCTTTCCCATTGATGTTGCTTGCCAGAAGGTCACAAAAGGGACCCAGGACGCTGCAACTGTCATAAATATGAATCAGTTGCCAAGCATCCAAATTTTGGGTCACATGACCACAGGGATGCTGCAACACTTATAAGAGTGAAAAATTGTCATAAGTCACTTTGTTCAGTGCCGTTGTAACTTTGAATGGTTACTAAGTGAACTGTGGTAGGACTACCTGTAGTTTAAGACAATGAATTCAATACATCTTTGCCATATTGGTCTTCAGACACAAGGGAAACGTTGTTCTGGAAAGTGACATAGATTCAGATCAAAATGTTGTTGCTCATACATACCATCACCACCACCACCAGCCCAACTACTACTCTTTTGAATGTTTGTACTGCCATATGGATGACTAATTCTCATTGTGTGACTGAGTCTCTGCAATGTCAGAAGCAGTGTAGGTAGTTTACAAATTTGCTTATGCATTTGTACCTGATAATTGTTTTCCTTCTGTGTTTCCTCACAGTAGTTGCCTAAGTTTGCATCTTTCCTCTATGCTCCCAACTGGATAATGGATCGAACTATTGCTCAATCCTATGTTACTCAAGAGTAGGTATTTGAATATAGTTTGAAAATCGATAGTTTGAGAATCAATAGTTTACATTCGCATTAGACAACATGAATCTTTGGCCTGGCAAGACAGTTTCCCAAATTTTGTCATTTTAGCAACTTAAAAAATGCTTAATTACTCTAACATTTGGTAAAAATCAGAAATTTTTTTCCATATAAAACAGAGGATACTTTGAGATAATCAAATGCAACAACAGTAGCAAGAAAATGATTAATTTGTATCAGAAGATTCTGTAAAGCGAGATTCACAGTCTATCTCAAGCAGAACAGCTGCTGTGCAAATAAATAAGGAGAAGATGATAGATATTCTGATCTCCATATCACGGATAAAATCTAAAATAAACAGAAGACAGATCTCTTGCTAATTGTAGTCCTTGACTTATAACCACAACTGAGCGTAGCATTTCTGTTGCTAAGTGAAACATTTGTTAAATGAATTTTGCCCCATTTTACGACCTTTCTTGCCACACATATTAAGTGAATCACTGCAGTTGTTAAACTAGTAACACTGTTATGTGAATCTGGCTTCCCCATTGACTTTGCTTGTCAGAGAGTTGCAAAAGGGGATCACATGACCACGGGAAACTGCAACTCTCATAAGTATGAGTCAGTTGACAAGCATCTGAATTTTGATCATGTGACCATGGGGATGGTGCAACAGTCATAAGTGTGAAAAATGGTCATAAGTCACTTTTTCAATGCAGTTATATCTTTGAACGGTCACTAAATGAACTGTTGTAAGTCAAGGATTACCTATATAGAATAACAGGAGACTTCCTCTCAAGATGGCTGCTGCACGATAAGGATTTGTTTTTTCCTCTTACCAATGAGCTGCAGATTTTACTGCTAAAGCTGCTTCTTTGGCAATGTTGCTTCCAGGTTTTGAATGGGAGCACTTAGGAGTGACCCAAGATGACTTCTGGATGACTGTGGACCCAGTGGGGGAGGGGGTCTTGCAAATTCCAATTCCCTTTGGAAAAGTCACTGGGTATATCCACTTTCCTGTCAAGCAGTTTTGTTTTTTAAGCACGTCTGAGTATTAATGTTCACTTTTTGAATTTATTGCTCTATTTTGCTTTTTGCTTTAAAAGCTGACTAGAAGTTGAACGGGAAAGGAAGGAGAAATACTTCAGAATAAATCCTGTCCTGATCCTAGCATAAAATAAATGAATACATTCCTTTAATATTTTGAATCACTTTCACAGTAAGAGATGTTATGCTTAATGCTATTTAGATTGAATTGAATGAGCTAATGCTATGATAAAATTGTCATGGAATGAGGTCTAAATCTATGTCACTGTAGCATTATAAAATATAATTCCATGGAGTAATGCTAGAGAAAGATAGTTATTTGGATACAGTTGACCTATCCACAAAATCCATAATCCGTGATTTACTGCAATATTGTATTTCAGTTCTGTAGGCTGTCATCAGCATTCTGATTGGAAAGGGACTGAATATAGCTAAAGTCAGTACTTTTTTGTGTAAAAAAAAGGTGCCAGAACTCACATACGTCATACAACCTGCCTTGCCTACCCTACAAAGTTCCATCCAAAAAAGGTGCCAGAACTCTGTTCTGGACATTCTATGACAAAAAAAGCCCTGCCTATAGTAAGCTACTATTTTCTCTTCTGAGAAGGCAACTGTCTGTGACAATTCCTTCACTAATTCATTGTCCCCTTGATAGCAATTATTACATTATTCATTAAAGCACATTAGTCAATTACCAAGAAACTGCAGTGATAGGAAGAATGGATGGATTTATTTTACTGTAATCTCTCAAGTATTTCTTGCTTATGATCATCAAAAAAGGCAGCTGAATGACCAGGAAGCAACTACCAGTGTAACAGAAGGAAGCAGGAAATTTTGGCTTCAGGCTATTAACTGGTTGGTTTAAGTAACAAGGGCAACTGCCCATCAGATTATCAAGGAAGCCAGGGAAGAATTGTTCTCATCTTCCTTGGCTTTCTGAGTGCTGCAGTTAGGAAGACAAGAACAGGAACAATTTCTACCAGCCAACTAAAAATACCACAGGAACTCCTAAAATATCTAAAACCTTAGTAGGGCATTGCTGTCAAACAGATTTGGAAGAAAAGTAAAAGTTTTAGAAATTCAAATTTTGTTAATCAAAAGTTCAAAACTGGTACAAATAATATTAACTGTGAATTGTAAAACAAATATTTAGAAGCTAAATGTATTCTCCATTTAATACTAAATGCCTGTGTGTTGTTCTCTTTAGGAAATGCTGTTTCCAGCAAACTTTTAAAATTACTCTTATATTTTAGAAAAGGTGAAGGCGGCTCATAGATCCTCACAGAATTCAAAGAAAGCAGGACATGTTGTAGTATGGAGGCTAGAAATGGCAGATCAGAAGACAATGATTTCATCATTATACTTATCTTTCCATTATAGTAATTCTGATTTCTGTTCCGCAGTTCCTTTGGATCTGAATATAACACAATAGCAGAGTTGGAAGGGGCATTGGAGGTGATCTAGTCCAATCCCTTGCATAAGCAGGAGACCCTATATCATTCTGGACAAATGGCTGTCCGTTCTCTTTTTTTAAATCTCCAATAATGGAGCACCTACAACTTCTGAAGGCAAGCTGTTTCACTGATTTATTGTTCTCACTGTCAGGAAATTTCTCCTTAGTTTTGGGTTGAATTTCATTTTGTTAGATAGTACTCAGTGTTCAAGTCTGTCAAGATCCTTCTGGATTTTTAGCCCATCTTCTGAGGTGTTGGCTATTCCTGCCAGCTTGGTGTCATCTGCAAATTTGATGAATTCCCCTTCTATTCCCTCATCTAAAATGTTTATGAAAATATGGAAGAGTATTGGGCCTAAGACAGAATCTTGGGGTACCCCACTGCTTACCTCCATCCATGTAGATGTAGTTCCATTAATGACTACATGTTGAATATGATAGTCAGCCAGTCACAAACCCACCTGATGGTGGTGCTGTCTATCCCACATTTTGCTAACTTACTAAGAAGTAGGTTGTAGTCTACTTTGTCAAATGCGTTACTGAAAGCCAAGTATATTATATCCAGAGCATTTCTCTGGCCCACTAGTTTAGTCACTTTGTCTAAAGATTTGTTTGGCATGATCTGTTTTTGGCAAATCCATGGTTATAACTTTGCTTGTTTCTAGATGTTCACAGATCTGTTGCTTGATTAGCTTTTCCAGGATCTTCGCAAGTATTGATGTCAGGCTGATTGGTCTGTATACATTTTCCCCCTTTTTTGAAGATGGGAATCAGATCAGCTCTTCTCCAGTAGTCTGGTAGTTCCTTGGTGCTCCAGGATCTTTGAAAGATATGGTTGCGAGATCACATCTGCCAGCTCCCTCCGAATTCCAGGATGTAATCCATCAGGTCCTGGTGATTTAACTTGTCAGGGGTGGACAGATGTTCTCTTAGTTGAGGATTAGAAGGTAATCATTTGTGTATTAATGAGCTGGGGCGGAAGAAAGAGGAATTGCCGTCTATAGAAGAGTGGACTTTAAAGGTTTCCGACCTGGCAGAGATGGCGAAGATTTCGGCCTATTTGAAAGATCACTCGCAAGAACGCTATATTATGGAATGGAGAAAATGGATTGAGTTTATCCAGAATAAGTATAGGGTTAAGAAGTTTTATGTAGCATTTGAATAAGTCTTCTTTCTTTTTTCTTCTTTTTTTTCTTCTTTTAGTTTTTTTTATATATATATTTAATATTACTAAGGTTTGTTTTATCCTATATAAGCTAGAGAGTGATGGATTTTAGAGCTTATAGTTGTTAGTATATGATTGTTTATGATTGGTTTTTTTATATATACCTTGTATTTAGCTCTGGGAAGTCGGGGGGGGAGGGGGGGAGGGGGGAGAGGTAGGGGGGGAGGGTGAAGGGAGGGGGAGGGGGGGTTTTAAAGAAAAATTGTATGTTAAAACTTTTCAATAAAAAAAAAATGAGCTGGGGCCAGAAATGTTTAATTGCTTATAAACAAATATTTATCCAATTATTTTATTGTTTGGCTCTTCACAATCTGGACAGGAATGATATGTCATACAAAAAATATGATTAGTCTTCACCTAGCAGATGACTTTATTTGCTGGCACAATTAATCACAAATGTCACTGAGTAAATCTGTAGAATGGATTTATTTCCTTGATTTCTGAGAAGTTGCAGATGATGAAACACTTAAGCAGAAATAGAAATATGGCCTTTACCTAAGGAACCTAGATTTTTTTAAAAATTTAGATAGATACCACTCAATTTTAAAACTTCTGTTCCTGGCACAAATATTACCGGGAGCAGAGCAGTTTATTTCCCTTGGTATAAATGTATCTAATAAAGTTAACTTCAAAGCATTTTTAAAACTATATTAACCAAAATATATTTCATGCTATAGATTAACATTCTTTGATGAGAAAGCTTTGTTTTGCATTTTTCCACAAAAATCTTAATTACAAATTCCAATTAGAAGTTTAATCCTGTGGGAGAATTTTCAGGAGTATTGTATGATATAGTAATTTGCAGTTACTAAATAAATGCTGTTCTTAACATTTGAAATATCTTTATTTATTTTTTAATCTCACCAAAGATGCTTTTTCCCCCCTAATAAATGTCAGAAGTAGCAAAATTATCTCATACTCAGCATCAACAAAAACTTATGGCACTTTAAAGACTAACACATTTATTGTTAATTATTAGGGTGCCACATTGGTAGCAAATTGTCTCTGAAAAAGAACTGAATCTAGACAAGGTCTAACTTGCTTTGGAAGCAAGATTAGCTAAACAGAACCAAAGCAAATAGAAATTGTTTCAAGCCCAGAGCCTAGGATAGGCTTGGTAAGAAAGAAAGTAGCCTATTACTCATTTAAACAGAATGTTAGGTATACAAATAACCAAGCATGAATTTCTGCAGTTCTATTTTGTTATTGAACAGCCAGAAGCTGGCCAGGGATTCTACACTGGATGACATTTGAAGTGACTCTGTTGATGTAATTCTTAGGTGCCTAAGGAAAAATTATTATTATAGTTTGTGGTACAATCACATGTTCAGACTGGATTTGGTATTTTTATCTGTCTATAGTGTCTTTCCCAAGGACCTGGGATAGATAGTTGTTGATGTTTGCTAGCGTTAAAGGTATTGTTGCAGAATATAAGCTGTTCCGAATAAAGATATCTTTTGAAATTGACTGATGGTGATTTTGTCAATTCCAATGGTGTTGTTATTATTTTAATTATTTGTATCTGACCTTTATTATTTTCACAAATAACTCAGGCAGTGAAACTATCTACCACACCTTCCTCCTCCTATTTTCCTCACAGCAGCTACCCTGTGAGGTGGGTTGGGCTGAGAGAGTGTGAGTGGCCCAAAATGACCCACCCAGCTTTCACGGCTAAGGAGGAACTTCAACTCATGGTCTCCTACTTTTTACCCTGGTACTTTAACCACTAGACCAAATTTATCTTTGTTTACTCCTTGGTGATATCACCTGCCAAAGGTCTTCCAACATTAGTCTTTGACTGTACTGCTGTAAGTCTTATTTTATGAGCAATTATAACTACCTGGACATAACAAGATGATTTTGTACATTTCTCAATCCAACTGCCTTATTCATGAAACAGATGCAGACCAACTGGTAGAGATGGAGTTACTGCATAATGGTAGAAATAGCGTTCAATCAGTAAGTTCCCTTTAAGCAAAATAATCAGGACCTGAATAGTATACAGGTGTGTGTGTGTGTGTGTGTGTGTGTGTGTGTGTGTGTGTGTGTATACATACACACACACACACACACACACACACATATATATATATATATATATACACACACACACACACATACACACACAGAGTATACACACACACACTTACATATGTGTGTGTGTTTTATATACATTTATATACATATACATTTATATACATTTTTCTCTTTTCTCTTCCTTCACACACCTCAGTAGACTGGCTCAGCTGTGTGTACTCCAACCATGCTCCATCAAATTCTGCACTCTGTTACTGCTTAGAGACCTAGGTGTGAATTCGGTGGACCTGTTTGGTAACCATAGATGACTGATTCTTAAGAGAGACTATTTTATATCTTGGGAGAAAAAAAATCTAAATCCTCAGAGTGAAGAAAATATAGAGAAAAAGAGAGAAATGCACACATAGAGAAAACTGATTCCCCCCCCCCCGCCACTTGCAAATAAGGAAAGGGAACTGCTAGCTAGAGAGTGGCTGAATGTGCATCTAAATTTTAGCATGGAAGTTTCTGGAAAGTAGAAAAACTGGGAGAAAATATTTTCCCAATAATTCAAGGATTTTTGTGATTGAAACTCAGATTGTCCTCACTCCACCTCCTTTTTAGTTTCAAGTAGCAATTCTGATCCGTAATTTGAGGTTGCTATGGTGTCACTTTAAATAACTCATTCTTTTCTATAGAAAATTCTTAGCATTGTCTTGAAATAAAAACAGGCCCACATATAAAAGGTTATTATTTCAAAGAAATCAAGGCAATTTAGCTGCCTCTTCCAAGGTGGGATTTGAAGCAATAAAGCATGTAGGGGGAGGGGTGGTTCTGAAGAAGGGAGACCTAATGATTCCCCAAATCAGACAATTTTACAGAATGCAGTTTATACAAACTTAAAGTAATCAAAATCACTTATTCAGCTGCAAATAAATGGAAGGATTACTTACACTGCTAGGGTGGCGGAAGCTCACTGCAGGGAAATAATTCTTTTTTCCAATCATTAAAAACTTCAGAGCTCATATAATATACACGTTTTAAAAGGATAATACATTAAAGCATTTCGACATATACGCATATAATTCGCTCTGGGCAGTACAAAAGACTGAAAGTCTAGGGTGTTTTCCTCCTACCTTTTGAGTTAGTGAATATTTGGCAGTTTGCTTGGTGATCCAATTATCTTTACATAAAGGTCTTATCTATTCTGAGAACTACTGGTTGCTGCCTTGTCAAATTTAGCTTTTACATTTTAGAGTTGTAAAAAAATCATGTAACTCACAAATATGGAAGGATGAGGAGAATTTATGATGTACTAAATAATTTTTCTGAAAAACCTGGGAACAAAAAAGAATCTTCACATCTTCTTAATGCAGGCGATTATTACATGTTTTTAAAAGTATAGCCATTACTATGAGAATTAAGCAGACACGTTCAGAGAAAGCAAAAACAGCCAAGGGGCATGAAAGCATTTATGCAGTGAATTGTGCTTTGCCTTGGGCACTTGATAAGCGGAGAATATAGTTTATAGTTTTAATAAATAAATAAAGCTTATTTATTCATGGGGTTAGCTGCTCAGAGCTGGTGGCCTGGAGTGGACTCTAAGCCCTGTAAAAATACACAGATACATAATGCAGACTAATTGGAATAAGCATTCTTAATTTTAGAATTCTTTTCAACCCTGCGATAATATGCTGGTAGTTTTAAACTATTTTTAAGTCATGCTGGATTTTAAGAGAACTCAGCGGCACCATTAGAATTAAGTGTTAATTTCATCTACAAAACTTGATCTGTAGGTTAACTATGTCCAATATTTCAAACCTCATCAAGCTGAAAACAGGCATTTCAATCATACTGTAGAGACCCCTTGACTTTTAGTACAATTATAGCAATCAAGGTGTGCTGTTGACAAAATTGGTTGCATTTGTTAGACACAATGGAAGATGGGTTTGGATAAAATGGAAAGTTGAGGAGGTACACAAAGAAAAATTAGAATGCTGTTTTCAAAGAGGGGAAACAAGCTAGGGAGATATGAGGACACATGCTATCAGCAATTAATGTGCCTTTCTGAATATTTAACAAATATTAACTCTTTATTATTTATTATTATTATTATTATTAGTTGAATTTATATTATTTACACAAATATGAGCTGCCACTGCTGTGGCTACTGCCTGTAGATGGCCTTGGGCTAGGCTGAAACAGGAAATAAGATAAGCAAGTGTATTCTGAATGCTTAACAAACATTTAACACACACACACACACACACACACACACACACACAAACACACACACATACTATATACTGCAAAGTAGATTGTGGACTTCTTTTGGACAGAACAGTCATACCATTAAGGAAACTGAGGAAATTGCCTCCAGCAATGGTAGGAATTGCTTTTGACTATTCCTTAAATGCCCTCACAGAATCAGTCACTGGAGTGCAGTCTTTTCTAGCTCTGATGAGCACATTGTGTTCAGGTTTAAAAATATTTTTTAAATGAGTGTTGTAACTTTTAACCTTTATGTCATAATTGTGACAGTATACAATAAAAAGGTAAGAACTATTTCTCCCATACTGGTTTAGTTTTGCTTTGCTTTGCTTGTGTCTTTTCAAGAAAATGAGTTTGCTTACATTTTAAATGGGGGGTTATAAATTGGGCAATACCTTTATAACTCTCCCACAAATGAATGCAAAGTCAGTTAGGGTTGCTCCAGGCCTGTTCCTAGTCTGAAAAAGCTATAGATATATCAGTACTGTAATGGATAACAAAAGGATGGTTCCTCTTTAGCATGGCAATGTCACTGAGTCTCTTACACTGTAGCTTTCTGCAGCTTCTGTAGGGATTACTTAATTTTCTAAGCTTAAATGGAAAGCAGCTCAGGAAATTTTATTTATTAATTTGTTTGAACACATTTGCTGATTTAACCAAAAATGATCTCTCCTGTAAAGTGTATATTTTGAAATTTTAACTCATGGCGATGGGTCGGACACGACTTCGCAACTAACAACAAAAAAGTTCGAAAGTCATCAATGACTTGATCTTGAAATGACTTAAGCAGTTCACTGTCATGAAAGTTTGCAGCTCAGTAGCATCTGAAGCAGCTAAAACTGGTAAACATAAATTTCCTCTTCATTTTCTATGCTCAAAATTTGAATTATGCATTACTCATATATGATTTGTTGGAGATAGATAGAAGGTGTCTGAAAGGCATTGCCATTAACTCAGATGACAAAACCATATTGCTGGTTATTATAAGAGAATAGATTTTTGGATAGATATCTGCTTTTCACACTAAGCATGTTCTACTCCTGTTATCAAAAATACATTTGGCATCTAAACAAAAAGGAAGAGAAGAAGAAATAGTAAAACACTGATTTTTCCCTTTCCTTTACTAAGAGTGGAAATAATAACAACACCCAATCATACAAGATAAAAGAATACATTATTTCCAACAGAGCCAGGAAAAGAAATTCTTTGAAACCTGGTGTTAAAATTAACTATTTTCCTGAGACATAGAACTGCAATTTATGGTACTTATATGTGTTCCAGTGATAATAGCAAAAGCAAATAATATTTCCATAAGTTTGTCAACAGTATGTGTATATCTCTATACAGAGATATGTGTGTTTACATATCTCTGTATGAATGACATGTTCTGAATAAAGGGCAATTTTTAACTGGGTTCAGTTCTTCAGAATGAAATATGCCAACCTGTAAAACAATCAGGAGCATTCAATGAGTTCAAAGCACAGAAGAGTTTATTATTGCTACTTTTGTACAGAAATCTACTCAACTAATGGTCAAAGCTAAATTGGCACTACAGAAGGGCCAACAGAATTCACAAGAAACTGGACCTGGGTCTGTTGTAATGACTAAACCGATGATACATTTAACTTTGACTTGCAATTCAGCTTATTCTTTTCATACACAACCTTATCTATGGCATTAAACTAAGGGTATATAAGTCATAATGTCCATTTTTTCATAGAAAAAACTCAAGGTGAGATAGAATTTGCACTCACATGGGTCTGTCGGGATTCATTGTATAAATGGGACACAGTATTCTCTCCTCAGTGTGACTGCAGGATCACATCATGATCTGCTGTAAGCTGAGGGCATATACCAATCCAGTATCTGATTTTTTTTTTCAAATAAACAATGCTGTGCTTCAATAGATGGCCTAGACTTTGGTATCTGAATATTGATCCTTTTAACATTCATATTTTATTGTGTTTTTTAAAAAAATCTAGGTGAAATGTTAATATATATTGCAAGTCCATGTATGATATGCCATAGGCTAAATCAATCAATCAATTAAGATGAGATATGTTCAGAAAATGAAAAATGTATCTTCTAAAACCCAAGAAATTCAAAACAGGAAACCCCACCACTAACTTGGAACGTTTCACTGAAATGTTCCAAGTTAGTGGTGTTCCAATGGAACAACAGAGCTAGAATCTTCTGTATTCAGAAGAACAACACTTGAGATGTTTCTAATATTCTAGTCAGAGAATATTCTAGCCTTGTTTTTCATCAAGAGAAAGACAGCTAACAGTTCCTGATGAAAATCACCAGTCAGTCAATTTATAAAAATTCATCCATCCATCCATCTGTCTCTCTATCCCTCCCCAACATTCTGGCATTTTTTTCTTTGTTATGTAGCAGTGATAACTGGTGGGATAGTGAAATTGAGGACTTGTATTCTTTTTAAAGGAATAGGCTAATCTACATTTATTTCAATTACATGATACCAGGCAGGGTAGGATAACCTGCCTGAAGGTCAAGCAGAAAAATGAATGCCAGTCCATGCATGGTTACATTTTTTTCTTTTTATACTGCTAATGTATGTTGCCTAAGTCTTGTAACAGTCAGATTTAGCATGATTTGTTTGAAAGGGAGGAAGTGCTGGGTGCAATCTGGGCTGCCCCAAAGCAAAGAGAGTGCAGTTTCTGCTTTCTGGAGTGAAGATGAGAAAAAGAAAGACAAAAAAAATCATGTTTTTTTTTAAAGCAAGAAAATCCAGTTGCTTTTTGGGAAAAGCACAGTTGGGACGGGCTTAGAGTATGGTCCCTCATCATCTGCCATTTTTAATATGGAACTTCCCTCTGTCAATATTGAATATGAGTTCTTTATTCCAGCTACGTACATTTTCTATCATGGAGTTCTCAGGCAAAATAGACATTGCATTTTTATTTGGTCAGGGCTTTCCCCCTACTGATTTCACTTGAACATCTAATGCAGAACAAAACCAAGCATTATCAAAGCTATTTCCTGGAAGACATATAACTGGTAATTTGATTACTATAGTTCTGCTGGGTTTGTGCTTTGAAATACTATGGTTTCATTAAGCATCTTTTCCTATACACCTGTGAAGCGAGACATACCTTTCTTTTCAGAAATATTATCTTCAGGTACATGATGCTTACCTTTGATTAATGTTTTTATAAGGGTTGGCTAAAGAAACCATATAAAAGTAAATATAAAATTCTGGGTATGCATTATTCATGATTTAAGATAAGCCTATACTAATTTTCTATAGTTTTTTTATATCAAATTGAGGCAAAATAAAATACAAATACAAATTACATATGTATTTATGTAATGTTGTAGCCAGCAAAGGACTAATATATTAACAGCAATTTCTCTTCCCTTCTACCATTCACTGAAATGTATTCTATAAGTACTTATTCTAGATATGAAACTGATCATACAAGCCTATTTTAACAGATGTTCTGATGTAATCTGCATGACTGCCAGGCTGAATTTCTTATAGCACTTCCAACCCAGCATCCCTCAAGGAAATCTGCCATTTTAACCCAAATTGGATCTATTTTTTTAGTATTAAAATGGTCTGAGGTAGAGGTATAACAAAAATCTATCACACATTCTCATTACAGTGCCATAATGTATCATAATGTATTAAATAATATACCACGTTAGCTCAGACTTGGGAAAGTTGTGTAAAAACACCATAGAACTGGCTGCACTAAAAAAAATCTAATAAATTGCATTTGCCAGATATTGTATAAAATAATGTAAATATTTTTCTCCAGCAATCTAAAAGACATACAGTACATATGTCTTTTAGATGTGTCTATACATGCATCTATCAGTGGACTTCACCAAATAGGCATCAGTATAAACCTGACTATTTACTTTGCAATAAAAGCTGGAAGAACTCTGCTGCATCCAACAAATTAAGATCTGATACTGACAGAGGCAGAGATCGTGAACTTGTTAATTTATAACTTAAGAAATAAGAAAGCAAATAGTATTATAAGAACTCAGCAAAGGAGTTATGACAGACAGAACTGGCAGGTGAAGGAGTAAAACATTACAAGATGTTATTTACTGAGTCATAAAAAGTTGGAAGTGACTGAATAATAAAAACAGAGAATATCGTGTAGAAAGAATATATGAAGGGAGGCAGTTTAATTTTTAACAAGTTTAGCAGGGTATGGCTAGATATACAGTATAAATTGTGCAGAAAACCAATTGATTTTTTAAAATCTAGATATAAAAAAGGAGAAGAAAGGAACAGTTTAAAAATAAAATAATAAATACATATTGCACTTTCATGAAGCTGACCCAGATATCTCTGTCCAAAGATTATTGCTGCATCCATCAGCAGCTTTATCTATGTTACTAAATGAAAACAAAATATTTTATTACTATCATAGATCAATCTATGATCCCAAAGGTCCACCGACATAGGTAAGGAATTACAAGAAGGCACTCAATCTGAGACCAGCTCTAGCACATGCTAATCCATGAATTTGACATTCTTGTAGTTGAATTTATGTTGAACTTTTGGGTGTTACTCTTCTCATTGTTCATTTAGACCAGTATACTCAAGTTTACCTTAGCTTTTAGCTAGACCTAAGTCTCCACAATTCACATATTGTAAGAAGTACATCAGAGCTGAGGCAGTGTAAGAGAATGGCACATGACATCTTCCAGATGAAGGCAAAAACTCACAATGCATTCCCAAGGACCTAGATGATTATGCATGTCTTGAGTTCTAGTCTCCATACTTAGATGATTTATAATTTTTTCTGTTTTCTTCTTTATTTTTTAATTCCATATATTCCACAATGGCAAGATACTTCTAAAATGAGCATCTTCTGTTCATATGTTGTATAATAGCAGTACAATCTTTGTTATCCTTTATATTGTTTTCAGAACAGGAGAAGGCATACACCCTAAATCAATTACATTTTAAGAAGCTTTAACATACCAATCATAATTATATCTATATATTTAACATAACAAAAATTGGACAGAGATCTCTATGGAAACTTGGAGACGAATTCAGAGAAAGGAAAAGAATTTGTTTATAGTATGCAAAAAAACAAAACAAAACAAGAAACACCCCAAGCTCAAAAATCCAGATGAATATACATTAAACTTAGACCAATTTCTAAATTTAAATTGTGGCTATGGGGAATTTTAATTTACTGTCAATTTCCAACAGCAAGATCCCCACTTGGTTTGCTGCTTTGATAGCTTTATTTAAAAAGCAATGTACCTGCAGACATGCTGGTGCTCTGCCTTGAGGTTTATTCACATCAACATCCACCAGCTGCCATCCTCCTGTAGCATCTTCATGAAACATCTGGAGGGGGAAAACACTTGTCAGAATCTATTTATATGCTCAGATCTACAAACAAAATTGGTGATGTTTATTTTGTGACCATCCTTTTCTCTACATTGCATTCTTTTCTTCTAAGAAATCTCTTGTTATTACAGAGTATGCAGGGCAAACTCCATTGATTTCATACTATATTATTCCATTGCCTTTGTCCTTGAATGGTCACTGATTTTGAGTTACAGATTTTACAGCTGGTGCTGAACATAGGATCTGCAAACAGGAACCAGTTCAATGTCTTGCATGAGAAATTCTTCTATGCAAAAAACTATACACAATATACATAAAATTGTCATGTTTGGCAATAGAACATAGATATTACAGAATACTGTAATGTACTGCAATGAAACATAGAGTGACTAAGAAACAATGTCATGGCTTTAGATAACCCATGTTTCCTTACTTATTCTCCTCTCTGGGGACAGCACTATGCTAAGGTGGCTAAAAATGTCTCCTTCCTTCTCTAATTTTCTTCCCCTCACAGGCCTTAAAACCAACTATTCTGTTGGAAAAGTGCCAGAATGAGGAGGCTAGTTGACTTGGACCTTTTTCATAACTATTCTTTCTACTCCAAGGGAAGGATCCTAGAAGTTCATTGCTTTTGAAATAATCTAGTTTTTTTAAAAAAAATTATAAATCCTTATTTATTTAATTTAAAAGATTTGTATGGCTGCCCATCTAAAAACACAACTCTGGGTGACTCAAATGTTGATACTGCTTGTAAGGCTTGTTAGCCTGAGAGGGGAATAGAAATAATTCAAATAAATAAATAAATCTATATAAATGTTAAGGGTTATCCACTGAATTATGAATATTAGCTATTGTATGATTACTACCCATGACAAGATAAATTACACACTGCAACTTAATTAAAAGAATTTTTAGGATATTAATAATAATAATAACAACAACAGCAACAACAATAACAATAATAATAATAGAGTTGGGAGGGGCCTTGAAGGTCTTCTAGTCCAACCCCCTGCTTAAGCAAAATTCTATACCAGGGGTCTTCAAACTTGGCCCTTTTATGACTAAATGGACTTCAACTCCCAGAATTCCTCATCCAGGCACACTGGCTGAAGAATTCTGGGAGTTGAAGTCCATGAGTCATAAAAAGGCTGAATTTGAAGACCCCTGCTCTATACCATTTCAGTACATAATGTTTGAAATAAAGTCTACATGATAAAATATAGGCTATACAATATGTGAAAGTCAATTAGTAGGGAAGATATGATATGAAAATGACTATAACCTACCCACAAGCCTGCAAAAAAACTACCAAAAAAGCAAAACAAAACCACCACCCCCAAATCCCATGAAAAGCAAAAGATTATATACCTCACTAAGAAAGAAAGAATATGTTATACCGAGTTAACTGCAAGATTGCAGCCAACACTACACTGGACAAACAGGATATCAATTACAGCAAAGATGAAGGTACACAGAACTGCAACAAAGAAAAAACACCAGAAATATCTTTTAGCTATTTACTCTCTCAAAATGAACCACACATTTGAATGGGAAAATAGAAGAAAAATTGCAGAAATAAATTGCAGAAGAGCCAGATAATTGAATGAGATTTCAAAGCCAATTCCTTACTAGTACTGATGATGTTACCTAGTTTGGTAATGAAATGTCTGCAAGAAAACAACCAAGCTCAGAGAACACCAAGGACCCCTCATTTCAACCCTGAGCTACAAATATTCTCCTTTATTGGAGCCAGATAATTCCTGAAAGTGCCAATAAGAGAACAAGACATGATTTATTACCAAGATATATGTGTTGTGATTCAGCGTCAGCCTGTGGTTTCAGCAGCTGAGTCGGACGATTCTGAAGAGGAGGAGGAGGAGGGGTTTGGAGAGCCTTTGGTGTCAGAGGAAGTTTCTGATGCACCGCAGAACTCTCAGCCAGGCCCCTCCCGTCCTGTTCCTCCTCAGACCCAGCTGTGTGAGCATGAAAGATTGGAAGAAGACGATCCACAGATGGCTCTGTTCAGGGACGCTAGGAGAAGGAGGTAATCTAGCAGAACTGAGCAGAGGAAAGCAATGAGGCAACTCGGGAGAAGGCAATGAGAAGCCACGCCTTGAGACTGCTGTTTAAAAGGGGAAATTTGTGGGAGGTGCTGGTTGCTGAAGGCAACCATTTGAAGAGCTTCTGATAGAGTCCTGGTCTGTTATTGTTTAATTCTTGTTTAACCTTTTTGGTTTAAGTCTTGTTTGAACTTTTTGTTTAGCTTTTGTAAATAAATTTGGTTGGGTTATTTCCAGCCTGTTGATTATAAAAAGGGGTTGTCCCTGTCATTCAAACAGGGCCAGTCGCAGGCTGGAACACGGGGGGAGGCTCAGCTAATCTCAATGTACACATGTTGTACTTTGACAATAAAGGTTTATTATTATTATTTATTATTATTAATATGATCCAAACCAGTGGTGGCATTCAAATATGTGAACAATGAATGAACCTTTATTGTCAAAGTACAACCATGTATACATTGAGATTGGCTGAGCCTCCTTTCATGCCCCTTCCCCACAACTCACAGTGGCAACAAATCCACCATCGTATTACACCATGTGAGCTAATTACACACAACACACCAGCCTCAGAAATCAATCATACATAAAGTTATTTCCCGTTCAAGAGCATGAAAGCCCATGGATAGAAGCTGTTCTTCAGCCTGTTGGTATGGCTGGCTATACTCCTGTATCTCCTACCCAATTGTAGGAGAGTAAAGAGATACCGTCCAGGGTGTGAGTCATCCCTGAGAATTTTCTTCACTCTTCCAAGGCAGCAAGCCCTGGCAATGTCATCCAGTGGTGTCAGGGGACAGCCCACGATGTTTTGTGCTGTGTTCACCAACCTCTGTAATATCTTCCTATCTGCAGCTGTCAGGCCAGCATACCAAACCACAATACAGTGCGAGAGGACGCTCTCTATAGTAGACCAGTAAAAGAAGGTCATTAGCCATTATTCTACCCTGTTCTTCCGCAAGACTCTGAGGAAGTAGAGTCTCTGCTGGGCCTTTCTGGCCACCTGGGTTGTATTGACCTTCCAGGTAAGATTTTCACAGAGGTAGACTCCCAGGAATTTAAAGGAGGAAACTCTCTCCACACAGATCCCCCCGATGTAAAGTGAGGCAGGTTCCTCTTTTTTCCTCCGAAAGTCTAGCACCATCTTCTTCGTCTTGCAAGTTGTTCTCTAAACACCATAGGGATAGTTTTTGTACCTCCCCCCTGTATGCTATTTCATCTTCACCTGTAATAAGACCCACTACGGTGGTATCAACTGCGAACTTAATGATTGCAGTGGATGGGTCAGACGACAGGTTCTTTGTGTGGATGCCACTTCCAGAAGTCCATTCTGGGCCTGGGCAACAAAAAATTAGCTAATGGTTCTGCTGAACTGGTGCAAACTGGCTGAATGCCACCACTGATCCAAACCATTCACAACACACTGATAATCAGGACAGAATTAATATTAGGTCAGACCATCAATCAAAAGACACTTCCCAAGAACTATCCAATCATCAATCAAACCCACAGAAATTAAATCCCATATTATTATAAATAAGAAAGGCGAGCCATTTCTGGACTGTGAAACAATTACAATTGACAAATTACATATGTACTATTAGTAGCTTTAGACAAATAAAAGCTAATGTTTACCACACAGATCTGTTTATGCATTTAAACATTTAGCCATGTTTACCTGAGTAGTTGCAGTTGAAGTTGTACTGCTTCTGGATCCCCACATCTGTTGAAACTGCACACGGATTTCAGCAAATGTTTCAATGATGACAGCAATAAATACATTCTATAAAAGAAAGTACATATATGTAAGGAGGCAGACAAAGGCTATTTTCAAAGCCTGCGTAATTGGACTCAGTCCACAAGAGCACTCAACAAGGCCATTACTCTAGGTGCCTAGGAGAATCTCTTTTGTTTTTAAATTATAAATAATATTTATTGTGCTACTTGCTATTCTGCTTTCATTTAGAGTCGTGATGGTGCAGTGATTAGAATGCAGTATTGCAAGCTAATTCTGCTGACTGCTGACTGCCAGCAGTTTGGCAGTGCAATTCTCACTGACTCAAGGTTGACTCAGCCTTTCATCCTTCTGAGGCCAGTAAAATGAGAACCCAGATTGTTGGGGGCAATATGCTGACTCTGTAAAAACTGCTTACAGAGGGCTGTAAAGCAGGGGTCTCCAAACTTTTTGTTTTGATGGCCTGGTGCCTTATGTGCACATGGCAAATGTGAATGTGGCCACACATGCACGCACATTTACAAAGAGTCTGCGAGCATGCGCACCACACAAATGAGGCTGCATGTGTGCAAGGCTCTCAGTGACGGTGGTGCCTGTGAGAGGCTTGTGGCACTGCCACCTCCAGGCTTGCGGTGATGCTACCAACAGTGTGAGGCTCGTGAAGCAGCCTGCAGCAATGCCACCCCGGTGTGAGGCTCATGACAGAGCCCGCAGTGATGCTGCCCCCGGCATGAGGCTTGCACTGCTGCCCCCGCACGAGGCTTGCACTGCATCCTGCAGCGATGCTGTCCTTGGTGTGAGGATCGCGCCACCACCCCATGCAAGGATCATGCCATGGTCCACCTCCCGCTTGCAGTGCTGCCACCATCCACACAATACTAGCGGCACTGCTGCTGCCAGCACACTTGCGGCAACAATGCCACAAGGGGGGCTGTCAGGGGAGGGTTATTACTCCCCTATCAGAGGGCAATGAACCGTGGCTCAATCGCATGGTGAACATCAAAGAAAGAAATCCGAGGCATATTCTACTGTAAAACTTTTAATGAGAAAACAAAAAACCCAAACTGACTACATTCTCTCATCAGGCAGAAGAGAAAGTAAAAAGTAACAGAGTAACTGTGAGAAACTCTTTCTAGACATGTGCACAAAACAGTTTGAAACCATAACATGGCTGGACATGTGAGATTCACTATGGTTACATGATAAGATAGTCACACAGGTGCAGAGAGCAGGGGAAACTGTACAGATAGAAATGAGCTGCTGGCAAAACTAAAAAAAACGGCAGTGACAGAGCACACACACACACACACACACACACACACACACACACACACACACACACACACACACACACTGCTCATCAACTCATGCAGCCCAGCAGCCAAGAGGCCACAACCTGGTAGTGGGCCACGACCCATAGGTTGGGGACTTCTGCTGTAAAGCATTGTGAAGCGGTATATAAGTCAAAGTGCTATTGCTAATTGCTATTGCTATTTATTTTCACTACAACAATACACTGTTTTCCACTGGAATGAAGATGAAGAATATGAATAGCATCAACACAAGAAAAGAAAATAATAGTAAGCAAAATCAAACCCAAGAAGAGGCACTGAAATAGGTCAGAATGGTAGAATAATAATAGTTCTAGAAAAACTAAAAGGAAGGCAGGGAGAGAGGGAGGGAGGGAGGGAGGGAGGGAGGGAGGGAAGGAAGGAAGGAAGGAAGGAAGGAAGGAAGGAAGGAAGGAAGGAAGGAAGGAAGGAAGGAAGGAAGGAAGGAAAGGGTACAAATAAGTGAAGTACAGACTTTCTTATGTTCTAATGAATATGTTGGCCTCAATTGGGAAAGTGAAGAGCTTTCTTGCTTGGAAGTTGGGGAACAACTGGAAGCAAGATGAGTGCAGATAAATAATAGCCCTTTTCTAGCTTTCAATAAATGTGGCTTGACTTGGTTAAAACTTTTGTTGATTGAAATTTCTGACCAATTAATTACTGCTAAGAGTGTTATGTGATTTATTTTGACTTGTTTTATTGGAGTGCTGTACACCACCCAGAGTCACTTTCCATCAAATGGGTGACTAAATAAACAAATTATAGTAAAATGGATGAGTTAATATTCTCCCTTGAAAAATAGTTGACATGTTCTCAGGAATTCATTTCTGTAGAGTAGCTAAAGGCTTGGAAGCTTAAAAAGAGAAGTCAAATGAAAAGAACTAAAAACTTTATTGCTATAATAATAAATTGGGCTGAGGAAATGTAATTGCTAAGGAGAATGAAAAGGCAGAGCAGCCTACAATAAAAAATGGAGAAAAATCTGTCCCTAAGTGATTTTCTGCTTCAGAGAAGGCATTTCATTTTCTCAGATGGGTTTACAATTACCTGGACATAGTGCACACTACAACCTAGTTGATAGTTGAAAATGAGATGCATAGGTAAGGTGGTACAAAGGATGAGTAATAATGAGTAATAATGTGGCCTCTTATCCAACTTACACTGCCAGGTTTATGATAGCGGCTTATCTCCTGGCTTTACATTTACCGTGAATATAAGAGAGTTGTACTGGATTTTAAATGTTCCACTTTACTATTGATGATTATCAGAATAAAAGAAGTTTTTAGGAGATTTCAAATGGTCTCTCTCTGGGTTTTTGATGAAGAACATATTCATCCCCTATTAAATCTTGGGAAGAAAATTATGGTTTATGTGAGAGAATATGCCTAGTCTGAGATAAGATGGAAGCAAAGATTTATGAAATCCATAATCCTGGATGTTCCAAGCTTCGTGTATTTGGTTAAATCAGATGTGCTGTGGAGCAATGTGGTCATAGATTCTTTGGATAATTCCAGATCTACTGTATGGAAGTGAAAAGGACTGTGACCATCAAATGAGACCATAATTTCATCCTCATCTATGGTCATGTCTCTGAATGTTTGAAGGCACTATAGTGGGGCACTGATGGAGTGTTTGCTTCCACTTGTGAGGTGCCCAAGCTTTTTCGTTAATTCTTTTGTAGGCAGGTGTCCCTGGTAATGATACAATTGAACAGAGAGCTTTGTCAGGCTTGTGTATTTTAGAGCATCCATACAAATGCAATCAGTGTTGTGTGCCTAATTATGAAGCAGATGTATTTCTCTTCACATGATTTTTGGGTGTTGAGAATTATATAGTGTTTTTGATTAGCTTTTATGGTTAACAGGTATATGAACAGATATCATGTAAAGGATTACTTTGGTTAGGGGCCAAAATAAGGGTAATAGCTCATATAATTGTCTCTATAAAATTCTCCATTCAATAAAGATTATTTCATAGTCTTTGTATATTTAGAATCATTTGAGTACCACCTTCATATTAAAGTCTATCAATTCCAAACTGTCCCTATGAAAAGACATTACAGTTTCGATAAAATAACAATATCTTGCCACAGAATATTCCAGTGTTAACATTTTCTTGGTCTCTTTGAAGAGCCCTCTCCCTCTTTCATAGAGAATTATAATAATTCAGGAATTAAAGCAGTATTTAACTTATGCAAACACTGGCAACCCACATTTAAATTGGCATCATTCCAAATGGTAGTTTGAATGTGCCAGAATGGGGAAAAAATGACAGTTACAAAGCTTAGAAAGTGGATGCAAGAAAAATGACTGCATGGAACATTCTCAGATTAAAAAGGCAGTTTGAACAACTACTTCAATCCAGGAGAAAAGATGCTATAAGCACGTGTTACCCAGGTAGCCAAAATAAAGAACTCAATTGCAGTCCTTCTACAATATGGCCATATGCCAAGTATATATCTGTATTCCATAAGATCAGTGGAATACTGTATAGTCTTCTGACATTCTGGAGATTGTAGAAAGTCTAAAAGCCTTGAGCTGGATACAGAGAGATTGCCAAAGAGTAATCTAGCAGTGATGGCAACTGAAGTAAACAATTTTGATTTCCCACTTAAGACCTGGGAAAGCTCCTGGAAAACATTTAAACACATTATTCTTCTGGACCATTTACATTCTTCCAGTGATGGACTAGCACAGGCATGTCAAATTTGTGATGTCACATGATGTCACGTGACGTATTGTGACTTTTCCCCCATTGGCGGCAATGGGGTGGGTGTGGTTTCGATGTGACGCATCCAGCCTGCGGGCCGGCAGTTTGACATGCCTGGCCTAGTATAATGAGTACAATTGCTAAGATTACCAATATAATTTGAGGGTGTCTGTCTTACAAGCAAGATATTATCCTAGCTTTCAGGATAATAACTGTCTCAAAATAATATATATAATTAATCAACGCTCTCCCTCCATTAACTTTCAGGATAGTTCGGCCAACACACACACACACACACACACACACACACACACACACACACACACACACACACACACCTGTATTCATGCCAGAGAATCTTTTATGTCATTATTCAGTTTGATTTCTAATATGAATCTCTCTTCTGTTTCCCCTTATTACCATTTTTATAAGGTTCTTATTTATGTACCTTAACAAGCCAGGCAAGGAAGAAAATTAAGGTGATGAAATAGAAATAAGAGCGCCATCGGGGAAAACTGTCAATTGCTCGATACATCAGAAAGACCCAACCTTCCTGAGATGCAGCTTCATAAACAGTAAATATGCTTGTTCCTGTAAATGGTAAAAGAAAAAAAATGTTCTGTACAAATTAAATGAATCATTTAAAAAAATAAGCATCATCTTCCCTTAACATCATTTGCTTATCTATGAAACACATTTCTGTGCCCCAGAAAAGCTAATCCATTTTCCTTCTACAATTCTTTTGATAAGCTTTCATCTGGTATGCAAGAACAATTGTCACTATGTGATTCTATGAATATATTAAAGTATCTGTGGGCACGCTGAATTAAAAATGCTTAAGTTATTTATACTCTTTGTCTTTTTCTACAATTCAGACATTTAAACATGACTCATAGTAAATAATAATAATAATAATAATAATAATAATAATAATAATAATAATAATAATAATAATAGAAACAGATAATATAATAATAAATAAAATAATGCTAAAATAAATAAATAATAACATTTTTTTCTAGAAACAGCTAGAAAAAATAAGAATATCATGATTTGCAAACTGAAGTTGAGTGACTATGGAGGAAGAAATCAATGGTTGTACCAATAGTAATAGGAGCCCTTGGAGCAATACCCAAAGGGCTGCCCAGATACATGGAAATTTTGAACTTATTAGACCTGAATATCCTGATTTTGCAAAAAAACACCTACTCAGAATTGGCTATATACTCAGACACTACCTTAATAGCTCTTAGGTCTTTGGTTAGGACTTGAACTGGTAAGTTTTTACCAGTCCCAGATGGTGAATCGAATTGAAGATTAAATCATAATCAACAATAACAACAACAATAATAATTACAACAATAATAATTGAAAAAAAATAATCATTGCTCTTTGTATCCCAGATGCCCACCTGCTTGCTTGCATTCCCAAAGAAAACACCAGTTCTGACATACTAAAATTAAGG
Organism: Vipera berus; assembly: GCF_964194415.1. NCBI lineage: Eukaryota > Metazoa > Chordata > Lepidosauria > Squamata > Viperidae > Vipera > Vipera berus. The sequence goes on from NC_138206.1 coordinate 98,632,127, forward strand.
CAGTTATTATTTTTTTTATTAAAGTTTTATTATTATTATTATTTTAACAGAGTTCAATAATAATTATTCAACAAAAACATGAATAAGTATCTTATTCACTAATACAAATTAAATTCCTAATCCCTAAATCTTTTCTCTAACCATTGATAAAATAGGTCCCAGGTTTGAAAATATTCTGTTTCTTCTTTTTCTTTCAACCTTAAAGTCAGTCTGTCCATTTCCGCACAGTCTAATAATTTTTTGATAATTTCTTCTTCTGGTGGTATTTCTTCGTTCTTCCAATATTGTGCAAATATACCGTATATACTTGAGTATAAGCCGACTCGAGTATAAGCCGAGACCCCCAATTTCACCCCCCAAAACTGGAAAAAGTTATTGACTCGAGTATAAGCCGATCCGCCGTTCTGCAAGCCTCCGCCGCCGGCGGAGGCTGGATCCGCGCTCTGCAAGCCTCTGCTGCCAGCAGAGGCTCGATCCGCCATTTTGCAAGCCTGAATACACAGGAATACCCTGTGTGGCCGCGGCTCTCGGGGAAGCCCTGGCTGTCCGCTTCCTCGCTCCACGCTGCCATTCGGGGCCCGTGCGTTCCCCGGGCAAATCGCAGCGCCCAGCAGGCGAGGAAACACGCCCGCTCCAGTCGCCCCCCCCTTCCCTCAGGAGACGCGAAGCAAGTGACCGCCCGGAGCTTACCGAGGACTTGCGCGCGGCCGAGGCTTCGGTGCTTCCAGGATCGCGCGCACCTCTCCCAAGCCGCCGCCGTCCGGAGACCTGACGAAGTTTGGGGAGGTTTGGGGAGGTGCGCGCGCACCTCCCCAAACCTCCCCAAATGTCGGCAGGTCTCCGGACCTCCGCGCCCTGCCTGCCTGCTTCTTTCCGCTGCGGAAAGAAGCAGGCAGGCAGGGCGCGGAGGTCCGGAGACCTGCCGACGTTTGGGGAGGCGCGCACCTCCCCAAACCTCCCCAAACGTCGGCAGGTCTCGAAAAGAAGCAGGCAGGCAGGGCGTGGAGGTCCGGAGACCTGCCGACGTTTGGGGAGGTTTGGGGAGGTGCGCAGGTCTCCGGACGGCGGTGGCTTGGGAGAGGTGCGCGCGATCCTGGAAGCACCAAAGCCTCGGCCGCGCACAAGTCCTCGGTAAGTTTTTTTGTTGACTGGAGTATAAGCCGAAGTGGAATTTTTCAGCCCAAAAAGTGGGCTGAAAAATTTGGCTTATACTCAAGTATATACGGTAATTCTTGCCACTGTTATCACATGTAGAATCAAATATGTACTTTGCTTATCACGTTTTTCTGGCATTATACTTAGTAAAAAATAAATCAGGTTTATAGTCTATGTGTTTCTCTAACATTCTTTCTAACCAAGTGTGATTTATTGTCCAATATCTCCTTGCTTTAACACATGTCCACTGTGTAATGTATTGAGCTTTGTTTTACTAAGTGTATTATGTGGGTTTAACTGTTGGAAGGTTGCTTAAGCAGGGAGCTAGCTAACGGCTCCCAGCTTCTCAGACAACCCGTCTCCAGCGCCGCCATTGGCTGCTTCTAGGATGGCAATAGGTTGCTTTAAACCTATTTGCCGCCACCTAGAGGCCAGGGTATAAATAGCTGCATTCGCAGCCCTGTTTCCCAGTTCAGTTCCTGCAAGCAAATAAAGAATGTTTCTGACTGAACTCACTCGCCTTATCTTTTCGATCAAGCAAAGAACCCAGCACACAACAGTGGCGATGAAGGTGGGATCCTGCTTCTCCAACAGAGCTGAGAGTCACTAGGGAAGAGGCCGGAATGCGCCTGGCAGGAAAGCAATTCCTCCCCCCTACAGTCGACCTAGCACATGCATGCTAGCAAACATGCGACCAGAGGATCAGTCCCTGGGCACACAGAGGAGCAGGACAAGAAGACGATGAGCCCCAGCCATGAAGAACAACCCGAAATGGCGAAGGTCGGAAAGCTGGAAGAATTTGACATAGCTCACCCAGAAAGATGGTCTTCGTATCTATCCAGGGTCAAGAACTACCTCCGTGCCAATCAAGTCATTGAGGATGGCCTGAAGGCTGCTACACTCCTCTGTGTTTGTGGCCCAGCCATATTCGACACCGCAGAGAACTTGTTTGCGCCAATGCCATTGGAGTCCATAATGTTCACGGACTTGAAGAAATGGCTCAGTGACCACTTGCAGCCCAAGCTGTCGGTAATAGCTTGGCACCACACATTCAAACAGAGGGTTCAACAGCTGGGTGAAACAGTGTCCGAATTCATCGCCTGTGCCAGTTCTCCAATGTAGAGAAGAGGCTCCGGGACCGACTTGTCTGCGGCCTCCGGAATCGAGAGTTGCAACAAAAGCTCTTCGCCAAAGAGACTCTGTTGTTTCCAGATGCGCTGAAGGAGATCATGTTGGACGAAGCCGCTGGTGGGGCCATATGAGCCATGCAGCCCACCAAAACAGCACAGTATGAGGAGGCCGTCCATCATGAGGACGCAGAACATGCTGAAGACTCCGACAAGAACACAGAAGTTGACAAGCTCCAAAGGCATGCCAACCAACAACATCGCAGCGACAAGCTACAAGGGACGACTTACAAGGCAGATCCCTTCCTGAGGTGTCCAGGATGTGGCGACCACCACCAATGCTTGGACTGTAGGTTTCGGACAGCCATGTGCCGGGCCTGCAGGAAGACCGGCCACATCGCGTCCATTTGCAGAGGTCGCCAGAGGGACCGGCAATCGAATCGCAAGTCGGACATTCCGATCAGGAGAGGTACCGGGGCCCCAGGGCAGTATAGCATAGGGTTTTGCTCCAGCTGCAGAAGCGTTTGCTGCACGGGAGCTCACCACCCCATTAAGCTGAAATTTCAACTTAAGGTCGAGCTGCAATGGGTCCCTTGGAAGATGGAGCTGGACACAGGCTCAGCCATCTCCCATTATATCACTTGAAACATTTAACTTCATCTGCAATTGCAGCAAGAGATGGGCCAAGCTCAGGCCATCCGACATTATACTGACCGACTTCCAGAATGCCAGAGTCACAGTCCAGGGCGAGGCCAAACTGGCAGTCAAATTTAAGGGGTTTTCTGGGCACCTGGACATTGTCGTAGTAGGGGGTCAGTGAACGAACCTGATCGGGCTCGATTGGTTTGATGCATTAGGCATCCAGGTAACTGGTATCAACCGGACGCAAGTCGTGAGTCTAGCGACAGTATGCAAGGAGTTCGCAGATGTGTTTGACTCAGGTCTAGGGACTTACACGGGGCCGCCAATAACATTTAAACTAGATCCTACTGTAATGCCGGTCAGGATTAAACCTCGTAGAGTGTCATTTGCTCTTAAACACAAGATAGACGCTGAATTAGATAAGCTCATAGAACAGGGGGTTCTACAGCCCGTAGATGGGGGTGAATGGGAAACTCCAATAGTCACACCACTAAAAGCCAATGGAGATGTCAGAATTTGTGCTGATTACAAATGCACAATTAATCATGCACTCAAACAGCATGCGTACCCGGTGCCAGTAGTCAGCCACATCCTGGCATCACTGCAAGGGGGTACAGTTTTGCAAAGTTAGATTTGGGTCAGGCCTACCAACAGCTTCCTGTGGACGAGGCCACAGCCATGGCACAGATTATTGTAACCCACAGAGGGGCTTTTAAAGTAAAATGCTTGCAATTCGGGGTTAGCGTAACTCCTGGCATTTTTCAAGGCATTATGGAGCACACGCTCAAGGGCATTCCCAGGGTCTGCCCCTATTTCGATGATGTACTCATCGCCGGTGAATCCACTGAGGTGCTTGCAAGAGGCTCAGAGCCGTCCTTCAATGGCTTCGCGAAGCAGGCTTTAACCTTAAGAAAAACAAGTGTAGCATTGGAGTCCCTTCAACTGAGCTCTTGGGTTTCCGTATCGATGCTGATGGCATCCACCCTGCTGAGTCAAAATTGAAAGCCATTCAGATGGCACCCAGCCTCAAAACAAAGGGAGAGCTTCAGGCATTCCTAGGCCTCCTAAATTTTTACCATGCATTCCTTCCTAACAAGGCCGCAGTGGCAGAGCTGTTACACCGGCTCTTGGATAAAAATACTACTTGGAAATGGACCAAGGTACATGAAAGCAGCTTTAAGGCATTGAAGGCCCTACTGTCCGCCAGTTGTATGATCACCCACTTTAAAGAGTTAATGCCGGTGTGCCTTGCATGTGATGCATCCCCATAGGGGTGGGGGCTGTTTTAAGCCACTTGGAGAGCGATGGGACTCAAGTCCCAATTGCTTTCTATTCCAGGACACTGTCCTCTGCAGAGCGTAATTATGCACAAATTGATAAAGAGGCATTGGCCATTGTAGCTGGGGTAAAAAAATTCCACGACTATTTGTATGGCAGGGGCTTCATGGTCTTCACAGACCATAAACTGCTATTGGGGTTATTCACTACAGACAGACACCCCACATCTTATCCCCTAGGATGTTAAGATGATCCATCTTTTTATCGGCCTACAGTTTCAGGCTAATTCACAAACTCGGCAAAGATGTGGGCCATGCAGATGGCCTCAGTAGGCTTCCACTGCCTCAAATCGAGCCAAATGTGGCCCCCACAGTCCGCGTTTTGTCTATTCAGGACTTGCCAGAATTTCCCCTCCATGCTGGGGACGTAACTGCAGAAACTGCTGCAGACAAGACCCTAAGTAGAGTCCTATCCTGGGTTCACACAAGGTGGCTGGAAAACAGTCCTGGACCCGAGTTCCAGAGCTATTTCACACGTAGACATGAGCTCTCAGCTCACAAGGGTTGTATCCTATGTGGGAGCAGGGTCATTGTCCCCACTTCCTTAAGGGACAGGGTACTGCAATCACGTCATGAATGTCATCTGGGTATTGTTTGGATGAAAGCATTGGCACGAAGCTATTTATGGGGGCCAGGATTAGATAAAGCCATTGAAGCTCAAAAGTACACGGGTGCTACATGTGTCAGCAGCCTAGGCCTGAAATGCCACACGCTCCTGTCCATAGATGGGAGGAGACACACACTCCCTGGTTGAGGATTCATATCGACTTCGCTGGGCCCTTTCAGGGACAGCTATTTTTTATAGTGGTCGACAGCCACTCTAAGTGGTTGGAAGTTATTCCAGTCGCGAATATGACTACTGCTAGGACCATCCAGGTGCTTAGGAAACTCTTTGCAATGCATAGGCTGCCGGACATCGTAGTGTCCGATAATGGGGCCCAGTTCACAGTGGCAGAATTTCAGGCTTTCTTGAGGACTAACCTCATTAGGCACATGACATAGGCTCCATTTCATCCGTCTAGCAACGGGCAAGCCAAACGAATGGTGCACACTACAAAGGAGTCACTGAAGCATATAGTGATTGGGGATTGGCACCACAGGCTGGCCAATTTTTTGCTCTACCAGCATACCACGCAATGCACAGCAACTGGCAAAAGCCGAGCAGACCTGCGGTGTGGAAGGCGACTAATCATGAAACTGGACAGGTTGCACCCAGACTGGGTGGCAGCAGATGCCTCTCGCCCAAGACCTCTGAGGGGGTTGCAAGTGGGTGATGGGGTGTGGACCCGGAACTATGGGCATGGGAACTTGTGGGTGCCAGGCAAAATCACTAAAATATTGGGCCCTCTCTCATACGAAGTGGTCCTAGATGGCGGGTGAGTCATTCGCCACTATATTGATCAGCTGAGGAAGTGGTTTCCAGAATGGCCACAAAGCGAGGACTTCATCCCAGGTCCAGTGCAAGGACCTCAAACCGGCAGCCAGGCCACACAATTCACATGCTCTGAGGACCCTAGCAGTCAGAGCAATGGGGAGGTGGTTGTAGAGGGGCAAAGCCTGGCAGTGCAACATGGGTCCCCCAATGGGGAAAGTCAACCTGAACTATACAGCCACTGTGCTAACTCTGTGCAAACAAGGGACTTTGTAGTGGGCCGACCTGGAATGGCCAGCCAGAGAAATTTGTGTCAGCCAGACTCTCTTGGACTCAAGGACCCTGGTCTACCCAGCCCAGTGGGCAAGCTGGTAGACCGGGAGCTGCCGGGATCCCCCAGGCGATCTACAAGGGTTCGCAAACCTCCTGTGTACTTACAGGATTTTGTCCTAAAATAATTGTGCTGGAATGTTGTGTTTGTTACTGAAATTGCTGCTAGTCAGGGAAGCCTCTGTATTAGTGAAATGTGGAACAATGCTGTATGCATGCATACTACTATTTTGTATTCTTGTAAACTCTGTAATTGCCGTACTTATTCTTTTGTTGCTATAATGTGTGTACATTCTAGGGGGGAGGGGTGTAATGTATTGGGCTTTGTTTTACTAAGTGTATCACATGGGTTTAACTGCTGAAAGGTTGCTTAAGCAGGGAACTAGCTAACGGCTCCCAGCTCCTCAAACAACCCCTCTCCAGCACTGCCATTGGCTGCTTCTAGGGCGGCAATAGGTTGCTTTAAACCTATTGGCTGCCACCTGGAAGCCAGGGTATAAATAGCTGCATTCGCAGCCCTGTTTTCCAGTTCGCTTCCTGCAAGCAAATACAGAATGTTTCTGACTGAACTCACTCGCCTCGTCTCTTTGATCAAGCAAAGAAGCCAGTACACAACGCACCACATATCATAAGAAGTGTCTGGTTTGTGTTTACATTTCCAACATTTCTCTGACATGTTTTTAAACACTTTTGCTAATCTTGTTGGTGGCAAATGCCATCTATAAAACATTATATATGTTTTCTTTGTATGAAGTTGACATTGTCAATTTATAGTTTCTTTCCCAGAAACGTTGCCACTTTTCTAAGTCTATATTATATCCAAAATTCTTTGCCCATACTATCATTGTCTCTTTTACTTGTTCATCTTCCATTTTGAAATTTAATAAGAAATTATACATTTTTAATTACCTTTTCAGCAGAAGTTAAGAATGTCTGATCAAACATAGTCTGTTCTTTGTAAAATCCATACTGTTTAATATCTTTATCATATCTGACTTGCATTTATAAATGTGACCACCATGTTAAATCGATGCCCTGATTTTCCATCTCTTGCCTGGATTTTAAGTTCATTTCAGAATTTAGAATATCTTTGTATGTCCATATTTTATCGATACTGACTAGATTTGGATGTACAAAAGCTTCCATTGTTGAAAGCCATCCTAGAATTTTCAAATAAATTTTACATTTTATTTTTCCCCAAGTTAATAATAATGCATTTCTAATTTAGTAGTTTTGGAAGTATTTACCGGTAAGTATTTTATTTTTTCCATACCATAGAAAAGCATGCCAACCAAGTTGCAGATCCTGTCCTTCCAGATACAGCAATCTTTTATTTTTAAGAGTTACCCATTCTTTTATCCATGTTAACACTGATGCTTGATAATATAAAACCCAATCTGGCAAGCCAAAGCCTCCATTTCTCTTGGCTTCTTGTAACATTTTCAATTTAATTCTAGCTTTCTTTCCTTGCCAGATAAATTTTTGAATTAGAGAGTTTAAATCTTCAAAGAATTTTTTCTCCAGTTTTATAGGTATCGTTTGAAATAAAAATAATATTTTTGGTAATATATTCATTTTCACTGAAGAAATTCCTCCTAGCAACGACGATTGAAGCTTTATTTGGTTTAATAATTTAATGCAATTATCTTTTTATTGTTGAACATCTTGCTGACAAACATATTCCCAAATAATTTACCTTTTTGACGATTTGCAATTCTATTTTTTTGATAATTGCTTTTTTGTTTATCTGTAAAAATTTTAACTATCACTTTAGTTTTTTCTCTATTTATCTTTAATCCTGCTATCTTTCCAAATTGTTCTATCTTTTCCAGCTGTTTAGGAATCATCTCTAAAGGTTCCTCAAGAATGAATACCAAATCATCTGCAAATGCTTGCAGTTTGTAGGTTTCACTTTTATTTTCAATCTTTTAATTTCTGGATGTTGTCTAATGTTTCTATTTAAAACTTCCAAAGTTAAGGTAAATAGCAATGGGGATAATGGACACACTTGTCCTGTGCCTTTTCGTATATCAAAATTCTCTGTGTAATTCCCATTTACAATTATTTTTGCTAATTGTTTCTGATATTTTGTGTGAATTCTATTTATAAAGTTTTGACCAAAGTCCATTATTTTTAGTTGTTAAATTATAAATTGCCAAGAAACATTATCAAATGCCTTTTGGGCATCTAAAAATAGTGCCAGTTGTTTCCCTAGATGAAGTTCATAATATTCCAGTGTATCTAGTATTACCCTCAAATTATTTTTTATTTGTCTCTTTGGCAAAAATCTATTTTGATCAGCCTCTCAGCTATTATTGAAATGAAGATTTTATAGCCCACATTCAGTAGTGATATCGGTCTATAGTTTTTCATCTGGGTCAGATCTGAGTCCTCTTTTGGTATCAAAGTAACATTATTTTCTTTTGTGGGTTTATCTGTAGTTCAAGTTCTAATTTTTTAAATTCTTCTCTTAACAACTGACATTGTTGTCTCTTTTCTTCATTTTTCCCCGCCATGTATGTTATTGCTATGCCTTGAAAATATGCTTTGGCTGTATCCCATACATTTTGTAATATTGTACCTTCTTTTTTATTTTCTTTGAAGAAAAATTCCATTTCTTTTGTTGCTAAATCTATAAATTCTTTTTCTTTTAATATAGATTGATTCAAAGTCCATCTTAATTTTTTCTGCATTCCTTTCCATACCATATTTAAGGGGTTATGATCTGCCCAAGTACCTAATTCTATTTCAATTTCCTGCATATTAATCCTTAATTCCAGATAGGAGAGGTAATCGTTTTCTTCCTTGTTTCCCTGATTTACTGCTTTTATAGTCTAATGTCCCATCTACTATTGCATTGAAATCCCCAATTAAGCATATATTTTGATATACTATTTCTACTATTTTTCTGTGAAGGTTTTAATAAAATACTTATTATTTGGTGCATATATTGCTATCAAAAGTATCTGTTTTTGATTTAAAAATATTTCTACCAATAATATTCTTCCTTGTTCATCTGCATAAATCACTTTGGAATCTATTGTCTCTTTGACATATATAACTACTACTCTTTTTTTGTTGTTGTTGAGCTGATGTTTTCCAAGTTTTGGATTTTCCAAAAAATTATGATGTTGTTTTCTTATGTGTGAAGGGACGTGGTGGCTCAGTGTGTTAGGACACTGAGCTTGTAGATCAGAAGGTCAGCAGTTTGGCGGGTCGAATCCCAAGTGCCGCATAGCAGAGTGAGCGTCTGTTACTCGTCCCAGCTTCTGCCAACCTAGCAGTTCGAAAGCACGTAAAAATGCAAGTAGAAAAATAGGGACCACTACAGTGGGAAGGTAACAGCGTTCCGTGCGCTTTGGCGTCTAGTCATGCCGGCCACATGACCACGGAGACGTCCTCGGACAAACGCTGGCTCTTCAACTTTGAAACGGAGATGAGCACCGGCCCCTAGAATTGGAAACAACTAGCACGGATGTGTGGGAGAACCTTTACCTTTACCTTTCTTATGTGTGTCTCTTGAAAACAAATTATATCAATGTTTAATTTCTGTAATTGTTTGAAAATTCTTTTCCTTTTTGATGGGGAATTCAATCCATTTATATCCACTGGAAAAAATTCTATTTTCTTTCTCTATATCTTTAGGTCTTGTTGATCTCGTAATCCTCTGCTCTTTTACTATTCCCTCATCTTCTTGATTCATCTTCTCTTTTCCTCTTCCACCTGTGTAATTATTTCCTCTATTATTTGTTCTGCCTGTTTCTGGCTTTTTCCATCCTCTTGTTGATATTGTGTTCTTTCTCTCAGAAATGCTCTCTATCTTCCATCAAAATCCTCTGCCTTCCACACTGAGTCCAAACGATATCTTGTGTTATTCTAATTCATCAAAATCCCTTCTGGCATCAGCCATCTAAAATTTACTCCTTTTGCAATCAGCTTTGTAGTCAAGAAATCATATTATCTTCGAGTATGGCTTGGGTCCGGGATATCTGAGGGAACACCTGCTGCCAGCATCAAGTTCCCTTTGTCCAGTGCGCTCCCACAGGAAGGGCCTTCTCAGGGTGCTGCTGGTTAAAGATTGCCAGCGGGTAACACCCAGGGGGAGGGCCTTCTCTGTGGGTGCGCCTGCCCTCTGGAACCAGCTACCTGCGGAGCTTAGGACCACCCCCGACCTTCGTTCATTTTGCCAGGACCTGAAGACCTGGCTCGTCAAACTTTCCGGCCCAGGCTGAAAGTTTTTAATTGGGGTTTTTTATATTTTTTTCAGGGATTATATTTAATTCTTTTTAATTCTTTTTAATTTTTGTATCAATGTTTTAAGTACCCTGTAAACCGCCCTGAGTCCTTCGGGAAAGGGCGGTATATAAATTCAATAAAATAAATAAAATTCTCTTGGGAATCTGTTTCAGCACTACTGTTTCTTTATCTTTATATTGTAATGGGTCATCTGTAACTCTTCTTAATATCTCATCCCTCATTGTTTTCTTCATAAATCTTATATGGACTTCTCTGGGCAATTTGTGTTTCCTTGTGTAACTTGAATTCATTCTAAATATTTCATCCACCTCTTGCTGCATCTTGGGCATCATGGCGATATGGATGAAAGAAACTGGAGCTCCAGTTTCCTAGTCCGATTTTGCTTCATCTGGAGACCCAAAGAGGTCAGAAAGTCACCCTGGAGAGGCAACGAGGAGGAAGAGAAACCTTGGGAGTTCGGAGCCAATGGCGGTTGGCCCAAACGGACCGAGGAAACTCTTTAAACAGGTGGGAGAAAGGTTGATGGTAAGTACGCAGACAGCCCAAGCCACAGACAGCTGGGGAAGAAGCGAAGAGCTGTGGCAGGGCCCCGAACAGCTGAATGTCAACAATGTGTTTGATCTGGGTGAGATTCTTCTTTATTTCTCTTCCCTATGGACTTTTAAAATATAATTCTCTGAATTGAATAACTTTTAAAAGTAAAAAAACCCAGGAAGATTTGGGAAGAAGAGAGTTAAAAGCGGCAAGAAATCTGTAATGGGGGAACAAAATTAAGGAATATAAAAAAATATGCAGAAAAGATTTGAGACTGATTGAAAAGAAAAAAATGATAATATGTTGTTGGCTAATTTTTTTTATTTGGGAAGATTTTTTTACTTTGTTGTGAAAGAGCATTTTAAATAAAAGTTTTACTAATGGATAGAGGCACTATAACTAATGAGGACATCTAGTGGTGAAGGAAGATACTACAATAATACAGAAAAAATCAGAATAGTGATGACCTTGAAACAACACCTGTGCTAAACAAAGAACATCCTGTGTTTCTACAAAAGAAAAAGAAAAGATTTTTTTTAACTACATCTTTCAACTTTAGACATAACTATTATAGAAACTATTCAGAGACATGGTTTTTTCTTTTCTTTTTTCTTTTTTTCTCTAAGTATTTTTGAACTGACAGAAATATTTGGATTAGATTTATGCAGTTGGTGTTTTTTATTTTGCTGGATTACAGATTACAGTAGTTGGCTTTAAAAAAAACCTGGATTAGCCTAAGGCAGTTGGTCCCCTTTTAAACTTGGAATATAGCCTAAAGCAGTTGGCTACCTTTTAAACTTGGATTATAGCCTAAAATAGTTGGTTCCTGTTTAAAGTTGGATTTTAGCCTAAAACAGCAGGCTCTTTTTAAAGTTGGATTATAGCCTAAAGCAGTTGGCTTTTTTTTCTTTCTCTTCTCCCTGTGGATTTACAAAATTTGCTTGATTGAACAATGAGTGCACCAAACCTCACTAAAATTACAAAAAAACCTGCTTCTGCACCCTCTTCTGGAACATCCAGTCCAGCAAGTCAGGGATCTATTGAAGCAATGTTACAACGAGAGAAGGCAAACAACCTCCAAAAAGAGATGCATGCGATCTTACAATTAATGCAAGAAATGATGCAGAAGAATCATCAAGAAACAAAAAACAATCTTGATAAGCTAAATGAACAAATGCTTGACATAAAGTCACAATTTGAGGTTCACCAACAAATGATCCTTAAAAATGAACAAAGAATTCAGAAGGTGGAAGATCAATCAGAAGATACTGGGGGAAAAATTGAAGCACCAATGAGAGAGAATGAAAGATTAGAACAAGCAAATCAAAACCTAGGAGCAGTCGCTGTTTTTTTTTTTAAATGGAGAAGACGGTACATTATTTGAGATTCCAGAACATACCTGAAGATAAAGAGGAAAATATAGCAGAAGTGATTATTAATCTATTAGCAGTGGCCCTAGAAAAAAAATTAAGGCAGTTATTAAGTTTTACACAATGTATGAAAAGCAAAGGAAAGGAGAAATAATTTAAGAGAAAAAAATGTAAAATGTAAAGCAGATGAAGCTGTATATCCATGAAGTTGGTTTATCTGCAAGGATATGGAAATACATTTCATTTTCTCTGGATTTTTTAAAAAAATATCTAGTCCAATTTAGAAAACTAATATTGTCTGGTGATTTTTCACCCCAGGTATTAACCATGCCTGATTCTTCTGAGTATTTCAAAATTAATCAAATATGGCTAAGTGCAGCTGTCTAGTTTGGCATAAGAGCCTTGGTGGAGCAGTGGGCTAATGCCTCCTTAAGTAACACCAGCTGCCTGCAATTAGTGCAGGTTCGCATCCCACCAGGCTCAAGGTTGACTCAGCCTTCCATCCTTCCGAGGTAGGTAAAATGAGGACCCAGATTGTTGGGGGCAATTAAGCTGACTTTGTAATAATGCCGCTTGGGGGTGTGTGAAAGCCCTAATAAGCAGGCATATACATAGAATGAAGGCTATTGCTAAGCACATTGGTTTGTGCTTAAATTGTAAGCCGCCCTGAGTCTTCGGAGAAGGGCGGGATATAAATGGAATTAAAAAAATAATAATAATAATTAACTTGATGCTTTTTTTTTTTGCTACTGCAAAGGTTTAATGAGTATTTTTTCTTATTTTTTTTGTAAAAATGAATTACTTTAATAATATCATAACTGTATTATGCATTAATCCAGAATATTTCACCAAACAAAGCAGATTTCTTCAATATTCTATACTCCACTTAAAGCCAAGGAGATCCATAATTCAAAATGGATAGGAAGCAATGGAAAAACACAAATCCAATGTTATCTTGCCTTCTCTGAAACATTAAACCAATGCCTCTTTGATTTTATCATATAGTTATGTTGTATCTTATTCTTCCAGTAACAAATTCAACTGTTGTATACAATGCACTCATTTTATTCTCCCAGTTTTTCTATAATATAAATAAACAGCATGATACAGCCTTAGCTGTAGAGTTTTCTTTCATTTCTTTATCACATTTCTACACTGCCTATCTCAACTAAGAGCCTCTGTGCGGGTTACAATAAAAAGTTAAAGAGTGGTAAAAAAGCTTAAATACAAGAAAGTTAAAACTAAGTTAAAATTAAATGCAAGTTTAAAAAGGTGAAAGGCACACCCTCATGTCACCAGCCACCCCCAGGTTCCATAACACTTTTCATCTCTTCATTTAGTTGTAGGCAAGGGACATTCACCTAAGGCATGAATGTATTAGTTATTTGCACTCTCTTTTAGTTTGGGGAAAATTTGTATAGGGAAAACAAGCTATTTCTGGTTTTAAAAGTGGCAAATCATACATGCTTTTCCAAAAGTATTAGTCTTTTCTAGATGATTGATAAACTGGCTGCCAACTCTTTGTACTGAAGACAGAAATGGCTTAAAATGTCTTCAAAACATTTTAAAGACAACCCACATAATATTCCACATTTATTAGACTGTGATTACTATATTAATGTATGTTTTTTTATATTGCATCTGGATGCTCTGTTCTAAAATGTATTTTTTTCACCTTTTCTAGTATTTCTTTTCAATTATATTGCGCTGTGTAACTTTTTGCCTACAAATTAACACATTTTTTTTCTGTGATACCAACCTCTTTAAAATTCTGCTAAAAGCTATAAAAATAAATGTCGTTAGACTGACATTTGAAACATGAATGAATACTTCAGAATGAGATATATGATCTGAGTTCGGATATTTAAAAAACAATTTGCTTGAGGGGCTGAACAGCTATATATCAGAATGTCAAATCAAAAGCATCTAAAACTGACTATTCTGACATTCTGGAAAATTTTTTTTTTAATGTTGACATTTGCAAAACAGCATCCGCTGTTTTGAAGCAGATTTCTTATAAACCAAGGCTTTCTGCTTTCTATTTTTTATTTTCATTGTGCCCCTGTATCTTCTTAAGGAGACTGATGCATGCTAAAAAAGAAGCAAAGATCTGAGAAATACCTATTGTGAGAGTGAGATATGCCTTATATATTGCAATCTGTCCATCAGTTTTTTCCTTGGAATCCTGAAGACGGGATGTAAGTCCCTCAACTATTCCACAAGACTATCATATTATATAAGCATAATTAATTATACGACGTTTTATTTCTGGATATGTAGGCAGACTTGAAGTGTCAAGGTTTTAATTATGATGGCAGAGAAATCAAGAGGGACTTTACTGAGCCCTGCAATCGTCCTCTGAGATGAAATTCAACAGCTGTTACCAAAGAAAAAAGCAAAAATACACCTATCTGTGCAATATACAGACAGACAAGACAGACACACTGACAGACAGACAGATAGATAGATTAGATAAGTGATAGATAGATAGATAGATAGATAGATAGATAGATAGATAGATAGATAGATAGATAGATAGATAGATAGACAGACAGACAGACAGACAGACATATAGATATATAGAGTATGTATGTGGGGGAAGGAAGGAAGGAAGGGAGTTCGTTTTTTTCTACATTCAAATTAAAGCAAGAACAGAAGACAATCTCTCTTGTACTGATAAGAAAGTCATATGGCCCAGAGTCCATATGTAAAAGTTTGAGAGATTTAATAAGTATCTCAAGCATTCTGCTCTTTGTTTTCCCAAAATTTTAAAATGTCTTTCCAGAAAGACGCGTTAAGGATGAGTTACGGGCAGGGATGGGCTTATATATAGTAGGCCTTTTACTCAAATACAATTCTGAACAAGAATGAACTCAGAACTGGAGAAGGGGAATAAACTAGAAATAGTAAAAAAAATTGATGTGTTGTCTACCTCATGAAAAATAGTGGAAGATGCAAATGGCAGTTCACTTCACTAGTGTTGTATACTGGGTTTGTTGCGCAGGAATGAAGACAAGGCGAGTGAGTTCAGCAAAGATCATGGTTTATTGCTTGCAGAATCTGAACTAGAGAACTGGGCTGCAGATGCAGCAATTTATA
The DNA here is from genome assembly GCF_964194415.1 of Vipera berus. Classification (NCBI taxonomy): domain Eukaryota; kingdom Metazoa; phylum Chordata; class Lepidosauria; order Squamata; family Viperidae; genus Vipera; species Vipera berus. The sequence continues at coordinate 98,647,350 of NC_138206.1, forward strand.
CCCCTGGCCCCTAAGCGGCAGCCAATATGTTTGAAGCAACCTATTGCCGCCTAGGGGCAGCCAATAGCAGCGCTGGAGATGGGTTGTCTGAGGTGCTGGGAGCCATTAGCTAGCTCCCAGCTTAAACAGCCTACCAGCGGTTACCACGTGGTGTTATAAGCAAGCCCAATACATTACACCCCTCCCCCCTTAGAACGAACAACACTATAGCAGTAACAGAAATACAGTGATGGGTTTTGTTTTAATTATTATTTTAATGTAATTTATCTTCTGCATTTGGGCACTAGGGTTTAATCTGTTTTCAATTTCTGTATTTGGGCATTTTGATATTTATGTCCCTGTTCACCGCCCTGAGTCCTTCGGGAGAAGGGCGGTATACAAATCAAATCAAATAAATAAATAAATAAATAATTACAAGACTTAACACTGGTTGAATAGGTTCCACTTAGCAGCACAATACAGTACTTTACAACATTATAGCTCCATTGTTCAATACAATCTTGTAGGTCAGCAGTTAACACAAGGTACATACAACATTATAGCCTTATTGTTTCAGCACATAGTCTTGCAAATAAGCAGGAGGTTTGCGTGTCCTTGTGGAATGCCTGGGGGACCCAGGCACTTCCTGGCCTACCAGCTTGCCGGCAGGGCTGGGTAGGCCAGTGTCTCTTAGTTCAAGTGATTCAGGCTGGCTTGATGTTCTCTGGCTGGCCTTTCCAGGTTGGCCCACCCCAGAGTCAGTTTGTCAGCAGAGTTAGCACAAGGTACATACAACATTATAGCCTTATTGTTTCAGCACATAGTCTTGCAAATAAGCAGGAGGTTTACATGTCCTTGTGGAATGCCTGGGGGACCCAGGCACTTCCTGGCCTACCAGCTTGCCGGCAGGGCTGGGTAGGCCAGTGTCTCTTAGTTCAAGTGATTCAGGCTGGCTTGATGTTCTCTAGCTGGCCTTTCCAGGTTGGCCCACCCCAGAGTCAGTTTGTTCAGCAGAGTTAGCACAGTGGCTGTAAAAGTCTGGTTGGCTTTCTCAGTCAGGAGACCCATGTTGCACTTCCGGACTCCCCTCCTCTACGGCCAACTCCTCGTTGCTTGGGCTGTGTGAGCCTTCAGAGTCTATGCATGGGCCAGTTTGGCTGCCAGTTTGTGGGCCTTGGTAAGGACTTATGACATAGTCCTTGCTTAGTGGCCGTTCTGGAAAATGCTTCCTGAGTTGGTTGATGTGGCGCCTGACAACTCGCCCGCCCTCCAGCCCCACTTCGTAAGAGAGGGGGCCTGAAGTTTTAGTAATTCTCCCTGGTACCCACAGATTCCCATGCCCATAGTTCCTGGCCCACACTGCATTGCCCACTTGCAGCCCCCTCAGGGGTTTTGGACACGCAGCTTCTACTGCCACTCTATCTAGATGTAACCTATCCAGTTTCGTGATCAGCTACCTCCCCCAGTGCAGCTCTGCTGGGCTTTTCCCTGCAGCTTGCAGGGTGTGGAATGCTGGCAAAGTAAAAAATCTGCCAATCTGTAATGCCAGTCCCCAGTCACTATACGCTTCAGTGACTCCTTCGTGGTCTGGACCATATGTTCAGCTTGACCATTGGTGGATGGGTGAAATGGGGCCAACGTTGCGTGCCTGATGAGATTTGCTCTCAGGAAAGCCTGAAATTCAGCTGCAGTAAATTGGGCTCCATTGTCAGATACTACGACGTCTGGCAGTCCATGTGTGGCAAAGAGTTTCCTAAGCACCTGGATGGTCCTAGCAGTAGTCATGTTTGCAACTGGTATTACTTCAAGCCATTTAGAGTGGCTGTCGACCACTATAAGAAAGAGCAGTGCCTGAAAGGGCCCAGCAAAGTCTATGTGAATTCTAGAGCAAGGAGTGTGAGTCTCCTCCCACCTGTGAACTGGTGCGTGTGGTATTTCAGGCCTTGATTGCTGGCATGTGTAACATCCATACAGCTGGGCTTCAATGGCCTTGTCTAAACCTGGCCACCATAAGTAGCTTCTAGCTAAAGCTTTCATACGGACAATACCCGGATGACCTTCATGCAGTGATTGCAAGACCCTGTCTCTTAGTGAGGTGGAGACTATGACCCTCTTCCCCCATAGGATACAACCCTTGTGAGCTGATAGCTCATGTCTTCTAGTAAAATAACTCAGAAATTCAGGGCCTGGGCTCTTATCTAGCCACCCTGTGTGCACCCAAGGAAGCACTCTACTTAGTGTCTAATCAGCTGTTGTTTCTGCAGCTATGTCCCCAGCATGGAGGGGAAACTCTGGAAAATCCTGAATAGATAATATGCGGGCTGCTGGGGCTGGATCTGGTTCAATCTGTGGCAGTGGAAGCCTACTCAGGCTGTCTGTATGGCCCATTTCTTTGCCGGGTTTGTAAATCAGCTTAAACGTGTAAGCTGATAAAAAATAGACCATCTCAGCATTCTAGGGGATAATATGTGGGGTGTCTGTTTGTCTGTGGTGAATAACCCCAATAATGGTTTGTGGTCTGTGAAGACCATGAAGTCCCTGCCATATAAGTAGTCATGGAATTTTTTAACTCCAGCTATAATGGCCAATGCCTCTTTGTCAATTTGAGTGTAGTTATACTCAGCAAAGGACAGCGTCCTCGAATAAAATGCAATGGGAACCTGGGTTCCATCTTTCTTTAAGTGACTCAAGACTGCCCCCACCCCATATGGGGATGTGTCCCATGCTAAACAGACTGGTTTAGACTCCCTGAAAATGAGTGATAGTAGAACTGACTGACAGAAATGCCTTCAGGTCCTGAAAACTTTTTTTTGTAAATGCTGGTCCACTTCCAAGAAGCTGTTTTATCTAAGAGCCTGTGAAGTGGCTCTGCCACTGCAGCCTTGTTAGGAAGGAACGCGTGGTAGAAGTTGAGGAGGCCCAAGAATGCTTGCAGCTCTCTTTTTGTTTTAGGGCTAGGTGCCATCTGAATGGCCTTTACTTTGGACTCAGCTGGGTGGATGCCATTGGCATCAATGTGAAAACCCAAAAATTCAGTCGAGGGAACCCCAATTCTGCATTTGCTCTTTTTTAGTTTGAGGCCTGCTTCACGCAGCCTCTGCAAGATGGCTCTGAGCCTCCTTGCTAGCACTTCTGTGGATTCTCCGGCAATAAGCACGCCGTCAAAATAGGGGCAAACCCCTGGGATGCCTTTGAGTGTGCGTTCCATGATTCCCTGAAAAATACCCGGGGCTACACTGACCCCAAATTGCTAGCACTTTACTCTGAAAGCCTCCCTGTGGATCACAATTGTCTGTGCTGCGGCCGTGGCCTCATCAACAGGTAGTTGCTGATAGGCCTGTGCCAAATCTAATTTTGCAAAAGTGATGCCACCCTGCAAAGATGCCAGGATGTGGCTCACCACTGGGACTGGGTATGCGTGCTGTTTAAGGGCCCGGTTAATTGTACATTTGTAGTCTGCACATATTCTGACATCCCCGTTGGCTTTAAGTGGTGTTACAATAGGAGTTTCCCACTCCCCACCATCTACTGGTTGCAACACACCCTGTTCCACAAGCTTGTCTAGTTCCATGTCAATTTTGTGCTTGAGGGCAAAGGGGACCCTTTGAGGCTTAATCCTGATGGGAACCACGTTTGGGTCTAATTTAAATGCTATTGGCGGGCCTGTGTAAGTTCCTAGGGCTGAAACAAATACGTCTGCGAAGTACTCGCAAACTGACGCTAGACTCGCGACTTGTGTCCGGTTGATACTTACTTGGATGCCTAGTGCATCAAACCAATCAAGCCCAATTAGGCTCATTCTCTGGCCCCCTACTACAACAACATCCAGGTGCCCTGAAAACCCTTTAAATTTAACGGCCAAGGTGGCTTCACCCTTGACTGCAACTTTTACATTCTGGAAATCTGTTAAAAGTATGTCAGAGGGCCTCAGCTTGGCCCATCTACTACTGCGACTGCACACAGAATTAAATGTGTCCAGAGAAATAATGAAAATGGCAGAGCCTGTGTCCAGCTCCATCTTACAGGAGACCCCTTGCAGCTCCACCTGGATTCTATACTTGGGTTTAAGGGGGCGTCGGGCTCCGGGGTGACATACACTTCTGCAGCTTGAGCAAAAACCCACGCTGAATGGACCCGGGGCCCCAGTACCTCTCCAGGTCGGATCGTCCGACTGGCGATGCGATGGCTGGTCCCTCTGGTGACCTCTGCAAACTGCTGCCATGTGGCCAGTTTTCCTGTAGGCCTGGCATGTGGCTGTCCGGAACCTGCAGTCTGAGTGCTGGTGGCAGCCGCCACAACCTGGACATCTAGGCAAGGGATCTGTCTTGTAAGTAGTCTCTTGCTGCTTGCTGCTGTGGTGCTGTGTGTTGGTCTGTCTGTGCAGCTTGTTAACTTCGGCGTCTTCTTCTGATTCCTCAGTAAGTTTGGCATCCTCGTGGTGGATGGCTTCTTTGTGTTGCATTGTTTTGGCAGGCCAGATCGTTCGGACGGCTCCACCAGCAGCTTCATCCGCCATAACCTCGTTCTGGGCATCTGCGAACGACAGGACCTCCCTGGCAAAAAGGTTTTTCTTCAGCTCTTGATTGTGGAGGCCGCAGACGAGCCGGTCTCGAAGTCAATCTTCAACGTCTGAAAATCGACACAGGCGTGCGGCCTGCCTCAAGGCCACTATGTATTCGGATGTGGTCTCTCCCGGCTGCTGTACTCGTTGTTCGAAGGCATAGTGCCAAGCAATCACTGACATCTTCGGCTGGAAGTGTTCTCCGAGCTTCTTCTTCAGTTTGGCGTAGGACATGGATTCCAATTGTGTGGGCACGAACAGGTTTTCGGCCAGATCGAACGTTGCTGGGCCACACACACAGAGCAGTGTGGCAGCCTTCAGTCCGTCCTCTGTGACCTGGTTCACCCGAAGGTAGTTCTCAACCTGGTACAGGTATGAGGGCCATCCTTCTGGTTTCTTGATGTCGAATTCTCACAGCCTTCCGACCTTGGGCATTCTGGTGGTCTTCGCGGCTGGCTTCTGCATCTTCGAATCCTGCCTCTCCATTGCTCAGGGACTGGTCTCTGAGTGCGTGGTCACTAGCGTGGCTTGCTAGCTGACCGTAGGGGGGGAAAGTGTTTTTCCCGCCAGGCTTGTGCTGCCTCTCCCCTAGTGACTTTCAGCTCCAACGGAGAAGCAGGATCCCACCTTCATCACCAGTGTTGTGTACTGGATTCGTTGTGCAGGAATGAAGACAAGGCGAGTGAGTTCAGCAAAGATCATGGTTTATTGCTTGCAGGTTCTTAACTAGAGAACTGGGCTGCAGATGCAGCAATTTATACCCCTGGCCCCTAGGTGGCAGCCAATAGATTTGAAGCAACCTATTGCCACCTAGGGGCAGCCAATAGCAGCGCTGGAGACGGGTTATCTGAGGTGCTGGGAGCAGTTAGCTAGTTCCCAGCTTATACAGCCTACTAGCCGTTACCATGCGGTGTTACAAGCAAGCCCAATACATTACAACTAGGACTACAGAAATAGACATGTATGTTAGAAATGCAAATAAATATCAGAGGAACAGTTGCAGTCTCCAGCAGAAGGGAAGATGTACACATCTTAATCAGAACCATCCTCTTTTGTTTGATGGCTGTTGCAGAGAGCAGGAAACTCAGGCATTCCCTGTTCACCCAAGAGAGAAGACGCAGGCAGACCTCATTAAGCACATGATCAGGACACAAGGGCAAACTCTAACTGCCACATATGTAGTACAATAATTGCCTGAGAACAGAATGGAATGAAATGCAACCTGCAGGGCTGATGGAGGGTGGGAATGATCTTGGAATAAGAATCCCAGCCAGAGTAATGGCCAGATAAGAGACTGGCTTAGCCTTCAGCAGGAATGTGGGCAAGGCAAACATCTCAAAAGGGATTCTCGCCAGTTTTTTGGACTGTAAAGGCAACGGGGGAGAAATGTACTTTCAGATTTGCTAGATTCTGCTACATTAATGTAGAATCCAACTCATCTGGCTTTTTGGATTCCTCGCAAGGTTGACAGCTGCAAGGTTTCAATGGGCAAGTTAAAAAGAGACAGTTAGAAGTTTGGGAGGAGGCTAGAAGAAATGCTGGTAGTCACAAATCTGTTTTAAATCACGGAATCCTTCTGAACTAAGGGAAAACAACAGATTTATAATGAATTAAATAACAATATATTGCCCACTGAAATCCTTGCTAACTTTTAAGCATGCTTGGTACATTTCTAGAGAGGATGGGGATCACCAATAGCATCTTCTCTGTCCACCATCCCCTTGTCCTGTACTCCACCAGCATCAACTCCAGTGACTTCATCCACTTTCTTTGAAAGGAATAGGATTAGAACTTTTTATGCTGCTATTGTACAAGCATAAATGCTCCTGTATATGTATGAGAAATCATGATAAGACTGGAGGTCCTAAGCATATGTACATGTTTAAGATGCATACCTGTCATTTCCATTTTACATAAGTGGCAATTTCATGGCTCTTTACATACCCACATCTTTATACCCAACAACTTTCTCAACTTCTATCCCCAACAACTCTTCTTCAGTTGAGTTACAACTTGTATGTATTTTATGGACTACTAGGCAATAATTGGTCAAATTCCATCAGGCACTGAATCATTTTCTGTCAATTATCAATTTGGATATTAAAGTAAGCCAGTATTTCTCAACCTTGCTGACTTTAAGCTGGGTGTGGAAATTGGGGACAATGTTCATCCAGTTTAAAGTTACTAAAGGATGAGACACATTGGAGTCACTATTGTACAATTACAAAATGATTGCAGATACTGTCTTACATCAGAAACAAACTAACTGATATGCAAGCTTACTCACGTACGTCCAACTCTCAACAGAATAAAAAGCCAAACCCTTTTATACAACCATATCTGCTCAAGTTCATTGGTAATACAGTGGACAGATCCAGCGTATTTAGAGACAAGAGTATGTGCAATGCTTTAGACTTCAAAATAGCCATTTTGAAGGTTCTATGACTGAAACAAAAAAGGTGTGTGCTTTCAAATAAAACTAATCAATTTTATGGCTGAAATGGGTTGTTGGTTCCAACTGATGCAAGTTCTGCAACTAGACATTTGAGTTGAGCTTTCCTTTTGGATTGCTCTTAGAAAAGAAAAAGAAGCCTGTAATAAAGCAGTTGTATGAACAATATGAAGTGGTAATGCACAAAAAATGATAATACTTTTCCAAATTTGCTCCTTGAAAAACAAAGGCACTAGGTCCTCTCTCAGCTTTGACACTGCCATTTCTAGTGTGTTCCTACTCTCAACTGAGACTGCACAGAAGACACTTTGCTGACATGGCTTCCAAGCACCCTTTCAATAGTTCACAATCAATTAATCAATTGATTACATTCTTGTTTCACAAATGGGCATACTCCTTGGGTCAGGAAAGATTGAATGATTCAGGATGAACAGTATAGCAGAGTTCACCCCACCTAAACAAAATAAGATGACTGATTCATTTGCAACTACAATTTTTTAAATTTGTAAGTTATGGGGAAATTAAAGCTTATGTAGATGAATTAATCTGAAAAAAAAAGTACAAATGTGATGTGCGGCCATTATTGTATTTTCTACATTGGCCTTTCTCAACCTTTTTTTACCCCAGAAATAATGAAATAATTTTCACCTCTGAGATTCCTTACATAAAAATTGCAAAAATACAAATAATTAACTTTAAATTTGTTTGAAGTTAATGTTATATAACATTTACAACAATAGCAAAGTTTCAGGATGGCAGCTGAGTTGTAGCATGTTAAAATTCCCACTACTGCAAGCACTGGCATTGCTTGGCACACTGGTTTTTTTTTAAAGAAAGTTTTTTTTAAAAAAAAAACTAAAGAAAGTTACTCACATAACCCATAGACTGACCTCTTATGAAGCCCCAGGGTTCTAAAAATCTCAGTTAAGTGTTGTATACTAATTTTGCTAGTGTGTTGAGGTTGCAAATGCAAAAACGATGCAACCAACAGCATAAATAAATTCAGTTAGGTATTTATTAAAAATTAACGGTCTACTATTGATAGTGACATTTAAGAATCTAATGTAGCAATATTAGTAATACATTCCTAAAGAAATGTGGCAGTGGTGGAAGAAGTCAAAAGAATAGATTTAAATGGATTATAGCTCTTTTCCATGAGAAAGTGAATGAATCAATAATAGTTAAGTACACCAATGAGTTTCAAGCTTCGCCAATGAGATGGAAGTGCATAATTTGAGGCAGAATCATGTAGCAGGGCACCAAACCAGACTAGCCAAGTAGCTCAAAATTCTCTTATCCCACACATTTAGGAAAATCCAAATGCCACATAAAATAAAATGTTGCTTATAGCAACCAAAAGAGAAAACTATAGAAGGAATCCATAATATATAAAGAGTTGAAGAACCGGGTTTATATATTTATTCTTTGCCTTAAACACCAGCACAGGCAAATTTGCCATCTGAATAAAAAAGAAATGAACAATGGCTTTATAATAGTAAAACAAACCAACAAATATATAGCAGCAAATGTACAATTTTTCATATTTCCTGATCTGGCCTTGATAGTCTGTTCTGCTGGCAACGTAAGTGTTCATGAAAAGAACATTAATGAGAGATCATTTTTCTTTCCTCTGTCTCTCAATGTGTTTTGGCTGAGTACCTTGGGAGATTAATTTAACAAACCACAACATTGTTCAACAGGGAGGAGCTTAATTCTGATCAGATTCAAACACTACTTCGATATTGTGCTAAGTAATTTTCAAAAATACTTCACCCCCTGGTCAATTTTCTTGCAAGTTGGATATCTGGTAGTAATTAGCATATATTGTCACACCATTTACAATTTGTGAATCTCTGGTGAAAGCAAAAGAATTAGGAGCTTTCACAAAATGGCAAGAATACTTGAAACATTTCATGCAGAGCTGTTTTGCTCTGAGCTTGAGGGAAACCATGTTTATATTTGTGTTATGTATCCTTACTTAAAGAATTAAGCTAAGTTTTATCTTTTTCATCAAGGTAAAAAAGAACATAAACAGGGTCAAATTAAAGAATAATCTACTGTGGGATAATATCTAGAAAGAAATACAACAAAACATTCTTTGTTATTGTCTAATTTTATCTAGCTGAAATACTGCATGCCATCAATACAAAACAACTCAAACAGATCATTAGTAATTTGAATCTCGTCCTGATCAATTCTATTCACAGGTTCTGATTGATAGATTTATATGACGAGAAACAAAGATCCTTAAATGAAATTTATTCCAAGTTAAACACATTTCAGATAATCTTTTTTAGAGGAGAATTTCTAACAGTAGTTCACAGTTACAAGAGGCATTATTGTGATTTCCATTTCCAACCTAACACCCCTACCTACCAACAACAACAGAGCATATAACAAGGATAGATATAGAAGCTATGCATATCTATTTGGGTAATACAATTATAGGATCTAAGAATGCTGTCTATAATATCAAGATTCACGTCACAATTGTCTCAAGATCATTTTAGATAAAACTAACATGTCTACCTAGAGTACATAAATGATGGACTCACAACAAGCATGCCTGTCTTTGAAAACATGGATTTGCTTTCATGGAACAAACTTTAAACATATTTATGGAAATAAAGAGTATTTTCAGCTGGGCTTAAGCAATAAAATATAAAATAAGCACAAAAAGACTGCTGTTACCTTAATTGAAAATTATTTTTGGCAATCATAATTGCAAATTTAGACAGGTATAAGCTAAGATAACCTTTATTGTCATTTTTTTTACTGTGGTCACAACAGCACACATCAAAAATGAAATTTAGTTGCCCACTCTCAAAGTGAAACATACATGACACAAACCTAAACAGCTACATACAACATATGTACAGACCCACACCCCTACATATACATAACAAATGAATATTAAACACTGTCCATCTTAAATATATAACGGAAGGAGGAAGCTTGAGAGTTCACAAGGTTAATGCTGTATGGAATGAAACTATGGCTGAATCTGGATGTTCTGCTACGGATATCATGAAGACTCCTCCCAGAAGGTAACAGGGTAAACAGGTCATGAAGAGGATGTGTAATGTCCCAGATAATCTTACAGACCCCGCTCAAGCAACGCTTCTGTGCTATGTCCTAGATGGGAGGGAGGGAACTGCCAATGATCTTTTCAGCCATCCTCACCACTCTCTGCACTGCCTTCCTGTCTGAAGCAGGGATGCTTCTAAACCAGACTGTGATGCTGTATGACAGGATGCTACCGATCGTCCCCCTGTAGAAAGTGGTAAGGATAGGAGAAGGAAGATGTGCTTTTCTCATGTGATGCAGAAAATACAGGCGCTGCTGTGCCCGCTTCACCAGTGTCTCGCTGTTGAGTGACCAAGCCAGCCTACTCATTAGCTGCACACCCAGGAATTTGATGCTGGTAAGCATCTCCACAGGTGAATCATTAATGCACAGAGAAGTGTGGCTGTGCCTGCCTTTTCTGAAATCAACAATGATCTCTTTGGTTTTTCCGGTATTTAAAACTAGGCTGTTTTCCTTACACCAGTTCACCAAATCCTCAACCTCCTTGTGGTAAGCACCCTCATGGTCATCATGAATAAGGCCCACTACTGTTGTATCATACAGGTAGTGTTTGACTTTGACAACCACAAGTGCACCCTAAATTTCTGTTGTTAAATGATTCAGTTGTTAATTTTGCCCCATTTTACAACCTTACTTGCCACAGTTGTTAAGTGAATCACTGCAGCTGTTACATTAGTAACTCGATTGTTAGGTGAATCTGGTTTCCCCATTGACTTTGCTTGTCAGAAGGTTGCAAAAAGTGATCCCACAAACCCCCCAAACACTGCAACCATCTTAAATATGAGTCAGTTGCCAAGCATTTGAATTTTGATCATGTGACCATGGAGATGCTGCAATGGTCATAAGTATAAAAAATGATCCTAAGTCACTTTTTTCAGTGTAGTTGTTATTTGAACAGTCACTAAATGAACTGTTGTAAGTTGAAGACTACCTGTACTTAAAAGTACACCCCAATTATTTCAATATTACTTATTCTCAGGTAAGTGTGTACCAAAATGCATCATATAGAGCAGACGTGTCAAATTCGTGACATCATGTGATGTCACACAACGTATCGGGATAGTTTTGCCATTGCTGGCAATGGGGTGGGCATGGTTTCTGCATGACACGTCCGGCCCATGGGCCGGCAGTTTGACACCCCTGATATAGAGCCTCTATACCCTTTGGACCCAGTTTTCTGCTGCACAACTCCCAGAAAAAATATACTGTTCTATGATACTTCCTCCTATGTAAATTAGCCGTAAAATAACATGAAACGACTTCTGACAAAAAATCATTGTTAGATAAGAAAAGGGAAAAATTCTGGGATAGAATCTAAATAACATCAAGGAAGACAATTCTCATATGAGTGCTACTATATAGAAGAAATTAGAACAAAACAACAGCAGATATATGCACACACACACAGAGAGAGACTTGAGATAACAATAAAAAAGGACAATCAATAACAGGACAGAATAAAAAGGTGATCTGATTTTCTCATTTGCTGGAAAAATTAGCTTCAAAGCAGGAAGGATCAGAAGATTTAATGGTAGTTTCTTATCATAAGGAAAATGAGATAAATAAAAATTCCACCTTTTTCATTCATTTCAGGAAAGACAGAGCTAGAATATTTTCTGTATGTTCTGGGAAAGAACAACACAAATAGAAAGAAGATACAGTAAAAATCAAATCACATCCAGGTGCTGTGAATGCAGACTAGATAGGTTTATAGTATAAAAATCCATGAATTGCTAAGCTTAATCATGGAAAAAAGCAAAATAATGTTTGCAATTACATTTACCAGACATATGTCTCTTAAAAGAGTATAATTAATTTATTATAGGACCACCATATCTGAACTTTTAAAGAAGAAAGCATTCATAGGTGGTTTTACTTATTAACTTTGTTCCTTTAATCCCATTTCACTGGCAGAAACTATTCTCTCTCAGCTGTAGCAGGAGAGGATCAAAGCAATGGGCATTAGTGCAGCTGAAGCAGTGTTTGGTACTCTGGGAACAGTTCTCCTTTATACCCAAGTCAAAACCTATGCCCAAATAATAAGAACTATGCACAGGACCCTTTAGCTAAATTTTAAACCTGTATTTATGGTGTTCATTTATGAGCAAACAGTGACACCAATATCAATTGACTGTGTTCATTAGAATCAGTTTTGACTAAAATAATTTTAACACATTGGAAAAAAAAGTATTATTTCCCCAATCATGGGTAGCTTCAACTTCTGGTAAAACCCAACTTTGTCACATTTCTCTCTTTCTCAAAATAACTTTTTCATGGAACATTCAACCTTACTCAGTGTGTTCAACTTACTGGTTACAAAACCACTCCATGTTATTTGTATAGTAACATTTGGATATTGTGGTTATTCTTTTTTCTGATATTGCTTGAAGCTGTTCTGTTTTTTCATTTTTGGATGGAACTACAAAGGATCTTTGCTTACATCAGAGAAATTTTTCTCTTTCAACCGAATGGGATTATGGCAATATAACTTTGGCTTGAGGATCCCAGTTGTTTGGATATTTAAGAATGGGCAGTCAGGCATCTCTCTGTGTATGTTTGATGCACAGGAAATCAAATAAAACCTTAGCTGGGGACTTCCTACACTGCAGAAGAAATGCCATGTAATTCCTTTAAAAAATTTTTTTATTAATTTTCTAATTTTACAATCATAAGTACTTAATAAACAACGTGTTGTCTGGGTCCATTGGTAATACAGTGGTACATATTAACTTTCTCAGTCTAGTTCCAATACTACACTAGCCAGTGCTTCTTTGATCCTCTATTCTTCCGGTGGTATGCATTTTTCCACACCGGGCAAATGCAATTCTTGTTACTGTTAATACATATACAATTAAATATAGACATCTTCATCACATTTTTCTGGTATTGTATATAATATCGATAGTATCAGTTTATAATATCTTTTCTAGCCAAAGCATATCTCAATTGCATTTGCACTTAAAACCCATTTGTTCAATCAATAACCTGTTTTTTCCTGCTTTTAAAAATTTTTAATTTCCCCTTAATGTTCAAAGTATCTCTATTGCTTATAATTTTCTCATACTAAATTATATTTGGGTAACCAAAGGGTTCTCTTATTCAAACCCTTTTAGAATTTTCATATTTCCCATCTCATAACAAAATATAATATTCTAGTTACAAATCCTATCCTTTTAATTATAATACTTTTATTTCTAACAGTTATCTATTTTCTTAACCATATTGAAACATCTGTTTAATAATATAATATTCCATCTAATACTGTAGGTCAAAACCTCTATTTTCTTCAGTCTTACTCTAGCTTTCTTCCTTTGCCAAATAACTTTCAAGTCAGTACATTTGACTCATCAAGTAATTCTTCCTCTGTTTTTGTATATATTTTTTGGAATGAGGAAGAGAATTTGATTGTAGTAGTTTTGGAAGAACGCTCAGTCCATTTATATTCATTAAAAAGCCTCCATCCTTCCCCTTCAGTTTTTCTTTTAATTTCTTTTTTGTCAATGTTCAGCATTTCTCCTAGCAGCTTTATTATCTGTACCATTAGCTCTTCTTCCTTATCCTGAAATGTATTCTGAGATCTTGACAAGTAAGATATATTTTCCATTTCTGGTGTTACTATTGCATCTTCTAATTTTTCATTTGTCTGTATCTGTTAATTCCTTCCTTTAGGTCCTCCATCTTTAGATCTGTTTCTTCTAATTTTCCTTCTGTTTTCTGGGTTACTAGATCCTTCTTTGTAGTTATTGACTGAATTTGTAAGTTTAGATTAAAAAATTGTTCTTTTATCTCATTTGCATTATTTTTAGTCTCACAATGAAATAAAACAATTGTCTGTTAGATTGATTTCAACATAGAAATAATTTCTTTCTGAGATTCATTAACATTTTCTTGTTGGTATATCAAGCTGGGAGCTTTGGCGACAGGTGTTAAAGATGATTTTTTTTACCATTTGAGACTAACTATGGAACACTCTGTTTTTGTATGTAATCTTTATAGTCCAGTAGGGTCCCCAACACAGATAAGCCGCCGAAGAGTTTTTTTTTCCTTTTCCCAGCTGCAATCTGAAAAAGTGAAAGTTTCCAGATACAACAAAGGAACAGCCCAAGAGTATTTTCCCCCTCTTTTCCCAGCTGCAGTCTTCAAAAATGAAAGTTTCCAAGGACAACCAAAGTCTTATCTGAGTCTGGGCTTCAAGCCAAGTTCCTTTAATAATAAACTATAGTGCCATAGTTCTCCACTAGATGTCATTAATGCCATCTTCCAGCTTTTTAAATCCAAACATATATTACAAACTTTTCAAGTCTCTTTTCTAAAAAACTCTCAAAAATACTTTTAGTCCCCAAATTTCAATGATATATATCTGTATTGGTTCCAAATTAATCTTGTAATTTTTTCTGTTTTCCCCCAAGCAATTAATTCACCACTTTTCTTTTCCTGAGGGAACGGGGCAGAAATTCCCCTTCCCTCGCTCATTGGGGGAGGATTCTTTGCTTTGGGTGTTTTTTTCCAGGAAAATAGACTTAAAATCATAAAGAGAGGATATAGTCTCACGCAGTTCCATCCACATTGCTCAAAGGTTGCTCGTTAATGCTTATTTTCTTCGGTTGTCAGTAGCTTCTGACTGGCCACAGAAGTGTACTCAGTCTTTTCCCTGCTGGTTTGGAGGGCTTCCTCTGATCAAATGGAGGGGCTGCCACCCCTCTGTGATTGAAAAGGGTCCCCTCTCTTCGTCGTCTCTCAGGGCAACTTTCAACCTTTTTTAGGTTCCCCAATGGGGCGAAATTGAATGTGGAAGACAGGGCCTTGTCTTCCTGCGCCTGTTAAACCATGACGCCTAACCAGAAGCCCTGAAATGCCATGTAATTCCTAAGAAGACAACAAATCTCTTCTACAGCATTTTCAGGGAGTCATTACAATCTTCACAACTTCTGTAGTGTCACATTTTTATATGAATACAAATTTATATGAAAAAAGCATAATACCTGTAAATTCTGATCTATCGTTAATCTTTACCACTTGCCATAGGCTATATCTAAAAATCCAATTTGATGTGTTTAATAATTGCACAAACTCTAGCTCAGCTACTGCTGAATAATTATAATCCACTATCATAACACACATACATGCTCAACCAATATGATTCCTTATTTTCTGTGATAGTTCCATACTGACTATATCAACATGAGTATTTATATCCCATCAACATGAGTGACTATATCCCATATCCTAGGACCTGAGTAAGGATGCCCCTCACTTGAGTGAGGGAAATAAAAGATAATTTTAGCTGCTTCCTTTGGATTTCCTTGATGCTAATCTTGTTGCATTTGATTAAAAGAATAAAATGAGGCATAATTTTGATGCAGCCTAAAAATGGGGCTAGAGATAACAGCAGCTAAGGGCATATTCGATCTATCAGGCCTGGACTGAAGGGGTTTTAGCTTTTTAATATTGTTTTAATTGTTGGGCTTTAATTAATTTAATTCATTTTAATTTTATATTATCTTTTTATACTGTCTTTTATATGCTGCCCTGTAAACCGCCCTGAGTCCTTCGGGAATAGGGCGGTATAGAAAACTAATTAAATAAATAAATAAATAAATATTTATGTCACATATAGATTTCCTGCAGAGTTGGGATGGTATAATACAGACTAAATCCAATTACTATTAAATATATAAACCATGTCGGTATAGTGTGGTTCATATCGTTATATCATCAAACATTAAAATAAATTAACATATGGTGAGTACATTCCTGTTTTGAAGATAAAATTTAAAGCTTAACATTGGTTTTCAAACATTTATATCTATATACTACTAAAATTCTCATTGCATTTATTTGTCTGTCTGTTTGTCCCCTCAAGGTAGTCCAAATTGCATACTATATCCCAACACCTTTGAATCAAAATACCTAAAATCTGCTATAAAAAATATGGTCAGCTTAACATCTAATGTTGATTCTGATCACATCAGACTAAACTGCCTTTCTCTCAAAGGATGACCTAACTCAGAGGTAGGCAACTGTCTTCAATTCCCAGAATTCCTGAGCCAGCATGGCTGGCTCAGGAATTCTGGGAGTTGAAGTCCATGAGTCATAAAAGGGCCAAGGTTGCCTACCCCTGACTAACTGATCACACAATTGTCTAGTTTACTTTAAATGTTAACATTTTCTCTAGAACTGCCTGTTTGAAGTGTATCAGAGCCACTAGGTGGTGATAATGTTCTTTCTGCAAATAGGAGACAATAGCTATGCCAGCTTCAAGGAACTTCTTCACCAGACAGTCAATAATGCCTAACTTGTGAGAAGCAGCCTTTACAAGCACCTATTTTAAATGACACTAGGACTCCATTCAGAGAAAACTGACAATGCACACAATCACTATCATATATGACATAATGAGCCACACTGGGATGAGAGAAGAAAGGGCAGGGGAGGGGGAATTCTGACTCCTGCCTTATCAATCTTCAGGAACAATGAGTCCACTTTCAAGGACCATTTCTCCTCTCTATGTGTCTACAATCTCTTCTTTCTTACAAAGTAGTATGTTTAACTGCAAAAATCAGACTCTAAATAAGACCCCAAAGGCCATTCTAGCAATAAAATATACCACAAAAATCTGTTTCTTCTGGAAGTTTTGTTTTCGATGGTATACCAATAGAACACAGTGACTGTTGTGGAGGGAGAATTTAGTTTAAAATTCAAACTCTTCCTCCATTTGATCCATTTCAAGCTGGACATGACTCTACATAGAGCTTGCATCTGGTCTTTGCTTCTGCCTAATACCTGAAATTACTTTCCCAAGCTTCCATTTCTTGTCAGAAAAATCTTGTTTTAGGAATGGGAACCAATACATATCCTATAACTAATCTATAACTTAATTAACTTTAATTGGTTGACATGGTGCATCATAGGTACTCAAATTGGATAAACTTACAGAATGCATCAAAAATCTGGGACTCATGACATCTGAGGGAATGAAATTTGGGGAATTTGTGTTTGGTTCAATGCTGTTTGGCTGCTGCTGCTTTAGGTCTGCTGCTGTAGTCACACAATGCTCATTTTGAATGTTCCATGACAGTTTCCCAGCCACTCTTGCAATCTCTTGCTCCCTCGCCTACCCAAAAACAGCCACTTACCTGCCTGCTGGGAGGGAAGGAGGGAAGGATGGGACAAACAAGGAGAAAGGAACCCTGTCACAGCCTTCCAGACCCATGATGACTCCCCGTGTGCCCTTGATCTGTGCTGCAGCTGTTGCACACTCCAACGACTCATGCAACTTCTGTTACACACCCCCAGCCATCCTCTCTAATCTGGCCCACTCCTCATGCCCATTCCCCAATCAATGTGGCCTCTCTTGCACACCTCCATGCACCCTCCAAAATTTGCCCCACCCTCCCCATGCACAATCCCCTCCCCATGCAGTACGTCTTGCACACCCCTATGCACCCTCTTCAGATCACCTCCATGTCTCCTGACCTGTGTGGCACTTTTTGCACACCCATGCATCCTCCCTGACCCACACCCCACACCCTAAGCATTTTCCTTGACCCATGTGGCACTTCTTGCACATACCCACAAATTTTCTCTGATCTACATGCCCTCTATTCTTCTCTTTTCACCTCTAGGTACCTCATGAGCCCTTCCTGACCCATGCCACTCCTCTCACTGTGCATCATCCCTGACTTGCATGGCACCTCCAGGTACTGTTCCCGACTTGACCCAGAATGCTATGCAACTTCTCTGATGTGGCACCTCTCACACACCCTTGTGACCCCCATATACCCTTCTTCACATGTGCACTGTTCCCAACCTATGCACCCTCCCCATCCCAAACAGCATCTCTTGTGTACCCATGCACCCTTCCTGACCTGTGCGGCATCTCTCGCACAACCCCACAAATCCCCTTGCTCCCTCTTCCACCCATAATAGCTACTTACTTGCCTGCTGGCCTTGAATTTTTAACTTCTGCTGGCTTCCCTATTGACTTTCCCATTAGCAAAGTAAATGAGAAAGCTGCCAGGAATTCTAGGAAGGAAGGGAGGGAGGGAGGGAGGGAGGGAATAAGTTGCTCCCTGCCAGCTTCCCACAAGGAAACTCAATCCATCATTCTGTATCTCTGAAACCATAACCCAATAGGGTTGTCTAGTACGTTATAATATGCTGGCTTGCAAGATAAGTAAATTTAGTAGCAGGTAGAAGGAATGCAAAACACCACTCAGAGCCCCTCTCTGAGGGAGATGAGTGGTTAAGAAGTGTAAAAAAAATAAGTAAATAGTAAATAAATAAATAAAATAAAAGTATAAATAAAATAAATAAAAATGGTATCCTGTAAGGCAACTTATTTGTTTAACCATTCTTGCTTTGAAAGTTCAGGGCTTCCAAATAAGCTGTGTAGCAGGACTGTTACAACTAATGAAGACAGATCTCAGAATCAAGACACTGCAACCATCAAGCAGTTGAAAAGCTGAAACACCTTTGCTGGATCTTCCTTTTTAAGAGAAGCCCTTCCTCAACAAATCAAGCTTGCTGGGGAAAAAAAAACTGCTTAAAAGGGCAAACCTGACATAGTGCTATCTCCAAAGTAGCCTATGGGTCTAAAAAAACCCGGTTCTGATTTGGAACATGACATGGTGGTGGGAAGGAAAGGGCAACATGTATTGATTTATCAATGCAAATCCCAGGCTCCCTCAGGCTACTCTATATTTTGGAAAGGAAAATAGATGTACCTGTAACAACTGCTCCAAAGAGTTTAAAATTTACATTTGAAAAGAGCCATGAAAAGAAACATTTCTTCCAGCACAGCATGATACTAATTAATTTCCCACAACCAAAGACAGCTTCTTATGATTTCTAAAAATAAATTTATATCTAATTTGGACATGCCCTAGACTAGGGGTAGACAATCTAATGCTTCCAGATGTTTTGGGCCACAGCTTTCCAACATCTTTTTAAAGTGTTAGTACTGCTTTATACTGCTTTGGTAAGACCACCCCGGGAATACTGTGTTTGATACCATGATACAAAAAGGATGCTGAGACTCCAGAAAGGGTGCAGAGAAGAACAACAAAAATGGTTAAGACGCTGGAGGCTTAAACATTTGATGAATTGTTGCAGGAATTGGGTATGTCTAGTCTAGCGAAGAAAAGAAGTAGGGGTGACATAATTAAGGGGATGTCAAAGAGAAAAGGGGATCAACCTATTCTCCAAAGCACGTGAATGGAAGACGATGTCAGCTGCCACTTTATGCTTGCTTGTGCTTCACTACTAGGTGGTGCAGACCACGATGAACTGTGGAGAGAGTAACGAAGGAGGAAATGTTTTGGGAAATGAAACTAAGTGCTGTATCTCCTCGAGATGCTGCCTCAAGGTCACTCAGCTGGAAGAAGGAGGGGGGGGGGTGCATACCAAACTATGCTTGTACTGTCTGTTAGGAAAATGGATTGGTTGCATTGAGGGAACAATGAGAGACAGTTAAGGGAGGGGAAAGTAGAACTTGGGGATTTTGGTGCATGATTTTCAATTCTGGCTTTGCACCACTGCAATACACTTGATCCCTAATAAATTATATCTTTCTCAGAAAATGGAGCCAAGGAGTATTTTTAGAGGTTTAAGTTGTGGCAGGTCTGACAGACAAGAAATAAGAGATGAAAACTTACCAATGAGAGATCCAACCTAGAATAAGGAGAGATTTCCTGACAGCAAGAACAATTACTCAGTAAAATGGCTTGCCTCCAAAAGTTGTGGGTGCTCCATCACTGGAGGTTTTTAGGGAGGGACTGGACAGCCATTTGTCTGGAATGGTATAGGTCTCCTGCTAGAAGCCTGCCAAAGTCCCTTTCAATTCTGTTATTCTGCATTCTGATGATGGCTTGGTGGAGATGCAATGTTATTAGTTTGAGAAAGTTTTGGGGGTATCAAGATGTTATTTATAGTATTATTATTGCATTGCTTTGTGCTGATTGTTATTTTTACATTGACTGAATATGAATAAATAAATACAAATATTTATATATATAAATAGCAAAATATTTATTTTCTAATCACCAAATTAGATGCAAATATTTGCAGTATTGTATTCCCTGTTTTCTTATTTTTTGAGCAATATGGTGCAAACTACCACTGGACTTTTATTCTCATTCATATTTTGTGTGAGTGTACATTCTTTCTTTTTTAAATAGTATGTTAGCAGCAGTTTTTAAAAAAGAGAGTAAAAAGAGGTGGAAACATGATTGTGGATGGGAGAGGTTTTCTTTCAATAAGGAGATAAATAGTCAATACATTTTTGCTCATGCTAATACTCCCTTGTGCTTTATATCTAATCTGGCAGTTTAGAAAAGAATTTACTGAACTGAAGAACCGTTCACACCTTTCATAATGCACCATCTGGGTCTTTCACACAGAATACTAGGGAATGCAAAATATGAGGGCATTTTTCTTTAACTACTGTGCACAGCACATATGCTACATGAAGAGAAGAAAAAATGCTCCAATCCATAAATTGCTTATTTTGTACCACCTGCTACTCAAGGCATTAAAAAAGAAAAATAATGAATGTAATAATAATAAAAAACCCAGTATTTTTCAAGTGACAGAGGGAGAAAAGACAAAACCAGTGCTGTGCAATGTAGGAAAAGTGGTTATAAGTGGTTTTTATAACAAGAAAACCACTTTATTCTTATTTTAGTAAACATTTACAGAATAATAGAGTTGGAAGGGTCCTTGGAGTTCTTCTAGTCCAACCCCCTGCTCAACCAGGAGACTGTATACCATTTCAGACAAATGGCTGTCCAGTCTCTTTTTAAAAGCCTCCAGTGATGGAGTATCCACAACTTCTGAAGGCAAGCCATTCCACTGGTTAATTGTTCTCAATGTCAGGAAACTTCTCAATTCCAGGTTGCTTCTCTCCTTGATTAGTTTCCATCCATTGTTTCTTGACTTGCCTTCTGGTGCTTTGGAAAATAGGTTGACCCCATCTTCTTCGTGGCAGCCACAGAAATATTGGAAAGCTACTATTGTGTTTCCCCGTCTTTCTGTTTTCACTAGACTAGACATACCCAGTTCCAGCAACTGTTCTTCATATGTTGTTTTAACCTCCAGCACCTAATCATCTTTTTTGCTCTTCTCTGCACTCTTTCTGGAGTCTCAACATCTTTTTTATATTGTAGTGACCAAAACTGGATGCAGTATTCCAAGCCTGGCCTTACTTTGCTAGCCAGTTGTTTTCCAAATACATTCTTTTTAGTTCTTGTGAAATGCATCTCTTGCCAGAACCCCTTCATGTAGGCTATGCAGACCATGGTTCATTTCTAAAATCTTTGGTTTCCTCATTGGATATTGACCTTTTGTTGGAAATACAGATGAAGACACCACGTGCTCCTAACTCCTTAACTTTCTTGCCAGGCTGCTTGCAGTCTTTTGATATTGTTTTCAGGTTCATTGTCATTTGTTACCATGAAAGGGACAATAATCTGTGGGTTTGATTATTTTAGTAAGGTTCTCAGCCACATCTTTGGTTTTTGCTCCAGGGGAACAATGTACCACCCTAGATTGATTGCCCGGTCTACAGTCGGTTGATTCGGTTCCCCTGAAAAGTGAATCTTCTATCACCAACATTCACCTTTTTTTGAATGGGGAGAAGTCTGGGCTGCTTTTCTCCCTATCACAGGAACACTTGATGATGTCCCTTCTCCAAGTATCTGCATACTTTCTTCCAGGGGGAAGCTATGAAATCAATTGCTCAGCTTCAGTGGAGCTGCACTGGACTGGACTGAACTAGGCAATGCTTTTGGTTGTTGTTTTGTTCTATCAGAGACATGTTACCATTGGTCTATCTCTACAGGTTCATGTATAGGTACATTTCTTATAGTAGTTATTTGTTCCTTATTATGCTGAGTTGGAATGTAGTCTTGCTTAGATTGGAGTTTCTCATTCTCGTTATTTTTTAATGTTAGTATTTGGGTCCCTCCTATGTGGAGTAGGAATTAAATGCAAGTGAGGTTGCTCTCTAAATATGGTTTGTAATCCACATTTGTAAAAAAAAACCACAATAGAATATATAAAATAACAGATGAATAAAAAGATGAAAGAAAAAATAAAATCTGAAAGAAAAAAAAATCTCAGCTGAATGAAAAGAAAAATGGCATCTCAGTTGAAAATAAAAATATATATACTATTGTAGTTAGTATAAAACAATGTAAAGGTATGCACTTTGACATTTAAAAAAAGAAAAAATGTGTAGTTTATATTGAAATGTTAAGTACAGTTGATACAATACAAGGGAAGATGTAATAAATGCTGAGTTGCTGCAATTTGTTTCTCTCTCTCTTTCCCTCTCCAGCATAACAAAGGGAAGGGGTACTTTTTTGCAGAAAATCTTAGTCTGCTTTTTAGGAGATGCTTTGCTGTTAGCCCTCTACTCCCTGTCTTGAAAATTTATTCCTTTCCTCTCTGCCTTCTTGGCCTCTGGTTGCCTCACCACTGTCGGGGTTTTCAGGTACGATGTGCTGCTCTAGGCAATCTGTTCTGCTACCACTTAGCTCTGGGTTGCTGCTGCTCAGCTGGTCCACCATACTGCTCCCAGCCGCTAGTCCGATACCACCCAGCTCCATTCTGCTACCTCTCAGCTGGCCTCCCAACTGCACTAAGCTCTGCACGGCGCTGCTCAACTGGCCTGAGGCTGCCTCAATGCCCATTCCAGACTCTCCAGGCCCCTGGGCTATGTTGCTGGGCTACCACTCAGCTGGGCCACCTCTCGGCTGGGTGACCACTTAGATGGGCAGGTGGTCTCCCCTCAGCCTGCAGCCTGTCACTTGCTACCCCACAGTTTTGGTGGCATTTTCCTCCTTCCCTCCCCCTTACTTTTATTTATATCAGCTATGAATAATTTCTAAGGCTGTCAACAATTAAACAAGATTCATTGTGACTAAATGTAAAGTTATAAACCCTAGACGGTAGAAAAATATTCAGAGAATTATAATAATCAGTAGAAAGCTAGGCAAATCCATCTTGTTCCCCAGAAGAAAGCAAATGCCAGGCCAATTTCTTTTATAGGGAACATCAAAATGCCACCAGATGTGTACAAGAGGATATGTCATAGTGCAACATTTACCTATTGCATATATTATTTTACAAGAACTTAAAAGGCATGTATGTATGTGTGTGTATGTATATACGTATATATTCTAATAGACTGTATATCATTTCCTGCGATATTGCTGGGTACTAGGATTGGGATAACTCCTAAAGCTAATGCCATTTAAAAGGCAAAACTTCATGACTTCAATTCCCAATAGATGATTTGACTCCATAGAAAATATGGATTAAATTGGTCATATGCTACAGTAACTTCTAGTGGTCAGTATAACTAAAAATACCACACAGAATATCCATTGTGTAAAAATAAGGAAATGTGTGTGTGTGTGTGTGTGTGTGTGTGTGTGTGTGTGTGAGAGAGAGAGAGAGAGAGAGAGAGAGAGAGAGACAGAGACAGAGACAGAGACAGAGACAGAGACAGAGACACAGAGAGGGAGAGAGGGAGGGAGGGAGAGGGAGGGGCTGGGTAGAAATCACATAAAATGTGATGCCCAGAGCATGACATAATAACATAATTTACCTCCGTCTCTCTCTATTTGAAAATGAAAGGAAAGGTGCAATGTATAACCATTCAGATAGGTTTAGAATATTGAAATGTCCAAATAGGCTGATGTAAGATCCTACTTCAGAGTATAATTTAGTCTCCTTACTTTATCTAGCTTGTCCATAATGTTTGCCTGAGGCTAGATAGGAACAGACAAATTCTCACCTAGTCCAGAAGTCTTCTCATCAGTTCTAGAAGGGTGTCACAAAGGATTATAGGGCTGTTTTCATTATCTAAGTTCTACAAATGTAACTATCGCTAGAACATTCTTGACTTGTATTCTGAAGTAATGATTGCTTATTATTTTATTGAATATTTTATGTTTTTATGAGACGTAAGCCAAGACATCGCAACATAGAAACAACCATGGAATGACTAAAGGAAAGAAATATCTCAAATGATGAAAGACACTTATCTTGAAAGGATCAAAATTCATTAGGCAAGGCAGAAAAAGCTCAACACAATAAAAAATGGAATGGACAGTATTGATTAATGTGTGAATCAACAGGATGTTTGTGAGAGGAATTTAAGAGTATCAAGTAGGTTTTCAAGATTTCACAGAGTTGTGGTCATTAGAAAGACATAAAGAAAATATCAATTTTCCAGTGAATTATTTTCACTCACTCCCTTGACTCACAATAGAAAAAAAAAACTTTTATCATCCAATAAATGAAGCAATGCTACTATTCACATACCTATAGCTTTATTTTATTACAATATTTTATTACAATATTTATTACAATATTATTTTATTACAATATTTATTACAATATTATATTACAAATAACTTTTATGTTTGTTTCTCTGAGAAAATTAAAATAGAGTACCGTATGCTTCTTGATTGTACTTTTAAAACTGTAGTATAGTGTATTTTTAGTCAGCTCATCTGTAATACCTCTCAATTCAAAAAGGTTTGATCGTTCTTTGTTTTACACAAAGAATCCAGCATAATTAAGACTTCTAACACATTTCATCAGTAAAGTTAATTAAGAACTTGAGTATAAAAGTGCATTTGTTTCACATTTTCATGTCACTGATATTATGATTCCTCATAATTTCTTGCCCTCTCCCAACCAAGCTAATTATGTTGGGAGCCATACAATGCTCTGTCACTGTTTCACATGTCTGCTTAGAACCTTGCTTTTTTATGACAAGGATAATTCTTCTTAATTGGTACTGGTGGGAGCAGTGGGCTAATGCCTCCTTAAGTAACACCAGCTGCCTGCAATTAGTGCAGGTTCGAGTCCCACCAGGCTCAAGGTTGACTCAGCCTTCCATCCTTCCGAGGTAGGTAAAATGAGGACCCAGATTGTTGGGGGCAATTAAGCTGACTTTGTAATAATGCCGCTTGGGGTGTGTGTGCGAAAGCCCTAATAAGCAGGCATATACATAGAATGAAGGCTACTGCTAAGCTTGTAAGCCGCCCTGAGTCTTCGGAGAAGGGCGGGATATAAATGGAATTAAAATAAATAAAATAAAAAATAAAACTATGATCTTGTGAAGCTCGTTATTCTGGAAGAAAACTAGTGCTTTATTTCCAAATGTAATCCAAATGTAATGTAATCTAAAACTTTATTTTTATTTAAAATATTTTATACACTTGCTGACATTAACATCCTGAGCCCTAGTGGCAGGGCAGATCATGTTTCAAGATTTATACCTAAAAATCAAGAAATAACACAGAACCAAACTTCTGTTCTGCAACCACTCTATTGTATAAATTTATTGAGGATCTTTGGGTCAGGAATTAAATTTGTTACACATATTCTGTGCACATACATTCATACACATACAATCATATATACTCATACTTTGAAATGCACTAATTCTTTAATCATACTTGAATTTATTTTATGTATTTATATCCCATTTTTATTATTTTACAAATAGCTGAAGGCAACAAACATATCCAACACACCTTCCTCCTCCTATTTTCCCTACAACAACTCTGTGAGGTGGGTTGGGCTGAGAGAGGGTGACTGGCCCAAAGTTACCCAGCTGGTTTTCATGGCTAAGGCAGGACTTGAACTCACAATCTACCACTTTCTAGCATGATGCCTTAACTGCTAAACCACATTTAACTTTTATGATATCTAATATACCCTAATTGAATTGAGCTTGTGCCTATTCCCCAGGGTTCATGTATGGGGTTGATATTGCAAGGACAGTTTGGTCTGGTTTGGTGGTTGTGTGAATTTGGCCACTGTGATTGCAAACCATACATTTTATTTATTTATTTATTTTATTTAATTTTTATACCGCCCTTCTCCCGAAGGACTCAGGGCGGTGTACAGGGCAATACAATAAAATACAATATATAAAAATTAAAAAATATTAAATACAACGGCCCAATTCAATAAATTAATACAAAAGTGTTAAAATACCCCTAAACCCATCAGACCAGACCGGCTTGTTCAAATAAATATGTTTTTAGGTCACGTCGGAAGAAGCGAAGGTTGGGAGCTGTCCGGAGCTCCACCGGTAAATGGTTCCAAAGGTCTGGCGCGCCCACAGAGAACTCCCTCCCCCTGGGGGCCGCCAGTCGACACTCTTTGACCGACGGCACCCTAAGGAGGCCCTCTCTGTGGGAGCGCACTGGACGAAGGGAAGTTGATGCCAGCAGCAGGTGCTCCCGTAAGTAACCCGGACCCATGCCATTTAGGGCTTTATAGGTCGTAACCAGCACCTTGAATCTTACCCGGAGGGCAACCGAAAGCCAATGCAGGTCACAGAGTAGAGGTGTTACATGGGAGTATCAGGAAGCCCCCACCACCACTCGCGCGGCTGCATTCTGCACCAGCTGGAGCCTCCGAGTAGTCCTCAAGGGCAGCCCCATGTAGAGAGCATTGCAGTAGTCCAAACGGGAGGTCACGAGTGCATGAGTGACTGTGCGCAAGGCATCTCGGTCTAGATAGGGCCGCAACTGATGCACCAGGCGAACCTGGGCGAAGGCCCCCCTAGTCACAGCTCCTATATGATCATCCAAGGAGAGCTGTGAATCTAGGAGGACACCCAAGTTGCGAGCCCTATCTACATTATCTTGTAATATATATATTGCAAACCATACATTATGTTGTTATACACACACACATACATACATATACACACATATACATACATACACACACATATATACACACACACACATATATATATATATACACACACACACACACACACACACACGCACACACACACAAACAGAGCAAAATTTTACCAGGAGGTATCTTTGATAGTTCTGATAACTGAAGCCTTGATCACATCAGGGATTCCATAAATTATAAAAGTGCATATAATCTCTTACATAATACAAGGTAGAATTTACATTTTGTTTAACAGGTACGTAGCTTACAGAAATATACAGTGAAGCCCAACAAGAAGAAAACAAAGAAACAAAGCAAAATAATTTCCATGAATCTTCTCATTTGAACAATCAAATCATTAACAATCAAATATACTGCATCAATGTGCAAATGTGAAAAGGCCATAGCTGACATGATCATTTTAAAATGTAGAGTCTCTCTGTGAGGAAGATGGGCAGTTCTTAAATATTACCAATAAAAAATAAAATAAAAGATTTTTCATTAAGTGTAGGTAAGTAGAAGAAAAATGCTTGGATAGGGAATATTTTCGGGATTGTACATTGCACAAGAGGGAATATGCTATTTCTAACATACAATGTAAAAACATGTGCTTCTTTAAAACACTTTTTCAACCTTTAGCTATTAAACTGTAGCATTCTTGGAACAGAATGCTACAGAGGCAGAGGAACTAGAGATCAAATTGCCAACATACGCTGGATCATGGAGAAAGCTAGGGAGTTCCAGAAAAACATCTACTTCTGCTTCATTGACTATGCTAAAGCCTTTGATTGTGTGGATCATAACAAACTCTGGCAAGTTCTTAAAGAGATGGGAGTACCAGACCATCTTATTTGTCTCTTGAGAAACCTATATGCGGGTCAAGAAGCAACAGTGAGAACTGGACATGGAACCACTGATTGGTTCAAAATTGGGAAAGGAGTCCGGCAAGGCTGTATACTGTCGCCCTGCCTATTTAACTTATATGCAGAGCACATCATGAGAAAGGCAGGGCTAGATGAATCAAAAGTTGGAATTAAGATTGCCGGAAGAAATATCAACAACCTAAGATACGCAGATGATACCACTCTAATGGCAGAAAGTGAAGAAGAACTAAAGAGCCTCTTGTTGCGGGTGAAGAAGGAGAGTGCAAAACTTGGGTTGAAACTCAACATTAAGAAAACCAAGATCATGGCATCTGGCCCTCTCAATTCCTGGCAAATAGATGGGGAAGAAATGGAGGTAGTGACAGATTTTATTTTCCTGGGCTCCAAGATCACTGCAGATGGGGACTGTAGCCAAGAAATTAAAAGACGCTTGCTCCTCGGAAGGAAAGCCATGGCAAATCTAGACAGCACACAAAAAAGCAGAGACATCACCCTGTCAACAAAAGTGCGTATAGTCAAGGCTATGGTCTTCCCAGTTGCAATGTATGGCAGTGAAAGTTGGACCATAAGAAAGGCTGAGCGCCAAAGAATTGAGGCCTTTGAACTATGGTGCTGGAGAAGACTCCTGCGAGTCCCTTGGACTGCAAGGCGATCAAACCGGTCAGTCCTAGAGGAGATCAATCCTGACTGCTCTTTAGAAGGCCAGATCCTGAAGCTAAAACTCAAATACTTTGGCCACCTAATGAGAAGGAAGGACTCACTGGAGAAGAGCCTAATGCTGGGAAAGATCGAGGGCAATAGAAGAAGGGGACGACAGAGAATGAGGTGGCTGGATGGAGTCACTGAAGCAGTAGGCGTGAGCTTAAATGGACTCCAGAAGATGGTAGAGGACAGGAAGGCCTGGAGGAATGTTGTCCATAGGGTCACGATGGGTTGGACACGACTTCGCAGCTAACAACAACAACATTCTTGGAACATCTGTTTTTCCCAATTTTTGTAAGCATGTTTCTCATATTCAATAGACATAAGTTACTAATGCAGTTCTATAAAGACCAGAAAAATAGGTTTTCCAGGTGGTTCTTACTATAAAAATTCAAAACTTTTGATAGGTTGTTCCTTTAATACTGTAAAATAAAATGGGGTAGATATTATAAAATAAATATAGAAAACAAAACATGAATATGTTGGTGCCTTGGTGAAGTAGTGGGCTAATGCCTCCTTAAGTAACACCAGCTGCCTGCAATTAGTGCAGGTTCGCATCCCACCAGGCTCAAGGTTGACTCAGCCTTCCATCCTTTCGAGGTAGGTAAAATGAGGACCCAGATTGTTGGGGGCAATTAAGCTGACTTTGTAATAATGCCGCTTGGGGTGTGTGTGAAAGCCCTAATAAGCAGGCATATACATAGAATGAAGGCTACTGCTAAGCTCGTAAGCCGCCCTGAGTCTTCGGAGAAGGGCGGGATATAAATGGAATTAAAATAAAAAATAAATAAAATAAAAATATCAAAATAATGTAATAAAACACAAACAGAATACTTGCAAGGAAAAGCTCTACATGATCATATTCTACAACAGATAAAGGGGGAATGGATAAAAATAAACCCTGACAATAAATCCTAGGACTGGGACTGGGACAGAGAGGGGGGGGGAGGGGGAGTGAGAGAGAGAGGGGGGGGAGAGATGCTGATATACAATATCAAGAAAAAAATTATTTCAAAGGTTGATCATCAGGGAAATGGGAATGCATTTCTCTTTTCAAAAAATTATATACCACATTTCAGAAAATACTGCTAGCTTTTTAAATTATGGCAATGTAAATGAATGTTACCCTTCACATGTGAATATATAGATTCCACATTCAAGGGATACTTATTCTCCCATATAATATGAGTGAAAAACACACACACACACAAAGAGAGAGAGAGAGAAACTGAAGGCTTGATTTTGGTTGCTTAGGAGCAAGCTATTCAAAACTAATGCAATCAAGAGCAGAACTGAAAAATCATCAAATCATTCAAAGTGCAGATTGTGCAAAGAACCAGAAGAAACAGCACCTTATAAACAATGATATAACATAGTCACCAAAATGATTCATTGGGACATTTCTAAAAATTATCCTGTTCCAGTAATAAAAAAAATGGTGGGAACATATATGGGAACATATAATTTAAAAAGCAATCCAAAATGAATAGGTTGAAATATTGTGAAATTTCCATATACGAACAGATAAAGTCTTGGTTCATAACATACCAGATTAATGTGGTTGAAAAGAAGAAAATGTAGAAAATTGACATGACAATACCAGGGGAAAGTAGAAGGCAGAGACTTGAAAAAGATCACAAATTATCAAAATCTGAAAACTGAAGTTGAAAATTTATGACATAAACCAGGCCTGGTAATCCCAGTGGTTATCGTTACACTGAATGCCATACTAAAAAAAATCTTGGAGGGCATTTAAAAAAATCTGTGCATTGACAAAATTATCCACCTGTCAATTACTGCTTGGATCTGCATACACCATTATTATGGCAGCCAAGATTTTTGCAAAGAACTCAATACATATGAAAGTCAGTACAAGCTAAAGAACTAGCAGCTGTAATCTCACACTGTTGTGAACAGATAATAATCTAAGTTTTTTCCCCCAAAGTGTTATCCATAAGGAACCTACAAATACAAGACAGCAAACAGTCTTGAACACAATGTGGAACATTGTGTTCATATTTTTATTAGCTTTCTCTTTCTCTCCTGATCTCTCTTGTTAGTTATAGCTAATATCTTGCCCAGCTGGAATCTTTGTAGAGAACAAGACTCAATTAATCAAGGAAAATGGGTAATTTTCACACAGGATTTCATGCACTCACACTTAAAATGGAAATCTGAAGAACAATTTTTTACAGAGGTACCAGAATCTACAGATACAGGTACATGGTTTAATATTACTTGCAGGAAGCTTTAGACTCACACATCCCCTTTTCCTTCGCTACAACAGTCAATAGAGGAAACCACTCCAGTTTTAAATTAAGCCATTTGATATTATATCTGGAAAGAATGAAATGTAAAGCAAACCAAAATTAACAAGCCTGGTTTCTGTTTCTAGATGGTTTCAAGTTTATTAAGTTTCAATTGATAGTAGCCAAGAAATGACTTCTTGCTGAAGCCACGCCCTACTGATATCTCAAACAGGCTTCTTTACACTGTGCAAATTATAGTTTAGGGTTATATCAGAACCAGAACCAATCAGTGGTTAGTTTAAAATACAATAGATGAAGATTTTCTCTAAGCAAACTCATTGCCTGGTGACTATATGAATATACCTATATAACTTTCTTGACAACAATGGAAGTTATTGTCTTCATCTTTTTTTTCTAAATGCTATCTTTTCTTTTTCTTTTAACAGATAATGCTGTTATGTGTTGAAGACTGAAAATACACTAACATTGCTTATTGGTTTTAGAGATGAACAACAGCTTCATGCTATCAACATTTTAACAAA
Organism: Vipera berus; assembly: GCF_964194415.1. Classification (NCBI taxonomy): domain Eukaryota; kingdom Metazoa; phylum Chordata; class Lepidosauria; order Squamata; family Viperidae; genus Vipera; species Vipera berus. The sequence goes on from NC_138206.1 coordinate 98,678,525, forward strand.
TTCCTAAAACTCAGTGCTTTTTTTCTAAAAAAAAAAAAAAAGCTGCCGGAACTCAGAGGTGCTGTCACTGGGAGCGATGCCGGTGTTTTGCTATGGCATTGCTGCCCATCCTTTGCACCCCTGCCCCTGTAGCTCGGAGCCACATGCCATGGGGATTCCCCTCCCCATAGCCGCCATGGGGATTCCCCTCCCCGCAGTTGCCATGCCGCAGCCCATGCTGAGCCCCCACCCAGAGCTGCTCCGAACCCCGACCCAGAGATGTGTTCCTCGTGGCAGTGGTCTCCGGAACCAAGCAGTTGATGGCCTCCGGCACTGGCACTCATTCACTTATGTATATATATTTAAAGACTGAAGTGCAACATAACTAGATTCTAAATAATCTATTTTTCAAAACACACAACAGTCCAAACAGTAAAAGTAAAGTCCAAATTAAGAATATTTCATTCTAAAGAATTGTTTAATTTAAAGTGGTTTAGTTGTAATAGATGGTTATAGATTCAAAATAGTTTTCAAGAGTGTACAAAAGATACTATTTTTTTTCTAGCATCAGCTAAATTAGACATATTACATTGAGAAAAATGTTTCTCATTTCTTTCCTGTTACCTTTATTGATTTCATTACAGAGATGTTAACATAGGAAATAGATTATTTTGTTATCTAATTTTACCTTCCAAAGACAGAAGCAGATGAAAAATCTGAGGTTCTTTCCTGTTGGCTTTTTTGAATTAGCTGTTTTAGATTCTAAAAGTTTAGTTCCTAAAGTAGTAACCTTGTAAATAATTTTAATGTCCTCCTCTAGTTCAGGGTAGGCAACCTTGGCTCTTTTATGACTCAAGGACTTCAACTCCCAGAATTCCTGAGCCAGCATGGCTCAGCTTGGAAACCTCTCTCTTTCCCCTCAGTTTGTCTGGCTCAGGATTTCTGGGAGTTGAAGTCCACAAGTCATAAAAAAGAGCCAAGATTGCCTACTCCTGCAATAGGCTTTTGAAAGCCAATAGAGGGAGCTTTTTTCTTTCTTTTTTTTTGCAAAAAAAAAAGGTGCTGGAACGCCATTCTGAGCGTTCTATGAGAAAAAAAGCCCTGCTAAAACTAGTTAGCTGGCTAAATAAACAAAGCTGGACAAAGTAGGGGCAGTAATTTGGGGAAATAGGTTTTACAAAACAGATAATTTAAAGGATGCCTTGGTTTTGTGCAATGTGTTTTACCAATCAAAGCCTATACACATCTTTTTCTGTACATATAATCTCTGTAGCTAGAAAATGTATGATACGAATAACCAACTGAACAGCCTATCTTAAAAATTAGAACATATTCAATTTTCTTCCTACATGAGGGGGAATTCACAAGACTCATTTCACTTGGAAATACATTTTCCTTGATTATTTATTTATTTATTTATTTATTTATTTTTTATTTTAATCCCATTTATATCCCGCCCTTCTCCGAAGACTCAGGGAGGCTTACAATTTAAGCACAAACCAATGTGCTTAGCAATAGCCTTCATTCTATGTATATGCCTGCTTATTAGGGCTTTCGCCCCCCCCCAAGCGGCATTATTACAAAGTCAGCTTATTGCCCCCAACAATCTGGGTCCTCATTTTACCTACCTCGGAAGGATGGAAGGCTGAGTCAACCTTGAGCCTGGTGGGATGCGAACCTGCACTAATTGCAGGCAGCTGGTGTTACTTAAGGAGGCATTAGCCCACTGCGCCACCAAGGCTCCTCAAAACTAAACAGTGTATTTTGGGATACAGGCAATCCCATGCCTGCCGACAGAAAACCCAACCCATCTGTAGCCGATACTGGGTGACATGGCGCTGACTATGGACCTCAAAATTACATAGAAGACAAACGCAGTTGCACTTTGAAGGGAAAATGGAGGGAACAAATGCATGTGACTTTTTTGGCTCAGTGTTTGTAAGGGACATTAAAGTTTGAAAAAACAGAAGCTCAATGCAACGTATTTAAAAAGGTTTAACAAAACAAGTCAAGAATGAATACATTCCCCAATGAATGTAAGATGGTGAGAGGAAGGAGGCGGCCAAGAAAATTGCTGGAGTTGATGAGCTTCACCGTGGTCAGAAGTACCCAGTGCAAAAGGCTAGATGTAGCATATGAGCAGTATGGAAACAAGCATTTTACAAAACCATAAAAGGCATGGACTTGTGTAACCAACAGCACTGTGCACATCACACTTAGCTATATTCCCTTTCCCTATATCAGGGGTGTCAAACTCAATTTCATTGAGGGCTGCATCAGCATTGTGGTTGCCCTCAGGGGGCCGGGTGGGTATGGCCAGGGTGGGCATGGTTGGAGTGCGTATGGCCTACTGGGTGGGCATGGCCAGCTCTACATCGTTCGCATCAAGAGTGCCTATGGGGGCCTGGGCAGGAGTGGGACAGATCTGAGGGTCTCTGGGCCAGGGCCAAGGCAGTGGGGGCCGTTCCGTCAGTTTCCAGGATGGCTTTGCGGGCTGGATCCGGCCCCCGGGCCTTGTGTTTGACATGTCTGCCCTATATTATGGCATTAATCCCTTGGGCTACTTAAAGGTAATCTCTTTTGACACTTTGACAGCACTGCTTGTTCCCCAAAAGAGAACCGCAAGATGAATATGTCTGAACAAAACTGATCCCAGCACCTTTTAGCTCCCAAGAAACTGGCTAAATGTTAATATATGGCTATAGGCTGACTTGAAACTCTAAACATCTGGAGATGACAGTATCATAAAGTAGCATTTCAGAGAAGACATGTTGACAATATAGCAAGCACAGCTTACCATTAAAAAAAAAAGAAATTAAGAAATACATATTAGTCTCCAAATAGTTCTCCCTCCATAGAATCCTTAAGTTCATTGGGAATGGTGGGTTGGGGGCTAAGCAGGTATTAAAGTCTAAATTATCTAACTGCAACCCTATCTAAGAATAAAGAAAGGGTAGGTATGGAGTCATGCAGGAACATTGCTGAACTAGAACTATGTTATGTTTCCTCTGCTTAGTAGATTACAAAGTCTCTCTGCACAAGAGCAATTGTGTAGGGTTTTCCCCTGACCTGATTGCTAGTATCGCTCTTTGCCTGGGGCCTGTTAAACTCATTTTACAAAGTCTGGCAGGTCAACTACTGTATGTGAAAGAAGTTGAGAGGGACAATTTGTTCTCAGTTAGTGAATGTTTCTTACTGAAGAACACTATCCAAAAATCTATATAAAAGAAATATGTCACAATCCAACTAGGGGCTTTAAAAAGTGAAAAAGAAAAAAAAGTTGAAAACCATGTTTTTCCATTTCATTATCTGCCTATGATAATTGAGCATTTAATTGGTTTTATACATTTTTTAATACTGACTCTTTCTTTGAAACACTGTTACCACCAACTGTGTGCTAATATTTTTGCTCAAATTGATTTTATTCCTGCTGCTTTCTTATTTTATTTAATGTTTGTTTATTATTCTTATATTATGGTCTGAATTTAAGCAGAGAGTTCAGAAAGTAGCTGCATCATTATAATCAACAAAATACAGGTGGCATCCAAGTCATTCCAATTGTATGTTTTTTAAGCTCTCTTTTCACAAGAGCAAAATTGATGTGTTCCTTCATTTAAGAAAACTGGCAAAATATATCTGTGCAGATTAACTCTAGTTCACCTTCATCTACAGGTTTTACTCTGCTTTTCAGAATTCTAACTACCGTACACAGTACATTTTGTGTCAGCTGATTCAGGGTGAAGAGGTGCATTATGATTACTGACCTAAATAAGTAGCTACTTATTTGTAGCATCTTTAAGTGGTCAATGCATTTTGCACATAGCCTTTGCCAATATCCATTCAAGGTCAATAATAAGATAAGATAACCTTTATTGTCATTTTTTCTGTCTACCCAATGGGCCACATTATAATGAAATTCTGATGCCTGCTCTAAAAAAAACCTATCTATATCTATCTACATCCACATCATATATCTATATCTATATCTATATATCTGTATCTCTGTATATTTATATACACATACATACATACAACATACAAAAACATGTGCTGTACATACACACACACATTAATCACAGTCTATTTAGAATACATAGCAGAAAAAAGAGTTAACAAGGTTATACTATATGGTACAAAGCTATTACAGAATCTAGTTGTTCTGCTTCGGATACCACAAAGTCTCCTCCCAGAAGGTAACAAAGAAAACCAAGCATAGTTTATATGTGACGTCCTGAATAGAAGGAAGTGAATTTCCAATAATCTTTTCTGCTGTCCTCACCACTCTCTGCACAGCCTTCGTGTATGAAACAGTAATACCTCCAAACCAAGCAGTAATATAATATGACAGATGCTTTCAATCATCCCTCTGTAGAAAGTGGTAAGGATCGAGGAAGGAAGATGTGCTTTTCTCATACGATGCAGAAAATGCTGCTATTATCACTTCATCAGTGTCTCACTATTGAGTGACCAAACTAACCTACTCATTAGGTGCACACCCAGAAATTCAATACTACTAACCACTTCTACAGCTGAATTGTTAATACAGAGGTGTATGGCTGTGCATACCTTTTCTGAAATCGACAATGATCTCTTTTGTTTTTCCTACATTTAGAACCAAGCTGCTTTTATTCCACCTGTCCACCAAACCCTCAACCTCCTCCGTGTAAGCACTCTCATTGTCATCCTGAATAAGGCCCAGTACAGGTAGTCATCGAATTACAACAGTTCATTTAGTGACCAAGTTATAATGGCACTGAATAAGTGACATGATTATTTTTTCCACTTATGACCACTGCAGCATCTCCATGGTCGTGTGATCAAAATTCAGATGCTGGGCAACTGTTTTATATTTATGACATTTGCAGTATCCCAGGGTCATGTGATCAACTTTTGCAAACTTCTGACAAGTAAAGTCAATGGGGAAGCCAGATTCATTTAACAACTGTGTTACTAACTTAATAACTGCAGTGATTCACTTAACAACTGTGGCAAGAAAGGTTGTAAAATGGGACAAAACTCATTAAAAATATCTCACTTAGGAACAGAAAGTTTGGCTACACTTGTGGTCTTATGTTGAAGACTACCTGTACTTCTATATCATCCACATACTTCACAATATGATTGATAGTAATGAATGAATGAATGAACCTTTATTGTCAAAGTACAACCATGTATACATTGAGATTGGCTGAGCCTCCCTTTGTGCCCCCACCCCCCCAGCTTACAGTGACACAAACCCTCCATCTTATTACACCATGTGAACTAATTGCACAAAACACCAGCCTCGCAAGTCAATTATGCATAAAGTTTATAAAAATTATTTCCCATTCAAAAGCCTAACAGCCCATGGATAAAAGCTGTTTTTCAGCCTGTTGGTGCAGCTGGCTATACTCCTATATCTCCTACCCGATGGTAGGAGAGTAAAGAGATACTGTCCAGGATGTGAGTCATCCCTGAGAATTTTCCTCACTCTTCCAAGGCAGCGAGTCCTGGCGATGTCATCCAGTGGTGTCAGGGGACAGCCCACAATGTCTTGTGCTGTGCTCACCACCCTCTGTAATGCTTTTCTATCCACGGCTGTCAGAGCAGCATACCAAACCACAATACAATACAAGAGGACGCTCTCTATAGTAGACCGGTAAAAGAGGGTCATTAGCCGTTGTTCTACCCTGTTCTTCCACAAGACCCTGTGAAAGTGAAGCCTCTGTTGGGTCTTTCTGGCCACCTGGGTTATATTAACTTTCCAGGTCAGATCTTTGCAGAGGCAGACTCCCAGAAATTTAAATTTAAATTTAAACCTTGCACAACAGTCAGGGGTCAACAGGGTGAACAACAGTAGACTTAGGACACAGCCCTGAGGAGAACCTGTGCTCAAGAAAGTGGTCTTAGACACATTAGTCCCAATTTTCACATACTGGGGCCTATCAGTGAGAAAATCAAGAATCCAGTTGCACAAAGGAGTATTAAAGCCTAAAAGGCCCAATTTGTCTACAAAATGCTGAGGAATGATTGTATTAAATGCCAAACTAAAATCATCAAACAGCATTCACACATGAGTATTTCTTCCCTCTAAGTGCACCAAGCTCAGATGGAGAACAGAGGAAATAACATCCCCTGTGGAGCTATTAGGACGGTAAGCAAACTGAAGTGAGTCAAATACAGAAGGGAAGCTGGATACAATAGAGTCTTTTAACAGCCTTTCAATACATTTCATAATGATGGATGTAAGTGCAACCAAATGATGATCATTAAGACTCGTGATTGAAAACTTTTTTGGCACTGGCAAAATAATGGCGGTCTTAAAACACAATGAGACCACTGCCTGCTGCAATGAAAGATTGAAAATATCTGTAAGAACACAAGCCAATTCATCTGCACAGTCCCTAAGAAGTCACCCAGGGGTATTATCTGGGCTTGACTCTTTCCAAATGTTAACTTTCCACAATATCCTCCAGACAGAGGTAACATCAAAGCTAAGCACTTGCTTGTCTGGATGGGGTATAGCTTTCCTCACAGGGGTACTATTTGGTGCCTCGAATCTTCAAAAAAATGTATTCAGTTCATTTAAAATATCCATGTCGCCCTTACAACACAATGGAGCCACCTTATAGTTTGTAATGGCTTGAATCCTTGCCACATATGCCTGGTGATCATAGGATCCTGAAAAAAGTTCCAAACTTTCTGACAATGGGCTTGTTTTGCTGTTTTTATGGCACTTTTCAAATTGGCTCTAGCTGTTCCAAGCATCAGCATATCACCAGATTTAAAAACCACATTACATGTTTTCAACATCTTGCAAACCTCATGTGGCATCCATGTTTTTCATTAGCCCATATAACAATGCTTTTAAGGACACAGACATCCTCAGTGCACTTCTGAATATATGCAGACACAGTGGTGGTATACTCCTCTACATTAATACGTTGGTTATCTGTTGCACCTTTTTAGAACATGCCCCAATCCATGCACTCAAAGCAATCTTGTAATGCTTCTATAACTCCCTTCACCCAAACCCTCACCTGCTTCATAGTTGCTTTCTCTCTAAGCAATAGAGGCTTATTTGCTGGGATAAACAGCACAGACATATGGTCAGAAGAGCCAAGGTGAGATCAGGGAATAGTTTTGAATGCATCCTTATGTTAGAATAAGCAAGATCCAGTGTAAAGTAAAGTTAATGGAAATGGGGGAGAGCTGCTTTCAAACCAACCTGATTAAAATCTCCCACAACAATAAAAGCATCCTCTAAGTAAATAGTTTGTAAGTCATTGATGGTACAATAAAGAACATTCAGGGCCTCTTATCTATTTGCACAGGGAGGAATATACACAGCTGTAATATAGCTGTAATGCTGTAATATTAGCATTATTATATCTGTATTTTCAGATAAGGAGAGGCTGGAGATGAAGATTAGTGGATTAGTTTAGCCACCTAGTGAGCATGTAGCTAAGGTAATGTTAAAGATAAAAATACAGCTCAGATATTTAGCCATTGCTCTATATCAGAGTCCCCGACCTCCAGGTGGTGGACCAGGACCAGTCCATGGACCATTGGGAATTGGGCTGTATAAGTGGCAGGCAACCATGTGAAGCTTCATTTGCGCATGCACGGGATCTGGTTTGTGTGTGAAACCATCCCCTTCACCCTGCTGCTGCTGCTCCTGCTGGCTCATGAAGCTAAAAATGACCTCCAGCATTGTGATGTCCAAGACTGTTGCTGGCATCCTTGTGTAGAATTCACAAAAATTCTGCAGAAATTGTGCAGAATTTCCTCCGAAAATGGCCTCTTGTGATTTTTTTTTTTAAAAAAACACCTTGCAACTGATGCCTCCTTTTAGAAGAAAAACCTTGCAGTGGTCAGTATGAGCTTTTCCTTCCTTTTGTTTTCTCCTGAGACTTCAAGGCAGTCTGAAGAAGAATGCTGAGAATATCAGATTTTGAGCGGGTACGTGTGCTTGGACGAAGATTTCTATTGTGTGGGAGAGCAGAAAGCAGGACTTTGTATCTGAGGGAGTAGAGTAGCTGTCAGCTCAACAGCCAACTGATGGTAAAGGAGGAGCAGTCTTGGACTTCATTAAGCCAGCAGCAGAAAAGCTGAAAGGAGGAACACAGCTCACCAGCTTCACCATTCTAGCAGCCATTGTAGGAGATGACCAGGCTGAGGTTTTGAAGAAAATGATGCCTCTCTTTACTAAATTATGTGCATTATACTACGTGAATATCCAGACATACCAGAAATAGGAACTGATTGTTTATCCCATTAATAAAGATTGTGAGAATCAATATAATGAAGTCCTGTTGTCAGGAACATAAATAAACTCTTCTATATTCCATACGATCAGACTCATAACAAACCCCCCCCCACACACACATTTAATTAGTGTCAATATGGAGATAGATTTTCTGTAAACTCTTTCAAATACTGTATAAGCCTTCTCTAATAAGATCTTCTTCCGAATCATTGATCTATATTTCTCATGATTCACAGCCATCACTGTCATTTTATGTTGGATAATACAGTTTGAGAAACAGATCCAGACTGTAGTGTTTGAGCAAGTACTTTTCTGATAATGATGGATTCAGATATTCTTCAATTTGGTGTAATTTCCCCTTAATTTTATCATACACTGTATTTCACATGATATTTTTTAAGTAAAAAGCATGCAACATTTACAGGATTGTAGAAATCACAGGAAATCCATTCCTAGAGGATCTTTTTGACTTAGCTTAGAAAAACATTGTTCAATCCGTTTATTGATCTTCACTGCAAAGACTTATTGAATACAATGAACTGCTACCATAGCATTGTTGACTAAAATGAGAAAGTACAATGTGGTCTCAGAAGTCTCAAGCCTTTCCCTTTCCAGCTGAGAAATTTTAGATGAGATAATAAAAACTAGTTTTTGGACTGGGTTAAGTAATTAGCCTACCTCTGACCAGGTTATTATCATGCTCAGAATCCTCAGTGCAGGTCATCTGATCAGCTTACAAATCAAGCTCATGCTATTGTGGGAAGTCAGCCCCCCAGAGAAGGAAATATTAAAAGATCAGAAAAATATATTTCCTCAAAGGATCTTAAAGAGGCAGAAAAGCATGTCCAGTTTTTCTTAATAACCCCAGGTCTCCCTCCCCCAAGCAGAAACCAGCTCTGTAGAAACGCAGATGTAAGCCATTCAGGAAGATTGAAGCTAGAAGATTAAGACAAAGACACCTAATATTAATGCTGCTAACATAAAATGCAGCCATTTCCCCCTTAACTTGTGTGTTACTTTTAGAGTTAGAATTAGATGATGCTGGGGGGGAGGGGAAAGGAGGAAGAATGTGTATGGGAATTAGTTAGTCATAACAACCTCCTAGTAGAGTGTTTTTGCAAGGCTGTTTGAAATAAGAGATGATAAGGAATGGCGGGTTAGAAAACTGGAGGGAAGGTCGGCATTTCAAACTAATTGGAGAATGTGATTTATGACTGTTAATTAGAGGAGGGAATTGTGCTTTGATATTATGTGTTTAGAGGAGGAGAATTCAGATTTTGGCTTCGACCATGTACATGCTGATGCCATGCAACTTGAATAAAGATTTTTAAGGTAAACAATGCCTCAAAGTTCTTTGAAGAGTTTCATCTGTCGGAACCATGACACCTAAAATCTACATACCCCACCCAAACTCTAAAACAGGACAGAATAGGATTAACCCACAGATGCCAAAGGGGCACACTCAGACTCAGGTCAAAATACATGACACAGGAAATACAAAGCCTCAAACAGAAACAGGAAACAACCTCAAGAGCCCCAGAGGGTTTAAAAAACTCACTCCCTACATGTGTTCTCTCTCTTTTCTTCCAGAGCCATCTTTCTGTCTGGCTCTCCTCTTCAACAAAGTACAACCTTCTTTCTAAATCAGTCGCCATGTTGTTTATTGCCAGCTTGGACTGAACCATGATGAAGACTTTTCCTTCAACACTATGATTTATTTCACTACTATGATTTAAATAAGTCAACTTTGAGAATGTTTAAATTCCATTTCTGAAATTCATGAATAATAGACTGACAGCTGTAAACATCTTACAGCACATTCTGACAAAGAGTCATTTATTTTATGAACAGTGATGAAGTATAGCAATTTTTAAAAAATTAATACTTCAAAACTTTTCACAATATGCAATCAGCATTTCGTACAAACTCATCTAAGAGAGCTGAGTTACACATAGCAAACAGAAATGACTTGTCTCAGCATTCTCTGGATTAGAAATAACCCACGAAGCAAAGAAAAACTGTATCAAATGCACTGAGTATATGTTGAACCAGAAATCTCCTGATAAAGCATCCGATAAAAATGTATGATTATTCTTCCAGATCTTTTCTTAAATCCTCATCTAAGATTTAAAAACTTCCCTGAACAAGCCTATACTTTTCAAATTAGTTGTTTGGATTTGGACTTGGAAATTTACTCTTTTGCTTTTAAATCTACAAACGCAGGTAACAAACAAAGGAATTTCTCTTGATAATCTGCCCATCCTCTTTTTATACCACTCTTTTGTGTGCTGCTGTGAACATATACCATAGGGCAGGGGTAGGCAACCTTGGCTTTTTTATGACTCATGGACTTCATGGCTGGCTCAGGAATTCTGGGAGTTGAAGTCCATGAGTCATAAAAGAGCCAAGGTTGCCTACCCCTGCAAAGGGGGAGTATAAAAATTTAGGAAAGAACAGCTGCAAAAACAGGAAGAGTGAGGGAGAGGAAGAGGAAAAGAGGGAGAGGAGACAGAGAGAGACTTTAGGGCTCTTCAGCTCCTGAATTTTGAAGGTAAAAAGCAAGTTTCCAGTTTATAATCTGGTAATCTTTATTTCACAGTGAAAATATTTCAGCTGTAATATTAAAATATTAATGGAAATGACTGTAAAAGAAATTGTACAAAGCACAATGAAACTGAAGTCTAGCGATATTTTTTTTAGAAAAAAATTGCATATTGTGATTGAGATTCTATTTTAGTGGATGAAATTAATGCTAAATGGCCAAAATGCCAAGAGAGTAGCAGAGTTCTCTTTTGACTGTTACTACAAAGCAGCTGTATTAATCTATTCATATTAGTTTCACCTGATTGCCTCTTTTAATTTAGGTTACCAATTGCTCTGAAATAAACAGAGCAAATGCTTAAAACTCTGATGGTCTGCTCTGATATTTTTAAGTTTTCAAGCCCCCTACATTTCTAATTCCTATTTGCCAGAAAATATGAAAGGACTTTTTGACTTACTTTAACAAACAAAGAAAATCCAATTTATTTTGCATCAACATTGGCCATGTTCTTTAACAATTAGATTAAACCAGTTCCCTGTTTTAGGAGACCTGTTAAAAGATTTTTTTAAAAGACAGCTCTTTTTTCTGGGTGGATTTAATCCCTTTCTAAAGTAAATTTTGTTCTTTTGGTAATGTTATTTTTCATTATATTATACCATTTTATATTTTAACTCTTCTACCATAAGGACTGTAATGTTCTCAGATTTCTGCTTGATTGGAGAACATATAAACTCCCTGTATAATTAAAGTAAATTTTGTTCTTTTGGTAATGTTATTTTTCATTATATTATACCATTTTATATTTTAACTCTTCTACCATAAGGACTGTAATGTTCTCAGATTTCTGCTGGATTGGAGAACATATAAACTCCCTGTATAATTAATATACTATACCCAATTATTTTTTTAAAAAAATGCATTGCAATTACCAATAAGGCCAAAAAAATCCCAACCCACATGAATTCCAGCCTTATTGCTAGAGAGAGCGTTCTGCCCTTAACTTAGAGATGTTCTCCTGCCAGACTCTGTAGGAAGAGACTGAATTTTATTATGGCTTCTCCACAGCAGGGGATGATCTATCCCCCCAGTCTGAACTGCGTTGAACAGACTGTATTAATAATGAGTAAAACCAATATTGTCTACTAAAGTAAAGACCTTAGGGAAAGAGATACCAATAAAGAAGCTTAACACAGGGAGGAAACATAACTCATGGCGGCTCCTTATTGCTTGTTACACCTATCCTATGACAAGAAACCCCTTCATGGATTACTGCCTTGTCGTGGTGAAGAGGTTTGCATAATTCAATGAAGCTATGAGCTATGCCGTGCAGGGCCACCCAAGATGGACAGGTCACAGCAGAGAGTTCTGACAAAAGGTGATCCACTGGAGAAGGAAATGACAACCCACTCCAGTATCTTTGCCATGAAAACCCTATGGACAGTACCAAAAGGCAAAACGATATGACTCTGGAAGATGAGCCCCTCAGGTCGGAAGGCATCCAATAAGCTACTGGGGAAGAGCAGAGGGCTAGTATTAGTAGCGCCAGAAAGAATGAAGCGACTGGGTCAAAGCCGAAAGGACGCTCAGCTGTGGATGTGTCTGGTGGTGAAAGGAAAGTCCGATGCTGTAAAGATTTTTTCTCCACAGGAACCTGGAATGTAAGATCCATGAATCAAGGCAAGCTGGACGTGGTCAAACAAGAGATGACAAGACTGAACATCGACATCTTAGTATCAGCGAACTAAAATGGACAGGAATGGGTGAATTTAATTCAGATGACCATCAGGTATACTACTGCGGGCAAGAATCCCTCAGAGGAAATGGAGTAGCCTTCATAGTCAATAAAAGAGTAAGAAAAGAAATACTGGGATACAATCCTCAAAATGACAGAATAATCTCAGTTCGAATGCAAGGCAAACCATTTAATATTACAGTAGACCAAAGTATATGCCCCAACCACCGTTGCTGAAGAGGATGAAATTGACCAGTTCTATGAAACCCTACAGCACCTTATAGAACTAACACCAAAAATAATGTCCTTATCATCATGGGGGATTGGAATGCTAAAGTAGGAAGCCAAACGATAACTGGAATAACAGGCAAGTTTGGCCTTGGAGTACAAAATGAAGCAGGTTACAGGCTGATAGAATTGTGTCAAGAGAATACAATGGTCATAGCAAATACTCTTTTCCAACAACCCAAGAGACGGCTCTACACATGGACATCACCAGACGGTCAACACAGAAATCAGATTGACTATGTGCTCTGCAGCCAAAGATGGAGAAGCTCTATACAGTCAGTAAAAACAAGACCAGGAGCTGACTGTGGCTCAGACCATAAGCTTCTCATTGCAAAGTTTAGGCTTAAACTGAAGAAAGTAGGGAAAAGCACTAGGCCACTCAGGTATGAATTAAATCATATCCCTGTTGAATATACAGTAGAGGTGACAAATAGATTTAAGGAATTAGATCTGATAGAGTACCTGAAGAACTATGGACGGAAATTCACAACATTGTACAACAGGTAGCAACCAAAACCATCCCAAAGAAAAAGAAATCCAAGAAAGCAAAATGGCTGTCTGAGGAAGCTTTGCAAATAGCTGAGGACAGGAGGGAAACGAAAGGCAAGGGAGAAAAAGAAAGATATGTCCAATTGAATGCAGAATTCCAGAGAATAGCTAGAAGAGATAAGAATGCCTTCTTAAATGAACAGTGCAAAGAAATAGAAGAAAACAATAGAATAGGGAGGACCAGAGATCTTTTCAAGAAAATTGGAGAGATAAAGGGAACGTTTAATGCAAAAATGGGCATTATAAAGGACCAAAATGGCAGGGACCTAACAGAGGCAGAAGAGATTAAGAAGAGGTGGCAAAATTACACAGAAGAACTATACAAGAATGAGCTTAATGTCCCTGATGACCACGATGGGGTGGTCACTGACCTCGAGTCAGACATCCTAGAATGTGAAGTGAAATGGGCTGTAGGAAATCTGAGCAACAACAAAGCTAGTGGAGGTGACAGTATTCCAGCTGAGCTATTCAAAATCTTAATAGACAATGCAGTAAAAGTGCTACACTCAATTTGCCAGCAAATTTGGAAAACTCAACAGTGGCCACAGGATTGGAAAAGATCAGTTTACATTCCAATTCCAAAGAAAGGCAGTGCCAAAGAATGTTCAAACTATCACACCATTGCACTCATTTCTCATGCTAGTAAAGTTATGCTTAAAATCCTACAAACTAGACTCCAGCAGTATGTGGATCGAGAACTACCAGAAGTAGAGGCAGGATTTCAAAGAGGAAGAGGAACTAGAGATCAAATTGCCAACATACGCTGGATCATGGAGAAAGCTAGAGAGTTCCAGAAAAACATTTACTTCTGCTTCATTGATTATGCTAAAGCCTTTGATTGTGTGGATCATAACAAACTGTGGCAAGTTCTTAAAGAGATGGGCGTACCAGACCATCTTATTTGTCTCTTGAGAAACCTATATGTGGGCGAAGAAGCAACAGTAAGAACTGGACACGGAACCACTGATTGGTTCAAAATTGGGAAAGGAGTCCGGCAAGGCTGTATACTGTCGCCCTGCCTGTTTAACTTATATGCAGAGCACATCATGAGAAAGGCAGGGCTAGATGAATCAAAAGTTGGAATTAAGATTGCTGGAAGAAATATCAACAACCTAAGATATGCAGATGATACCACTCTAATGGCAGAAAGTGAAGAAGAACTAAAGAGCCTCTTGTTGTGGGTGAAGAAGAAGAGTGCAAAAGTTGGGTTGAAGCTTAACATTAAGAAAACCAAGATCATGGCATCCGGCCCTCTCAATTCCTGGCAAATAGATGGGGAAGAAATGGAGGTAGTGACAGATTTTATTTTCCTGGGCTCTAAGATCACTGCAGATGGGGACTGTAGCCAAGAAATTAAAAGACGCTTGCTCCTCGGGAGGAAAGCCATGGCAAATCTAGACAGCACACTAAAAAGCAGAGACATCACCCTGTCAACAAAAGTGCATATAGTCAAAGCTATGGTCTTCCCAGCTGCAATGTATGGCAGTGAAAGTTGGACCATAAGAAAGGCTGAGCACCAAAGAATTGAGGCCTTTGAACTCTGGTGCTGGAGAAGACTCCTGCAAGTCTCTTGGACTGCAAGGCAATCAAACCGGTCAGTCCTAGAGGAGATCAACCCTGACTGCCTTTAGAAGGCCAGATCCTGAAGCTAAAACTCAAATACTTTGGCCACCTAATGAGAAGGAAGGACTCACTGGAGAAGAGCCTAATGCTGGGAAAGATTGAGGGCAAGAGAAGAAGGGGACGGGACGACAGAGAATGAGGTGGCTGGATGGAGTCAGTGAAGCAGTAGGCGTGAGCTTAAATGGACTCCAGAAGGTGGTAGAGGACAGGAAGGTCTGACGGAACATTGTCCATAGGGCCGCGATGGGTCGGACACAACTTCGCAGCTAACAACAACAACGACAACAACAACAACATGACAAGAAAAGTGGGAAAAACCTCCAGGTAACCCAAATGGTTTCTGTATGAATTAGAGAGGAGCAATTAATGGGAAAAGGAGGCCAACTTTTTCTCTATAGCCCAGGGCATATGATATATCAGGATATGGCAATGCAAGACCAAAGGCAATCCTTCCCAGAACCAGCCAAGTCTACTCTGCCATTTCCTACCACAGTTTACAACCAAAGATTGCAGAGATCAATGGAATGGAATCGTCCTGACCAAGCCTTCATGAGTAATGATCCACTGCTTACTCGTGAGTAGAAACCCCTTTTATTAATAAGGCAGGAACAAACTATGTTAATGGGAGAACTCCAGTTACCAAGTCTTTAAAGTCTTTGAAACAAGCAGTAGCAATCCCAGCTCACACCGGCTGAGGCAATTTCAATGTCTATTAGTTCACATCAGGGAGACTCAACTAGCACTTCAAACACAAACAAATAGTCCCAGCAAACCTGGGTCTTGGCAAAGAAATCCCATAGATTGAAGTAACAAGAATGGTTGTCTACGACAACCAGCCACTCTCACACTCCTATGTATGTTCCAGCCAGGGAGGGGCTGGCTAACATTTCCTTTTCCTTAAGAGCCGGCCCATAACCCTCCGTTGCTTTTCTCTTTGCGCATACAGGCATCTGGGATGGACCCCATCTGTTTCTCCTCCTCACTCAGCTCAGGCCCGGAAAACAGCTGCCTGTCCGCCTAAGCGTGGGCAGATGGCCCCGGGTCTGCATCTGGCTTGGAGTCTTCTTGCACATCGGAGTTTTCCAAGGCACCAATGTTAACCCAGGCTCCCCTCCCTCCCTCCTCCTCATCTGATGAACCACAACAGGAATGGATGGAAGGCATGCAGAAACGGGACTCTCTTAAAAGCCTAAAAAAAACAAAAACAAGAATTGTATCCACAGGAAAAAAAAGTGAACTGAGGAAATGATTGGATTTAGAGAGAAGAGAAAAATTGGAAATCAAATATTTATTTGGATGAAAAGTTTATTCTGGTGAGTTCTGCTGAGTAGCATAGGCTGTCTCAAGGTTCCTTTGTTATGCTGAAATGTTATGCTGAAGAGAAGGGACAAAGCATACCATAGCATCTTGGCATTGAGATAATTTTCTCAATATGTAGTGTACTGTTTTTCTTTTAATATTGACTGCATTGTTCTTTTTGCCATTAACAGTGCATATTTACACAGACATAATTGCAAAATGAATTAGGTGCAGATCTGTTTGTAGGACGGTTCTCTCTCTCTCTCTCTGTACAGATCTGTTTCCAAGGGTATTTTTTTAACTCTGCATATTTATAAGGATTTATGAGGATTACAGTCTTTATTAACTAAATAATCATGAATGGTCTGAATATGAATTTTATATATGTCGAACAATCCTGATAAAACTGAGTGATCATTTATACACAGTTGTTTACAACTATCACTGGGAGGATTGTAAACTTTTATGACCTGGATGGTAAATCTTTATTACCTTGAGCTGCAATTATCACTCTTTCTTTTATGGATTACAAATTGTCAGAGACTACAATCTTTTTTTTACAATACTTTTATAGCTATGAACCTCTTCACTATTATGAAGACTACTAGGTTTTTGAGAGGAGATTGGACTGTATAGGTCCTTTCAACCAGGTTACTCTGTCATTCTAGAAGAATAACATTTAACAAAAGAAATTTCAGTTTAAATTTTCTTTTGAAAAAAATCTAAGTTTTGGGGAATTTTGAAAATGAACTTCTAGAATTTTTAAAATTTTGAAAAAAAAATCCTTTTAACGAGGGGGCCTAGTGGTGGCCCAGCTGAGAGGCATCCCAGCATCCCAGCTGAGCGGAGGCGGTGCAGTGCAAACGGAGGCCAGCTGAGCTAGGTGGCAGCAGATGAGAGGATGTGAGCAGCACAACAGACCAGCTGAGCAGCAGCAGTGCAGAGCTAAATATGACAGCGGACTGGAGCACCCACAGCAGTGGCTGAGTGCAGTGTGGAGTACCAGCAGTGGCTGAGAGCAGTGTGGAGTACCAGCAGTGGCTGAGAGCAGTGCGGCGCAACAGCTGAGCAGCAGCTAAGCAGAGAAAACATCCAGATCAGCATATTGTACCTGAAAATCCCAGAAGTACCTAGGCAACCAAAAGGCAAGAAGGCACGAAGGAAAATGGTAAGTACAAAACACTTTTGGACAGGGATAAACTTTCAAGGCAGGGAGCAGAGGGTTAAAACAAAGCATCCCCTAGAAAACAGCCAGAGATTTCCAGGAAAAAGAAGTGCATATCACTTCATAAGGGGCCAAGAACTTTTGAAAAATTTTAAAATCTTTGATTTTTTTTAAAAATTCTTTTTTTCAATTTTTAAAAGCCTTTTTTCATTTTTTAACCTTTTTTCAATTTTTTTCATTTTTTAAATTTTTTAAATTTCTTTTTTCAATGGAAAAGAATAAAAAAAAACCCACTTTATTTTAATTCTTTAGAAAATTTAAAATTCTTCACAATCTAAGAGAAAAAAAATAAAAAAAATCATGGAAAAAAAAGACAGACATTGAAATAATAGAAAATACTTATTGCTCGGGTTTTAGATTTTGGCAGTAGTTTGCTCTCCAAGCTTGTTTCAATTTAGTTTCTTAACGTTTGGTAACCAGACTATGATGATGATGATGTTACCTAGCCTGGTAACAAAACGTTCAGAAACTAAATTGAAACTTCCTTGGAGAGCAAACCACTGCCAAAAGACACAGACACTTCAAAACAGGGGAAATATTTAATTTTTCAAGGCAGAGAATAAAGGGCCAAGAACTTTTGTAAACTATTGTAAACTGACATTTCACAACAGGAAAAATATTTAATTTTTAGAAAGTTTAAACTTTTAGCAAACTAAAAAAAGTCATGGAAAAAGAAATTGACATTATAGTGATTTTTAAAGTATGTTTGAGGGGTCCCTACAAATATGAGTATAGTCAAGGCTATGGTCTTCCCAGTTGCAATGTATGGCAGTGAAAGCTGGACCATAAGAAAGGCCGAGCGCCAAGAATTGAGGCCTTTGAACTATGGTGCTGGAGAAGACTCCTGCGAGTCCCTTGGACTGCAAGGCGATCAAACCGGTCAGTCCTAGAGGAGATCAACCCTGACTGCTCTTTAGAAGGCCAGATCCTGAAGCTAAAACTCAAATACTTTGGCCACCTAATGAGAAGGAAGGACTCACTGGAGAAGAGCCTAATGCTGGGAAAGATTGAGGGCAAGAGAAGAAGGGGACGACAGAGAATGAGGTGGCTGGATGGAGTCACTGAAGCAGTAGGCGTGAGCTTAAATGGACTCCAGAAGATGGTAGAGGACAGGAAGGCCTGGAGGAATGTTGTCCATAGGGTCGCAATGGGTCGGACACGACTTCGCAGCTAACAACAACAACAAATATGAGAAGTTCAAACTATTTTCCAAAGCACAAAAAGGCAAGACAAGAAACAATGGATGGAAACTAACCAAAAAGAGAAGTAACCTAGAACTAAGGAGAAATAGAAGTTTCCAATCTTAACAGCATTGAGTGATCAATCTTTTGCATACAACCCAGATCCAGGAAATTACAGATCAATCAGCCTCACATCAATACCTGGGAGGATCTTTGAAAAGATAATCAAGCAACAAATCTGCGTACACCTAGAAGCAAACAAGGTTAAAGCCAGTAGTCAACATAGCTTCATCAAAAACAGATCATGCCAAACAAATCTTATTTCATACTTCTACAAAGTGACCAAATTAGTAAATCAGCAAAGTGCTGTCGACATAGTATACTTAGATTTCAGTAAAGAATTTGATAAATCAGACTACAACCTACTTCTTGGCAAACTAGTAAAAATGTGGAATAGACAGCACCACCACCAGATGGGTTTGTAACTGGCTGACAAATCGTACTCAGCGTGTAGTTCTCAACAGAACTACATCCATATGGAGGGAAGAAAGCAATGGGATACCCCAAGATTGGTTTTAGGCCCAGTACTCTTCAATATCTTCATAAACAATCTAGACAAGGAAATTGAAGGGGAACTTCAAAATTTGCAGATGACACTAAGCTGGCAAGAAAAGCCAACAGCCCAGAAGACAAGCTCAAGATCCAAAGAGATCTTGAGAGACTTGAACATTGGGCCCTATTTAACAAAATGAAATTCAATGTAGATAAACTTAAGGTTTTACACTTAGGCAAGAAAAACCAACTGTATAGGTACTGACTAAGTGAAACATAGCTTAATGCCTGTAACTGTAAGAGGGATCTTGGAATCCTAGTGGACAATATGAACCAACAGTGTGCGGCAGCAGCCAAAAAAGCCAATGCAATCCTAGGCTGCATTAATGAAGGGATAGACTCAAGATCATGTGAAGTTCTAGTATTGCCTCAGTAAGACCATGTTCTGTACCAGCCTGCTACCGGCCCTGCAGAAAAGGCAGGGACAACCCCTTTACAAATGGCAAGAGGCTGGAATTACGCCTGCCAAATTTATAGCTACAAAAACAAACAGACTTCCAGTGGCGACGCGACGCTGAAGACAGCCATCTCCGGGCTGTCCACTCTGCAGCTTTGTTGAATCACTGAAAACAGCACCGATCAGCTGTTTTGGTGATTTGGAAGCCCCCTCCCCGGGAGAAGAGGAGGGGGTGAGGCCCCAGGTAGGGGTTGAGCTCTCCGGGGCCGCCTGAGCTTTAAGTTTGGGCGGCTGAAGGATCGAGCCCCCCCGAAGCCTGGGTTTGCTCCGGGCTGCGCGTCTCTGCTCCGTGATTTTTGGAGCAGAGCCAAGCGTTAGCAACCACTCCTGCCAGAAGGAAGGACTCTTGAGTATCAAGATGCAGGCAGAGCGGTACAGGAGGTCAAGGTGAAGTGGACTTTTATCTTTACTCTCTAGCTCACTGGATTTTATGGATTAAAAGTGAAAGTGCGCAACAAGTGAAAGTGGGGGAAGATGGCGACGAAAGCCTCTAAAGCTCTTCGGAGTGCGGGGGCTTCCCTGGTGCAACAGACTTCGTTGCAAGCTTTGCTCCCTCCCGCACCTGCTCCGGCACTGACTCTTAAGGATTTACAGGATGCCTTTGAAAAGCAAACACAATTAATGTCAGATATGATGGAAAAGCTGGAGGAGAAATTGGAGGAGAAAATGGAAGAGAAGTTGGAAGAGAAGTTTAGAGCAATGAGGGCAGACATCTTGTCTACAATTGAAAGTGTGGCTGTATGTGTGCAAAGTTTGGATGAAAAAGTGGAGGATCTTAGTCAAAAGAACTCTGTATTAGAAGTAAAAGTATTAGAGAATGAAAATATAAGGGATAAAATGGATGGAGACTTGAGTCTGGTCCAGTACCATCAGATGGAGTTCGCTATTAGAATCAGGGGCTTAAAAGAGAATCCTAAAGAAGATTTAAAGCAGCTGATCTCCGAGGCTTTGGAAGTGGTACTGGGCCAATCAGCAGCTGAAATTGAGGGAAGTATAGATAAAATCTTTCGTGTGAACTCATGGATTGCAAGGCAGAGGAAGTTACCTAGAGATGTGGTGGTTTACTTTACAAAGAGAGCAATTAGGGATGAAGTTATTCAAGTTGCTTATGACACTAAGTTTGTGGTTGCTGAGCAAGAAGTTCTGGTTTTAAAAGAGATTCCTCCAAAGATTTTAAGGAGAAGGAAAGATTTTGCCTTCCTAGCACAGGAACTTAAGAAATGTGACATTATGTTTAGATGGGAGATCCCAGTGGGCATGGTGGTGATGCACGAAGGTAAAAGACACCGTCTGGTTACAGTGACTCAGGCACGTGATTTTTACAGCAAAGTTTTAAAAGCAACCCCTCTATCACTTCTGGAAGCTGTAAAGGGATATGGCGAGGGAAAGCCTCAAGATGCTGACGGAACACAGACAGAGGAGAATGGTGCTGGAGGGGATCAAATTACAGTTTCATCGGCAGCTGCTGGAGAGCAGAGGATGACGCGTGCCGCTTCAAGACGAGTGAGACAAGAGCAAGAACAAGATCAGCAGAAAGTTATGGAACCTCCAAAGCGTACTTACAGTGAAGCTGTGGGAGGGGCGCGGCCTAAGGAAGTTAAAGGGGTCCTGGCAGACGTGCTCCAGAAGCTTCGGGATGCCAAGAATGGCGACTAAGTTCCTAACTTGGAATGTTAATGGATTAAATTCACCACAGAAGAGAAAGAAAGTTTTTCAATATTTAAAACAATTTAAGACTGATGTTATCTGTTTGCAAGAAACGCATATTAGGGTTATGGACCAAAAGTATTTGTTGAACTCAAGGCTGGGCACGCAATTTATTGCTTCTGCAATTAATAAGAAAAATGGAGTGGTTATCTATGTCAAGAGTACTCTGACAGCGGAACTAATTGAAGTAGATAAACAAGGAAGATATGTTATGATAGATTTGCTGTTAGAAAGCAAAAAAACGCTTTTAGTTGGACTGTATGCTCCTAATCAACAACAAACTGATTTTTTTAGTTTACTACATACAAAGATTATCCAGTTGGATTATAAATCTTTTATTTTTATGGGAGATTGGAATGGTGTCCTTGATGTACAGCTGGATAAATCTGGTTTCTTTAAGCGTGCCCCGAGTCATGCTAAACTGCCTAAATCTTTTTTTGAAATGAAGGATGACCTGGAATTGCGAGACATTTGGCGAGATACACACGTACATGAAAAGGATTATACTTTTTTTCTGATAGACATCAATCTTTTTCTAGGATTGATTTTATATTACTGACTAATGACTTCTTTTCTAGGACTAAGAAGGTAAAGATTTCTGCAAGAACTATATCTGACCATAGTCCAGTTTGGTTGGAGATCAACAAGGACAATAGAGATAGGTGCTCCTGGCGCGTAAATGAGAATCTGTTTAGAAACCAGAGAAATGTGGAAGAATGTAAAAAGCAGATGAAGGATTTTTTTGAAATTAATATGAACAAGGATACCTCTATGGACATGGTTTGGGATGCTAGCAAAGCTTATATGAGAGGGGTGTTAATATATATGAACAATAAATATAGACGTAATTTGGAAGTTAGAAGGAAAGAACTGGAGAATGAAATTAGGGAAAAAGAAAAGGCCCTAATTTTGAATCCATCGGATGCGAAGATTAAGGAGGTCATTAAACTGCTAAGAGGACAATTTGATAAGTTGATGGCTGATCAGGTGGCAACTAACTTACGGTTTGCTAGGCATAATACTTTTTGCAATGCCAATAAACCAGGTAGGTGGCTAGCCTACAGGTTAAGGAAAAAACAAAGGGCTTCTAATATAGATAAAATTGATTACAAAGGAAAGGTTGTGTTTCAACAGGATCTTATTAAGGAAGCCTTTGTGGATTTTTATTCTAAACTATATGTTAAGGAGAAGATTAATGAAACAGATATTGATGTATACTTGAAGAATGCTAGCATCCCGGTTCTTACACAAGAACAAAAGGAGGAGATTAATCAATTGATAACAGAAGAAGAAATCTTTATAGCAATTAAGGAATTGAAGTTGGATAAAGCGCCAGGTACGGATGGTCTGACTGCGATCTACTACAAACATTTACAATCGGAGCTGATAAAGCCATTAAGGGAATTGTTTCAGACAATTCAGAGGGGGGGGGAAAGGTGCCTCCGTCTTGGAGAACTGCTTTTATTTCTTTGATTCCGAAGGAAGATCAAGATGCTACTCAAGTAAAAAACTACAGACCAATATCACTTTTAAATACAGACTACAAGATATTTGCTAAGGTGTTAGCTAATAGACTGATGAGGGTTCTGCAACAGATGATTCATGGGGATCAAACCGGGTTTATTAGTGGTAGACAAATGAAAAATAATGTGAGGCATATAGTTGATGTGGTGGAGTTTTTGGAAAGGAACAACCAGATCCCTGCGGCGCTAATTTTTTTAGATGCTGAAAAAGCTTTTGATCAATTGAATTGGCAATTTTTGATGAAAGTTTTAGATAAAATGAATTTTGGGGATAAATTTTTACAACCAATTAGGGCATTATATCAAAAACAAACTGCCCGAATAATAGTTAACAATAGTCTGACTGAAGTATGCAATATTGAGAAGGGCACAAGACAAGGGTGTCCGTTATCACCTTTATTATTTGTTTTAACATTGGAGATATTATTGATAAAAATACGGAACTCGGAAAAAATTAAGGGTATTCAAATTAGAGATCAGGATTATAGACTGAGGGCATTTGCAGACGATCTGGTTGTTACGGTGACTCAGCCAGAAAACTCTGTTGTGGACCTGATGGAGATAATAATGCAATATGGGAAGGTTTCTGGATTTAAGGTTAATGTACAAAAAACAAAAATTTTGGCCAAAAACATGACAACACCGCAAAAGGCCCTTTTAGAAGGATTAACTGGATTTGAGATTGTTAAAAGGGTCAAATATTTTGGGGTGTATTTGTCACCCTCAAATGCAAAGTTATATAAAAATAATTATGAAAAGCTATGGGGGAAAATTCAAAAAGAATTGGAGAGTTGAGAAAAATTGCAATTGTCTTTACTGGGAAGAATTGCAGCAGTGAAAATGAATGTCCTGCCTAAATTTTTATTTTTATTCCAAATGATACCGATTCTTAAAAAAGACTCTAATTTGGAAGAATGGCAACGGGGTATCAATAAATTTGTGTGGGCAGGGAAAAGGCCACGAGTTAAACTTAAGATTATGCAGGACACTCGTGAAAGAGGTGGTCTTAAAATGCCTAATCTTAAATTATATTATGAAGCTGCTGCATTGTCAGGAATAAGTGATTGGATTAATTTGACACAAGGGAGATTATTAAATCTTGAGGGCCACGACTTGTTATTTGGCTGGCATGCATATTTGTTGTATGATAAGAAGGTAGATAATGTGTTTAAAGTGCATATTTTAAGACAGGCATTGTTGAGAGTTTGGAAGAAGTATAGACATAAGTTAGACTACAAGATGCCATTGTGGGCAATCCCGAAACATGCAATAGAAAACATAAATGTTGGCTTCAAACATGATGTGACTACGTATAAGGAGATCTTAAGCTTGGAAAGGAACGTTTGGTGTTTGAAGCCGTACAATCTCTTGCGAGATGAGAAGATCGTTCAAACTTGGTTTCAATATACTCAGTTACGTGCCAGGTGGAAAGAAGATCAGAAAATTGGTTTCTCAATGACCGATGAAAATTTGATAAAGCAAATTAGAAATCAGGGTCCAGCACATATCAAACGGATTTATCTTGCATTGATAGATATTGACTCAGAAACAGAACTTGTTAAAGACTGTATGATAAAATGGGCCCAGAATATTCAAGAAGTTATTACAATGGACACGTGGGAAAAGATCTGGGTGAGGAACGTAAAATTTACGCAAGCCCAAAACCTAAGAGAGAACTTTTATAAAATGTTTTACAGATGGCATTTAGATCCTAAAAAGCTTGCAAGTATGTATCCGAATTATCAACCTAAATGTTGGAGGTGTGGTGGCAAAGATGCAACGTATTTTCATATATGGTGGACCTGCAAAAAGGTTAAGGCCTTTTGGATAAAAATTTGGTGGAATATGCAAAAGATCTTTAAGCAAAGGATAAAGTTTTGTCCGCAATTGTTTTTGCTGGGCATAATTACAGATGCTACTGTTGTGGACATTAAGTTGATGTTGAATTTAATTACAGCAGCAAGACTCTTAATAGGTCAATATTGGAAAAAGGAGGAACTGCCGACTATAGAAGAATGGACTCTAAAGGTTTCTGACCTGGCGGAAATGGCAAAGATCTCGGCTTACTTGAAAGATCATTCGCAAGAACGTTATATTATGGAGTGGAAAAAGTGGATTGATTATATTCAGAACAAATATGGGACTAAAAAGTTTCACTTAGCATTTGAATAAGTTTTATTTTCTTTTTTCTTTTTTTTTCTTTCTTTTTATATGTAACATTAGTATTGCTTGTAGTCATTTTATATGAGCTAGAGGGCGATAGAATCAATAGTTTATTGTTTTTAGCATATGGATGTTTATGATTGTTCTTTGTTTCTATACCTTGTACTTAGCTCTGGGAAGTCGGGGGGGGAGGGGGGAATCGGGGGGAGGGATAGGGAGGGTTAGGTAGGGGTGGGGGGAGGGGGGATTGTTTAACAAAATTAAAATTAAAAAATAAACAAGACACGAACCAAGAAACAGGAGCTTTAAGAAACACGAACTATCCAAGCGGTTGCCTTCAGCAAACCAGCCCTCCCCACACATTCCCCTTATATAGAGTTCAGGGCGTGGCTTCTCTCTGCCTCCTTCCGAGAAGCCCCATTGCCTTCCTCTGTTTACTCCTAATTGACTGCCTCCTGCGTCGGGCGTCCTTGAACAGGGCCAGCTGTGGGTCATCTTCATCCACGCTGTCAGGCTCACACAGCTGGGTCTCCGTGGTGACCAAGTGGGAGGGGCCTGGCTGAGGGCTCTCATCAGCAAGATCTTCAACCTCCTCAGCAAGGTCTTCAACACCCCCCTCCTCCTCCTCTGAGTCGTCCGACCCAACTGCCGAACCCACAGGCTGACCCTGAATCACAACAGACCACACTTGGAATATTGCATCCATTCTGGTCACCACAGTACAAAAAAGATGTTGAGACACTGGAAAAAGTGCAGAGAAGAGCAACAAAAATGATTAGGGGGCTGGAGGCTAAAACGTATGAAGAATTGTTGCAGGAATTGGGTATGTCTACTCTAATGAAAAGAAAGACAAGGGAGATCATGATAGCAATGTTCCAATATTTGAGGGGCTCCTATAAAAATAAAGGGGTCAAACTATTTTCCAAAGCATCAAAAGGCAAGACAAGAAACAATGGACAGAAACCAACCAAAGAGAGAAGCAACCTAGAACTAAGGAGAAGTTTCCAATCTTAACAGCATTGAGTGATCAATTTTTTGCATACATCCCTTGCGAATTAATCACTTTGTACTATGGGAATAGTGAGTACATTCTACTTAGATTAAGGCAATTCTTTTAACATTCAGTCCTTGGCGTTCAGTCCTATTTTAATCTCGAGGCAAAAAAATAGCAGGAAAATCATGTCCCTCCTTGGTCTTAGAAGAGCTGGGCCTGGAAAGGAGATGGTTGGAAAGCCAAATAGGAAGGAGTTTCAGCAGGAAAAGAAGCAAAACCAATTAAAGTGAATTATCCTTTTTACAACTGCTCTTGTTTTGCAATTATGAGAATTGTCAGGATACAGGATTGATAGAGCTCCCCCTTCCCCATAAAACTCACAGAAATGAATAGGACTTAAGTAATGAATATGGAATCTAACCGAAAGGAGTAAATTAATGCCAGTTTGCCTCTGGGATCCTACCATCCCAACTAATTTATGCTACAGTGTTTGAAAACAACCTAATACAGAATAGCATTTGTATTAGTGCTTCCAATTTCAGAGACTATAGTTACATCAGCAGCAGCAAGGAAATAATGATCAGTCCTGCTATAACTTCAACTCATAACAAATTAAGATTAAGATTGCTTGAATAGGAATGGAACAGCCCTTTTGGGTGCCCTTCACTTCCTGCAAAGCATTTTTAAGTTGATTGCAAAAAGAGGGGGAGGAAAGAGAGAAACTTACAAAAAGTAGATTCACAAATAAGAAAAGGGTCTCCTAGAATAAATGCCACAACTAAATGCACAGAAGTATAAACTTGTAGAGCAAGAATATAATACTGTTCTTTGGTCATTGCAATAACCCTAATCCCTAGAGAAGGAATAATTTTAATACTATCAGAGTTAAAGACTAGCAAATTCACTTCCACTTGGTTTTACACTTTTGTATACCAGAACATGGTTTTCAAATAGTAGAAATACTGCTTTGTTGAAAAAGATCCTTTGAATTCTGTTTATTTTCATAGGCATAGTTATATATAATTAAATCATAATTCTGAAAAATGTAATCACACAATCATATTCTCTCTCATTCTCTAATGATTTCAAATCTTTGAGGACACTGAAAATGTTATTATCATCACACATAAAACAACATAATTAAAATGTTCAGTTAATAAGTTGGGATACAAAGAACATAACATGTTTCTGAGTAGATAACTTTACAATGTACACAGTAATCAAAACAGCTGGCTCACAGCATTTCTAAATAGATTTTATAATGGACTGAAGGCTAGGCCTGGCTATATTGTATATAAGGCTAGGCTACATATACAGTGTATGTATGTATGTATGTATGTATGTATGTATGTATGTATGTGTGTGTGTGAGTGTGTGTGTGTATAAATACATATGTGTGTGTGTGTGTGTGTATTCTGAAATGTCAGAGCATCTGACAATCAGTTCTTACTTTCTATAGAAAGTAGAGTGATGCAGTGCTTCTGATTGGGAGGCAAAACCTACTTTGGAATGCTTTGCAACAGTGCTCACATAGCTTCTATCCTTTAAAGGAGCTGAATCTTTTTCCAGCACTGTCTGGCTGCCCTCTGCAGCTTTTGTATCATGCACATACTAAGGCATCTTTGTGCCTTTCCATCCCAAAAGCTGTACAGCCCAACTAGAAAGCACAGGACCTTTGAAGGGAGAATCCACTTTAAAAAGTAACAAATAATATACAACGGTTAAATTAGAAAAAATAGTTTTTTTTAAAAAACAACATTTTAAAATTAGAACATCTTATACAAATTTTGGAAGAAGAATCTTAACTTATCTTTTCTCCTTTATGCAAATGTCTAGATTCTTCTGCCTCTTATTCAGATGCTTCAGAAGTTAGAAAGTGTTACTGTTCTTTGAAGGAGTGGACAGGGAAGGTGGCAAAGTGGGGCTTCGGAATAAGTTTTTAATCTCTTTGTCTGCTATATGCAAAAGACCAGTTTATTGCTGTTGGGACCAATCTGACAGAAAGAATGGTTGGTAAAAATACAGAGGGGTTTCTTTGCTGGGAAAGTGTCAAAATGTGAATTTTTTTTAAAAAAATTGTTTTCTCTCCCTTGTGCAAATAGACACTTGCTTTTCTTTCTCTTGCACGGATTCCTGGGAGAATCAGGATCACTACAGTCTCAAAGAACAGCTGAGAAATTGTCAAGACTGGGTCTGAGGAGAACAGCATAAATTTCTCCCTCATCTATATGCAGGTGAGCAGCTTATTCTGTCTCCTGCAGAGGAAGTTTGGAAGATAGTGTCTAGATTGCAGGAATGGAATGTAGGAGAAGACTGGGAACACCATTGCTTCCAGAGAAATGGCTTAGAGAAGCTGAGATGAGTGCTGTGAAAGCCTTGAAGGGAAGCTTTGATTGGATAATCCCAACTAAAGCTTATTTGGAAACTGAAACAGGGACCTACTTTGAAACAGCAAATTCATCCAGATGGCTTTTCCACTGTTTTGGCTGGAATTATTACAGACAACATACCGTGCTGCACCTTCACTTCCACATACGTTGCATGAGGGGCTCTGACATAAGGAGCTAGCCAAAGCCCAACTTTTTTGACTTGAGCAGCCACAAGCTTTCACTTTGCCTGTCCTACAGTAATTGAGAGCTATATTTCTAGGTTAGCCTATCAATGCCACTGGGAACTCTGCTCCCAGTTGACCAGTTCTTTCCGTAAGAGCCGAAGACCTTAATGTTTAAGAGGTGTACTGGCATAGCTACGAATTTTGTTTATTCTTTCCTATTCAAAATTATTTTTAACTGCACCTATCTGCTCTAGCTCTACAGCAGGGATACCAGGCTGCGGCATGCCAGCAACCAGTCTGCACAAACAAGCAAGGCCCCATCCATGGGATGCAGGCAGCACACAAAATCACACACTCTCTGGTCCGTGGAAAAATCTTTCTCCACAGAACTGGTCCCTAGTGCCCAAAAGGTTGGGGACCTCTGCTCTACAGCATTGGTTCTCAATCTTTTCTTCACCATGGACCTTCTTTAAATACCTTTGGTGGCCATGGAAATGGCCATGGACTCCCAAAACCTGACTCAAGATTTCAATCATAACATTTGTTCAAGCCTTCGTGGACTTCCTGTGATGACTTTGCTGCCTCCCAGAGGTCTGTGGACCATAAGTTGAGAACCACTGCTCTATAGCATTGTAGCTCACTATACTAATCTGCTTCAGCTGCCTCTACCAATTAACTAAGAATATTGCCAATAAGCCACAACTCCAGCACAACTGAAGTTTTGCTGCCACTAATGAGTGATTTTTTTTCTAGGAGCCGGCAAGTTTGTCAACTAATTGTATTAATTCTCCTGACATCCCCAAACTCCTAGAAATCAGGGGCAACAAACTACAAATCCACATGGAATCAAATCAATTGTTCTTCTTCCAAATCTAGGCCAGAAAAGGCCACGTTTTGTCAGTAAGCCAAACTGACAGCTCCTACCTGCCACCTACAAATAGCTTTGCCAAGTAGTTATGCCAAGCCCCAGTATACAAGAAAAGTCAGAGATCAGTAATCAACAAAGTACAACATCTTACAAGGACCAGTCAATTAACATTCTTCAGAGTAATTTAGAAAAGCAAGTGGAAAACTAAAAAACATTTTGAAAGATTGTATTTTTAAACTGGAATCTGATATATTCATTGATCCAGCCAACATCTGCATAGGCTATTTGCTAGACAATTTGGACACTGAATGATACAGTCATTTCTTCATCTTTGCTATCTCTGCCTTCAGAAAGCTACAGGGAGAACATCTTGAAATTATTGTGGGATGCAGTTGAAGCCTGACAGCATTAATTTCTTCTAGACAATTTTCAATCCCTGAGATTTTCATTCTACTCTAGCAAAATAAGGTGTACCTTTAGGGGCTTTGAATTTTCCTCATAACTTACGGATGCATTTTTTAATTGAAGCTCAAAGCTCTAACAGCTGAAATGAATAGATTTGCCCTCACATCTCAAATCAAAAACTCATAGCAAATCATACCATCTTGAAATATTGAATTTCAATCAAATCTATCAATTCTGATTTACATAGGTCATACATAAGATTGGCCACTATCTCTGTAATGTGATTCCACCTCATCGGGGATAGTACTTGTATTTTCTACTCATGTATGTTGCTTTCTGTCGATCAATTTCTGCTGTGTTTCTAAGGAAAATGTTAATGTATTAACTTTAATGCTCACGACAGTGTCACTAGAATATATTTTAAGGGCTACTAGACATGACATCTCCAAACTGCAATAGAGTATTGCAGTCATTTAGAATATCTTTTGTCACTTTCATAGAAGGGAGGGAAATGATTAAGAATCAACAACCTATGCTTTCCATTCCTGGACAGTGCTGCACACTATAGCTGCAGTTGCTTCACTTTGCAAGAAGTAACATCAATGAAAATTTTCTGCCACTAAGATCACCTGGAATTTGGAAATTAGAGTTGAATTGTATAGACTTAATTATGTATTCAATAATCAATTTTCATTTTGAATAATGAGGAAAAATATGCCAAAGGGGGAAAAATACCAAATGTATGCTCCTTCTTGGTACATCAACACCCTATCTACTCAGAATTTCTTCTACAAACTTCATAAGCATTTTCAAATAGGCATTGGAAATAGATTGTAATCAGATAGACATACCTATCTCATTAAAACCACTGTAGCCCAGCTCCTGCCTGCTTAACCCCAATTCTTCAAGGTCCAAACACTCAAATCCTGGTGGACACTGGTAACCTTCTTCTGATGCTTTTGAACAATGGGTGTCTGGGATTGCCAAATTGTTCCAGGTTATGTTTCTATTGGGATGACAAGGAAATCAATTAGTCAAATTGAATGTTATCTGGGTAAAATATGCAATCTTGTTCTTTCTGCAGTGTGCAAAGAAAGGGAAACACTATCTGATCAGCTTCCACCTTTACTTCCTTGAATATCCAAATCATTGCCTGCACAAAAACAATACTCTTGCATAAAAAATAGGTGCCAGGGCATAACTGCAGAATAATGGATAGCAACAGAGTTATCAACTGAAGGGCTTTCTGATCTTCTGGGAACCAAGAACAATATTAATAATCTTTGTCAAACTAACACATCATCTTTAAAGGGAATAATAGTGCAAAAGAATGGAAAAAGGATCTGAAATGATCAGAAGGATTTAGTCCTCAGCAAATTGAGATCTACTATAGGGCAATCAAGCCACTGAAGGGGAATGAGAAAAAAAACAAGTAATATAAGTTATGTATACATTCAAATGCCAAAAAAAAGATAGAAAGGGATAAGTAATTTACTTGAAAAGATACCCTCTATCTGTAAATCATTATTTTGGGGGTAATCCTATTTATTTTTCCTCTCCATCTGAGGAACTAAGAGCAATTGGACTAGAGGATTAATCAGCCTTGAGAAAATATTAGATTTAGGTGGATTCACTTAAGACTACGAAGGAAGACTACAGAATAAAAAGAGATCTTACAGAACTGAAATGCCTTGGCCATCATTTATTGTAATCTCATTCTTTAATATGTAGGTTGTAGAAAATAATATAGGCCTGTTTTTAAATACTTAAGGGAAAGAACAGCAGGTAGAAAGCATAGTAGGAATTTGGGAAGTGCTTGTTGCATTCCTTCTGCAGGGCACCAAATTAGGGAAAGCTGGAATAGTGTTGGATTGAGACTTTAGTGACCCCAATTCAAATTCCTATTTGCAATGAAATTCATGGGCCATCTTGGCATAGCCATTCACTCCCAGTTTATTGTGAAAATAAAACAAAGAAAAAGAGCCTAAGGAAAAGAGCAAAATGCATACCATGTTATAATGGGGGGAAGCTATTTTACTCCAAGTGAATGTCACAGTTATGGCTACGATCCAGTAAACATATGGGAATTAATTTCCCTATTAATGCTGGAGCTGAAATCTCATCAGTATGGATCTGATAAAGGAACCAATATCACAAACCAGAAGTCCAGCTCGCTCTGGCAATAGTCAATGAATACATTCACATGCTACTTTTAAACGTCGTTCTTACTTGATATGCATTGCTCTTTCACAGAGATTAAACAAATATGAACAAGCAAGCAGCAGATAAAAATAAATCATGGTGAAGCCCTCAAAACAGCAAGAAAATGTTGTGTATTAGAAAATGAGAAGGGGATCCAGAGAGACAACAGTGTGATGCAGATAGACAGACAAATGCCTCAGAAGAAATGTAGTGAGCCAAGTGATAAAGCAAGAGGATGAGTATGAGTATTGGCTGGCAAGACTTAGAATTCTCTTGAGGGAAAGGAAGCAGCCTAAAACCAAAAATGAGGTAAAATTAAGAGAAGCATCGCAGAAAATGTAGCACTTAGTTCTACAGTATGTTTGCTTTGGAAAACCTTGTTATAAAACAAGGGGTTCAACTGTGCTGAACTTAGGAAAATGTACACTTAAATGTGTGTAAATAAGGTAACCTATTTATGTTTGTTTTAAGACTGAACATTTCACCACTGCAAGCATTTTGCTACACTTGGGAAATCCAAGGGAAAGAATTGCTGACTTGGAGTCAAAACTATAGAAGCGGAACCAAACAGTGTGAACTTTCATACAGATAGCCCTCAACTTACAGCCACAACTGAAACCAGAATTTCTGTTGCTAAGCAAGGCAGTTATTAAGTGACTCATGCCAGATTTTGCCACAGTTTTTAAGTGAATCACTGTAGTTCTTAACTGAATCACATGGTCATTAAGCAAATCTGGTTTCTCCCATTGATTTTGCTTGTCAGAAACCAGCTTTGAAGATCAGTAATGGTGATCACATGATCCTGGAATGCTGCAACCATTGTAAATACACACCATTGCCAACTGCACAAATTTTGAGCACGTGACTGTGGGGATGCTGTGATGACTGTAAGCATGAGGACTGGTTGTAAGTCATTTTTCGCCAGTGCCATTATAGCTTTGAATGGTCAATAAAGGAATGGTTGTAAGTCAAGGACTATTTGTATGTATTACCCATTTATTCATTTCAGATAACATATACAATATTTTCTTAACAGAATATTTTAAGTTTCAAACAGTAAAGTATAATAAAATGCTACCAAAAAGATA
Organism: Vipera berus; assembly: GCF_964194415.1. Classification (NCBI taxonomy): domain Eukaryota; kingdom Metazoa; phylum Chordata; class Lepidosauria; order Squamata; family Viperidae; genus Vipera; species Vipera berus. The sequence goes on from NC_138206.1 coordinate 98,711,764, forward strand.
CCAAAAAGAATAACATCTTCTATTAGCAGTACTTAAAAACATTATTAAAAACAGCTGCATTTAATATGTAAGGTGTAGTTCACTAAAATTAAGAATATTGATAATGCTTTTGTTTCTGTGCTAGCCCCTTCCTAATTGACCCCCTTCTCATTTTGTACAAATTTTCTAGGAATTGCACCACAACTGCCTTCTATCTGGCTACAACATTATCTCTGATAAAATTATTCATGCAGAATACATTTCCTAAGAGCCCTAGAAACCTAACAGCAACACTGTCAGACACTGTTGTACATGCTTACAGCAATCTGACAACTATGTTTCATGGGAAATTAGAACTTGTTGGTCCCAAGTTCCCCATTAGAAGATCATATAGCTGTAAAAGTTCTTTAAAACCATGTGTTGCTAAAGTACCAAATCTCACTGAAATACTTTCACATTTCAAGGTCTCATCATCAAGACCAATATCAAATGCAAAATAAGACAGGGAACAATGTTTTAGAAAGAAAGATAAAGGGAGACACACAGACAAATCTTGGTTGAGACTTACCCTGGTTTTGTATCATTTGTTACACAATGATATGTGAAAGGTCCAAACATCTGGACCCCCAAAATTCCATACAGAAGCAGAAAGAACAGAAGGAAAATGGAAACACTCCAAATTTGTTCACCTGAACGCCTAGTTTAAAAAAAAAGGAAAGGAAATGAGAATGAATGTGATATACATTAAATGTATATATAGTTTTAAAAAGTAGGACAAAATTTCCAAGATTTCAGATCCACCAGAAAAGGCTTTGCAGCTGTAGATTAATCACCCATTTTATCAAGTGAGAATGAGAGAAAAATTGTTTTTTTTGATCTAAATATTGCATTGAATTCAGGTGTTGAACTACTGTACCTTGGACTCTAATTTAGAACAATTTGTATACTCTCAAATGAGTACCTCCCTACATTATTTTTAAAATCTTAAGTATGTAAATAAAAAAAGTGTCCAAGGAATTAGTAGCTATGACTATTGTAAACTAGGATATTTATTGAAACCCCACAGAACTGAAGATATACACTATGCTGAGAAACCAATCGGGCCTTTGGCAATTTTTTAAAATGATTTGTTTTCCTTCTCAAAGGACAGAGGGCTTGCATAAGTCTGGAAGTTCCCCAATTATTCACCCATATTGCAAAGATAAATAAAGTAAGCAAAAATATATGGGAGAATAGGAAATTGAATGTAAGTCTCTCACTCACAGTATACAGCTGTGCCTAAAAAGCTACCAAAGCTACACTTTAAAATCAAAGGCAAAGAACAGACTTACTTTAAAATGTTGGTTATCCTGGTTCTTGGTAATTCAAAGCGGAAATAAATTCGGAATGCTCGAATCATAATAAGTGGTCGTGGGATCCTCAGCATGCCCCAAGGAGACATTTGATCAACTATCTCAGCAATTTCAAAAACCTAGGAAAAAAAGGAAATGTTTTTTTCTCCTTGATATTTCCTAATAATGCCAGTCTTCTTCTGCTAGTTTTAAACGGTTATTTCTGCAAAACACTATAATTTCCAGGAACAACATACTTCCACTGTTATCTTTCAGTGGTTGTTTTTGCTAAATTTAGGATTTCCATGCTTCTTAACAGTTGCCTTTGCAACTGATTATCCTGCAGGCTCAAACATCATTGATCTAATTCGACAATATGAATGAATCTTGAATATATTGATCTAAAACAATTCCACACTGGTGCACTGGAGTAGTCAAATAGAAGGTACAGGATGTCTTTGCTGATATATGGTGCTCACATGATAGAATTGCTCCAGGCTAAACTGAAGAGGAAGAGCTCTATGTGAAAAGCAAGCTATGTTAGGCTGCCAGATCAAATAATGGTAACAAGCTCTAGTGCACATACCTAAAATTCAATTTCTTTTAAAACACTAACAAGAGAATGAGTCAAATTTAAATAAATTTGGAATGCAAAATGTACTGCATAACATATTGTTATGTTATCAATTATTCTGATAGGAGCATTTCATTAGTTGTATACACTTATACTAATTCTTTTTTTTTTTTTGAACCATGTAAGGTTTTGTCTGATAAGAATTTTTTATTTGAAAATCTTATGCGGACTAATAGTAGAACTTTTCTCTTTTAGTTTAGTTTAGTTCAGATAGTGTCCAAGCAAGAGTACTCAAAAGTACACAATTTATATACGGTAATTGGTACATATCTCAAAATGTTAGTAATTAACACTGATCTAGGTTGTTTTAAAAACAGCATTACATTTTAGTTTAGCAGTAGCTTGATTGCCCAACTGATTTTACTCTAATAGGTTGCAGCACTGAAGTGAAAGGAGATGGGGAATGAAAAGCAGTATTTTGCTCCAGAAAGACCAGGTGCCAAAGTTGACTTTGCACCACTTCATATGCTCGACCAGTTATGCTTCTCCTAGATCAAATGGCTCTTCAGATAGTCACTCATAGCGTGGGCACCTCACAGCTTAATTATTGTAAGATGCTCTACATGGGGTTGTCCTTAAAAGCCATCCAGAAGCTTCAACTGTTCCAGAATGCAGTAGTGTGAACAGTGATCAGCATGCCTTTCTATGTCCATGTAGCACTTCTGCTTTGTGAGCTATACTACCAATAGCAATAGCGCTTAGACTTATATGCCACTTCACAGTGCTTTACAGCCCTCTCTAAGTGGTTCACAGCATATTTTCCCCAACATTCTGGGTCCTCATTTTATCATCCTTGGAAGGATGGACAGCTGAGTCAACCTTGAGCCTGTGAGACTCGAACTGCCAAACTGCAGTACTGCTTTCTAACCACTGTGCAGCCACGGCTCTTAAGTGGCCAATTTGCTTCGGAATATGCTCAAAGTGATGATCATGACCAGGTGAGGATTTCTATGACATGCCATTTTTTTCTGGAACCTTTATTTGAATTTATAAGTAAGTTAAAACATGTTTTAGAGTAATCTGGTGAGAATTAGATGCTTTTTATTTTGCTTGAAAAGTCTTACTTTGACTTTTTAAAGATATCTCATATTTCTGCTTAATTTTATAACAAATGCTGCATTTTTATTATATTTTGGTCATTGGCAATCCTCCTGATAAGTCGGCAAGTTTAAGTCAGCAAAGAAAGTGAGAATTTGTCTGTTTTTTTCTTATTCACTCCCCAACTTGGAGCTCTGTCTCTCTCTCTCTCTCTCTCTCACACACACACACACAAACACACACACACACACACACACACACAGAGAGAGAGAGAGAGAGAGAGAGAGAGACAGAGAGAGAGAGAGAGAGAGATGGTAACAAAGGCTTCTCCCCTGACCAAGCCTGAAAAAAAAAGAGAATTTGACCATTTTTCTTTCTTTTTCTTATTTGCTCCCCAACTTAAGTGTGTGTTTGTTTGAGGTGGTGGAATCATGTGTGAGCTGCAATCCGATTTCAACATGCCTAAAAGCAGATGTTCAGCGAGTGTGAAATTATGGTCTTGTTCAAGAATTTGGGGGGCAGATCTTTAGTAACAATGGAGGTATTTTGTTTTGTAAATTGTGCAAAATTATGGTATCACCTCAAAAGTGTTTTAATATTCAACAACATTGTGACACTGCAAAACACAAGAGTTGTTTAGCAAGATTTACCTTCACTGAGAACAGGCAATGTCTCATTTCTGAGAGACCTTCTTCAACTTCAGGTTCATCATTGATGGATCATCAAATAACCAGTCAGAATTTTTGTAAGGATCTCTGTGCAATGATGGTTACTTCAAATATTCCCTTAAGGAAATTAGCTAGTGGTAGCTCCAGGCATTTTTTTTTGAGAAGTACACCAGTCATCCGATTTCAAATGAATCAACTCTAAGGAAAAATTATATCTCTGGCTACTAGGAAAATATGTTAGCGAACATAAGATCTGCTGTTGACAACAAAAAGATCTGGGTTTCAATAGATGAAACAAGTGCTGAAAACAGATTTGTAGCCAGTGTTATTATTGACACTCTGAAATGTGACAAGCCTGGTGAAGTATTTCTTCTAACATGGGAAATACTACAAAAAATACACAATTCCATTATTGCTATGCTGTTTGACAATTCTATGGTGTAAAAAGGGGAGATATCCTTCTCTTTGTAACAGATGCCATTCCATTCACACCTAAAGCAGCCAAGGGACTTAAACTTCTTTATCCAAAAATCCATACCATATGCCTTGCACACTGTTTACACAGAGTGGCTGAAGAGATTCAAAGCAACTATCCTGATGTAGATAATGGGGAAAAATGTTCATTGAAGCTCCACTTTGAGTACAAAAATTCAAAGAAATTGCTCCTACTTTGGCTCTCCCTCCCCAACATTGTGGGATTTGACTGGATGTGGCTATATATGATTTCACAAATTATGCTTCCTTGCATCGGATAGTTGAAGAATTTGACTATTGTGAATCTTCCTTCATCAAAATTGTGCAAGATTCCTTTTCTGAAACCTTGGCTGAAACCTTGGCATATATAGGATTTAACTTCAGTGGATTATCAAGAGCAATCACCCGCCTTGAAACTGTAGGAATGGAATTAATGATGCACTGAACATTGTAAAACAAACTGAGAATGATCTAAAGCAAGCAAAGAGGAAAGTGGCTTAAAAAATTAGTGATAAACTGCAAAGAGTGCTGCAATCTAATCTGGGTTATTCAACACTTTGCAAAATAGTGTTCTAAATGAACTTGAAGCAAGATGTGAAGACTTTGAGCCAGAGTTTTCTCCAGATGACTTTGCTTTTTTCAAATTCATTCCTATAACCTCTTGTGATGTAGAACAGAGTTTCTTTAGATACAAGAACATACTATTGGACAATAGAAGGAGTTTTGAGTTTGACAATCTCAAGATGCACATGGTCATCCATTGTAATTCTGCTGTTAATGAAAACTAATCCAGAGACAACCATTTTACTCTCAAAATGTTCATTAGATTCCTTAATAGTAGCACTTTAGCACTGGAAGAAGAAGAAATCTTTTAATGTGTGTGTGTATATGTGTGTGTAAGCACAGATTTTCAAAACTTGGGTGCTAATTTCAGAAAAATTGTAAAGTCATATTTTGAGTTTAATTGGTCATATTTAAATAATTTTAAAGTCATAAAGTGCATATTTCTAAAATTTTAGGTCATAGAAATCCGTGCCCTAATTATGACCTATAAACCCTACATAGCCTAGGGCCTGTTTATTTGAGGGACTACCAGTTTTTCATGGTATAAGCCCAGATGATTTAATCTTAAAGGATTGGTGAACTCTGCTTTCCTTTGATTAAGCAATGTCATCTATCAGGACTCCGGAAGTGTGCTTTCTATTAGGAGTACCTGCCCTGTAGAAATACTGTAGGTTCCCTCTGAGCTCTGAACATCCTCCACTCTTTTCTTGTCCAGAAGAGTGGTTGAAGACCTAATGTGGGAGATGACGACTCCTAACTTCATTCCATTTGGTCTGTATTTTTTGTCATTTTTGTCATCTTTTTTTCTTCTCCTTTTTAATTGGATTTAATGCAATTTCTTTGTTTGGATTGTTGTGAACCTCTCAGAGACATTGGGAGTCAGGCAGCATACAAGTTTAATAATAACAGGAAAAATAAAATGGATCCTGTTAGGTATACTCTGTGGCATTCAATTACAAGTTTCAGACACTTCTTGAGTCTGCTTAAGGAGGAGAGCCAATCAGAGGATTTTTAAATTAAACTCAATACTCAGTACTTGGGCAGAGATGCCCTTATTATAATGAAATAGAATTACCTGTAAAACTAAGGACACCCACAGACAAAATACCATGAATCCATCAAATACACACCAGCGGTCCTTCACATAGGAGCTATCCCCCTACGGAAAAAAATTAAAGCGGATCATATTGTGTTTTCATTGTGTTATTTTATAATCATAATTAAACAAAAGTGATCAGGCAGGGTTAAAAACAATGTTTTTTTTGAGATTTATGGCAATAGGTGCTGATTCAAAACAATAACTTTCTCCAAAATGATATATTCAGGTGTGCAGCAATTATTAACTCAATGGCTCAAGAGGGCCATGCTAAATTAGGGAATGCTGCAATAAATAAATGTTTATATTTACATACAAATAAATATCCTCAAAAGAGTGAAATAGGTTTAGTGTCTTAGAAGAATCCTTCGCTTATAATGTGCAACTTAGAAAACATCCTCCATTGACCTCATAGATGCTTTAGTCTGACAGCTGCTGAAAACACCATGCAACTATTTGGCACAAATGTCAGTGCCAAGTATTTAAAAGCATCTCTTTTATTTCTGTACTACAGTGAATAGCTTAAGTTTGTAAGCAATGCATCTGGAATAGGAGAAGTGAATTAGATAAACTAAACACAGGAAGACTGTTTTTCCCAAATGTAACCCAACATACAAATTGCTTTTATATAGTAACTGATTTTACTATTTGTGGATATTTTTAAGCATTTTTTTTCTTGACTTGTTAACTTTTAGGTTGAACCTGGGACATCAGTGATGTATTAGCTATGAGCACTGTTTGCAGATGCAACTTGATCCTTTCATTTTTTTGCTGACCAAGAAAAGGCTCTAATGATTTGCAGCTGTTGCAAACTGAAAAATGATACGCTATGGAATTATCTTTCTTAGGAAGGTCTTTGAATGTACCTTTAAGCTAAGAACTTATTCATACATTGCTCCACATATCATTAAAATGAGTAAAGTTATAACATGCATAATTATTATACTAATGTCTATATTTGCTTTAAATAAGGATATATAAATTCAGCCCAAGCTTTTTAGCATATAACTGTATTTAATTCAAGCAGTCAAGAATTATTTCTGTACAGTATTACATTTTGCAGATTTATATTCAAGAGGATGCTAGAGACAGGTAAAGAGTAATCTCCAGCAGCATTATTATCCTAATATCTAATTACTGTTACCTGTATTGGAGATAGAAACCTAAGATGGCTTGTTGTTGTCAAAAAAACAAAATCAAAACCTCAGTTGCTTTCTTCTCCCCAAAGTGACAACTGCTGTGAAATTACTGAGAAAGACATTATCATCATAATCACAGAGATGTGTATGGACATAAAAATTATTCATCATTCTGTTAGCATGGGAGCATGAGTTTAGGTATTACTGATGTCATATGAGAGATCACAAGAAGTACACAAATGTGGCCACAACAGAATTATTGAAGGCTACACAGGCCTAAGTAATATTCTTTAACTCAGAGTCTCAATGCTCCAATTTCTAGAATTTCAAGACAAGAATATCAGTCTGCTTTCTTATGGAAGCCTTAATACATGAACAGGTTCTGTCAGTTTTTTTTAAAAAATATGTTAGATACTAAGGCCCATCCTATTACAGCCTTTCCTTTTTGTATAGATCAGGGGTGTCAAGCTCACAACATCACGTGATGTGTTGTGACGTATGGTGTCATGTTGGAGCCTGAATTTTCTGAGGAAAATGAGCTGGAACTGGAGCCGATGGAGGTCGAGAGAGGTGTGTCTGTGGCTTCAGAGGAATGTGGGGAAGAGCAGGCTGAGGCAAGCCAGGGCCTTTCAGGATTGGGACAGGATGAACATGAGAGACAGAGCTCAGGTGATCCTGATCCTAGAGCATGGAGAGTGGAGAGAAGGATGGAACAACAGGCTCAACTACTTGGGAGGAGAATGCCCCACCCCTCTCCACAAGGCACACCTGGAGACTGAGACTTAAGGAGATGCTGTGGGGAGAGCTGATCTTGGAAACAACTCTCTAATCTCTTGTTCTGTGTTGTGATTTCTGTTTGGAAACTCTGAAACTCTGACCATTGGACTGGCTGACAAACTTGATTTAGTGTTCAAAGACCTTGGATTGAATTTTGGCTTCTCTTCCGAAACTGCTCAGGCAAGCTTGTATTTCCACAGACTTGTTAGATTTTGGATGTATGTTTCTTTCCTTGTTATCTACATGGCCTTGAGTAAATTACTCTTCTAACCTGTGTGTGAGTCGAAACCTGAAGGAGGACGGCTTGTTCCATACACACACTTTCTCTGCCTGAAGAGTTAAAAACTTGTGAAACTACTTGCAGCCAAAGGCTGCTGAAGGTGTGTGTGTCTTACTTTGTTCTGCGGCTTGCCGGAAACGTTGGAGCATTTGGGGAAAATTGGAGCAAATAAAAGGGCGGTTTGAACTGCCAGTTGACTGTTTCGCCTCTGTGCTGTGCCCTGAGTCATCACATATGCTAAGATTGTAAGCCGCCCTGAGTCTTCGGAGAAGGGCGGGATATAAATAGAATTAAAATAAAAATAAATAAATAAAAATATCGTGACTTTTTTGCCATTGCCGGCAATGGGGTGGGCAGAGTTTTGCTATGATGCATCCGGCCCGTGGGCTGGCAGTTTTACACCCCTGATATAGATGATAAACTTCAGCCACTGATCAAATCAACTGAGAAAATACAGCGCTTAAGTGGGAAGAAAATTAAGAGCTATATTGTTCTTTCCAAGTGATGATGCTAGAGAAGTGCAAGACATAGAGTTTTGTGTACTGAAAATTATGATTCACCAGAGGGATCTTTAGTATTTCTCCAGATTTCTTGCCATACTTGTTATAACATCTGACACATTGAAGATGATCTGGCCACAGCAGAAAAATCTCTCACTTCTCTAGGGTTTTAGGGCTGAAATTTCTTCAGAAGGCTGAAAATATTCTATATTCTGCTACTGTTCTGCCTTCCAATCCGGTAATTCCTAATCATGCAGTTTGTTCCATTATTGCTCTCAAATGCTATAAGGAAAAGAAATAGTGTTCTCTTTTGTAGCTGTGATTTATTCTTCAACCTCGTCACACTTAGCTTTGCATAATAACAATGATGACAGCACCTTATTAATGTGTGCAGGGATGTTTGCAATATGCTTTGACTATTGTTGAGAATACAATTTTATCACTTTTTTATTTTGATGTGTGTCTGTCTGATATAGCACATCCCTTTTTTCTGGTCATGTTTCTAAAGTTATCACTTATAGCAATTCCCTTATAACTTGTGAAATACTAAGGAGTTTGGCATCTGCTAAGGACCAATTGATTGACAAAATAAATACTGGGCTCTTACCCTCTATTTTCCTGGAATTTATGCTGAAGTTCTAATAGATCCATAGATCAATCACATCCTGTTGTATGAATGTGACTTAATGTTTCCCAAGGAAGACACAGATCCTATTACAAATCCTAATTATAGTTCTATATCACACATCAATAGGAATGCTATCCCTGCCAATAAATTATTATTTTTTCTTTCAGTTATTGTATATTCAACGCAGGCTGGATTTATATAAGACTATTCAGAGGTAGTTGTTGTAGTTGTTTAATAAAAACCAGCAACCATAATATAATTGGATGCAGGAAAGGCTTTTGATAAGGTTTTTTGGATGTTTCTGAAATGGTTAAGCCTCCAGGTTAGAAAGTGGATGACCATGAGTTCAAGTCCTGCTTTGTCATGAAAGCCAGCTGGTGGGTGACTTTGGGCCAGTCACTCTCTTTCAGCCCAACTAACCTCACAGGGTTGCTGCTATAGGGAAAATAGAAGGCTGACGGTATGTTGGATTTGTTTGCCATCTTAAATTATTTGTAAAAGTAATAAAGGTAGGATATAAATAAATACATTTTGACTCCCTCCAACTTTCATATTCTGGATAGACATATTTTATTCTATTCCTACTTCATAAGTGATTAACAATAGCATGTTTTCTTCTTAAAGTATGTGTTATAATAAACATCAAGAAAGCCCAGTTTTTGTATTTAATTTGTTTCTATAAATATAGGGTTATGAAATTATATTTTTTTAAAAACATTAAGGAAATTGGCATAGGTAGAGCAAAGTATAAGATTATGTGGATGATATGCTCCAATTTAACATTGTTAATCTGTTATCATTTTGCCATTGTCCCAATGATACAATTATAAATTTTCATTACTATGCTGAACACAAGCATATAACTTGCATGATTTATATGTTATAATAAAAGGATCATCATTTGCCCCCATTAATCTCCTACCATTTTTCTATTATCCATTGGTAGGATGATTTATTGCTTAACAACTCTCATCAACAGGAAATGTTTCCTAACGTTTATTCTAAAACTCGTTTAACTTCATTCTTTTGTTTCTTACTCTACCCTTTGTTTTTGTTGTTGTTGTTAGTTGCGAAGTTGTGTCCAACCCATCACGACCCTATGGACAACGTTCCTCCAGGCTTTCCTGTCCTCTACCATCTTCTGGAGTCCATTTAAGCTCACGCCTACTGCTTCAGTAACTCCATCCAGCCACCTCATTCTCTGTCGTCCCCTTCTTCTCTTGCCCTCAATCTTTCCCAGCATTAGGCTCTTCTCCAGTGAGTCCTTCCTTCTCATTAGGTGGCCAAAGTATATGAGTTTTAGCTTCAGGATCTGGCCTTGTAAAGAGCAGTCAGGGTTGATCTCCTCTAGGACTGACCGGTTTGATCGCCTTGCAGTCCAAGGGACTTGCAGGAGTCTTCTCCAGCACCAGAGTTCAAAGGCCTCAATTCTTTGGCGCTCAGCCTTTCTTATGGTCCAACTTTCACTGCCATACATTGCAACTGGGAAGACCATAGCCTTGACTATACGCACTTTTGTTGACAGGGTGATGTCTCTGCTTTTTAGTGTGCTGTCTAGATTTGCCATGGCTTTCCTCCCCAGGAGCAAGCGTCTTTTAATTTCTTGGCTACAGTCCCCATCTGCAGTGATCTTGGAGCCCAGGAAAATAAAATCTGTCACTACCTCCATTTCTTCCCCATCTATTTGCCAGGAATTGAGAGGGCCGGATGCCATGATCTTGGTTTTCTTAATGTTTAGTTTCAACCCAACTTTTGCACTCTCCTTCTTCACTCGCAACAAGCGACTCTTCAGTTCCGCTTCACTTTCTGCCATTAGAGTGGTATCATCTGCATATCTTAGGTTGTTGATATTTCTTCCAGCAATCTTAATTCCAACTTTTGATTCATCTAGCCCTGCCTTTCTCATGATGTGCTCTGCATATAAGTTAAATAGGCAAGGCGACAGTATACAGCCTTGCCGGACTCCTTTCCCAATTTTGAACCAATCAGTGGTTCCGTGTCCAGTTCTCACTGTTGCTTCTTGGCCCGCATATAGGTTTCGCAAGAGACAAATAAGATAGTCTGGTACTCCCATCTCTTTAAGGACTTGCCAGAGTTTGTTATGATCCACACAATCAAAGGCTTTAGCATAGTCAATGAAGCAGAAGTAGATGTTTTTCTGGAACTCTCTAGCTTTCTCCATGATCCAGCGTATGTTGGCAATTTGATCTCTAGTTCCTCTTCCTCTTTGAAATCCTGCCTGTGCTTCTGGTAGTTCTCGATCCACATACTGCTGGAGTCTAGCTTGTAGGATTTTAAGCATAACTTTACTAGCATGAGAAATGAGTGCAATGGTGCGATAGTTTGAACATTCTTTGGCACTGCCTTTCTTTGGAATTGGAATATAAACTGATCTTTTCCAATCCTGAGGCCACTGTTGAGTTTTCCAAATTTGCTGGCAAATTGAGTGTAGCACTTTTACTGCATCGTCTTTTAAGATTTTGAATAGCTCAGCTGGAATACTGTCACCTCCACTGGCTTTCTTGTTGCTCAGCTTTCCTCACTTCACATTCTAGGATGTCTGGCTCGAGGTCAGTGACCACCTCATCGTGGTTATCAGGGATGTTAAGCTCGTTCTTGTATAGTTCTTCTGTGTAATTTTGCCATCTCTTCTTAATCTCTTCTGCCTCTGTTAGGTCCCTGCCATTTTGGTCCTTTATCATGCCCATTTTTGCATTAAACGTTCCCTTCATCTCTCCAATTTTCTTGAAAAGATCTCTGGTCCTCCCTATTCTATTGTTTTCTTCTATTTCTTTGCACTGTTCATTTAAGAAGGCATTCTTATCTCTTCTAGCTATTCTCTGGAATTCTGCATTCAATTGGGCATATCTTTCTTTTTCTCCCTTGCCTTTCGCTTCCCTCCTTTCCTCAGCTATTTGCAAAGCTTCCTCAGACAGCCATTTTGCTTTCTTGCATTTCTTTTTCTTTGGGATGGTTTTGGTTGCTACCTCTTGTACAATGTTGCGAACCTCTGTCCATAGTTCTTCAGGCACCCTGTCTATCAGATCTAATTCCTTAAATCTATTTGTCACCTCTACTGTATATTCAACAGGGATATGATTTAATTCATACCTGACTGGCCTAGTGCTTTTCCCTACTTTCTTCAGTTTAAGCCTAAACTTTGCAACGAGAAGCTCATGGTCTGAGCCACAGTCAGCTCCTGGTCTTGTTTTTACTGACTGTATAGAGCTTCTCCATCTTTGGCTGCAGAGCACATAGTCAATCTGATTTCTGTGTTGACCGTCTGGTGATGTCCATGTATAGAGCCGTCTCTTGGGTTGTTGGAAAAGAGTATTTGCTATGACCATTGTATTCTCTTGACAAAATTCTATCAGCCTGTGCCCTACTTCATTTTGTACTCCAAGGCCAAACTTGCCTGTTATTCCAGTTATCTTTTGGCTTCCTGCTTTAGCATTCCAATGCCCCATGATGATAAGGACATTATTTTTTGGTGTTAGTTCTATAAGGTGCTGTAGGGTTTCATAGAACCAGTCAATTTCATCCTCTTCAGCACTAGTGGTTGGGGCATAGACCTGGACTACTGTGATAGTGAATGGTTTGCCTTGGATTCGAACTGAGATCATTCTGTCATTTTGAGGATTGTATCCCAGTATTGCTTTTCCTACTCTTTTATTGACTATTTCCATTTCTTCTGAGGGATTCTTGCCCGCAGTAGTATACCTGATGGTCATCTGAATTAAATTCACCCATTCCTGTCCATTTTAGTTCACTGATACCTAAGATGTCGATGTTCAGTCTTGTCATCTCTTGTTTGACCATGTCCAGCTTGCCTTGATTCATGGATCTTACATTCCAGGTTCCTATGGAGAAAAAATCTTTACAGCATTGGATTTTCCTTTGACCACCAGACATATCCACAGCTGAGCGTCCTTTCGGCTTTGGCCCAGTCGCTTCATTCTTTCTGGTGCTACTAGTACTAGCCCTCTGCTCTTCCTCAGTAGCATATTGGACGCCTTCCGACCTGAGGGGCTCATCTTCCAGCATCATATTGTTTTGCCTTTTGGTACTGTCCATGGGGTTTTCATGGCAAAGATACTGGAGTGGGTTGCCATTTCCTTCTCCAGTGGATCACGTTTTGTCAGAACTCTCTGCTATGACCTGTCCGTCTTGGGTGGCCCTGCACGGCATAGCTCATACAGTAGTTTCATTGAATTACGCAAGCCCCTTCGCCATGACAAGGCAGTAATCCATGAAGGGGACTCTTTGTTTTAACTAAGAACAAAACTACCCCACACCCCACCCCTTTGGTCTTTCTAGCATCTTCCTGCAAGTGCAGGATCATCTTTTTTCCATTCCATTGGTTGTGACAGGAATTGACCCACTGGCTTGTCACCTGAGCCAGACATTGTGGGCTGTGAGCGAATGATTATCCCAAAGGCGCCAAACTGGCTTTCATGGCTAAGATGGAACTCAAGCTCATAATCTCCAGATTTCTAGTCCGGTGAATTAACCACTAAGCCAAACTGGTTCTCTAAGTGAAAAGTCTCTAAAGTAGCTCTCTTTAAAGGGGCTGGCTGCCCCTTCTTAAATAACAAAGTCTTTATAAACAGTATTATTAGCCACTATAAGGTCCCTCCTTAGTTTCTTATATGCAAACAAAATGAACCTAACATTTTTAACCTTTTCTTGTATGTTTTCTTTCCAGAGCCCCACCCTCTGGTTAACAACTCCTCTAACATTGCTCCAGCTTTTCCTTGATCTTTTTAAAATGCGTGGATGCCCCAATCTGGGTACAAAACACAAAGTATGGTCTATCCAGAGTAGGATATAATAGAATGATTACTTGCTATATTCCAGATGCAGTGCTTCAGTTAATGTATATCAAAATTGCACTGGTATTTTTAGTTTGATGTTCATGTTCAATAGGCAGTTAGATCCTTCATATGCATTGCCATCAAATCAAACCCTTCAGCAATATATTTATAGATACAGGACTTTATACTAAGAACCATTGAACATCATTTTCTGGGATCTCTAATGTTGATTTTTTTTTGTTTTGTCTGCTAACATATTTCCTCCCAAGTCTGATAAAAATTCATTTCATTTCATCCAAATGCTTTTTAGCTACGGTATATCATCAATAATTGTAGTCTATCAAACATCAAGAACATGAACTCTTCACGCATGAGTAAAGGCAACAGAATGGTAGTATAAGTATAGACAGGATTTGCAACAGTGCATTGCTGATATTATTGGCATTTAGATTATAGATAATTATTCTACAATGGGATAAGGAAGAATTGTAAACAGCAGCTATCTATTTGGAGTTATTTTCTTGTATACAATACATGAGAATGTATTCCCATGCCACCCCCTCTCTAACACTGGTATATTACTTGTGCAGAAATGTTGGTTTGTTGGAGATCACATAAAAATAATTTGCAGAAAATGACATTTAATAGTTTGAAATGACAAAATATATACACTGTAGCATCTGTTGTGAAAGGCAAACTTATGTTTAAATATCCTGATTGCCTCAGCATAAACACCAGAGAGATTATGGTTCAGAAACCCATCATTTAAATATGAATGTTCTATTCACAATAAATGGCATATTCTATTCAGAGCAGCACTACATGTCAGCAAAAGGTACAGAACCTCATCTTCTAGTGTTCTGGACCTCTGCAGTATGGATAATGATAATCCTGTCTCTGTCCTGCTACTGAAACCTGATGATCCCAATTAATCTAATTCTGTGCAATAAACAGTGCATCTGATAAGCAGTGTGTCTCATTTCTTAGATGTACTGAAAGATGCAGCCTTTAGTTCATTCCACTGATGCTGAATAGGCAACAGATACAATGAGCAGGAGACTAAGGCGCATGTTCACTTCCTGATCTAGGCACATTAATTGAAATTTCTGAAGTGAGCATCTGTGCATTTATTTATATACATGAATACTTACAGCTTGTCATGATGTTACATCCCTCCCATATGTATATTTGTTACACATACTCTGAATATTGATAAGGAGAAAATGATGAAACTGTGGCTCCAGAGCTACCATATTCTTTCTGTTATTTTTTTTTTAAATCCCATTTATATCCCGCCCTTCTCCGAAGACTCAGGGCGGCTTACAATCTAAAGCACAAATCAATGTGCTTAGCAATAGTTATGTGGAGAGCTTTGGGAAAAATCTTTCTTTGTAATTTCATAGCATTATTCTTTAGAAACGTTTTAAATAGAGTTATGTTCTATTAACTTATTCAATATCTGACACTTTGTTAGCAGGAGGATGGAGAAAAAAAATACCCAGATATTGATGGCTTGTTTTTCCTCCTGGGAACATTCTTCCATTACCGGGAAGTAGGCCAACAACTACAATGTCAAAACCAGATGACTCACTATATAACCAGATAATAGAACAGCTTCAATTATGGATTTGGTTTAATATTATAAGACTCTTTAAAGCTTTTAATTGTCTAGTTAATATCGATGAATCCATGGACAAGTTGATTAAGAAAATGGCAGGTTCACACATCATGCTGGGACCCCTTTTATTGGCTTTGGCTTAGTTTGGCAATCCTTTCCGTAACTAACATGATAAATAAGAAACAAACCAAAGCAATTTCATATAGACAGTGATTAGATTGTCATGTCTTCTTTAATAAGTTGAGATAGAAATGCTTCATTTTTCCTTTTGTGCAAGCAGAAGTTTCAATGACTGTAGCTTGATATTTCATCAAAACAAGTAAACTATAGTTAATGGCTCTGAAATAGCCTGGCCAGTTCACACATTATAATGACCCAAAAATCTTAATGATTGGTTACACAAGTTAGAGTTATATAGTACAAATATAGCATTAAGCTTCAAAGCTGGATTCAGACTACTCTAAACCAAACCGAGAAAGTCATCTGATCATTCAGCATAGGGCATGGAATAATGTCTTGAAATTGGTTTAATATTCTTACTGTTTCCTGCAAATTAGACAAATGGTTGTCCGATCTCTTCTTTAAAACTTCCAGTGTTGGAGCATTCACAATTTCTAGAGGCACATTGTTCCATTGATTAATTTCTCCTTAGTTCTAGGTTGCTTCTCTCCTTGATTAGTTTCCATCCATTGCTTCTTGTCCTGCCTTTGGGTGCTCTGAAAAATAGTTTTGCCCCCTCATCTTTGTGGCAGCCTCGTCTTTGTGGCAGCCCCTTAGATATTGGAATACTGCCATCATGTCACCCCTAATCCTTCTTTTCACTAGACTAGACATATCCAATTCCTACAACTGTTCTTCATATGTTTTAGCCTCCAGTCCCCTAATTATTTTGGTTGCTCTTCTGTGCACTCTTTCTAGAGTCTAAACATTTTTTTAATATTGTGGTGACCAAAACTGGATGCAATATTCCAAGTGTGGTGTTACCAAGGCATTATAAAGTGCTATTAACACTTCACATGATCTTGATTCTATACCTCTCTTAATGCAGCCTAGGACTCGGTTAGCTTTTTTGGCAGCTACATGTTCTACATGTAGAACTTTACTTTTTTTACTATTGAATTTTGTTAGATAGAACACAGTGTTCAAGTCTGTCAGGGTTCTTTTGCTACATTATGTATAAGCTTCCCCCACAAATGATTGCTAATAGTTCTTGCTGTTAGGGGATAGTTTTATGTTCGTTTTATTAATTGTATTTTTATTGGTCAATAACCAAAATAAGGTTCTGTCTGTCTAAGTAAATGTCAGGATTTTTTTAAAAGTAAAGTGTGCTTCTTCCAGCCATTCTGGTTACAGAGAAATTAAATAAAATTTGTGTAACATCAATAAATATATTTTCTATTAAGCTAGAAGGTACTACAATAGAACAGGCCCACGATACTTCAAACACAATGATTTCCAGCTGCCATCTATAGGATGTTTTCTTACCTTACTTTTTTTTTAAAAAAAACTCTGCATTCTTCAGGCAAGTTCTCTCTCTGGCTTCTCGTGAGTTTATTTATGATTCCATATCTGTCAGCAATCAGTGGTTGTTCACTCATTGAAAGGGAGTGATCTGGCCATTTCCCTTCTATGCTATCATTTCCTTCCTTGGTGTGTAGCAAATTTGACGCATTTATTGCCTTGAAGCCAATTATTATTTTGACTGACCCCTGTCCTGATCTGCAAGTGCATCAGTTCTTACAGGCAAAGCAAACATCACCAGCCAGTGGAGAAGACATCCACCACTGGAACAAAGCAGGTATAATGAATGACCCAGATATTATTGCATAATTCTACAATTTCTGTGTGGGCTTCTGTAGGTAGTTGGTTTATCCTTCCTCCCAAACCCATTTTACCATCTCACAAGTTCAAAGGAATGTGAAACACAACAGGTCAATGAGAACACAACAGGTCACTGGGCAGCCAGCTAAATCCTATAGAGTATAACTGAAACTGACTAGCTGCTGGGCAGTGGAAGATGGTGAGGTTGATCAAAAGGGGAAACTGGCAAATAAACAACAAAAAACTAGATCAAGATCCCTCATTATTTCCAGGACAGTCCAAGGGATGCTTTATCTAAAGGCAAGGATCTCCATTAGTACAAAATTGACTAGTGCCAATGCAGATATTGTTAGATATATCCCTGTTTTTCTCCAAATAGCCTGGAAATAATCTTTCTCCAAAAATAGGGATGGTGGGAAGTTAAGAGTTAGAGAAGGAACTCTGCAAACATTGTGCTAAAAAACTGCTGGGGGAGAAATGGTGGCAATGGAGGTTGACTAATTGGCCAAAGGAGTGGGGGTATGCCCACCCCACTCAGTATTCCCCAAACATACCACTGTTTGTAGTCACAACAGGTCACTTGAACTCATTTGCAAGGTAATAGCAATAGCACTTAGACTTATATGCAGCTTCATAGTGCTTTATAGACCTCTCTAAGCGGTTTACAGTCAGCATATTGCCCCCAAAAGTCTGGGCCTCAGTTTACCAACTTCAGAAGGATGGAAGGCTGAGCCAACCTTTAGCCGGTGAGGATTGAACTCCTGGCAGTGAGCTGAATTAGCCTGTAATACTGCATTCTAACCACTTGCCACCACAGCTCCTTATGTTTGGTAAAATGTTATAGATTTAGCATACGTTGCAAATTTAGTAGAATAGTCTTGACTGAAGACTACTGATATTGTGATAGAGCAAATGACAATTTAAAACCATGCTCATTGGTTGAAGTCAATGTTGTGTGATCAAGAGTGAAAACAGGATTGACAGGGCATGATAAAAGCAGGCCAAGGATTTCAAATTTAATACTTGCCTGCAGAGGAAAAAGTCTGACATGCTGATTAATCTGTGTGATTACTGTGTTAATTTCTATTGGTAAATCGTGGTTTAGTTTTTGCATCCAGAAAACAGTGCTGGCCAATAATTTTGACATGTCATCTCTATATCAATAAGTCTGGTATAAACCTATATGTATAAAGATTGCTTATATCATTACTTGAAGTTGCCCCATTTCTTTTTCTTTGAATCTGGCTGCATTCTTTGTCATCTTGAGGATGAAGTCAACCACAAAAGTAATTAATTTTAAATACCGGTAATACTAGGTGAGTATTATGCTTTTTTATACCATATCATTTTCTTACACATATGCAATTTTCTTACATCAGAAAATGCAGGAATTACATTTCCACAAAAATGGGTGAAGCTGGAAGGCATCCCAAATTCATTGGAATTGCACTTTACTAGTAAACATAATATAAAGTATTTTCAGTGCATTTTCCACAACACTCTTTTTTTTATCATGAGCCAGGCTCCTGAAGTAGTGGAAGCCTTCAGCAAAGTTAAATCTCTTGTCAGTGCTGGTTTAATAAAGAGTGATGTCTCCTTTTTCTCCGATGCCTGAATTCCTTAGATACAGGATTTCTGTCCCAAGGGAACAAGCTATATCTAAAATAAAATGATGCTGTCTGTATAAAAGGATGGCACACTGGTGTCCATGATATTGTCCCACCTGATTTGTCCATGTTTTATGGAGTCTTCATGTCACAGGGGAATCCATGAATAATAACGGTCTTCATTATTCATGCAGTACAGCAGGGACTGTAGCATTGAAGTCCTTACTGGCATTCAATAACACATTTTTAAAAGCCTTATCCTGTCCCCATACTTCACAGTAACATAACTAGTATTACCATCATCTTATGCAACTGAATCCTGGAAAGGTTGTTAACAAAAGATAACTGAAATAATGAATGCCATATAGCAAAAGCAACATCTGCTTATACTTAGTTCACTATGAAATCCAGAATCTGTTGCATAATTCAGTTTTATTAGTTTTGTATTTTTCTTAAACATTTGGTTTCAGTCTGTAAAGCATGACAATTTATTATCTAGGTTTGAAAAAAACATAAACGTGGGAATGGGTGAGACTCATAAAATGTAACTCTTCTCCTGTTTCATGCTCCCCTTACACAATGGTCATTTCACCCCAATCTATTCTCCATTTAATTTCACTAAGCCCTTCACTATCTATCCATTATGTTTTGAGTGAAGAATCATGTTTTCATGCAATACTGAACTGTTTGAGCAATGCATACTCCTCTATTATCAAAACAACATACATCCTTCCTCCAGTCCTCCATTTCAAATTAGAAACTTGGAAGAGAAACAAATGCTCAAACTAAGCAAATGGTATCAAAATTATGGATACTGATTTTGGATTTAATGATATCCAATGTAAATGGAGATAATGTTTGTGAGTGCAGAATAATACAACCCACTCTGTAGTCACATTATCAAATAAATCTGTGATGGCAGTTGGTCCCTAGTGAAACACTGTGCATGCAACATTTTATACACACCACAGAATTTATTAAAAAAAATAATTCCTAAGCAATTATGACTTCAAATAGATTGAAAAAAAATCAGAGCAGAAATGCCTTGAAAATGGAACATGAAATTATGCATATGTCCTTTGCAAGAGAACTACTGCTAGCTTTCAGTATCCATGGAAAAGTCATTACAACCATATATGAAGATGAAAGAGCTTAGTGTGATTACTCTTCACAGCACAGAAATTATGCAATAACATATGATCCACTTTAGCCTCTATAACTTTTTGTATGCAATTCATTTTCAGCTTGGACAGGCAAGCATTTTTCTGGTTTTTACCTTTGATAAGGGAACTATCCCCAAGCAAGGTGAATTTCTTCCATCTTACCTTGAACATCTGAAATGGCTGTGGTGTGGTTAACCTCCAACCTTTTCCCAACTCCATCTACAGAAAAAAGGAGATTACCTCCATTCATGAGCTTTGTACAGTAGCAGTGTAGTCTATCAATGTTTTGAGTGAATCTCATGCCATGATGTACTGTATCTGGTACTACAGATGCTCAACCTCCCTTCATAATACCTTTGTTAGGTTCTCAACCTGTGAAATGAAACACTGTGGTCTTTCTAATCCAGGTTGAAATTAGTTACAGTGCACTTAAGAAGACAAATTTGTTTAATTCTTGTTCTTTTCATATTTCAAGGAGTTTGTCTAGCCAAATCAAGACTTGGATGATGTTGCCAAATTTCAACTCCTATTAGTGCTAGGTAATGCTGAGAAATGATGAGAGTTGCAGCCCAACAATATGAAGGGAGACAGACAGGACCAGATTATACTCCAAGTTTACCCTGGAAAGCACATTTCCTTGGTCAGTCATCGGGGCTCAAGCAAATTTGTTTTTGGGTTTAGGTCAATGTTTCTCAATCTCAGCAACATTTAAATGTATGGATATCAGCACCCAGATTTCTCCAGTCACCAAGGCTAGCTGAGGAATTCTGGGAGTTGAAGTAAATTCATTATAAAGCTGCCGAGATTGAGAAATACTGTTTTATACTATTCTGTTCCATACTACTTATGGAACTCTCTTGGTTCCAAAAGGTGTTTTGAATAGCACTAAATGAAGTACTATCATTTTTTATTTCCCCAGAAATATATGTTCTCCTATGATGTCAAAGAATAGGGAAAACACATATCCTTGGCAAATATTCTTTCCCTTCTGAAATATGCACAGTAAAAAAATCCTGCTATTTTCCTTGCACGTGATTGAAATAAGAGCATTCCTAGTGCCGTAAGGTGTCATATTTATAAATATTGCCTGAGGGTTTGGAGTTGGGAAACAAAGGATTCACTCCTCCAATTTTCCTCCAGGAGGGAAAATTAAGGAAAAACTTCATTCAGATGATTAGGAACAAACAAACAGCTGCAAGCTTATTCACCATCCTCTACATTAGAAGCTTGCATTTTTAGATTAAAAAAAAATCACCTGAAGAGGAACAAATATAGTTTCCATTAGCTAAGGATCTAAAGTTAAAAATTCACAAATTTATTCCAACACATCATATTGCCAATCATGTGGTTAATTGTATATAATACAGTACATCTGTATACAGTTCATGAAATCACAAAGGGTTGTGTATGATTGTCCGTCTATAGAATGGAGTGTTCCAATACAGAGCTCCCCCAATACAGCTGCACAGAAAATGGCAATATGTCAAGATTTGAACATAAAGGCGAGATAAATGTTGAATAAACTGATGAATTAAATGGATGAAGGATTCCTGCACATGCTATTTCTGGAAGGATACATTATGAAAGGTGAAGTGTTGATGTGGACTCAACTTTCCTCCTTCCAGAGCTCATAGGTCTATCACCACCCAACCCTAATACTGGCATAGCTATTTTCAGTCTTACTGAGGCCACGTTGATTCCTAAAAGGAAGAGTAAAAATTGTCTTCCCCACTTTTTTCTGGGGTCAGAGTAAGCCAACAGGGTTTGGTACCTGGTGGATTACCTTTTATTTCAATCTGCATTTCATTCCGTTTTTAAGGATTAATCTTGTACTGCTGCAAGATGCTCAGTCAACAACTGAGGTGGTACATGTGCCTAGTGAAATAAAATAAAATAAAATAAAAAATAATAAAGTAGGGCAAAACGTGGGAGTGCATGGCATGATTAGAAGTTTCACATGAAACCCTGAGAAATGATGACTTTTGTTTAATTGAAGCCCAATGTATTTAATTAAAACTGCCCCAGATAAAAGCAATCTTAGTTAATTAATCCTGAAAGCTATAAACCTGGATGGATTTAGATGAACAAAACAGTAATTCAGAAGGGGGAAAAAACATTATTTTCACTGTTCTTATGCACACATGAGCTTCAGCAAACAAGAATTCCCTAGAAATGAGAAAACAGAAAATATCCCTGTGGAGAGTTCGGCTGCCATTCACTGACTTGTAAATGGCTTGCATTCAATATAATTATATACAGCCTAAGTGGTAACTTCTTTTAAATTAAAAAAAACAATTTAAAATCAGTGGAAAATGGCTGACCTGATTCTAATTGTTACTAAGCCACTTAGTATGCAGGTTTGTTTGCTCATCAGATATAATACAGAAAGCTTTGAATTGAACCAATGAATTAATATCAAACATTTTAAATTAATTTAGACCACATTTCAGAGAGTTGAACTCAATCTACATTGTAGGTCCTACTGATTTTTGAAGGATTTCCTAAAATATTTAAGAATAAATATATTTTAAATGGCTATGTTTAAACATTCTAATTTATAGTGTGATTGGTCTTTGCTTCTTTCTGGGCTACAATGATATGGAATCAGTAAATAAAGTATAGTTTATTTTGAGGTGATAAAATAAGAGGTTGAAACCATGGCTTATTACAAGTTCAAATAGGCCCACAGGGATCTCTCTTTGGGCATCAGAAGTCCTCCTGATCTAAGTGATTTTTTTAAGGTTGCTTTATTTTTTTTATTATTTGACTGCATAATAAGCCATGGTTTCAACCTCTACTTTATCACCTCAAAATAAAGAACAAAATAAAGGACCTAATGTGCTGGAATGCAAAACCGGGGTACTTGCGAGACCACCTGCTGCCATTATCAACCTCCCATCACCCGGTTCGCTCCCACAGAGTTGGCCTCCTCAGGGTGCCATCAGCTAAGCAATGCCGGCTGGCGACCCCCAGGGGGAGAGCCTTCTCTGTGGGCGCACCGACCCTCTGGAATGAACTGCCCCCGGAGCTGAGGATGGCCCCTGACCTTCGGTCCTTCCACCGTGACCTGAAGACATGGATGTTCCAACAATCGGGCCTGGACTGACTGTAGTTTTAAATTTGGTTTTATTGGGTCTATTGTTATGTATTTACTTCATTGTTTAATTCTTTTTTAAACTTTGTATTTTATGTGTTTAACTTTTTATTGTTGTGAGCCGCCCTGAGTCCTTAGGGAGAAGGGTGGCATATAAATTTAATAAATTCAAATTCAAATTCAAAACCTTAGAATCTGACATAATATTTATTTACAATAATAGTTTGCATCCCATAGAATAGATACTTTTAAAATATAACAGTATGTTAAATTAGGATTGCACGTAGCATACTGACTGAGGTGAAAACAATGGTGGAGAAATACCATTATGTCTTTTTCTAAAAGTTTGTCTTGTTACCAGCCACATTCATCATGACTGCCATTTTATGAATAGGAAAGACCTCAAAGAGAACTATTTTGTGAGAGGAATCACAGCATACTTTTATTGCACCCTATTTCCTTATACTCAATTTACTTTTTACCCATCCAAGCAGTTAACAAATACGCAGAGCACCTGCAAAAGCTAAAAGTTAAAAAAAAGGGAAGGAGGAAGAGTAATTGGCCATAAGATTCAGGATTGCTCAGGCTGTCTGAAAAAAGATTGATTTTGTCTTATTCATTGACATGAAGCATAACTAGTACAGCAAGTGTGTCAGAAAAATAGCTTGAAAGTGATTGTCAGGCAGGCTGATTGGTACTCTCACTGCCTTGCACTTTGGTATCAGTGCTTTTAATGTTCCAGTGTTATGTCTAGCTTAAACTACTTGTGAAGAGAAGCTATAAAGGAATAATCTATATGCAATGTTTTTTATTGTTCAAAGACATATACATAAATTGGTATGTTAATAGATTTCAAACAGGACTTTTTAACAGAAAGGTAGTTTTTTAAATACTAATATTATTCACTTCAGATCCAAGTATACAGTATTTTACACTCCATTTAAAAATCATGAGATTTTAGACAAGCACAAAAAAAATCTTCTAAAATCACCATTTGTGACTACATCATCTCCATAGCTGCACTAATCTTGCCCCTTTATGCTATACTGTTTTCTAATTCTCTGTTGTGGGTCAGCACAACACAAGATGAGAATGACTACAAACGTAATAGAAGTGGCTTCAGGAATGAATAGTTCTGCTGAGAATTAGTACTGGAAACAGCAGGAGTGCCCTGCTTTAGTAGAAGATTCCTCTTAACCCCCCCCCCCCCCGCTCTATTTAAAAGTTAAAATTGGCTGCAGATAATCTAAACAACAATAGCAAAAACCCAATAGCATTTTTTTTTAAAAAAAATAATAGTTTGCAAAATTCTCAAATTCCCTTAAGGTTCAAGAAATAGGAAAAAAATGATGCCAGAGTTCAAGAACAGAAGATGGACTTTCTGAATGTTCAAGGCAGAAAACAAGATTGGTCACAAAACATTCATCCATTTTATTTCAATGATTCTTAGCAAATTCATGCCAAGGTCACTGTGCTCATTTGATAAAAGGAACCACACTGGCCAGCAGCTTAGCATCTGGGAAATATCAAGTATTTCATCTTCTGCCTTGTTCTCCTAAACATAGCTGGTGTGTTTTCCATACTTCTCTTTCCTTGCTCTTCCCTATTTGTTCATAGTGTGTCAGCATCAGCATTACCGTTCTGTAGAGAATCCAGCCCCCTCTCCACTTCTTCTGGTGTAACTGGGAATGAGTATAAAGCATGTGGTGGAAGATATTGTATTATTGAGATTACAGAAAATATTAAAAGGACATATGGTATCAAATTATATTTTGGGCTATAATTCTTAAGGGTTTAGATCAAAGGAAAAAATAGATCTAATTTAAAATGTTACACTAATACACCTATGCTCACATCTATATCTGTATCTATGTCTATAATCCATAACCTCTGTATCTGTTGTTTCAGTCTTGCAGATATTAATCAAGATGGGCGCGAGGACTGAATCTACATCTGAATCTACATCTGAATCTACATCTTTCACAATCCTTTCTACCAACAAAATATCTCTCCCTCATAAAATATCACCTCAAAAGTAGTCAGGAATAGTTTGATTACTGTATACGGGTAGTCCTCAACTTACGACAGCAATGGAGCCTGCCCATTACTGTCAGAAGTTGAGGTCTCTGTTAAATGAACTATGTCATTAATGACGTACCCATCCCTGCTCTCCCTAATGCATTCATTAAACAAAGGCATGGTTTGTCAAGTAGAGCATGGGGTGATTCAGGGGTGGAGGGTACCATGGGAAGCCTAATGCACCCAAATTTGGTGTCCCAAGGCTTCTCCCCACCCTCTGCTTCCTGCCCCTTGGGTTTCCCACAGCCCTATGGGCCTCCTCCCTACCCCACCCCATAACAATTGCATTTAGCTTTCAAAGATAATCAGAGCTCAGGAAGTTGGAGACAGAAGGCTGCTCCATGCCTGGGTCACGTGGCAATATCAAGGAGAAGAAATCCTGCCAGTTTTGTTTTCCTTGCTGTGCTTTGCTTCCCCAGCACCAGCAATGATAGTGTAAAGCTAGTACTGCTGGTGCTGGGGGAACAAAGCATAACAAGGAAAGAAAGACCAGCAGGATGTCTTCTCGATTGTGCCTTGTGGTCAGCAACATCCCAGCAAGGAAACGTCCTTCCCTACTCCAAATTCTTGAGTTCTGGATATCTTCAAAAGGTAAGCAAGCAAACAGTGGAGGGGGATGGAGAGGAATGTGTGGAACCTGGTAGAGTGGCAAAGCAGGCCCAGTGCCTGTGGGGACCGGTGGGGCAGAATGGGGAGAAAATAGGTGGATGGGTATGCTGTAGCATCTCCGCAGTCAGTCGAAAGGGCCCCACAGGGGATGCTGCAGGGATTGTAACTTTGAAATGGGGTTGTGTGTAGCTTTGGAGGCGGGAATGTTGTAACTTCAAATGGTTGTTAAATGGCCTATTGTACCGTGAGGACTACCTGTACATACAATCATAATTATGCACATCACACGCATGGAGATGTAATTCAAACCACCAATATAGTACAAGCTATTTGCATTCTAACAAATTGGTTAATGTTTCTTATCTGCTATAAAAGGAAAATCATATTAAAAGCACTTCCCTTTGTTCAAAGGACTAAGAATCAGGGGGGAAAAACAGACTCCCTAAACTAAACTAGGTCATAAATTGATTAGAAAGGCTCACAAAACACATATTTTTTTCCAAAGTTCACCAAAGGAACAATATGAGCTACTGAATAAAGGCACTTCTATGGAGTACACTGAGTTTTTTGCAACTGGCACAACTGTGTAAAATTCAAGCATTTTACACCTACAGCGTTGAGTCTCATGCTGTTATAACTCCAGTAATCAGCAAAAATGTTCTAATCCATTGCAGAGATGTGGGATTAGTAAAACAAGAGAAGACAAAAGGAATGGGAAAAGCATGTGCTGAAATAATTAATAGGAAAAAAGGGGCAGGAAATTAAGATCTGTAGGCTAAGCATGTTGTTTGACTAAGATCAAAATAATATTTGCTGTGAAAGACATCACAGCATGAGGCTGTCAATCATTCTGAAATTACCATTCAAGCTTTTGATCGGAATAACCCCAAATTCCCTTGCAGCTAAATACAAAGCCATCTCCACATCAAACTAATTAGATGATTCGGTTAGGGATTTTTTAAGTAGTCAAGCCAGGGACTATAAGCAGCTAGCTGAGAGCAAATAGAATAAAATAGTGTAAATAGACATTGTCCTTGAATGGCAGACAGTAAGACAATAATATTCCACATCTGTACTAAATTTTATTCTATGACCACATTTCTGAATGATGCCAAGGGTACTAGCATGGTTAAATGTGCCAATGTTGGATGGGCAGTTCATTCTGAAATTTACCTCCATGATCCCAAAAAAGGGGGACCTGATTCCCTGTCCAGTGCAGACATCTCTGAGTAAGACATCCATTGTATTTGGAATTAGAGACAATTACAGAGAATTATTCTAAGGAAATAATAATAAGGAAGATTAACTTGAATGTAGCTTGGCTCAATTATAAGAAGGCACTCTACTTCCTTCCGTAGGACAGGACAAGATACTTTATTGGCCACATGTGATTGGCATACAAGGAATTTGTCTCTGGTGCATACACTCTCAGCGTATATGCAAAATAACAAAGTAATAATAATCATAACAAAGTTATTAGTCACAATAATGATATCAATTCAGAAGTTAGTGGAACAGACAAGAAGGTTAAAAATGATATAGCGATACTACATGGGTAATACACTTAGAACTGTAGAAATTAAACGTTCAGCAGAGTGATCGCATGAGGAAAAAAACTGTCTTTGTGTCTAGTTATTTTGACATACAATGCCCTATAGCGGCATCCTGAGAGGAGGAGTTGAAACAGTTTATGTTCCGGATGTGAAGTGTCTGCAGATATTTTCTCAGCCCTCTTTCTGACCTGGGCAGTATACAGGTCCTCAATGGAGGCAGGCTAGTCGCAATAATATTTTTTTTCCTGCAGGCCTATTTGTAGCTGTCTGTACAGCTGACAAGTCTGTATCTGTCTTGTTGCTTGCTGTATCAAACCAGACAGATATAGAAGAACAAATCACAGCCTCAATAACTCTTTTGTAGAACTGTATCAGCAACTCCTTGGGCAGTCTGAACTTTCTGAGTTGATGCAGGAAGAACATTCTTTGTTGTACCTTTTAATTATAGGCAGGGCTTTTTTCCCTCATAGAACGCTCAGAATGGAGTTCCGGCACCTTTTTTGGATGGAACCTTGTAGGGTAGGCAAGGTGGGTTGTATGACATGTGTGAGTTCCGGCACCTTTTTCTTTTACAAAAAAACCACTGATTATAGGTAATCCCTGAGTTACGAACATTCGCTTAGCAAACTTTTAAAGTTATGTGATAAGCGCCCCCTAGTGTTTACGAGAAAGTCCCCAAATTATGAAAGTTGCTACACCATGGCACTCGTTCACCCTTATGAACAACCGCAGTGCAACTGCAACATTTACTCTGGCTATTCCTTCCCTTCTCCCCGCCCCTGGTCTCCCTAGGCACTAGGCCTGTGGATACTCACCTTGCAAAGATCCGAGAGATCCTTCGCTTTCTAGGCTGTTTCACTGCATCCTTTGGTGCGTTTGTAGAGAATGCAGGCCTAAAGTACTGCCGTTCTCTGCAAACGGAGGCCTGGTGGAGATCTATGACAAAAGGCTTTGCAAATGCAGATAAGGGCTGAAACTTTGAAGCCTTCCCTCCATTTGCAAAGCCTTTTGCAATCTTTGCAAAAAGCCTTTGCTGTCGAGGCCGGGGGGAGGCTTCTGTGGGCCTCTGGAGTTGGGGGGGGGAGCAGGAGACAGGCACCGCAAACACCACGAGAGTTCAGGCACCCATTCTCTACAAAAGAAGGATGGGTGCATGAACCCGTGCGATATTACAGCATTCAGGAGCTTCCATTGACTCTCCTCTCCCTCAAAAACAGGAATTGCGGCAGAGAGGACACCGATCTTTTCAAGGTGAGTCCAGTGTGGCAGGAAGGGAGGGGGAAGCATGAGGTATCTTAGTGGGTCAAGGAGACTTTGGGGGCGCCTGTTCCATCTCAAGGCCCCTCATGACCTTCCCCACCCTGAGATACCTCATGTGCACTTAACGAACCATGCATTCGATTAGCAAATGCGTGGGTGAAAGCAGGGAGTGATCTCATTCCAAGTACGAGATTCAGTCTCATGAATTTTCGATTTACAAATGGAAGGGCAGGCTCCATTACACTCGTAACTCGAGTACTACCTGTATGGTTCTAATGTTAGGTGTCCATTTCAAATCCTGGGAGATTATGGAACCCCAAAACCTGAAGGCCTCTACTATTGATACTGTGTTGTCTAATATAGTAAAAGGAGGTAGAATGGAAGGGCTACTCCTAAACTCCACTGTCATGTCCACAGTTTTAAGCACGTTCAGCTCCAGATTGTTCCGGCTGTACAAGAGCCAGCTCTTCAACCTCCTGTCTGTATGCAGACTCATCACCACCTCGAATAAGAAAGACCAATGACTGCTGTGACATCTGCAAACTTCAGTACTTTAACGGAGGGAACCTTTGAGATGCAGTCATTGGAATAGAGCAGACATGTCAAACACAAGGTCCGGGGGCCGGATCCGGCCCGCGAAGTGGTTTCATGTGGCCCATGAAGCCATCCTGGAAACAGTGAGGGAACGGCCCCCACTGCCTTGGCCCTGGCCCAGAGACCCTCCTTCTGCCAGAGACCCTCAGATCTGTCCCACTCCTGCCCAGGCCCCCATAGGCACCCTTGACGTGAAAGATGTAGAGCTGGCCACGCCCACCCAGTAGGCCATACGCACTCTAGCCACGCCCACCCAGTAGGCCATGCCCACCCTGGCCATACACACCCAGCCCCCGAGGGCAACCGCAATGCTGATGCGGCCCTCAATGAAATTGAGTTTGACACCCCTGGAATAGAGAGAAAATCACAAAATATAAAGGCCTGCAAAAGAATAACTGTGGCAAAAGAAAGAAAACATAGCACCAATAGTGATAGGCATTTTTGGTGCAATTTCAAGACAACTGGAGAACCACTTGAACTCCATCAGCATTTAGAAAATCACCCATCTGGCATGCAAGCACTTGCCACATAACACCTCAGACTTAACAATTGTTGATAAGAAAGACAAAAACTTCTGGATAGTGGTTTTTGGACTTTGCAGTATCTGGATTATTACTAATTTATTATTGATACATAGCCAGCCTTTCAGCGCAAGAATGTGCAGCTTTGCATTTATATAAATAAATCAAGAGTAAAAGATTTTTCAGCCACAGCAATTTCCCACACTTTTAAATACTGCTGAGCCACTGAAAAATATATTTTATTTTTCCATGTTTTACAACAACAAACCTGGCTACCTTGGTTGAAAAATTAACAAAATGAATGAATGAAAGAATAAATGTTTTGAAAAATCCAACAACGAAAGATAAATGTATTCAAAACTGATTCCCATTTATTAGTTATACCAGTGATGCTTTTAATAATAAATTCAGTTCTCTGCTCTCATTCCCTTTCCTTAATCCAGAGGTCCCCAACCTTTTGGGCACCAGGGACTGGTTCCGTGGAGAGGGGTTTTTCCGTGGACCGGAGGGGGCGTGGTTTCGTGTACTGCCTGCATTCCATGGATGGGGCTTTGCTTGTTTGTGCGGGATGGTTCCTGGCATGCCATGGCCCGGTACTGGTCCACGGACTGGGGGTTGGGGACCCCTGCCTTAATCCACTCAAATCCCCCAAAGCAGCTCTAAATCACTTCTAGGGTTAGTTTCAGCCCGTTTTCTTTGTTTTTCCCAGAATGATAAGGGTAGGAAAAGACATTAGGCTTCTCTGGAAAGTGAAGCACATATAGTCCTCGACTTACAACAGTTCATTTAGTGACAATGTGAAGTTACAATGGTACTAAAAAAGTGACTTATAACTGTTTTTCACACTTACAACTGTTGCAGCATCCCCATGGTCACATGATCAAAATTCAGATGCTTGGCAACGGACTCGTATTTTTGACAGTTGTCGTGTCCCACGGTCATGTGATCACTTTTTGCAACTGTCTTAGTAGCAAAGTTAATGGGGGAAACAGATTCACTTAACAACGGTCTTACTAACTTAATAACTGCAGGGATTCCCTTAGCAACTGTGGTAAGAAAGGTCGTAAAATGGGGAAAAGTTCACCTAAAAAATGTTTCACGTAGCAACAGAAATCTGGGGCTCAACTGTGGTCGTAAGTCAAGGACTACCTGTATTCCTGTCTCTATCCTTAAATTCCCCTTCCCCTTGTACATGGTCTACCATCGATTTGTGGTCATTTCGGGGGGACTGATGATGGCAAGGATTGTGTGAAGAAGGAACGAGAGGAATCTGAGGTCTGAAACAGAATCTCGATGTAGTATTATCTTGAGTCCAGATTTCAGTTCTTATTCATTACATTTGAACCCCGATCCTGTGTATGTTTAACATCAGAAAAGCTCCCTCTTTAATTCTTTGAGCAATCAAGCAGAATTCAGAATACTAGCACACTGTTTTGAAAACATCTGGCTTATTGCTATAGCTGAGCTAAACCACGATACACCATTGACCTTTGCAAACCACATTTAAATCCACTTTTCCATCTTTCTAATGTTTGTTCAGTTGTCAAACAAGTCTCACTGTTGTTTTGCTTTGTTTTTGAGTACAGGAGGTAGAAAGAGAAAGTTTGTTTGACTGAGATCTTGAAAGTGCAGCCTAGACTACTCTCCTATTATGAGGATAGCATTCAGAGTCCAGTAAAAATTGAAGATAATTCTTAGTTTCTGTTAAAATATTATCTGTATGTCTATAGACTGTACAGAGCTTTTAGATTTTGGAAGCCAACCAAGAGTCATATCAGAACAAAAGAAGCAATAGGGATTTGAACCAGGCCATGGTGAAGAACACTTTGACAATGGGCTAAACCGTAATGACATTATAAAGGTAAAGGTAAAGGTTCCCCCGCATGTGCGTGCTAGTCGTTTCCGACTCTAGGGGCTGGTGCTCATTTCCATTTCAAAGCCGAAGAGCCAGCACTTGTCCGAGGATGTCTCCATGGTCATGTGGCCGGCATGACTAGACGCCAAAGGCGCACGGAACACTGTTACCTTCCCACCGTAGTGGTCCCTATTTTTCTACTTGCATCTTTTATGTGCTTTCGAACTGCTAGGTTGGCAGAAGCTGGGACGAGTAACAGGCGCTCACTCTGTTACGCGGCACTCGGGATTCGACCCGCCAAACTGCCAACCTTCTGATCGACAAGCTCAGCATCCTAACCCACTGAGCCACCGCGTCCCTAATGACATTATAGACTTGTAGAGTTATGCTGGTATAGTTTCACTATATTTTAGCAAGGAATCATGCTAGCACTATCTATTAATGTCTCCCCTAAAAATAAATAACCTTCTGAAAGATCCAGCTGGCTTCATCTATATCAGGGGTCGGCAACCTAAAAAAGGAAAAGAGCCACTAGGAACCGGTTCCATCACAAATTAAAAAAAGTGGGAGCTGCGTGCGTGTGTCCATGCACGCGCATGCGCAAAAAAAGTTTTGCGCATGCGCAAAACAGTTTTTTGCGCATGCGCGGACGCACGCGGTTGCCATTTTTTAAAAAAGTGAGATGGAACCAGTTCCCGGTTGCCCGACGGCGACGGCCCGTCTGCAAAGCTGCCACTTTCAGCAGCTTTGCAGACGGGGCACGGCAGCTTCCTCAAAGAGCAGCGCCCTTGCCCATTCTGAGAGGTGCGCGCACACCTCTCCGAACGACCGGAGGTGCGCGCGCACCTCCCCAAACCTTTGGAGAGGTGCGCACGTACCTCCGCGCGAACGGGCAGAGGTGCCGCTCTTTGAGGAAGCTGTAGCGGCCCGTCTCCGAAGCTGCCGCTTTCGGCAGCTTTGCAGACGGGCCGCTACAGCTTCCTCAAAGAGCAGCGCCCCTGCCCATTCTGAGAGGTGCGCGCACCTCTCCGAACGACTGGAGGTGCGCGCGCACCTCCCCAAACCTTTGGAGAGGTGCGCGCATACCTCCGCGCGAACGGGCAGAGGTGCCGCTCTTTGAGGAAGCTGTAGCGGCCCGTCTCCGAAGCTGCCGCATCTCTGCCCGTTCGCGCGGAGGTACGCGCGCACCTCTCCAAAGGTTTGGGGAGGTGCGTGCGTACCTCCGGTCGTTCGGAGAGGTGCACGCGCACCTCTCAGAATGGGCAGGGGCGTTGCTCTTTGAGGAAGCTGTAGCGGCCCGTCTGCAAAGCTGCCGAAAGCGGCAGCTTCGGAGACGGGCCGCTACAGCTTCCTCAAAGAGCGGCATCTCTGCCCGTTCGCGCGGAGGTACGCGCGCACCTCTCGAAAGGTTTGGGGAGGTGCGCGCGCACCTCCGCCCATTCGGGGAGGTGCGCGCGCACCTCTCCAAATGGGCGGTGCCACTCTCCATTTGGGGAGGTGCGCGCGCACCACTGCCCGTTCAAAGAGGTGCGCGCGCACCGGGCGGCTGGGAGCCGCAGGAGATGGCTCAAAGAGCCGCATGCGGCTCCGGAGCCGCGGGTCGCCGACCCGTGATCTATATCATTAAATGCACATCAGAAAGAAAGGTACAGAATACCAATTTCAGTATCCAGAAACAATATTATTGTGTGTTTCATAGTGTTTCTTTTTAAGAGAAATGCTTCAAGAATGAATCTGTTCAATAAATTAAAATTGTATGAACTAATGAACATTGTTAGTACACATGTGAGCTACTACCTGTCACTTGCAAACAATGATATTTTTACATTATTTAAGTGGTTCCCTTTAAATATCTTTCAAAGAGAAAGACAGCCATCATGAAAGACGCAGCTGAGTTCTAAAATGGTACTGAGTGCACAATTATCTTATAGAATACAAGTTTTGGAGGACTACAAAATTTTTCACTTAGAATTTCGGGATTCGGAGACTTCCGGTGGCGACGCGACGTCGAAAGACAGCCGTTTTCGGGCTGCCCGCTCCGCAGCTGTGTTTTTCCATCGTAAACAGCGTCGATCAGCTGTTTAGATGGATTTGAAGCCCCCTCCTCGGGAGAAGAGGAGGGGGTGAGGCCCCAGGTAGGGGTTGAGCTCTCCGGGGCTGCCTGAGCTGAGAGCTTGGGCGGCTGAAGGATGAGCCCCCCCGAAGCCTGGGTTGCTCCGAGCTGCGCAGCGCCTCTGCTCTGGGATTCTTGGAGCAGAGCCAGGCGTTAGCAACCACCCCTGCCAAAAGGAAATACTTTTGATTATCAAGATGCAGGCAGAGCGGTACAGGAGGTCAAGGTGAAGTGGACTCTTTATTTTTACTCTCTAGCTCAATGG
Source organism: Vipera berus (assembly GCF_964194415.1). Lineage (NCBI taxonomy): Eukaryota > Metazoa > Chordata > Lepidosauria > Squamata > Viperidae > Vipera > Vipera berus. The sequence continues at coordinate 98,745,838 of NC_138206.1, forward strand.
ATTTTATAGCTTTAAAGTGAAACTGCGTAATAAGTGAAAGTGGGGGAAGATGGCGGCTAAAACTTCTAAAGCTCTTCGGAATGCGGGGGCTTCCCTGGTGCAAGAGACCTCACTGCAAGCTTTGCTTCCTCCTGCATCTCCCCCGGTATTGACGCTTAAGGATTTACAAGACGCTCTTGGAAAGCATGCACAACTGATGTCTGATATGATGGATGAAAAGTTGAAAAAGCTGGAGGAGAAATTGGAGGAGAAAATGGAGAAATTGGAGAAGAAGATGGAAGAGAAGCTGAGAGCAATGAGGGTGGACATCTTGTCTACGGTTGAATCCGTAGCTGAATGTGTGCTACAGCTGGATATAAAAGTGGAGGATCTCAGTCAAAAGAACTCTATATTAGAAGCAAAGGTATTAGAAAATGAAAATATAAGGGATAAAGTGGACGAAGAATTGAGCCTTGTTCAGTATAATCAGATGCAGTATGCTATTAGAATTAGGGGTTTAAAGGAGAATGGTAAAGAAGATTTAAAGCAGCTGATTTCTGAGGCTCTGGAAGGGGTACTGGGCCAGTCAGCATCTGAAATTGAGGGAAATATGGACAAAGTTTTTCGTGTAAATTCATGGATTGCAAGACAGAGGAAGTTACCCAGAGATGTGGTGGTCTATTTTACAAAGAGAGTAATTAGAGATGAAGTCATTCAAGCTGCTTATGATACTAATTTGGTAGTGGCTGAGCAAGAAGTTTTGGTTTTAAAAGAGATCCCTCCGAAGATCCTAAGGAGAAGGAAAGATTTTGCATTTCTAGTACAGGAACTTAAGAAACGTGATATTAAGTTCAGATGGGAGATTCCAGTTGGGTTGGTGGCGACGTACGAAGGTAAAAGACATCGTTTGGTTACTGTGGCTCAGGCACGTGATTTTTATAGTAATGTGTTAAAAGCAACCCCCCTATCATTTTTGGAAGCTGCAAAAGGATACGGTGTGGGAAAGTTTCAAGATGTTGCAGATAGACAGACAGAGGACAATGGTGTCGGAGGGGATCAAGCTACAGTTTCATCGGTTGCTGCAGGAGGCCAGAAGATGACGCGCGCCGCCCTAAGAAGAGCGAGACGAGAGCGAGAGCAAGACCAGCAGAAAGTTATGGAATCTTCAAAGTGTGCTTACAGTGAAGATGTAGGAGGAGAGCGGTCTAAAGAAGTTTTGGGGGTCATGACAGAGGTGCTCCAAAAGTTTTGGGGCGTTAAGATTGCTGATTAAATTTTTAGATTAGAATGTCAACGGAGTAAAATTATTACAGAGGAGAAAGAAAGTTTTTTTTTCTTTTTTTTAATATTTTACACAATTTAAGATTGATGTTATTTGCTTGCTAGAAAAGTATATTAGGGTTATGGACTTAAAGTATGTGTTGAACTAAGAGTGGGTATGTAAGCTCCTAATTAACAACAAGTTGTCTTAGAGATTGCCTAAATATTTTTTTTTATATATACTCTTTTTATCTGAACTTTTATTTGAACTTAAGGATGATTTGGAACTGTGAGACATTTGGCGTGATACATGCAAGAACTATTTTTGATTATAGTTTAGTTTGGTTGGAGATTATTAAGATTAACAGAGATAAGCGCTTTTGGTGCGTAACTGAGAATTTGTTTGGAAATTAGAGAAAGGTGGGAGAATGCAAATAGCAGGTGAAAGTTTTTTTTCTTTTCTTTTTTTTTTTTGAAATTAATATGAATAAGGACTGGGATTAAGAAAATTTATTTTGAGTAAAGATCTTTTTCTGTTTTCCTCTTTTTCTTTTCTACTTTATTTGTAATATTAATATTGTTTGTACTCATTTTATATGAGCTAGAGAGAGATAGAATTTATAGTTTATTGTTGATAACATAGGGGTGTTTATGTTTGTTTTTTGATTTTATGCCCTGTATTTAGCTCTGGGAAGTCGGGGGGGGGGGAGGAGGGAGTGGGGGGGAGGGAGAGGGGTGGGGGAGGGGGGGATTAAAGTCAAAATGTATTGTAAAACTTTTTAAATTAAAAAAAAAGAATTTCGGGATTCAAGGAAGGTTACTTCCTAAGTCTAATTCAGTGATGAGAACATGTGACCCTCCAGATGTTGCAGAACTACAATAGCCATGATGCCTGGAAATCACAACAAAACAACACTTTTGTTTTCCCCTTGGAAAAAACAAGCTTCACAGTCCTGCGCTTGGAGACTCTGGAATAGCAAGCAGAAAGATTAATCTTGCAGCAAACAAGAGGTTGTGGTGGAGCAAAGGTTAGAGAAATCTACTGTAGAAAGTGGCTCCAGTAGTGACAGAACAGGGGTTGGAATAGCCTCTATTGATATGCACCTAGGTGAGCTGAAAAAACCTTTTGGGGGTTCAAGAAGTGATAGCTGGCAGAGAGGCTGTAACAGAGGAGGCTTATATCAGAAGACTTGCAGAGATCTGTCCAAACAGGTTTTGTGTAGTGACTAAGCTATGAGATCAAGGAAGGTGGCGTCCGCAGATAATCGCCCGGCCGCCCTGTTTAGGGTGACTCGCTCCCTCCTGAATCAGGAGGTGAGGGAGGATCCCTTGCAGGGTCGTGCCGAGGAGTTTAACCAGCATCTGTCGGACAAAATCGCTCGGATTCGGACCGGTTTGGACTCTGACTGGGCAGAGTCTGTCGAGCAGGACGCGGGCGGTCTTGTCGATATCACCTGGGAGGAGTTTGATTCTGTGACTCCGGAGGAAGTGGACAGGATCATGGGGAGGCTGAGCACCACCACATGTTTATTGGACCCGTGCCCTTCCTGGCTGGTCTATGCAGCCCGGGAGAGGACACGCAGCTGGTTCCAGGCAGTTATATCGGCTTCTCTGAGTGAGGGTAGCTTCCCCGCCGTCTTGAAAGAGGCGGTGGTGAGGCCTCTCCTCAAGAAGCCTGTCTTGGACCCAGCTGTATTGAACAACTTTCGTCCTGTCTCCAACCTTCGCTTTCTTGCGAAGGTTGTTGAGAGTGTGGTGGCGCATCAGCTCCCTCTGGTCCTGGATGAAGCGGATTATCTAGACCCGTACCAATCGGGTTTCAGGCCCGGGTACAGCACGGAGACGGCATTGGTCGCGCTGGTGAATGATCTCTGGAGGGCTCGGGACAGGGGGCATTCCTCTGTTCTGGTCCTGTTAGACCTCTCAGCGGCTTTCGATACCATCGACCATGGTATCTTGCTGCGGCGTCTCAGGGGATTGGGAGTGGGAGGCACAGTTCTTCAGTGGTTCTCCTCCTATCTCCTGGGACGCTCGCAGTCGGTGTTGGCAGGGGGGCAGAGATCGGCCCCTAGGTCTCTCGTTTGTGGAGTTCCTCAGGGGTCGGTTCTCTCGCCTCTCCTGTTCAACATCTATATGAAACCGCTGGGTGAGATCATTCGTGGTTTTGGAGTTGGGTATCATCAGTATGCTGATGATACCCAGCTTTTCCTTTCGACCCCAAACCACCCCAGTGATGCCCTCAACGTGATGTCCCGTTGCCTGGAGGCGGTTCGGGTCTGGATGGGGAGGAACAGACTTCAACTCAACCCCGACAAGACCGAGTGGCTTTGCATACCTTCATCCCGGGTTTATTCGGACATTCCACCTCTTACTATGGGGGGTGAATTATTACCCCCCGTAGATAGGGCTCGCAACTTGGGAGTCCTCCTAGATTCACGGCTCACCCTGGAAGACCATATAGGAGCTGTGACTAGGGGGGCTTTCGCCCAGGTTCGCCTGGTGCGCCAGTTGCGGCCCTATCTAAGCCGGGATGATTTATGCACGGTCACTCATGCGCTCGTGACCTCTCGACTTGACTACTGCAACGCTCCCTACATGGGGCTGCCCTTGAGGACCACCCGGAAGCTCCAACTGGTACAGAATGCAGCCGCGAGAGTTGTGTTGGGAGTCTCCCGATACTCCCACGTTACACCTCTGCTCCGTGAGCTGCATTGGTTACCGGTTGCCTTCCGGGTGAGATTCAAGGTATTAGTAATGGTATTCAAAGCCCTCCATGGCAGGGGGCCGGAGTACCTGAGGGAACACCTGCTGCCGGCATCGACTTCCCTCCGCCCTGTGCGTTCCCACAGAGAGGGCCTCCTCAGGGTGCCACCGGTCAGAGAATGTCGACTGGTGGCCCCCAGGGGGAGATCTTTCTCTGTGGGCGCCCCGGAGCTATGGAATCAGCTCCCGGTTGAGCTCCGGACGGCGCCCGACCTTCGCTCCTTTCGCTGCGAGCTAAAAACATACTTTTTTGAACAAGCTGGCCTGGCCTGATGGGGGGATCGGGGGCTATTTATTAGGTTTTAAATATCTATTTTAGTATGTGGGCATTTATTTAATTTAGTTTTAACTTTTGTAATTTGTATTTTTATTCTTGCCCTGTTCACCCCCCTGAGTCCTGCGGGAGAAGGGCGGTATAGAAATATTATTAAAATAAAATAAAAAATAAAAATATCGCCTTAAGAGATAAAGCAACTGAAAAGCAATGCTAGTAGTACTGTAAAAAATACAGTTACAAAGAAAAAGACTAAAGCAAACAAAAAGACTGAAAATGAAAAATAAAAAGTGCAGTAAAGAAAAAACAGTAAGAAAAACTAATACAAAAAAATAAATATAAAATAAATAAATATAAAGAAATGATTTCTCCCTTTATTACAAATATAAACAATACCAGTAAATTATTATTTTCTGTTAAAATGCAACAAATGATCTCTTCTTCCCATATCCAATCCATTATCTATAAACAAATCCTTAATCTCTCATCATTTCAGTCCTGATAGTCCATTAAGGGTTACCAGAGATAACAATATATCTATTGAGAATTGAGGCCTTTGAACTCTGGTGCTGGAGAAGACTCCTGTGAGTCCCTTGGACTGCAAGGCGATCAAACCGGTCAGTCCTAGAGGAGATCAACCCTGACTGCTCTTTAGAAGGCCAGATCCTGAAGCTAAAACTCAAATACTTTGGCCACCTAATGAGAAGGAAGGACTCACTGGAGAAGAGCCTAATGCTGGGAAAGATCGAGGGCAATAGAAGAAGGGGACGACAGAGAATGAGGTGGCTGGATGGAGTCACTGAAGCAGTAGGTGTGAGCCTAGATGGACTCCAGAAGATGGTAGAGGACAGGAAGGCCTGGAGGAACATTGTCCATAGGGTCGCGATGGGTCGGACACGACTTCGCAACTAACAACAACAAAACATAATCAAATAAACCAACTTTACATTCCTTCTTTTTTACTTCTAATAACTTTGCAGTACTCTCTTCAAATAATGTCCTAGAACAGGCATGTCAAACTCATGATGTCACATGATGTTGTGTGATGTATCGCAACTTTTTCCCCATTGCCAGCAATGGGGTGGGTGCGGATTCATCATGACGCATTTGGCCTGCGGGCCAGCAGTTTGACATGCCTGTCCTAGAACTTGATTTTTTTCCCATTTTTCCCATGCTCCTTCTGATAAAATACTTCTAAAGCTTTAACCATCTGGTTCCCTCTAATGTCCAATCTTCAGAGTCTCATTTGAATGCAGGGGTGGGCAATTATTTTTTTGAAGGGGTCACAGGAAAAACTGGGACTTTTGTGGAGGACTGGTGCTAATGCCACCCACTGCCCCCCCACTGCTGCACAGATCCCTTGTCCTCTGCCGCCTCACCCCTACTATAGACATTTTGCCCACCAATGCTCCACCACTGACACTTTCAATGCTGTGGTTTGGTCAGATATGGCCCATGGAGCATAAAATGCCCAGGTCTGTCCCAATGTTTTTTTTTTAAGAGAATTCAAAACAAAAACATTTTCCCATGGGAAGGATTTATATATTTTATTCAAAAACCTTATTCCAAATCAATCTGGACCCTTAGTCCATTTGTAACTTTCCAGAATCAAAGTAATAAATCGCTCTTTTGCTTCTCATTCAAAAAAGAAAATTAAGTCCTTAAACTTTAAAAAAAATTTTTTGCTAAGTATTATAATTCATACCTTTCTCTATCCCAATATTCCAAATTATCTGCACAACAGAATGTCAATAACTTTATTTGTAATACGGTACGTACTGTATATAATTGTACATAAACAGTGTAATGTATTAAGATATTAATAAAGTAATATAAAGGGAGAAAAATACCACTCTGAGTATTAACAGGATAAGGATGGTGGTAGATGATACTCAATTATTCATATCTACCCCAGGGAGTCTGGGTGGAAATCTTCACTTGGATGGGGAGAAACATGCTCAGTCTCATCTGTAGCAAGACAGATTGGCTGATAATTCAGAAACAACTTTGGAGAGAGTTAGTCTTAACTCGAGTTGTAAGATTATTACATTGAGATTATATTATGATTGCCAAGAAATCATAACATAATCTTAATGTAATAATCTTACAACTCCAGTTGGCATCACCTGGCATGACAAAGTTCCAAATAGCGCAATCCTGGAATGTGCTGGTATTTCTAGCATGTATACACTATTGAAACAGCGGCATCTACGCTGGCTTGGGCAAGTCGTGAGAATGGCTGATGGTCAGATTCCGGAAGATCTCCTGTATGGAGAACTAGTGCAGGGAAAGCGCCCCAGAGGGAGACCAGAGCTGCGATACAAGGACATCTGCAAGAGGGATCTAAAGGCCTTGGGAATGGACATTAACAGCTGGGAAACTTTGACCTCTGATCATTCAGCTTGGAGGCTAAAGTCGCAGCATGGCCTTCTCCAATTCGAGGAGACACTTGTGCGGCAGGCTGAGGCAAAGAGGCAGGCCCGGAACCAGCGAAATCTGGGGGCTGGACAGGGGACAGACTGTATCTGCCCTCAGTGTGGAAGGGACTGCCACTCTCGAAATGGCCTTTTTAGCCACACCAGATACTGCTTTAGGACCTCTTTCCAGAGCACGAAACCATAGTCTCTCGAGACTGAAGGATACCAAAGAGATATTATGATTACTATTTGTTTTAGACTGTTGATTTTTATAGTGTATATTTCAATTTAGAGTTCTTTATACCTTGTAAAAAGCCACATAAGTATGTAAGTACATAACTAAATAATCTGCTTAATGGCTCAGTTATACAAACAACATATAGCTACTGTATATTATGCCTTTATGAGTTTACAGGGCCTACTTTTAAACAGGCACACAAAAAACCTTATGTTTATATACACCCCTACTGCAAATCAAAGTTTGACCAAACTGTATTTTTTTGCAACCATTTATATGCATGCCTTTTTTAATTATTAAATATCACTCTCTTTTTCTTAAATGGAAAGAAACAGAAAAGAAACAGTGCTGCAGTTGAACCAACCATGTTGGCACCTTTAAGCCAGGGCTTTTCAACCAGTGGTACGGGTACCACATATGGTACATTGGCACCTGGCAGGTGGTACGCGACCATCCTAGAAAAGTGGTAGTGGGGGAGGGGAATGAGCTGAACCTGTGGCAACACCACAGAAGCCTGAGCGAGAGATGGCTGGAGCTGCAGGGCTGTCACGGCTCAGCAGAAGCGCCAGGATCAGCATTTCTTTGGGGCTGTCCGGGCTCAGTGGAAGCACCAGGATCAGCACCAGGCTCCAGCTGGAGCTCGGCGCTGATCCTGGGGCTTCTGCTGAGCCCTGAAGAAGCGCCGATCAGCTGGAATGTTGCAGCATCTCCAGGGTCTTGTGATTTACATTCAGATGCTTGGCAACTGATTCATATTTATGACGGTCACAATGTCCCAGGGTCATGTGAAGTAACCAAAACCTGCTGCAACCACCCAGCAGACACGGGGAATAAAAACCAAACACCCCCACATCCCACCCTCACTGCCAACTCTCAACAGAAATGCTCGCAACATTGAAAACCTCGGACAGGAGGAAGAGCGCCTCCAGGCGGGCAGGCAGGTGTCTTGCTCGGCTGAGGCTTGGGGGGCACTTTTTTCAGTGCCCTTGTAACTTCAAACAGTCACTAAGCAAACTGTTGTAAGTCGAGGACTACCTACACTTCATCACTTTTTTTCCTTTTTTTTGGTCATCGTTTTTGACACCTTGCTAGGCGACTGGTGGTACTCGGATGTTGCCATATCCTAAAAGTGGTACAATGGGTGAAAAGGTTGAAAAGCCCTGCTTTAAGCAAATAAGCCAGTGGGTTGGAAAGTATGTTCTTATTCTGAAAGAATTTGTTTTTAACAGATGGTTAAGCTGAATAATCTTCCCTTGGGAATAGCAAAGAAAGAGAATATTTCCAGGTTGTGAAGCATTTATTGCACTTTATTCCTTAATATGTAGCTACTTATGGCCAGATTCAATGCTATTTTAAGCTTGCTTCATCTTTTTTCCCCAGTCTCTGCAATGATTTCATAGTCTTTGACATCAACCTGTCACCAGATCATATATATTTGATTATTAATATCAAAATACCAACATATTTATTTTTAACATATAAAGCATAATAAATATCTCTTTTTAATTGAAGTACTGGTAAGATTCATTGACCTTTCTGGACTATTTCAGTTGTTCTGAGTAATGCCACTTGGCCTTCCTTACTGTATTACCTATATAGCTGGGGAAAATAAGCAGTAAGGAAGCAGCAGATTTGGAAATGGAATCTCTGAAGAGGTCATTTTTGCAACTGGAATCAGAATAATACAGAAAGGAAAGGGGAGGGGAAAATGCATACAGAAATAGACTCAGCTTGAAGAGCTGTTGGGCCTCTGAGCCAGAACAGAATTTCCAACATTAGCCATAGGAACAGAAGCTGTCCAAGTTTATTAACACTCATACCAGTTAGTCCTTGCTATGAGATTCCTGGAATCCACAGAGGACATGCTGCAAATATCTGCATGCACTCCTATAAAAATAAATGCATTTGGGGGTTTTTTTCTGCAAAGAAAGAATATTTATGGGATTGTCCCTCTTGCCTGCCCTGACTTTCCCATTTTTATCCTCAGGCAGCCTCAGGCAGCTTGCCTAAATTTGAAAATGCAATACAGATGTTGAAAACATAAAGGCCTTGTGTTTGCCAGGATTTTCCTGTAAAGCAGAACTGAATCCTATTGCCCTATCCTTTCCTCTCTGTATTTGTGCATTAGACCAGAGTATTCTTCTATAGCCAAATGAAGTTCTCCTTAAAATCAGACCAGCTTACAAATGAGCTCTGAGTTCTTATTGTCCTAGGGATTATAGGGTAGCCCAGGAACCAGTAAGTCCTAATGGTAATGCACAGATTAAAGGCTTGATTGATGGACTAAATACCAACCATATCATTCTATAGCAGGACGTCTGATAGCTTCCTCCAACACCCTAAATTTATGAAACTTCAATCTGACTACAGAATGGATGATTTTTGGTAGCACAGTTGTGGTGGTTCTTCCTCCACTGAATATAAGGGCAGAAATAGGAAAAAATCAATAGGAGGCAAATGAAAATGACTTTTCAGCTATAAGTGCATCCTCAAGACTCTCAAATAACCTGAAAACTGCCTGCTGAAATCTTGTCATTTTGCTATCAAATTTCAATGGGATGATTTTACAAATGGAGGTGAGTGTGGGAGTTGGGGACCTTGAGCAGCAGAAATGGGAATGCTTTGTTCCCCATAAATCATCCACTCCCATATGCACAGTTAAAAATCTATCCCCCTCCATTAAACAGCCTCATCCCCAGCCTCACATCCTTCTCATGACTGGCTTCTTCAGTTAACCCAGGTCTGAGAGATCCAGGTCTAATCTTAACAAACTGCTAATCTCTGATTTATTGGGTCCAGGCTCTTTATGCCCTAACATTCAAAATGTTCACGTGAGCTACTTTACAGAGTCATCAGACTCTGCAAGTATTCCTTGCCCTCCTTTGAAAATAACCTACAATCATCTCTTTTGACTTCTCTTTCACTTAATTTTATGCATTTCATTCTGTCTACCAAATTCCAATCTTTCCCCCATGGCACCTTCTGGAGATGTTGGGCTGCAATTCCAATCATGAGCCATCCTGGCTGGGGCAACTGTGACAGTGCTGGATCCTTTTCCTTTGAAAACAAATTCTGTAGCTGAATCCTGACTATGTTTTAGCCAGTTTATTTAGGATGGGAAGGAAAAGACCAGCGCTGAAAAAAAAAATCTTACATATCTAACAAGTGGGAGGAAGAGCTGTGAGTGAAAACAAGAAGCATTTTCAAGTAAAAGGGAAATAAGAAACTCATTTTGCACATGGGAGAAAAGAAGCTATCCATTTTAATCCTGAATACCCTAAAAAACTATACTTGGGAGCCATCCATTCTAAGAATGCTCTGGAGGTGCAATATAAAAGAAGAAGAAGATATACACTTATTTATACACGCATATTTGTAACGTATAGATGTTGCTGAACTATTTTCAGTGGTAGTCCAAGTACAAACTCAAATGGATCTCCTTAAAAATAAAAGTGTAGAGTTTATGTATGAGCTTTTACTCATTTTAGTTCCACAAAAAATTTGTGACAGGTTTGGTTTATTTTTATTATAATTGTTAAATGTCTATAAATAAATTAAGTGGGCCTCTTCATTTCTTTTATATTGCAGGGAAGAATTTGGCAATGCAAAGGAAATAGCAAAGTTTTTTTTTCCTGTAGTTTCAATATGTTACAGGTTAAAATGATTTTTTTGTTCTTCGAGATGAAGCTCCTGCCTATAAAAACTCTTATTTATCTCCAGTTTACTCTATTTTTTTTAAAAAAAATACTGACTCACAATTATTTCAGTAACAGTTATAAAACATATATATTCTCTTCTCCCATGTAAGTCTTTATATGAACGATATAACAAGATAGCAAATAATAGAAAAAGAAATAAACACAGGCATACTATCCATTGAATGAATAATTTTTAATTGCAACATAGTCCTTTTGCACAATGGGACCAGTATTCATAACGAAAACATAAGGAAACATAGAATAAGGCCTAGCTTCACACTTTTCTTTCATCTGTAAGAGAAACTCCATCAGGAAGCCAAAAAAATTACATCTCTCACTGTTGAACGTTACTGTTAGAAAGTCATCTGATTCGAGATTCACAAAAGCATGTTGATGTTTATAATAAGAAGCAATATCCAGATACTTGAGATTTTTATCCCATCACCCTTTTGTGCTAAATAATGAATTTATAGCTATATCCAGTTTTATCTGAAAGCTGAATTATTACTTGGAATTCCAAGCGGTACATAGCTAAAGGCTTCAGTATGTATCCTACTTTACTGGAAGACGACAATAAAGCCCTAGATTTAGATGCACATTAACATTTACATCACTTGCCTACCTAGAAGCCTACTTCTGCATTTGGATTTTTTGTGATGGGATAAGAATAGGATATGCCTATTACATAGCTATGTAACCTTGATTAAGTCAACTGACAAAGTTATGTTATACTTTTTCGTACTGCTGAGAACCTATGACAGCAATTGTGTAAAAAATCTAATGCATCAAGATAAAAATCAATAACGTTTTGTGACAGGAGCAATAGCAAAAAGAAAGAAAAAGTCATGTTAAAAAACGAGGTTACACAAAACTTACGGTTGGTTTAGAACATACTCCAAATACTAAGCAATGAATTCATTTGCCTGAATTGTAATGAATTCATTAAATAAGATAATCACAATTGCAATGAATTTTCATACCACTTGCAACTTAGGGAATTCCACCATGAGGACTGGAATTATCAGCTCATTGAGGGAAAAATACAGCTGAAATTTGCATGATTTACATTTGTCTAAAATGTCAACCTTTTACTGAAGCAAAATTTTGGGTATCTTGCAGATTTTCTTTATCTGAGGCACACAGACTTTTGATAAGGAAAAACAGTATTTATCCCTTTTAAATTATAACAAGGCTTATATAACTTTCATAGCAGTATCTAAAACTTTTCAAGGCTTATATTGATTCTCATGTCATCAGCTGTAATCAACTATGTAGCTGTATCTTTATAATTACAGATACTGCAAAACAGTACCTGAAGACATCTATTAAGGATATCTTCCAGATTCTGGTGCAGTTCCAGCTCTGGCACAACATGAACACCCCACTTGCCAAATCAAATGACACGTAGGGTATTTACAATCTATATTTGTACCACTGCCATTTTATCCTTAACAGGGAAATCCATTTCAGCTGAGCAAATGCCATCTCAAAAATTATATCTTTACTTTGTGACTCAAGAGATGGCCTCTGCTATCACTGGTGGGGCTATTTGACTTGCCCCTACCTCAAGGCTGCCATTGCAGTTACATGGTAGTGTGATGAGGAAAAGAGGTTTGAACACAAAATTGCTAGTTTGTCAGCATTTAAAATCATGAGAGTTTCTAAGAAAGCATGTCTGCTGCTATGCTGACTGTAAAACTTTAAGAGCTTCAATGCATGTTATTTGTTCCCTTTTTAAAAAACTGACCCCCTCACTGCATAGTTTCTTTTCAAGCTACTGTTTTGTTTGTTTTTTTAATAGACCTGGACATTTATTCACCAAAAGATGATTGGAACAGAGTAGATGGGAATATCACCAATTTCTTTTCAAGGTAGAGAAAACACAAAAGAAAGCTTGCAGGACCCAATCAGGGTGGATCACCAGGACCAGCGGTTTTGTCTTCTGAGCTTTCAGATTCGTTCTGAAGCCCATCTTCAGGGAACTTCTCTCTAGCAGAGTGTGTGCTGTTCTGTGTGTAGTATTTATAGTGTTTGTTGTAAGTGGCTTTTTAGATTGGGATGTGTCAATCGCTAGCTTTTAAGTCAGGGTGTCAAACTGCTGGCCAGCGGGCCAAATACATCATAGCGAAACCGCGCCCACCCCATTGCCGGCAATGGCAAAAACAGTCACGATACATTTCATTGTGACATGTCACTTGACGTTGCGAGCTTGACACCCCTGTTTTAAGTCATCAGCTGTTGTTTGCTTGAGCTGCCCAGCCCTTGCCTTCTAAGCACTTGATAGGCTGATGGTAAAGATTGATTGATGAGGGGCCTGTTTCCAGGCTTCAATCCCTGTGCCTGCTCATCCAATAATCTTAGTAGCTGCAGAACTAAATGTGTGTCCTTGTTCATTGCCGTGTGAGGCTATCAATCAGGTTGGATTTCCTCATCTGACCCCTTGCTTGTGTTCTTGCAATCTGGTGGTTAGCTTCCTCCCTGTCTGTCCTACATAGTCACAGGAGCAATCCATGCAGGGGATTCAGTAAATCACATACAAACTAACCATCTGATTGCAAGAACACAAGCAAGAGGTAAGCTAAGGAGACCCAAACTCATTGGTAGCCTCAAACGGCAATGAACAAGGACATACATTCAGTTTTGCAGCTATTAAGATTGTTGGACAAGCAGGCACAAAAACAGCCAGGGAATTGATTGAAGCCTGAGAAATAGGCCCCTCGTCAGTCAACACGAGTGCTGATTTATCACTATCCTATCAAGTACTTAGAACACATGGGCTGGGCAACACAAGCAAGCGACAGCTAATGAGTTAAAAACCAGCCATTAACATACCCCAATCAATATCTAAAAAGCCACTTGCAACAGGCACTATAAATACCACACACAAAACAGCACACGTACTGCTAGAAAGAAGTTCCCTGAAAAGGGGCTCCAGCAAGAGTCCGAAAGCTCAGAAGACAAAACCTCTGGTCCTGGTGACTGACCCTGATTGGGTCCTGCAACATTATCCTGGGACACAATATACTCATCTTCATTTGTAAAAGAAAGCTTGTTCAGGCACAGACTCAGCAGAACTTGAGATAGAGAAACAGGACACCCAATTTTGGGCCAGTCAAGAATTACAGCAGGAAAACATGGCCTTCCTGACAATTATGCTCAGCTATTAGTCACAACGTAGCTAAAGCACAAAAATGGCATCTTGATATTCAAGATCTGCAAATAACTACAACAGCTCATGTTAAATTTGAGCTTTGGATTTGGGGAAAAAGAATTGGCAGATCAAAAGTCTGGCCATTTGCAAGACCACAGGCTCCTTCATGTAAAAGAAAAAAAAGGGGGGGGGAGTCTAAACAATGTAATGAGAGAAATGTCTTTTGAGAAAAAAAGTAAACATAATCAATAAGATATTCCTGAAGGCTAATTTTACAATCAATGAATATTATGTGTAATAGATAGCTTCAGAAGAGCAATATAACATGATTTGGAGAGTTCATTCAAAGCACAGCAAAGTTTACTTTAATGGCTCTAAAATCTGAGTATAAAAGATATGCATGTCTTTTTGGGTTTCTGTTAAAAAAACAAGTAAAAAACCTTACCTTGACTATGCCACGGATGTGCATTTTTGCTATCATCTCTGCCGTGTAGAGAAACATCAGCAATGTATCAAGAGCAAATGTCACATACTGAAGGGGAGGATAATGTTCAAAGGTCTTTGGGGTATTCATGCACACCGAAATGACACTGATGATGGCACAGATGCGCAGTAAAGAATGCACCCACTGAGGAATACAAAACAGGGACAAAGTTTTTATCAACTAGTACAACTATCTTTTTCAATGTTGTTTCAGGTCTAACAGTTTAAAATAACAATTTTAATGCAAAAAAAAATGTTTACTGTGTTTCCCCAAAAGTAAGACCTACCTCAAAAATAAGCCCTAGCTTGATTTTTGGGGGTGGGCCTAATATAAGCCCTACCCCAAAAATAAGCCTTAATTTTGGGGTGAGGCACAAACCTAAAAATCAAGCTAGGATGGTGGTGGGGCTGTGGAGCTGCCCCATGTGCCCCGCACCCACTTACTTTGCAGCCAGGCCTCTCCTTGCCGGTCTACTTCTTCTGCAGCCTCCACAGGCCTGCATTTCACAGTCAGAAGCCTTTCCGGAAGGCCACTGCAGCCGAGAAACGAGCTATGGATTGAATCGATAACTCAGTTCGCGGCTGCAGAGGCCTTTCAGAATGGCCTCTGACTGTGAAATGCAGGCCGGAGTTCCATTCTCAGCTGCAGAATGAAGCTGCTCCTTCGACCACAGAAGAAGTGGGCTGGCTAGGTGGGGCTGTCGGTGCCAGAGATAAGTGGAAAAGACACCCCCCGAAAATAAGACCTGGTGCCTCTTTTGGTGGCAAAAAAAAGACCGGGTCTTATTTTTTGGGGAAAACAATAGATATTGAAGGCTTCTACTGCTAAAAACCATTACTATTATAACATATGATATAAGGGGAATTAAAACAGTTACTCTTGTTCATCAACTTTTGTTTGATTCATGCACCTTGCTAAGTTCCTTTTTGACAAAGGGTATGGTGTAGATGAGTCAGCTTCCTCACTCCCTCTGCAGAAAGTTTAGAACAATTTGCATTGCATTTGCATTGCAAATTAGTACAATAAGCATTTCATTCCATTTTTCATTTGTTTAAAGTCATGAAATTGCTGCCTGCTTGCCCAGCATCATGGTCCAGGCAGGAAATTTTGGGTCCTCCAATAAAAATTCAAAAGTTCAATTTTTTTAAAAAAAATCATTTGCCATATTTTTTCCGTGCATAAGACGCTATTTTTTCCTGCAAACACCCTGTTCAAAAATCAGGTGCATCTTATACAAGTGCAGCATCTTATACATGAAAAAATAATGGTAACCTCCGCAGCCCAGGGCATGCCTGTGTGATTCTTTACATGCCACTGCCATGCCGCCTGGTGCAGGAGGATATCGCTGGCCTGAGATGCTGCCTGGATGGGGAGAAAGCCAGCCCGAGATGCCACCTGGTGCTGGAGGATTGCGCTGCCCCAAGAATGCGGCTGGTCCCACTGAAGCCGCCTTCTATGACCCATTTTTCACCAGCGCAGCTCAGGCTGAAGCCGCAAGGGGGTATCTTATACAAGGGTGTGTCTTATAGATGGAAAAATACAGTAATTGTATTTTTACATTTTTGAAGAGTTGTATTCTTTGATTTTCTTTTTAAAACAACTCTTTTAAATATGGTCTCTGTAGCACAGGGCTAGAATATTTCCATGCTTCTTCTTGGCTTCCTTATTCCCACTAGTGAATTTGTATACTTGATTTTCCCTTTTGCTAATGAAATATGACACTTCTGTTTTAACAGAAAGCTTCAATACTCCTCAAAACTCAAGACTCATTTAAATTTTTTTTGCAGAATAATTTTTAAATTTAACAGAATACTTTTGTCCTGTTAGATTGGATTTATGCAAAATATATAAAAAAAGGAAAGTAACTGAAAAAAATAAAAAATAAATAGTAAAATTGGATTGGCCATTGAAGGAATGTGGATAAGATAGGTTATTCATGCCAGAAATGAAGGAAAAGTTCAGAAAGCAATTCACGAAGGCCTTGTTTAGAGCTGTGCACAGACAAGACTAAAGTGGGCTCTTTCAATTATTCTCCTTCTCCAATTCTTTATATTAATTTCCCTAGATATACAGCAGTTCTAAGAGAAGAAACTGATACCATTTATCACGTGTGTATGTGTGTATATATTAATGCAACTGCATTATACATCTTTTTCTTCATTTAGTCATCATTTAGTACTGATTCATTCTGTCATATTATAGAT
Source organism: Vipera berus (assembly GCF_964194415.1). Lineage (NCBI taxonomy): Eukaryota > Metazoa > Chordata > Lepidosauria > Squamata > Viperidae > Vipera > Vipera berus. Next base: position 98,762,306 of record NC_138206.1, read on the forward strand.
TAGAAATTCTTACTTACTTGCTCCCATTAATAAAGTATCTTTTCAAAATCCACTAAATTCAAATAATAGAAATGTAAACACAACATACTTTTGTTTACCCATGAAGAGGCATTTAAGCACATATTTTCCATTGATTGCATCAACATCAATGGAACTTAAAAATGCTTAATTACATCTTAATCATATTCCAAAGGTAAGAAAGTTAAGGTAGTATATCCTACTTACTGGTTTGTTAATCCACAGGATATCTGCGTTGTCTGATAAGGATTCATCAGGACCAAAATCTGTTACAGGCTGGGCTTCCACCCTAGAACTCTGCTTCCTTTTCAGCATACTGAAATTAGCTTTGATTAGATAAAACTGTGAAATGGCCTAAAAAAAAAGAAAGGGGAAAAAATCATGCTATAATCTGCTTGACAAGATTAAAGATTATGGACATTTGTCCAGATCCCTGGCATATAAATTATGGAAATAAACACAGAAACAAGGCCATTAGAGATTTGACTTTACTAGATTAGGCAAGTACATGGCAGCCAATTTACTTTACATTATCCCTGTCTTTTTCTTCATTTAGTCATCATTTAGTACTGATTCATTCTGTCATATTATGGATTAGAAACTGTTATTTAGCTGCTCACGCTAACAACAACAAAAATTAGGTAGGAATAATTTGCTACCAGAAGTTTGCATGTCACACATTTTAAGAGATCTAAATTCTTAGTTTGTGAATCCTAGATTACTTGGGAAGAAACAAAGAGTACCTTGAGCCTAAGTATGAACAACATGCTAAGGAAATCATTTACTGTTTTGCTGTAATGGGAGTTGGTGCAGATCTTTAAAAAGCTGTATTTACAGTATGTGCATGCATGTTTAAAATAGACACATACACGCATATAATCCAAATATTGCTGTGTTTTGCTATCCATTTGATTGCCGAAAGTGGCCACTGAACAGCTGTTTGGCACCACCTCCAAAATTAGGTGGCAGATATTTTAGAGAATGGTTACACGTGGCCCAAAGTCTACAAGTTAAGTGTGAGCAGACAGCTTATTCATAATAAACCAGAATTTCCATCCAGCAGAGGTACGATAGAACAGAGGTCCCCAACATTTTGGGCATCAGGGACCGGTTCCATGGAGAAAGGTTTTCCCACGGACCGGAGAGTGCGTGGTTTTGTTTGCTGTCTGCATCCCACAGATGGGGCTTTGCTTGTTTGTGCGGACCAGTTGCTGGCATGCCGCAGCCTAGTACTGGTCCACAGATCAGGAGTTGGGGACCCCTCCGATAGAAGATAGTTGATGTTTCAAGATACTTTCTTCACATCTTAGCCATGTCATTCTACAGTGTTGTTATTATTGCTTTAACATTCATTATTGTAGTTTTTTTGAAAAGCTGAAGGAAAGCGGGATTATAGATTTGAATGATCTTTTGTTGGTTGTACATAAAATTGATTGTACAAAAATATTAAATCTTTGCCACATTTGGTTTGTATTGAGCATATTTTAGATACTACAGAAACTATGTTGTATATTATCACCTCCACGTGAAAACATTTATTGAATGAAAAGCATTTTACCCTTCAAGCAAAAGTAAATAGCATTGTGTTAAAAATGCAAAACCATTTATCCATATGCTACAGCAGCTTTCAATAGAAAACACCTGTATGCAAGCTGAATTGAATTGGTTGACAGGAAGTCTAACATTAATTCTGCTGACATGGTCAGGAGAACAGAAACACCAAAAGGTTTGGATTAGCAGGAACAGGTAGATTTTTGAGAGAAGTTATCTGTGATAAGATCACTGCAAATCCAAGATCACTGCAAATGGGGACTGCAGCCAAGAAATTAAAAGATGCTTGCTCCTGGGGAGGAAAGCTATGGCAAATCTAGACAGCACACTAAAAAGCAGAGACATCACCCTGCCAACAAAAGTGTGTATAGTCAAGGCTATGGTCTTCCCAGTTGCAATGTATGGCTGTGAAAGTTGGACCATAAGAAAGGCTGAGCGCCAAAGAATTGAGGCCTTTGAACTATGATGCTGGAGAAGACTCCTGCGAGTCCCTTGGACTGCAAGGCGATCAAACCAGTCAGTCCTAGAGGAGATCAACCCTGACTGCTCTTTACAAGGCCAGATCCTGAAGTTGAAACTCAAATACTTTGGCCACCTAATGAGAAGGAAGGAGTCACTGGAGAAGAGCCTAATGCTGGGAAAGGTTGAAGGCAATAGAAGAATGGGATGACAGAGAATGAGGTGGCTGGACGGAGTCACTGAAGCAGTAGGTGTGAGTTTAAATGGACTCCAGAAGATGGTAGAGGACAGGAAGGCCAGGAGGAACGTTGTCCATGGGGTCACGATGGGTTGGACACGACTTCACAATTAACAACAACAACAACATCTGTGATAGGAATGTGTGAAACTAGAAAAGATAATAAAAATACTTCCAAATAACCATGATGAATATAAGACTTCTTGTAGGAGTACATAATACTAATTAAGCTAAAAGTGAATCATACAAGCAAGAACTCAAGTCTTTTTCTATAGATTTGACAATCTAAAAAGTGTAAACTGCTTTCTAAATTGCTTCTTCATATACCTTAATTTCTTTCATTTAAAACTGGCAAACTGTAGCATGATGTTGGTTGACTGATGACAATTTTAAACCAACTTCTTTCCAACAGGTAGAATTATGGTTAGTACCGTATTTTCCGGCGTATAAGACGACTTTTTAACCCATGAAAATCTTCTCAAAAGTCAGGGGTCGTCTTATACGCCGGGTGCTGAAACTTTAGGGACAGGGCTGGCTGGAAAACCTGGAGCGGATCTCCCATTTCGTCTGCGCAGGGAAAGCTGGACCAATTGGAGAAGAAGCTGCAGTCTGTGATTTTTAACAGGCTGGGGTCTGGGTGTCTTTCCATCTAAAGTTGAAGAGCAGCTGCAGTCTATCCCAACTTGAAAGGCAGGTGGGGAATGCAGCAGCCAGAGCAGCTGCTTAGCTCTAAGGACACATTTGACTCAGGAACTGGACAGGCTGGCTGGAAAACCTGGAGCAGATCTCCCATTTGCTCAGGGAAAGCTTTAGAGTGAATTAGGAAAAGTTTGATCCACTTGCACTGTTTTATATTTACATGTTTGATGACAAACAGCCTTATGTTTATAAGTGACAGTTTTCCTACTAAGTACCTGCATGTCATAAGCATTTGAATTAAAATTACCATATTAAAATCAAATCTGATGTTTTTTAATTTTTATTTGGTGTGCGTTGGAAGAGGGGTAGTCTTATACGGCGAGTATAGCCCAAACCCTATAATTTAACAGGAAATGTAGGGGGTCGTCTTATACGCCCAGTCATTTTATACGCCAGAAAATATGGTAAATCCACATTAAACTGCAGCTCCCATTTGGACATAATCATATTAAATTATGATGTACAATCAAAATGAGTGAAAGAAGAGCCAAGAAAAGACATGAGGTACTATTATTCATTCTCCTCAAAGTTTATGTAACTAGAAACTGAGTCCAAAATCTGACATAGAAACCGGGTCCAAAATCTGACATAATATTTTACTTGAAACTTAAACTTATGCGGGCTTAAAATCTGAAATGATTTTTATAACTGTCTTAAATAAGCATAAGTGTTTATTTAAAAATATTGGTCTTACATAACATTTATGTGTATAAACAAATCAGCCAGTGTATTTTGTATTTTCCTGCAAACTTCCCAATTTGACTATCTTCGGAAATAGTAGGTTTGGCACTCTTAGAATTTTTACTCGTGATAGCTGTGAACTCTGGAAATTATAAATTCAGCCTATTACATGAATACTAGTTGGAGAAGAATGTTTCATTTAACTCATGCTACAGAATTTTCTTTTATTTGGTAAATTTACACAGATTGTCCATCTCACATACATGACTCTGAGCAGCATACAATGTTAAAAATCACAAAATATATAAGAAAGTAACCAAAGATGTAGCAAAAAACCTAAAAACTTTAAAAACAATAAAAACCATAAAAATTATTTAACTTGTGGGGTAACACTTATTACTAATTATACAGCCAGTTCACAGACTCTGTGCCAATGTTACTGGATCCCAAGGCCAAAGGCAAAGCCATGTTTTCAGACCCTTCGGGAATGTTGGTGCCAATCTGATCTCAGCGGGAGTAATGTTCCAAAGGGTGGCAGAAAAGTCTCTCCTGGGTCTTGTCAAAATTACATTCCTTTGTGGGTGGAACCCACAATATGCCCTTCCTGTGAGATCAGATAGATGTGCTTGGCGAGGCAGTTCCCTCAAACAATCCACTTCCAAGAATACATCCATCCATTCCACCGTATAACTCTAGATTTTGATATTCCCAGGTTTTATCTGGAATTCACACACTATATTATTCTTAACTGTAATTCAACTTTTCATTGTAATATACCATTGTCAACCAAGAATAAAAAGATACACTGAAGCTGAGCTTCTTTGCTGGTAATACATGGGCACAATTGTGCAGTTTACTTTCCAGTAGTATAGAAAAGGCTTGCAGCTGATCCTTTCTGATTTCACAATCTGGCCCATAGCCCTGGTATTCCCTGGTGATTCCCCATTGAAATACAAACCATGCTTAACCTTGTTTAACTCCAAATCTACACACTTGCTGAAAGCTAAAAATTAAAAGGAGTATATGGGTGTGCGTGTGTGTATATATACTGTATATATATACACATACAAACATATCAATAGAATAGGATATCAGAGTGGGAAGGGACCTTGGAGGTCTTCTAGTCCAACCCCCTACTCAAGCAGGAGACCCTATACCATTTCAGACAGGTGGCTGTCCAGAACTTCTAAAGGCAAGCCATTCCACTGGTAGATTGTTCTGTCAGGAAATTTTTCCTTAAGTTATAGGTTGAATCTCTCCTTGATTAGTTTCCATCCATTGTTTCTTGTCTTGCCTTCTGGTGCTTTGGGAAATAGGTTGACCCCTCCCCCCTTATCTGTGGCAGCCCTTTAAATATTGGAATACTGCTATCATGTCTCCCCTGGCCCTTCTTTTCACTAGACTTACCACATGAAATTCCTACAACCATTCATCATGTTTTAGTCTCCAGACCCCTAATCATTTTTGTTGCTCTTCTCTGCACTTTTTCAAAAGTCTCAACCTCTTTTTTTATAATGTGATGACCAAAACTGTGATGCAGTATTCTAGGTGTGGTCTTACTAAGGTTTTGTAAAGCGGTACTAGTACCTCATGTGATCTTGATTTTATCTCTCTGTTAATGCATCCTAAGATTGCACTGGCTTTTTTGGCTGCTATCACACACTGCTGGCTCATATTTAAATGATTGTCCACTAGGACTCCAAGACCCCTCTCGCAGTTACTGCTATTGAATCAGGTTTCACCTAATTTGTACTTGTGCAGTTGTTGTTTTTTTCTTTTCTCTAAACTGAATTTCATTTTGTTAGATAGGGCCCATTGTTCAAGTCTGTTGAAATCCATAAGGATCTTCTGCAGTACTGGCTAGTTCTGCCAGCTTAGTGTCATCTACAAATTTGATGAGTTCTCTTTCTATTCCCTCATTTAATTTAAATTTAAAAAATATTGAAGAATATTGGGCCTAAAATAGAACCTTGGGATACCCCACTGCTTACTTCCCTCCATGTAGTTGTAGTACCATTAAGGACCACATGTTGAGTGCAGCTTATTAAAGGTAAAGGTTCCCCCGCACATGCGTGCTAGTCGTTTCCGACTCTAGGGGCCGGTGCTCATCTCCGTTTCAAAGCCGAAGAGCCAGCGCTTGTCCGAGGACGTCTCCATGGCCATGTGGCCGGCATGACTAGATGCCAAAGGCGCACGGAACGCTGTTACCTTCCCACCGTAGTGGTCCCTATTTTTCTACTTGCATTTTTATGTGCTTGCCACTTACAAATATACCTGGTGATGATATTGTCTAATCCACATTTTTCTAGGTTACCAAGAAGTAGCTTGTGGTCTACTTTGTCAAATGCCTTACTGAAATCCAAGTATACTATGTCCAGAGCATTTCACTGGTCTACTAATTTAGTCACTTTGTCAAAGAATGAAATAAGATTGATTTGGCATGCTCTGCTTTTGACAAACCCACGCTGGCTTCTTGTTGTAACTTTATTTGCTTCTAGGTGTTTTTTGATTGTCTTTCCAGGATCTTCCCAAGTACTGATGTCAGGCTGATTGGTCTGTAGAAACCTGTGTTTGTTCCCCCCCCACCCCCCTTTTCTTTTTTTTAAGATGGGAACCACATCAACTCTTTTCCAGTCCTCAGGTAGTTCCCCGGTGCTCCAAAATCTTTGAAAGATATTGTACAAGGGTTCTGAGATAACATCTGCCAGCTCCTTCAGAACTCTGGGATGTAATTTGTCAGGTCCTGGTGATTTGAAAAGATCAGACGTGTTCTCTTACCATTTTCTTGCTTAGTTTAATTTTTATTTCTAGTCTGTCTTTTACGGTTGTTTTTGATAGGTTATGTTTTCTAGTAGATTATATCCCTGTTTAAAACAAGACGACTTCCAATTCTAAACTTGCAATTGCAAAAAAAAAAAAACCTCACTAAACCTTAAAGAAATCAGGAAGAAGTTTCTTCTTGGAAACCAGATTCAGATTGCTTCTGGATTTTATGAAAATATGTGGAGCTCCCAGACTTCATGAGAACAAGCTTGACACTCAATTTCCAATGTTCAGTTTCCATGGAAGCAACGGAATAATTTGGAGTGCAGAGGGGAGAGAAAAAAGAAACAGCAGAAATGATACATATCTTGATATACTTTTGATAAAGAAATTTCTGAATAACGCTGTTTGGGGATTGAACAATTTAGAACTTGGCAATTAGGATAATGAATGAATCAAAGATAATTATACTGAAAGGGCATGTTCTGCTTTTGGTCTTTGTGATCTTAAATCTCATTTTAATCTAGCGAGAGTACAAGGAAGGAAGAACCATACGGCAGCCTAATTCAATTCCCTTTCCAGCATATTCGAAATATTAACATGATGAAATGAGTATCTGAACTATGCAATGTCATTATAGTATATAACAGAATTAGAATTTTGAAAACTGATTTTATGTTTAAATATGTTGACTCTTTCCTAAAAACATAGGATATAATGTGTACAGTACACTATTATGTCTCATTAATTTCAACATGTGTTGATATACTTCACTTAAGAATGCCTGCAATCTAACTCGGCTTTACTTTCATTTTTAATGAACCATTTCAACAACTCGCTGACAATCTCTGAACTTTTTTTCTACTTCAGTTTTATCCAAAAAATAAAATAAAATGGTTCAATGACATAGCTCAACATAGACTCAATTTCGGTGACTTTGGGCCATTTTCTCTTAGCCATACCCACCTCACAGAGTTGTTGTGGGGAAAACAGGAGGGAAAAGGACTCTTAAATATGCTCGATGTATTTTTAAAAAGTAAAGGTAGAATATAAATAAACAATTGAATAAAAATAAATAAGCGCTATCCCAATGGATGAATATTCCATTTGAATTAATGGTAGATGAGAAAAAATGTTTTATCTGTGACATGGTCACTTAAAAATTTCTTATCAACTGATCATTTCAGAAAACAGTATTTAAACAACCAATTCACACATTTGGTATGTTTTATTTCTAAATAAATAAAACATACATTATATAACAGGGGTCCCTAAACTGTTGGCCACCGGGCCCTGGGAATAGCTGATGAGCCCTGCCCCACTCACGGTAGCATCGCTGTGCAAGCGCCAGTGGCCCTTTTGCGCCAGCGTGTGGGTGCCAGAGCACAGGCTGTTTGCACATGTGCATGGGTGCCAGTGCGCATGCTATGGGTGTGCATGGCCCACTTGAGCATGTGTGTCCATACTAGCGCTGCCATTGTGCACATACCTGTTTGCACATGTGCACGCAGCTGTGCACGCACACATTGCTCTGCTGCTCCCTTTCCTTCTGGGCCACCAAGTCAGAAAGGTTGGAGAACTCTGCTATACAATACGTAAATAAAAAGCTAAAATATTTTAAAGTATTCATCATTGACATATCTTGCCCATCTTCTTGGAATTCAAGATGGCTTTTGTGTGGATCACTCATTATTTTATCTCCACGGTGATTCTATTGCATAACTAGCTAAAAGAGAGATAACTGAAGCAGAGTGTTGTGATTCAGGGTCAGCCTGTGGGTTCGGCAGTTGGGTCGGATGACTCAGACGAGGGGGAGGAGGGGGGTGTTGAAGAAGAACTTGCTGATGATGGCTTGGAGGCTCCGCAGAGCCCCCAGCCAGGCCCCTCTTACTTGGTGGAGACCCAGCTGTGTGAGCCCGACAGTGTGGATGAAGATGACCCACAGCTGGCCCTGTTCAAGGACGCCCGACGCAGGAGGCAGTCAAGTAGGAGCAAGCAGAGAAAGGCTGTGGGACTTCTCGGAAGGAGGCAAAGAGAGGCCACGCCCTGAACTCTTATAAAGGGAGTGTTTGGGGGAGGACTGGTTTGCTGAAAGCAACCGCTCCGATAGAGGATCAAAGCTCCGGTATCTTGTTTCATGTTTTGTTTGTTTGTGTAATAAATTTGGCAGACGTATTCCAGCCTCTGCCGTTTGTACAGGGGTTGCCTTTCTGCAAGGCCGGTAGCAGGCTGGTACAGAACACAGAGAAACCAACAAATCCCATATAAAACATTTTACACAAACTTAAATGAAGACCGTGGAACCACGTGATAGGACATATAGGTAGAAAACTAGCAAATGGTATCCACAAAGACCACTTACAACCAAAGAACACAACATGACATTACCAAGTTCCCTCCAATCAACACCCAAGGTCATACAGTAGTTTTAACCGAGAAGCAGTATGTAGTCCATGACTTATGACCATAATGCAGCCTGTCCATTACAGTTGCAAGCTGTGATAGTTGTAAATAGGGGCATTATGTTACTGACCTGATTTTATCTTTTTTTGCAGTCGTTAAGCCAATCACCATGGTCATTAAGTGAATCCGTCATCATTAAGCGAATACCATAGTTAGTAAGCGAAGCCATTGTTTGCTCTGGGGTGTTCTGCAAAAAAAAAGGAAGTAAATGCTGGTTTTCGGCAAAAATGTGGTAAATCGCAGCCATGTAAACTGCAGATATTGCAAACAGCTATAAATATGGGCTGCCAGCTAAGTGCCTGAAGTGTGGCCATGGGGAGATGGCTGCTGGAACTTCAAACATTCACTAAGCAACTTGGTAAGGCTACACTTGGAATACTGCATCCAGTTTTGCTCACCACGATGTAAAAAAGATGTTGAGACTCTAGAAAGAGTACAGAGAAGAGCAACAAAGATGATTGGGGGACTGGAGACTAAAACATATAAGGAACAGCTGCTGGAATTGGGTATGTCTAGTTTAATGAAGAGAAGGGCGAGGGGGGACATGATAGCAGTGTTTCAGGGGCTGCCACAAAGAGGAGGGACTCAAGCTATTCTCCAAAGCACCCAAAGGCAGGACAAGAAGCAATGGATGGAAACTAATCAAGGAGAGAAGTAACCTAGAACTAAGGTGAAACTACCTGACAGTTAGAACAATTAATCAGTGGAACAACCTGCCTCCAGAAGCGGTGAATGCTCCAACACTGGAAGTTTTTAAGAAGAGACTGGACAGCAATTTGTCTGAAATGGTATAGGGTTTCCTGCCTGAGCAGGGGGTTAGACTAGATGACCTCCAAGGTCCCTTCCAACTTTTTTTTTATTATTATTATTATTATTATTATTATTATTATTATTATTATTATTATTATTATTATTATTATTATTATTTACCCCTATGCCTCTGCAAAATGTGGGTACCGAAAGCTAGAATATTTTGACTCTCCTCTTTAACATTTACATGAGACCACTTGCGTATCATTTGATCTCAAGGGGTACAGTATCATTAGTATGTTGATGACAACCTGGCAGACAGCTTATATTATTGTAGTGTTGACCCAGTGTCTAGAGACACTGTGAAGGTCTGAATAGGGAGGATCTAGATCCAATTCAACCTTAGCAAGATGAAATATTTTGGGGGGGGGGTTTGGCTCCCCAGGCTTCAGTGATATGTGATCCAACTCTTGAATGAGTTGCACTTTCCTGAAGAGGGCTAGAATGTAATTTGGGAGTTTTCCTGCATTTCTTGGTTGAGGAGCAGATGGCCAATGTGTCTAAAGAGGCCTTTGCACAGTTTTATCTTGTGTATCAAATGGACTGCCATTGAAAACCATTTAGAAGTTACAGCTGGTCCAGAATGGGGGATACACAGGGCTTTTTTTGTCATAGAATGCTCAGAACGGAGTTCTGGCATCTTTTTTGGATAGAACCTTGTAGGGTAGGCAAGGCGGGCGGGCTGTATGACATGTGTGAGTTCCGGCACCTTTTTCTTTTACAAAAAAAGCACTGGGGATACAGGACTTTGGTTTGCCTGTATTATGCCGCTCTTGTGTGAGCTGCGCTGCCTCTTAATTTTTTTTTCTGGATGCAATTCAAAGTGCTAGTTGTCACCTTCTATCAACACTAGCTACAATTATAAAATATTGCTGTTGGCTCCTGATTCCCTGAGCCAATCCAGAAGGTGTTCTGTACGAGCCTACTACCGGCCCTGCAGAAAAGGCAGGGACAACCCCTTTACAAGAAGGCAAGAGGCTGGAACTAAGCCTGCCAAATTTATGGACACAAAAGCAAACAGAGCAAAACAAAACACGAACCATGAAACAGGAGCTATTCAAACGGTTGCCTTCAGCAAACCAGCCCTCCCACACATTCCCCTTTTAAACAGTTCAAGGTGTGGCTTCTCTCTGCCTCCTTCTGAGGTGCCCCATTGCCTTCCTCTGTTTACTCCTGCTTGACTGCCTCCTGCATCGGGCGTCCTTGAACAGGGCCAGCTGTGGGTCATCTTCATCCACGCTGTCAGGCTCACACAGCTGGGTCTGCGTCATAACCAGATGGGAGGGGCCTGGCTGAGGGCTCTGCGGAGCCTCAAGGCTATCCTCATCAAGCTCTCCAACACCCCCCTCCTCCTCCTCTGAATCGTCTGACCCAACTGCCGAACCCACAGGCTGACCCTGAATCACAACAGAAGGTATTGAAGCACCCTAGAGTTCTAGGAGAAGAATGGATGCGAGGATCTCCAACCTAATCCTACCACGGTTCTTCTATACATGCAACCAAGGCTGTCTCCATATTAAATCCCCACTTTAAAACTGTCTGAAACAGGTCTAGATAATTTCTTCCTCCAGGGTCTTTTGCAACTGGGATTTGACTGATTTTTCAACAGCTGAACACACCACCTTCTCCTTCAAAGAGACTGCTAACACATGTGCTCAGCTGCAAATCAGCTCCCAGGGAGAGGAGTGAACTTAATCCAACAAACAGGTGGCCAAAATAATAATGCAGAGAACCATTTTGTCAAATATCTCCTCAAATTCAATCAGAAGACTAGCCCCAAGCACATCTGGCACACCTGCCCAGTCAGAGCCCAACATAGCATAGAGCTGAGTGACTACATCCACTAGATAGCAAAAATATTTCTCACAGCAGTTCTGGAGATGATCCAGTGGTCTGTCCCTGACATTCTGACTTACCGTATATCCTATGTGAGGCCTAATAATCAAAGACTTAATTTTAAACCATATTAACTGCTACCTATAGAACTCTCCAACCCAGCCATGCACATAGCTGACATAATAAAACAGGCATGTCAAACTGCCGGCCCATGGGCCGGATGCATCATGCCGAAACTGTGCTCACCCCATTGCTAGCAATGGGAAAAAAGTCGCAATACGTTGCACGACATCACGTGACGTCGTGAGTTTGACATGCCTGTAATAGAAGGATATATACAACTTTGTCAACCAACAAACCACCCTGTCCTACAACCAATAAACCTCACTGTCTTATACTTCTTGCCTCAATGAAGTTATCTAATATAATTAAATGCTTGCTAGCAAAATAGAGCCCAGAGAACTCTAACATTTTAACTTCAAGTTACCCAGTGAGCATCCATGGCTAAGAGTGGACTTGAGTCTAGGACTCATGAATGAAGGCAAATATACACTTCCCAGGATAATGTTGCAGGACCCAATCTGGGTCAGTTACTAGGATTAGAGGTTTAGTCTTCTGAGCTTTCGGGCACATGCTGGAACCCATCTTCAGGGAACTTCTCTCTCACCAAAACATGTCATTAAGTCTAGGACTCCCAGGTCCTAGTCCAGTATCTCTATCCATACTGTCTCATCCGTAATTCATCATCAAATATGTAATAGCTGTGCATTTCTTAACGATCTTTTGTGCTGAAGTAGGCCAGTTGTGGCTATTAGATACTTGAGTCCACTTCAGAAATTCACAGGCTATGATTCAATTTAATTATTATAAGCTTTTATCTAGAGTTTTTATTCCATACTATTTCCCAAATGTGTTTGGACAAGACTGGGCCATTTTTTTTTAGCTAAGTCACTGCACTTTTAAAAATGCATTATTTTGCTGTTAGAGAACCAAAGGATTGTGTCCAGATGTGATGACGTCAACACAGGGCAGGTTTAAAATTATATTGGGTTGGGGATTCGGATTATTTTTTTTTAAGTAACTGTGTAAAAACATTCAGAGGTCTGATGCACCTATCTTGAAGAAAATTACAGAGCGAGTTTACTGCTGAATTTTAGTGGCATAAGCAAGGGTTCTGAGAGAGCTATAGAATCACAAGAAGTTATAGATTGTCCACTCCTGGTATTAGTGCTCCACGTCTCTGGTTCATGCACTTCGGCCACCATTGACCTCTATCTGAACATAGATCACAGCATCTATAAATGTTCTCGTGAACTGCCTGTGACCCAAGCAAATGAAGAAGCCTATGCCTCAAACATGTTTTAAGTGGAACATAGGGTATAGATCCATTGATTTGAAATTGGTATTTATATCATTCCTCCATGAGTAAGAAGCATTAATGATACAGTATGCAAAATGATATAATTTGTTTTGAGCATAACATTTTACAAAGCTTTCTATTTCAAGTACTATACAAAAATTGCTCCCAGACCATGAGATGTACTGTTTTGAGCATTTTAGAAATATTTCAAGCTCAAAACAGCACTGTTTCATGCTCTGGGTACTCAAAAACAGCTCACAAAGCAGCCTATTTTCAAATCTAAACTGTAAGCTTTGAGCTATTTCATGCTTGAAACATTTTGCATACCCATACAACATACAAATGTTTCATGCTTGAAACATTTTGCATTTTGAAACATTTTGTATACTTAAGAGAAACAAGAGGAAAGATATGAAGGAATAACAGTCTGGTAATGAATAAGCAATAACATTTTGGCTAAACTTACATATCAAAATAATAGGTTTTTTTTAATGACAGGACATTACAACCTAGGATAAATATAAAAGCTGGAAAAGGGACAATTTATCAAGGTAGAATACCCTGAGATAGTAAATATTTATAGAAAGGACATTGGAAACTTAAAGGTCAGAACCAATTAAAGTTGGTGAGAGGTTAAAAACAGCAAAAAGAGCTTCTTTAGGTCTGTTCAAAATAAAAGGAAAAGAAAATATCTGTCCATCAGCTGGTAGCAAAAACAAAGGTAATGGATAGAAAGGAAAGGTAGAACTGTTCAAAAGTATTCTGGTCCAGTGTTCTCCAACAAGAGGGAATGTGTTCTACTGGGTAATTGTGAAAAGTAGGACAGAGGAACAAACTGAAAAGTTACCAAGAAAAATGAAATGGCTATTTACGTCCAATGACTTTAAATTTTAAGATGAACTTCATCCTCGTGTATTGAATGTCCTCCTTGATGTACTGGCCAAAACGTTTATGATCTTTGAATAATCTCCAGAAGGAGGAGGAGGAGGTGGAGGAGGAGGAACAATTGTAGGAGAGCAAATATCCCTATCTTCAAAAAGGGGAAAGAAGAGGATTCAGCAATCCTCTTCACTTCGATATCAACACATGGGAAAATTCTAAAGAAGGTCATAAGTTGATGGATCCATGAACACTTTGCAAATAATGTAGCCAAAAGCCACACTGACAGATTTTTGCCATAACTTTTTGACTGAATAGCTTCCTTAGTATAATGGAAGAAATGCTGCGAACACATCTTGATTTCATTTAATACAATGACATAGGATAGCACTATAACTAAGGAGGAGCAAAGCAGAATTAGTACTGAAAGAACAAATTTTGTTTTTAACTTTGATGTACATCACCCAGTGTCACTTGATTGTTAGATGGGGCGGGGAGTATGTAAACATGATGAATAAATAAATAAAATCAAACTGGATGGTGATATTAAATAGAGAGGCATGAGGTTCACTCTAGAGTCTTGGACCGAACATTTTTGTTTTTGATTTGAATGAAGAAATATTTGTTAAACCTGTAGATGACACAATACAGGGTCATTTGTTACAATACAATTCTTGCAAACAGAAATAAAATTCAAAACAATTTTGAACAGTTAGACAAATGGGCTGAAATAACAGTATGAAATACACAACAGTGAAGTGCAGAGTTGTGCTCTTAGGAAACAACCCTCTAATGTGAAACACAGAATACGGGATATTTGGGTTGGCAAAAACACTTGTGAAAACGATCTTGGAATAGTAATTGATTTCACACTGAATATGTATCAGCAGCGATGTGGCTGCAAAACAAGCAAAAACTATTTTAGACACCATTAACTACAGTTTCTAAAACATGGGGCAATAATTACTCCATTTTATTTTACATTGTTCATATCTTATCTTGAACAGTAGGTTCTGTTCTGGGCATTACAATTTAAGAATTCAGAAAAGTGGTAATAGGACTAAAAGAGAAAGACAGCAAGGATGAGCAAGGGATTAGAAAAGCTTTCTGAAGAGAGATGAAAGGATCTGAAAAGTGTTTAGTCTTGAGAAGACTGAAACAGCATATGACAGCATTCTTCAAAAATGTTACCTTGAAAAACTTAAAATTTGTTTATCTTCTCAAAAGGCAGGAATCAAAATACAGGTAGTCCTTGACTTATAACCATTTGATCATCAACCCAGGGCCTCCTTCACTACCAGAGCCATCACATGCTCCAAATAACAGCTGCAATGGGGAGAGCAGAGACTGGTGAGCACCTCACTTAAATGACCACAATGTCATATCATCATAATTCTGGGCTCCACTATGGTTGTAAGTCAAGGACTACTTGTAATAGAGAATATTACAAAAAAGATAGATTCCACTTATCTTGGCAAAAGCTCCCAGACATAGAGAACATTTTAACAATGGAACTACAGTAATTACTCAGAAAGGTGCTAATTACCAGGAGAGTGAGTGGCAATGATGTCCATGAATCCAGAGTGGGAGTAAAAAAAGTAAACATGATGATCGCAGGAGTGCAGTTGAAACCCTAGTTTTTTGCATGCATGTACAAAAAAAAGAATGGGACCCTGTTGCCACTATAACCACCATCTTGACTTTCTTTACTGCATGTCACAGACACCATTGGGTATGGTGTTCTCTTTGCTGGATGTACTGTATTCCGTTTGACAGTAAACAATTATCTGTTGGGGATACTTTAGTTAGCATGCTTGTATAGGGCAAGAGGTGATGCTCAATGGCTCTTGCCATCTCCATAATTGTGTGAAGCACATGTATCGTACCACCAATATAGGATGCTGTGGAAGCTAAGAGCTAGTATCTGGAGCCCATTAGGAATGGATAACAAAAAATAACCTCATATTAAACTGTACCAAGATGAAATTGCTGGTGATCATAAGCTTCTAGGCAAGTCATGACTAACAGATCTAGTGACTGCTCTAAACGAAGCTATAGTCTCCTTGAAGAAATTAGTCTGTGATCAACTAGTCCTACTGGAATTGCAACAACTACCAGAGTAGCACAAGGAAGCTATATCCAGAGAGACTTTTGCCCAGCTTCAGGTTAGTTACAACCTATAACTGGAAAGGAAGATCTTGAGATATTTGTTTGTTAAATTTATTTGCCACCCATCTTGCCATGGGGCTACTCTGGGCGGCTTACAACAATAAAACAAAAAACAAAATGATAAAACAATGTAACAATAACAATAGAAAGGATTGAAACAATAAAAATAAACAGTGCAAGTACAGTAATATGAAATTAAAAAGATGAGTGGAAGGGGAACAAGAAGCGCAGAGGGGAAGATGGGACAAGCAAATTAGTCTAGCAATCCCACCTCCAGTGATGTACTCCCCTATTGCAGGGCTTTTCAACCTTTTCACCCATTGTACCACTTTTAGGATAAGGCAATATCCGAGTACCACCAGTCACCCAGCAAGGTGTCAAAAACTTGACCAAAAAAAATAGGGAAAAAAATGATAAAGTACAAGTAGTCCTCGACTTACAACAATTCGCTTAGTGACTATTTGAAGTTACAATGGCACTGAAAAGTGAATTATGACCATTTTTCACACTTATGACTGTTGCAGCATCCCCAGGGTCATGTGATTTACATTCGGATGCTTGGCAACTGATTCATACTTATAACATTCAGTGTCCCAGGGTCATGTGATCAATGGCCAGGTCATCACTCAGATTGTGGGGTGCCTGTTGGGGGGGATCCATGGGTCTCTGGTGGAGGGGAGTGGGACTGGGATGGGTGCCTTCCCTCTCTCTCATTATCCCTTCCTTCCTTCTTCCCTCTCTCCCATTATCCCTTCCTTCTACTGCTAAGCTTGTAAGCCGCCCTGAGTCTTCAGAGAAGGGCGGGATATAAATGGAATTAAAATAAAATAAAATAAAAAAATTTCTTTTTTTCCTTTCCTTCTCTCCTTCTTTGTCCCTTCCTTCCTTCCTTCCTTCCTTCCCTCCCTCCCTCCCTCCCTCCCTCCCTCCCATTGTCCTGTGCTATGCCGCCCAGATCCCAGCCTGGTTTTGGCAGGTTGCGGTACATTCTCATCCACAAGGAGTGGCTGGGCAAAGTAAAACCACTGACATCACGGCCCTGCCTGTGCATGCACAAAGGCAGAGGAGAGCACATGCGCCTCAGCCTCTGCGTGCGCACAAAGGCAGGGTGGGGATGTCACCGGTTTACCTCCTGTTTTCAGGCACGTACATTACAAAATGGCTACTTCTCCCAGTCATTTTTCCCCTACCAGAGCCCAGCGTTTGAGCCAGGTTCCCCAATCCTCTCTATGTGCATCGTTCTTCCCATAGCTCTCCCCAGCACTGTCAAGAGATACCCATTTCTGGCCACATTGCTACTGTTCTTAAGTTACATTTGCACTCGCCGAAGGAAGAGTGATGCTTTTCTCCCTCCTCCAAAGGAAACAAACCCGCATCGCCACCAAGTCACACTTCCTTTGGGCCAAGTAATCTCTGGGCCCAACTTTGAGACTGTTTTAGCCTGAAGCAGAGTCGGAGAGCTGCGTCACTCTCACCATTTGGATTCTACTTTTACGCCCTGGGCGCAGCTTGCCTTTCAAACCTCTGATATATAACAGAAGGGGAAATGCGCTGTAAAGGCGCGTCTCGCAGTCTTTCCCAAGTGACGCCTGCGCTCCACTGCTGCAGAAAAAGAAGCACTGCACTTCCCACCAGTGCAGGCAGCCCGGGTCCTGTGAGTGGACGAGTGGGAATGAAGCAGCCCTCGGGTCTGTGCTGCAGAAAATCTGCAAGCGCCAGTGTCGCCTGGGCTTCTGCCTAGCTCACTTGCTTGCAGAAAAGAGGCTGCTTGCTAAATGAGCTGGGCAGCAGCCCGGGATCAGCGTTTCTGAGCGAGATTTCTAAGTGCAACTCAGCTGATCCCGGGCTCCTGCCCAGCTCACTTGCTTGCAGAAAAGAGGCTGCTTGCTAAATGAGCTGGGCAGCAGCCCGGGATCAGCATTTCTGAGCGGGATTTCTAAGCACGACTCAGCTGATCCCGGGCTCCTGCCTGGCTCACTTGCTTGTGGAAAAGAGGCTGCTTGCTAAGCGAGCCCAGGATCAGCTGAGTCGCACTCAGAAATCATGCTCAGAAATGCTGATTGGGGCTCCTGCCTGGCTCACTTGCTTGCGGAAAATAAGCTGCTTGCTAAGTGAGCTGGGCAGGAGTGATGCCGCATACCACCAGCCAGGTGCTCGCATACCACTAGTGGTACACGTACCACCAGTTGAAAAGCCCTGCCCTATTGGGTCCCAGGCCAACTGTTAGAGCCAAGTCTTCAGGCCCTTGCAGAGTGTTAGTAGGTGGGGGCAAAACTTACCCCAGGGGCAGGATGCTCCAGAGAGCTGGAGCTACAACAGAGAAGGCTCTTCTCCTGGATCCCTCCAGTCAGAGATCCTCAAGAGGCCTCCTCTGTCAGCATGAGTAGGGCAAGCTTGTCTTAGCAGGACGAGAGGGTTCATCAGATAGTCTGGACCTATGCCATGGAGGACTGTAAAGGTCATAACCCACACCTTGAACTGCACCCAGAAGCAAACTGCCAACCACTGCAAAGCAGTGATGTAACATGGATCGTTCTATGCCCCCCCAAACACTGTTCATGCTGACACACTTTGTACCAGCTGAAACTTCCAAATGCATTTCAAGGGTAGCCCCATGTAAAGCACACTGCGGTAATCCAGATGAGATGACTAGGGCTTGAATGACCAAGTGCAAGTAGTCCTGAACAAGGAAAGGCCACAGTTGGTGTATAAACCAAAGCTGTGCAAAGGCTCTCCTACAGTCATGCTCGCCATCTGATTTTGGAGCAGGAGTTGTAAGTCCAGAGAACTCCTAAGTTGTGAACTGGGCCTGTACATGGTAGTGCAACCCCATCCAGAACTAAACATGTCAGAACAGATCTTGAAATTCCATGCACCCAAAGCTACTTGGTCTTGCCAGTGTTCAGTTATAGCCCACAGACCCCCATCCAGGCCCCTACAGCCACCACCAACCATGAGAGGGTAGCAACAGCATCACTCAGTCACCAGATGTGGAGATGTAAAGTTGAGTATCATCAGCATATTGATAATATTTCAACCCATGATGACGACCCATGATCTCACCCAGCGGCTTCATGTAGATATTGAAGAGTGGAGAGAATACCAAGCCCTGCAGTATGCTCTCAGAGAGCACCACTCTCTATCAATATCAATTGGGAATGGCCTTCACATCTAATTTCCATTAAATACCACTTTACAATATCTCAGTAAGATCACGCTTGGAATACTGCATCCAGTTTTAGATGTTAGATGTTGGGACTCTGGAAAGAGTGCAGAGAAGAGCAACAAAGATGATCAGGGGACTGGAGGCTAAAACATATAAAGAATGGCTGGAATTGGGTATGTCTAGTTTAATGAAGAGAAGGACGAGGGGTGACATGATAGCAGTGTTCCAATATCTCAGGGGCTGCCACAAAGAAGAGGGAGCCAAGCTATTCTCCAAAGTACCTGAAGGCAGGACAAGAAGCAATGAAACTAATCAAGGAGAGGAGCAATCTGGAACTAAGAAGAAATTTCCTGACAGTTAGAACAATTAATCAGTGGAACAACCTGCCTCCAAAAGTTGTGAGTGCTCCAAAACTGGAATTTTTAAAGAAGAGATTGACAACCATTTGTCTGAAATGGTGTAGAGCTTCCTGCCTGAGCAGGGGGTTGGACTGGAAGACCTCCAAGGTCCTTTCCATCATTCTGTTATTTTATTATTCTGTTTAGTTACAATGGCACTGAAAAAAGTGAGTTATGACCATTTCTTCACACCGATTTACATTTGGATGCTTGACAACTGGTTCATATTTATGATTGTTACAGTGTCCCGGGGTCATGTGCCCATCTTTTGCAACCTTCTGACAAGTAAAGTCAATTGGGAACCAGATTCACCTAACAGCCATGTTACTAATTTAACAGCTGCAATAAATAATACACTTGACAAATGTGGCAAGAAAAATCATAAAATGGGACAAAACTCACTTAGCAAATTTCTCACTTAGCAATACAAATTCTGGGGTCAATTATGGCCGTAAGTCAAGGACTACCTGTATCTCTGTTCTCAACATCACACCAAACTACAGTTGCTGATTACTCTAAAGAAAATTTTGCTAGTTAATTGTTATGAAACCAGCATAGTTTGAAGCATACTTAACCATCAAAGTTTTTAACCAAAAGCTTCACTCAAATCTATAATACAATTATAACCTATCCCCTGGCTAAATTACATCTTTGTTTTTTAAAAATGTTTTCCTTGTCTTAATCATGCTTTTATAGTTATATTATGCAGAAATGCTCTGATATTTTGCAGCACAACCTATATCATTCAAAAGCTAATCTTGAGTTTATTTACAAATTGTTGTACCTAAGATTTCAACATATTGGTGAGTAATTAACACAAATATTTACCTTACACTGAATGTATTTTTAAACTACTGGGCTATATAAACTGGCATGGGGGAGATTGATTGGTTTCACGCACTGCTTAACTGTGATTTACTGAATAAGTAATAATTGATTGAATTTGTTCAGCACACTGCCCCACAGACAATGGTTAAGAAATGTAAACCTCTAAGCTTTGACTTTGCACGTCACAAATAGTTAAAACTAAGCAGGTTTCATATGATTTAATGTGATTAAAGGATTCTGTTATTGAAAATTAATATTCAGAAGTCTTAGGCCTTCTAAAATTATAGTTTGAAGGAATCAATGCAGAGGCACAAATAAGATGTCAGTCTGTATAGGAGTAAGAGCTGAGTTGCTGACTGAGTATCATCTGCTACCACCACAATTAATGGTGGTCACCCCAGGTGACACCTCATCTAAGAATCTCATGGCAGCCCATGAAACCTAACAAAGTCCTTGCAGGATTCTTAAATGTTAAAGGACATCTGTTCAACACAAACTAGTGCACCACAAGAGTTGTGGTGGCACAGTGGTTAGAACACAGTACAGGTAGTCCTCGACAGTTCATTTAGTGACTGTTCAAAGTTACAACGGCACTGAAAAAAGTGACCTTTGCAGCATCCCCAAAATCATGTGATCAAAATTGAAATGCTTTGGCAACTGGTTCATACTTATTATGACCATTGCTGTATCCTAAGGTCATCTGATCACCTTTTGTGACCTTCTGATAAGCAAAGTCAATGGGGAAGCCAGATTCACTTAAGAACCGAGTTACTAACTTATCAACTGCAGGATTCACTTAACAACTGTGCAAGGAAGGTCGTAACATGGGGCAAAACTATTTAACAAATGTCTCCCTTAACAACAGAAATTGTCGCTGTAGGTCAAGGACTACCTGTACTGCAGGCTAATTCTGCCAACTGCCAGCAGTTCAATCTTGACTGGCTCAAGGTTGACTCAGCTTTCCATCCTTCTGAGGTCAGTAAAATGATGACCCAGATTGTTGGGGTCAATATGCTGACCCTGTAAAAACCACTTAGAGAGGGCTGTAAAGCACTGTGAAGCGGCATATAAGTCTAGGTGCTATTGCTATCTGTATGTCTCAAACTGACCAGCGAACTGATCCCAATAAAACCCTGACTGTGACCTGCAAACTCAAACCTTCGAGGTTTACATTTCTTAACCATGGTTTGTGGGGTAGTGTGCTGAACAAATCTAATCAAATGTCTTCCCCCACCACATAACACCACCCTTTAGAGCTCTGAATCCGAGGCTTCTGGAAGACCTAGCTTTATTTGGTCCCTGAACAGAATACATCTTTGTTGGGGAACTCTCAGCTTCCTCACTTTCTCCTTGGAAGGTGCAGAGAAGCTGCATCATTCTAGTCCCAGGTAAGGAGCCCACCCGGATGTCCCCGGACCAAGCCGGAGGACAGAGGCCTCTTTTGCGGGTGGCCGCCACTGCGCCAGCATTTCTCCACCCCTCCAAGTTTCCTCCTCCCCGCTTTCGTCCCCCCCCCCAAAAAGGCACCTCTTCGCCTTTCTCCAGATACCGCACAGCGCCCCACCATCAAGGAAGCGGCCGCCTCCCCCGTCGAGCAGCCACCCCCCCCCCGTCGCATCCCTATAGCTTTGCGGGAGGGGAGGGGGGAACGGGACGAAGCAGCAGGGGAAGCGGACCCCCAGCCCAAACCCGAAAGCCCGCAGACAGCAACCTACCCGCCTGCCTTTCCCTTCATGGCGTTAAGGGACCAGGATGCTTATTTGGTGATGTCTTCTCCGGGGAGAGCATTTGGCTTTTTTTTAAAAAAAAATTATTATTTTTAAAAGCCGGTCTCTCGAGGCGTCGGCAGCCAGAGTGGGCGTGACCCGCGGGGCGGGGGAGGAAGACGCCGCGCCCGGCGGGCGGGCAGGCAGGCAGGCAGGCAGGCAGGCGTGGGGGTGGAGGGCGCCGAGGGCGAGCTTGGTAGCAGGTTTCTCCTGGCTGGCTGGCCGGCCGCAGCCTTGTGGTCGCCCAGCAACCGCGCTTCCCTGCGAGCATCTCCCGGCGGCGGGCGGGAGCGCGAGAAGACACGCGTAGACGGCGCCTCCTGCCCAGAGCAGGCACGGGGCCGGTTGCCGGCGGCCTCGCTGACGTCCTCTCACCTTGGATCGGGCTCCCCCTGGTCCTCGTGCCCGGTCTCCCCAAAAGGAGCGAATGGCGGAGCCAGCTGGGGGATGCAGGGATGTGTGTGTGTGTGTGTGTGTATGTGTAGAGAGAGAGCTTGCCGCCTGGGAATAGGATGTCGGCGTCCTATCTTTGGATGCCGCAGCCCGAGGAACTGCGCAGTTCGGGAAGTTGAGAGGGAGAGTGGATGGGGGCTTCGGTTAGGTAGGGGTTCTGGTGGCCTATTTGCAGAGCTGGGAGGGGCGGGCCAATTTGCAAATCGTAGCCCACCGATTTCACCCCTCCTGCCCGGAAAGGATTGCCTGATTTGCAAAATGCGACGCCCCATCGTAGGGAGGGTGTGTAAAGTGTCACGGTGCAGGTGAAAAATGGGCAGGGGTTTAACTCAGGTTGGGACCCCCCCTCCTCCTTGGACCCTCCCCCCCCACTGTATTCGGATCCCTACTGTTCCTGGAGGTCTGTTCCAAAGACCTTATGGGCCACATTTCCCAGAGAGGGGAAAGAGGGACAGAGAGAGAGAGTGAGACTGCAAAAGGGAGGAGCAATTGCCTTCCCTTGGTAGTGGGTTAAGGAAAATGAGCATTTCAAGATTTAGCCAGGAAGGCCTCTGGTCTTTTGTTTGCTCTTGTCCCAGCATGGTTATTACTTTCAGAAGTATGATACTATAAGATTCAGTTCTGTAGGCCCAGGCCCATGCTGAATTCTGTATAGAAGGAGAGAGCAAATAAGAGATAGTGGCAAACATTTATTCTCAGCTATACACACCATGATGGAAACTGGTAGATGGGGAAATGCTTCTGTCTCTTGCTCAAGAGGAGAGCTTTACTCAGTCACCTGGCAACTTATTTGCAGACCCATGCCCCATGCCACCTAGCCAAACCCATCTGTCTATTAGGAAACATTCTCTCCAGGGAGATGAGTGAGGTTAAAAATGGTTGTTGATGATGGTTGTTGATGCTTTTCCACCTTTAACTGTAGAATAGTTGTTTGACCTCTAGAAATTGCTGAGATATTTTACAGTACTTGGCTTAAAAACAGTAATTGTGAGAGGGATCTTGGAGTCCTAGTGGATGATAACAGTGTGCAGCAGTGTGCAGCCGCCGCCAAAAAAGCTAATACAATCCTGGGTTGTATAAACAGGCATAGAATCAAGATCACGCAAAGCATTAGTACCGCTTTATAAAACCCTAGTAAGACCACACCTGGAATACTGCAGCCAATTTTTGTCATCATGTCACAAAAAAGATGTTGAGAGTTTGGAAAAAAATCAGAGAGGAGTAACTAAGATGATCAAAGGCCTGGAGACTTAAGACATATGAAGAACGGCTGTAGGACTTGGGTTTGGCTAGTCTAAAGAAAAGAAGAAATAGGGGAGATATGATAGCAGTATTTCAGTATTTGAGGGGCTGCCACAAAGAAGAGGGGGCCACATTATTCACCAAAGCATCAGAGGGCAGGACAAAAAAAGAATGGTTGGAAACTGATCAAAGAGAGAAGCAATCTGGAATTAAGGAGAAACTTCTTGACAGTGAGGACAATTAACCAGTGGAATAGCTTGCCTCCAGAAATCGACGTTCCATCACTGGGGATTTTTAAGAAGAGGCTAGAGTCATTTGTTTGAGGTGGTATAATTCTCCTGCTTGAGCAGGTGCCTGGACTAGAACAGGGCTTTTCAACCAGTGGTACGGATACCACCTGTGGTACATTGGCACCTGGCAGGTGGTACGCTACCATCCTAGAAAAGTGGTAGCGGGGGAGGGGAATGAGCTGAACCGGTGGCAGCACCGCACAAGCCAGAGCAAGAGACGGCTGGAGCTGCAGGGCTGTCAGGGCTCAGCGGAAGAGCCGGGATCAGCGCCAGGCTCCAATTGGAGCTCGGCACTGATCCTGGTGCTTCTGCTAAGCCCAGAAGAAGCGCCGATCAGCTGGAATGTTGCAGCATCTCCAGGGTCTTGTGATTTACATTCAGATGGACTGATTCATATTTATGACGGTCACAGTGTCCCAGGGTCATATGAAATGACCATAACCTGCTGCAACCACCCAGCAGAGGGGGGGGGAAATAAAAACCAAACACCCCCACCCCACCCCCACTGCCAATCCTCAATAGATATGCTCACAACAATGGAAATCTCGGACAGGACGAAGAGCGCCGCCGGGTGGGCAGGTAGGTGTCTTGCTCGGCTGTGGGGCACTTTTTTCAGTGCCACTGTAACTTCGAACAATCACCAAGCGAACTGTTGTAAGTTGAGGACTACCTGGACTTCATCACTTTTTTCCTTTTTTTTCTTTCTTGGTCATCAAGTTTTTGACACCTTGCTAGGCGACTGGTGGTACTCAGACATTGCCATATCCTAAAAGTGGTACAATGGGTGAAAAAGTTGAAAAGCCCTGGACTAGAAGACCTCCAAGCTCTATTCTATTTCTGGCCAGTATGGCAGAGTATGAAAAAAAAAACCAAGGGAACGGTTTGGTAGCAAGGGAGCTGGTAAGGTAGCTATCTAGCAATTGAACTCTGTTCTTTGGGAATCTCTTTATTTTCCATCCTCCTCAAAAATTTGAAACAAGCCAAGTTAAGAGAAAAGATTAGGGCTGAGGAAATGGATCTGATTGCGTCTATCAATTGGTCTCATTTGAGAAATATTTTCCCTACTCACATGTAGCTAAAATCTACCTTTCAATGATTGTCAGTGATTCCATGTCTTGGTCTCTGGGTGAAGACATATCCTCTGACTGAGAAGAGTGGGCATTGAATAGGAGTAAAATACTGAAGTTCAGTGTCTTTTCTTTGTTGGCTACTAGCGTTTTGCCATCTTCATTGAGCTTCTGGTAAGCTAATTCTTTTATCTTCCTTTATTTTTCATGTACCTGAAGAAAACCTTTTACTTAGCATCTTCAGCACTTTCAGTTTATTCTGGATTTTAGCCTTGTTCTGATACATCTCCACTTCTATCTGGATATATTGTGGTGGCTTGTCAATTTTCGTTTTAACATGTTCATGAACTATCTGCACTATAGTGCTTTCTCTTGCTTTTCCCCCCGCCAGAATTGTTTGTATTTGTGTTTTTAGTACATTATTTTAGAAACTCTTGATCCTATTGAAATTCTATTACTCGTAGTAGTAATGGAATGGTATCCTTCATTAGGACTGTACAGCACCTAGGAAGTAATTCAGAAAAAGAGCTTTGGAGCAATAACAGCTGGACTGCCAGAGTTTGTAACATTGGCACCATGATCCTGGAACTGCATGTAGCCCATTAGCCATGGGTTGTTACCCATGACCAGGAGTCAGCAACCTGTAACAGTGAAAGAGCCACTGGGAACCGGTTCCCTCACAAAAGGAAAAACTGGGAGCCGCAAAAAATGTGTGCGCATGTGCACGCATGCACAGAACAAGGTTTGACTGAAGAGTGGAGCCAAGGCGAGATATGCACCTACCCTGCATATTTGAATTGATTGGTTGAACTTTTTTAGTCCCACTTTTTTTTGGGGGGACTGCACATGGCAGAGGACTTTGAGCCACAGGAGACGGCTGAAAGAGCCGCATGCGGCTCCGGAGCCGCGGGTTGCAGACCTGTGTCCATGACAAATCTTCATATTCTCTTATAAGTTGAAATGTAGTTTCTCGCTGCTTCAGGCCTTGACTTTCTCCTTAAGCCTACTACAAGGTTGCACATTGTGCAGATATAGGCCTTAAGATAACTAACTCTATTCATATGTAATTCTTTCTTGAAACATAGCCTTTTATTTCTTTTGCTCAGGCCCCTAAGTAAACTGCACATACTGTTAATTTAGAGAAGTGGTTCTGAACCTTGGGAACTTGAAAATGTATGAAGCAGGCAGGTTGGCTAGGGAATTCCAAGGGTTGAAGCCCACAAGTTCCTTAAGTTGCCAAGTTTGAGAAACGATTTCAAAGAAAAAAATTGTTAGGGATATTTCCCTTGATCCTTATTTCCAAGCTGTTTATGGTTCTCCGTCTTCATTTGCTTCCTGGAGGACACGTCCCTGATAATGTGTAGTGTAATGTAACCTTATATATTTAATTCACTTGCTTTATGTCTGACTGTTTGCTTAATGACTGACCTATTTCTGTGTGTGTTATGTAACTGTTGCTGGGCTGAGCTAGCCTTGCTGTCTCCAGTCTATAGGTTTGGGGCAGGAAACTGCTACTTTAAACCTATTGGTTGCCACCTAGAGGCCAACCATATAAATAGCTGCACAGCAGCTATTAGCTTGCTTCTGTTCTGACTCTGAATAAACTTGTTGCTGTTTGAACACGTTGTCTCACTTAATGCCTGCAAGAACCGAATATTTAACACTGGCGACGAAGGTGGGATGAAGGCTGGGACCCTCCTCTGCATGTGCGGCCCATCCACCTTTGATATCGCCAAGAACTTGGTCACCCTGGTATCGCTCGAGTCCGTCACGTAAGCAGACTTGAAGAAAAAGCTCCGAGACCACTTTGAGCTGAAGTTATCCATGATAGTGTGGAGGCATGCCTTCGAGCAACACGAACAACAACCTGGTGAGCTGGCAATGGAATTCATTGCAGCGCTTTGGCAGGCATCTTGACTGTGCAATTTTGCCAATTTGGAAGATAGACTAAGAAACCGCTTAGTCTGTGGACTTGAGAACCGAGAGCTCCAACAAAAACTTTTTGCTAAGGAGACTCTCTCGCTACAGGAGGCCTTGAAGGTGGTCATGGCGGACAAAGCCACCGAAGGGGCCGTTAAGGTGCTGCAGCCTTCCAAAAGTGCGCCAAGCACCAAAGCCATCCACGAGGACGCCAAGCGGATGGAAGACACTGACTCTAACTACGAAGTCAACAAACTACAGAGGCACCAGGAGAAGGGACCGAGGCCATCTGACAAGGCAGTCCCATTTCCTAGGTGCATGGGCTGCGGAGGCCACCATCAATGCACGGAATGGCATTTCCAAACAGCAACATGCCGTGTGAAAAACCAGGCCACATCGCTGCCATCTGCCGAGGTCGCCAGCGGGACCATCAGCAGGATGAATCATTCAGGAGAGGTACCGGGGCCTCGGGGCAACACCGAGTAGGGTTCTGCTCCAGTCGTAGGAGCGTGTTCCGCACTGGTGCCCACCGACCTCTTAAGCAGAAGCTTTGACTGCAAGTCGAGCTTCAGGGAGTTCCATATAAAATTGAACTGGACACAGACTCAGCTGTGTCCATTATCTCCATCGGAATCTTCTGGCACATTTGCAGCCATAGCCACCTATGGGTCAAACTTCTACCATCTAACATTTTACTCACAGACTTTCAGAACTCCCAAGTGGTGGTCAAGGGCGAAGTCACATTAGCGGTGAAGTTCAAGGGGTTTACAGGCCCACTAGATGTTATTGTGGTGAAAGGCCAATGCACAAACCTCATAGGGCTTGATTGGTTTGATGCTTTGGGCATCCAAGTAACCGGCATTCACCGGACACAGGCGGCAAACCTGTCTTCAGTCTGCCAAGAGTTTGCGGATGTTTTCAGTCCAAGCCTGGGAGAGTACAAGGGTCCTCCGATAGCTTTTAAGCTTGATCCCTTGGTAACGCCAATCCAGGTGAAGCCCTGTCAAGTGCCTTTCGCATTAAAGCCCAAAATCAATGCAGAGCTGGATAATCTGGTCAGTCAGGGGGTATTGCAGCCCATAGACAGTGGGGTGTGGGAGACCCTCATCGTAACGCCACTCAAGGCCAATGGAGAAGTACGCATATGTGCTGACTATAAGTGCACCATTAACCGGGCACTTCAACAGCATGCGTACCCAGTGCCAGTTGTCAGCCATATTTGGGCATCCTTGCAGGAAGGCCGCATGTTCACTAAATTAGATTTAGCACAGGCCTATCAGCAGTTGCTGGTGGACGAGGCCATGGCAGCCGCCCAAATCATAGTTACACATAGAGGGGCCTTCAAGTTTAAGCGCCTACAGTTTGGGGTGAGTGTGGCCCCAGGGATTTTTCAAGGAATGATGGAGCATACGCTCAAGGGTATTCCAGGGGTCTCCCCCTATTTCAATGATGTACTTATTGCAGGGGAGTCTACTGAAGTCCTGGCTGAATGGCTTAAAGCCGTCCTTCAGCAGTTCCGAGCAGCAAGACTCAAACTAAAAAAAGAGAAATGCAAGATTGGGGTACAGTCTACCGAGTTCCTGGGATTCCATATCCATGCTGATGGCATCCATCCATTGGAGTCAAAGCTGAAAATGATTCAGCTGACACCAAGCCCTAGGCCCAAGGGGGAGCTTCAAGCTTTCTTGGGCCTTCTTAATTTTTACCATGCATTCTTCCCCAATAAGACCACAGTGGCAATTATGCGCAGTTTGACAAGGAGGCCTTGGCCATTGTGGCCGGGGTTAAAAAGTTCCATGACTATTTGTATGGCCGCCAAATCACGGTCTTCACAGACCCCAAGTGCTTCTTGGGTTTTTCATGACAACCAAACAGACACCTCAGATTCTGTCTCCTAGAATGCTGAGGTGGTCTATATTCCTTTCAGCCTATAGCTACAGGCTGACTCATAAACCAGGCAAAGAAATGGGCCATGCAGACAGCCTTAGCAGATTGCCTTTGCCACACGTGGAGCCAGATCTGGCTCCAGCTACACACATCCTAGCTATACAGGATTTACCAGAGTCTCCTCTCAATGCTGGAGACGTAACTGCTGAGACAGCAACAGATAAAACATTGAGCCGTGTGTTGAATTGGGTGCACACAGGATGGCTTGACAAATGTCTAGGGCCATAATTTCAAAGTTTCTTCATGAGAAGAGCTGAGCTTTCAGCTCATAAGGGGTGCATCCTGTGGGGGAGTAAGGTCATAGTCCCCAGCTCTTTAAGACCTAGAGTGCTTGATTCTTTGCACAAAGGCCATCCGGGAATAGTCTGGATGAAGGCACTGGTGAGGAGCTATCTCTGGTGGCCAGAGCTAGATAAAGTTATTGAGGCCCAAGTACATGGTTGCTACACATGTCAACAATCCACACTGGAGATGCCACAGGCCCCTGTCCGTCGATGGGAGGAAACACACACACCGTGGTCAAGAATCCACGTTGATTTTGCAGGGCCCTTTCAGGGACAGCTGTTTTTAATAGTGGTCAACAGCCACTCTAAATGGTTAGAGGTGGTCCCAATTTCCACCATGACTACTGCTAGGACCATTCAGGTGCTGAGGAAACTATTTGCAACACATGGTCTTCCACAAGTCTTAGTCTCCAATAATGGGGCCCAGTTTACCGCTTCAGAATTCCAGGCCTTCCTCAGGGCAAACCTCATAAGGCCCACCACATCAGCTCCCTTTCACCCGTCGTCGAACGGTCAGGCGGAACACATGGTTTCACAACAAAGGAATCCCTGAAACGCATTGTCACAGGATTGGCACCACAGGCTGGCTGATTTTTTACTCTGCCAGCACACAACACCCTGCATTGCCATGGGCAAAAGCCCAGCCGAGCTTCGTTGGGGCAGGCATTTGATCACCGAACTGGACAGGCTGCACCCCGACAGAGTCGCCTCAGACACTGCATGGTCAAAGGCGCCAAGAAATTTACAAGTGGGTGATCGGGTTTGGACCTGGAATTATGGGCAAGGGGATTTGTGGGTGGTAGCAAGGGTTGTTAAGGTGTCAGGACCACTCTCCTATGAGGTGGTCCTGGAAGATGGGCAAGTCATTCACTGGCACATTGATCAGCTGTGTCGGCAGTTAGCAGATCAATCACTGGCTCAGGACTCCCAAGAGGAACAAACACAGGGTTCACAGGACTGCGGCCCAACAGAGCAGCTTGCACGCTCTGAAAGAACTCTTGTTCATATTGATGGGGGGTTGGCCATAGAAGAGCACATTCCAAACACAGAGTCTGCTTCCACAGATCAGGAAAGACAAACTGAACTGAGAGACACCCCTGCAGACTTCACTGCACAGTTGGACTTTGGTTTGGGCCTACCGGCACTGTCCAGCCAAAGGGACTCAAGTCACTGTGACTCCACTGAGCCTCAGAGCCCTGGTCTACCTGGCCTGGCAGGCAAGAAGGTAGACCGGGGGATCCCTGTAACCCCTAGACCAGGGGTCTTCAAACTCGGCCCTTTTATGACTCATGGACTTCAACTCCCAGAATTCCTCAGCCAGCATGCCTGGCTGAGAAATTCTGGGAGTTGAAGTCCATGAGTCATAAAAGGGCCGAGTTTGAAGACCCATGCCCTAGACGTTCTGAACAGCCACAAAAGCCACCCAAGTATCTGCAAGATTATGTAAAACAAATGAGAGTTTGTGCTATCTAGGGGGAAGGGGTGTAATGTATTGGCCTTATATGTTTAATTCAGTTGCTTTATGTCTGACTTTGCTTAATTACTGACCTATTTCTCTCTGTGTTATGTAACGATTGCTGGGCTGAGCTAGACTTGCTGTCTCCAGTCTGTTAAGTAAGTTTGGGGCCAGATACTGCTACTTTAAACCTATTGGTTGCCACCTAGAGGCCAACCGTATAAATAGCTGTGCAGCAACTATTAGCTTGCTTCTGGTCTGTTCTGACTCTGAATAAACTTGTTGCTGTTTGAACACCTCATCTCGCTTAATGCCTGCAAGAACCGAATATTTAACACATAGGATCAGCTGTTCACAATTGAGCCCACAATGCTTCAAAATACAATTTTTAGTGTAATTTTTTTTGTTATTCATTTAACTGAACTCTGTTACCAAGGTCCTGTTAGTTTCCTCTGCTTGCCTGCTCATTTCTATTCAAATCAGTAGATTAGAAATAGATTAAAATCCTCTCCTGGTTACTTTTGACAATACCCTTATTTAAATACTGTAAATATTCAAAATTGATGTTTGATGTTTTGCCTCATGTATTTTTATTAGTCTCGATAGTAAATTCTGAACATATATTCATGCCAATCCTCCCAGGTGTATGCATGAACATAATTTTTCATATGAACATGTTATGCCATGATCGGTGGTTACTAGGAGTATGCAGTGACCTAGATTCAAAGGGGAAAAGAGGGTTTGGATGCTCAGAGGCATTTCTCCTTACACCTGCTAGCAATTCCTTAAAGAAGTGATGTCTTTTCCTCTGCTTATATGGTGCTAAGAAAAGACAAATGATGACCTCTGTTAGGTCTGTTTCCCCTCACTTTTTTTTACCTTTGAATCTGAATTACTCCACAGTCCTAGTGGAAATTAGATGCCAAGGAGGTGCCCTGTTAATAGACACACCACAATCTTTGCCTTTTATTTGTGTAAGATGAACAGCTTTTTGAAAACGTAAGGGTTAAATAATTGGCTAAAGCAAATTATGATTGTGGTTTTGTATTTATTATTTATTAACAAAGTCTAGATTTCTATCATTGGGCGTTTGTGGGACTAAAATAAACCTGGGCAGTTATTTCCTTCTTTGCTCTTTTATATGAGTTCCCGAAACTCATTCACATAAGGGCATCCTAACAATTGATTCCCAGTGACTTTTCTCCTTATAGTCTGGTTAGTTAACATGAAATTGGCTGTGCAATAAGCACATTGAATGGGGGGAGGGTAGAGTTGCCCAAATCGAGAATGTTTTTTTAGCTTCTTTGTAAGTCTCCAGTCATCTGTGTCAAATGAAATTTGTTACAAGATAAAGCAATAAAATCTATGTGTCAGGGATGATTTTTGTTTGGTTCCTGCCCTCAGCAGGGATTGGAATTTATGACCACAAGACTTCTTCCAACTCTTTGATTCTATCAGTGGGGAGCCTTCCAGGATGTATGGATGCAATACAGAAGAGCTAATAAAACATATTTGGAAGTCTTGTTTCCAAGCCCATGTCCAATAGAGAAAATCGATTATTTCTTGTGCCCAAAGGATACAATTAAAAGTAAAGACATTTCATTTACTACTAACAAGAATTCTGATAAGACCATGGGCAGGAATCAAAATTTTGAAAGAAAGTTCACTTGAGTTCATGACTGACTATATAGAGAAATATTTTTAACCTTATGGGGAGTGTTCAGTTTTTCTGAGTCATAAATGTAAGACATATCTAGTGTTTTCTCATCCATCATATTATCTGCATTGAACAGCAGTAACTGGAAAAAATTGAGCATTTTAAGAACCTGTTTGAAGCTTAAACACAATGCAGTTTTATCACTGCTTTGATTGATTAGACTTCCATTATTTTGGCATCTCAATAAATAAATGGTATGGTGCTTAAAAATCCAAAATGAGTTATGTGTGCAACTTCTTTCAAATTATGGAAGCTGAGAAATAGATATGCAGAACACAGCTAGTGCTTACAAGATTAGGGGTTGCATCTGACTAGCTGTATCACCAGTGTCTGGAGAGACTGATATACTGTGGAAGTAATAAGCTGGTGAAATAGATGAGAGGTAGAAATGAAAGTAG
This sequence comes from Vipera berus, assembly GCF_964194415.1. Lineage (NCBI taxonomy): Eukaryota > Metazoa > Chordata > Lepidosauria > Squamata > Viperidae > Vipera > Vipera berus. The sequence continues at coordinate 98,795,164 of NC_138206.1, forward strand.
GCAAGCTTGCCTGTTGTTTGCTTGTGGTTCTTTTAGATACTCAAACTAGTGTGCAGTAAAGATATGTGCAGAGCCATTGTAATAGAGATTTAATATGTGAAGATGAGATTAGATAAAACCTGAAATACATAATTTCAGATTATGAGTCTATGAGGATTTGAGCAAATTAGGTATGTTGGCTCTCATCACTTCAATATTTCTTCTGTTTTTAACAAGCAATTTAGAAGTTATGGCGGGATGGCAGTCTTGGCACATACTGACCTATAGATTTTTATATTACTATTTATATGATTTGTTACCTTTTTCCACAATAACATGGGAGTTTATTTCCAAGTAATTCTCTTTAACATTAGAGCAGCACAACCAAACCTCATTATATTCTGGTAGTGCTAGTGGACTTATAAAGTGTCTGTGGAGAAACCATTGTAAATCATCTCTGGAAATCTGCACAGCTCTCACTGTTTGGATTTCCTACGGAAATGCTGTTCTGTAGAATCTAGCTGTTCTCCAAGACCTAGGACAATGATGGTGGTTGGTCCTCTTTGGTTTTTTATTCTGTTTTCAGGTCAGTTACATTCATTTTCTTTGACATATGTTGTTTTATTTTTAATGTTTAAATTGTAAGCCACCCATGAACACCATGGAGTTAGGTAGATTTGAAATTGAATAGTATACCTTTAACATTATCAAATATCAATATCTTTCTACCTAGGTCCTTGGGAAGGACTCGATAGATGGATAAAACTGCCAAATCTAATCTGAACATCTGACTGACTATGCGAGAACCATAATGATAATATACAGCCAGATATTGCAATGGAATTTGGACTACCCCGGATCTTCGGTCCTTTCGCCGTGGCCTTAAAACATTCCTTTTCCATCAGGCTGACCTGGACTGACAGGGATTTTTAAAATGTTTTAAACTTATTATTGGGGCTGCTAGTTTAATTCTTTTTTAACTTTTGTATTATTGTATTTTTATTGTTGTTAGCCGCCCTGAGTCCTTCGGGAGATAGGGCGGCATATAAGTCCCAAAAATAAATAAATAAATAAATAAATAAATAAATAAATAAATAAATAAATAAATAAATAAATAAACAAACTGCACAAATGTGTCATCAACACGGAAAAATAGTGAAAAATGAAGGAATCAAGTTGCTGTTATGACCCAGGTTACCTAGGCAAACACAGGCTTCAATAAAGTCCTGTATTGCTCTGCTATCCCAAGACAAATGGCCCTACAACAGCCAGTAAAAACTCCACCCTGAAGGCAGCCATCCACAGTCAGTGCAACACAATCTCACAAACTAAACTAAAAGTCACCAGAGCTGATTTACAAGGCAAGGAGGAAGTCCGTAGACCAAAAATAAGGTGTAAACACCACAAGGCAAGATCTGTAAGTCATAAACAAGATTCAAGGTGAGGGTGAAGGTTTGGTCTCTGAGCTTGTGGGTTTCCGAACATTTTGTTACATTCGTAAACTAATCCACAAGTTCAGAGAATGAACCTTCACCCTCATCCTACACCCAAAGTACAGATATTTGCCACTATGGATGATACAAGGTCCACAAGACAAGGTCTGTAGTCTGCAGGGCAGAAACATGGTCCAAAGCAGAGTTTACAATGGCTGGGAAAGTGCATGCCAAAACAAACCCAATTGTTCCCGATGAAGACACTGGCTCCTGACCTCTGATTAAATCAGCTCAAGCCAGAGTTTTCTTGTGAGAAGGGGCAGGGTGGTCTACTTGCCAGCATCCTTACAGACCTCCTTTGAGCTAGTCCATCCTGCTCCAGCAGGAGACCATATACCATTTCAGACAAATGGCTTTCTATTCTCTTCTTAAAAGCCTCCAGTGATGGAAGACCCACAATCTCTGAAGGCAAGCTGTTACACTGGTTAATTGTCCTCACCATTAGGAAAATTCTCCTTAGTTTTAGGTTGCTTCTCTCCTTGTTTAGTTTCCCTCCATTGATTCTTGTCTTTCCTTTTGGTGCTTTGGAAAATAGTTTGACCCCCTTTCTTTGTGGCAGCCCCTTAAATATTGAAACACTTTTATCATGCCTCCCCTACTCCTTCTTTTCACTAGACATATCCAATTCTTGCAACCATTCTTCATATGTTTTAATCTCTAATCCCCTAATCATCTTTGTCACTCTTTTCTGCACTCTTTCCAGACTCTCAACATCTTTTTTATATTGTGGTGACCAAAACTGGATTCTGTATTCCAAGTGTCTTATTAAGGCTTCATAAAACAGTACTAATATTTCACATGATCTTGATTGTATCCCCCCATTAATGCAGCCTAGGATTGCAGTGGCTTTTTTTGACTGCTGCCGCACACTGTTGGCTTATATTTAAATTATTGTCCACTAGGACTCCAAGTTCCCTTAGTTACTGCTATTGAATCAGTTTTCACCTAATCTGTACTTATGTAGTTGGTTTTTCGTACCTAAGTGTAAAATCTTACTTTTCCTTTACACTGAATTTTATTTTGTTAGATAGGGCCTGTTGTTCAAGTTTGCTGAGATCCAAGTGGATCTTGAGCCCCTCTTCTGGAATATTTGCTATTCCTGCTGTCTTCAAAATTGATGAGCTCCCCTTCTATTCTCTCATATAGATCATTTATGAAGATATTGAATAGTACTGGGTCTAAAACAGGATCTTGAGGTACCCCACTGCTTACTTCCTTCTGTCTGGATATAGTTCTGTTAAGGACCAGATGTTGAATACAATTTGTAGCCAGTTACAAATCCATCTGGTGGTGGTGCTGTCTATCCCACATTTTTCTAATTTACCAAGAAATAGCTTGTGGTCCACTTTGTCAAATGCCTTATTGAAATCCAAGTATATTATGTCCACAGCATTTTGCTGGTCTACTAGTTTAATCACTTTATCAAAGAATGAAATAAGATTTGTTTGGCATGATCTGTTTTTGACAAACTCATGTTGGCTTCTGATTATAACTTTGTTTGCTTTTAAGTGTATGCAGATTTGTTGCTTGAATATCTTTTACAGGATCTTCCTAGGCTGATTGGTCTGTAGTTTCCTGGGTCTGGTTTTTTCTCCCTTTTTTGAAGATGGGAACCACATAAGCTCTTTTCCAGTACTCGGATAGTTCCCTGGTGCTCCAAGAAGTTTGAAAGATATGGTACAATATTTGTGACATCATATCTGCCAGTTCCTTTAGAACTCTGGGATGTAATCCCCCTCTCCCCTCAATATCATCAAAGCAATTAACACCTGAGCAATTCCAGAAATTAGATACACAGCTGTAATAATGGACTAAAGCAGAGTTAAAAGCCCTGAATAGAAAGACCAAAAAAATAATGAATCATGACATTCAACCCTGCAGCAATTTTGACATTGTATATATCAAGGAACATTGGTAGGTGTGGAATATTGCAAGTACATCAGACAGTTGAAGAAGAAAAAGGGGTATTGGAAGAATATATGAAGGACAGGGAAGAAGATACACTGAAGCATTACACCATGAAGATTTACTGAATACCCAAGAGATTAAGCCGGCCTAGAAGAATGATCGATAACTGAAATAACAGGCAAGTTTGTCCTTGGAGTAAAAAATGAAGCAGGGCACAGGGTGATAGAATTTTGTCAAGAGAATATGATGGTCATAGCAAACACTCTTTTCCAACAAACCAAGAGATGGCTCTACACATGGACATCACCAGATGGTCAACACAGAAATCAGATTGACTATGTGCTCTGCAGCCAAAGATGGAGAAGCTCTATACAGTCAGTAAAAACAAGACCAGGAGCTGACTGTGGCTTAGATCATGAGCTTCTTGTTGCAAAATTTAGGCTTAAACTGAAGAAAGTAGGGAAAAGCACTAGGCCACTGAGATATGAACTAAATCATATCCCTGATAAATATACAGTAGAGATGACCAATAGATTTAAGGAATTAGATGTGATAGAGTGCCTGAACTATGGACGGAGGTTCACAACATTGTACAAGAGGTAGCAACCAAAACCATCCCAAAGAAAAAGAAATGCAAAAAGCAAAATGGCTGTCTGAGGAAGCTTTGCAAATAGGTGAGGAAAGGAAGGAAGCAAAAGGCAAGGGAGAAAAAGAAAGATACGCCCAATTGAATGCAGAATTCCAGAGAATAGCTAGAAGAGATAAGAATGCCTTCTTAAATGAACAGTGCAAAGAAATAGAAGAAAACAATAGATTAGGGAGGACCAGAGATCTTTTCAAGAAAATTGGAGAGATGAAGGGAACGTTTCATGCAAAGATGGGCATGATAAAGGACCAAAATGGCAGGGACCTAACAGAGGCAGAAGAGATTAAGAAGAGGTGGCAAAATTACACAGAAGAACTATACAAGAGTGAGCTTAGCATCCCTGATGACCACGATGGGGTGGTCACTGACCTCGAGTCAGACATCCTAGAATGTGAAGTGAAATGGGCTGTAGGAAATCTGAGCAACAACAAAGCTAGTGGAGGTGACAGTATTCCAAGTGAGCTATTCAAAATCTTAAAAGACGATGCAGTAAAAGTGCTACACTCAATTTGACAGCAAACTTGGAAAACTCAACAGTGGCCAGAGGATTGGAAAAGATCAGTTTACATTCCAATTCCAAAGAAAGGCAATGCCAAAGAATGTTCAAACTATCGCACCATTGCACTCTTTCACATGCTAGCAAAGCTAGGCTTAAAATCCTACAAGCTAGACTCCAGCAGTATGTGTATCGAGAACTTCCAGAAGTACTGGCAGGATTTTGAAGACGAAGAGGAACTAGAGATCAAATTGCCAACATACGCTGGATCATGGAGAAAGCTAGGGAGTTCCAGAAAAACATCTACTTCTACTTCATTGACTATGCTAAAGCCTTTTGATTCTGTGGATCACAACAAATTGTGGCAAGTTCTTAAAGAGATGGGAGTACCAGACCATCTTATTTGTCACTTGAGAAACCTACATGCTAGTGAAGAAGCAACAGTGAGAACTGGACACAGAACCACTGATTGGTTCAAAATTGGGAAAGGAGTCCGGCAAGGCTGTATATTGTCACCCTGCCTATTTAACTTATATGCAGAGGAAATCATGAGAAAGGCAGGGCTAAATGAATCAAAAGTTGGAATTAAGATTTCTGGGAGAAATATCAACAACCTAAGATATGCAGATGATACCAGTCTAATGGCAGAAAGTGAAGAGGAACTAAAGAGCCTCTTGTTGTGGGTGAAGGAGAGTGCAAAAGTTGGCTTGAAACTTAACATTAAGAAAACCAAGATCATGGCATCTGGTCCTCTCAATTCCTAGCAAATAGATGGGGAAGAAATGGAGGTAGTGACAGATTTCATTTTCCTCGGCTCCAAGGTCATCGCAGATGGGGACTGCAGCCAAGAAATTAAAAGACGCTTGCCCTGGGGAGGAAAGCTATGGCAAATCTAGACAACATACCAAAAAGCAGAGATGTCACCCAATCAACAAAAGTGCGTATAGTCAAGGCTATGGTCTTCCCAGTTGCAATGTGTGGCTGTGAAAGTTGGACCATAAGAAAGGCTGAGCACCAAAGAATTGAGGCCTTTGAACTATGGTCCTGGAGAAGACTCCTGCGAGTCCCTTGGACTGCAAGGCGATCAAACCAGTCACTCCTAGAGGAGATCAACCCTGACTGCTCTTTAGAAGGCCAGATCTTGAAATCGAAACTCAAATACTTTGGCCACCTAATGAGAAGGAAGGACTCACTGGAGAAGAGCCTAATGCCGGGAAAGATTGAGGGCAATAGAAGAAGGGCACAACAGAGAATGAGATGGCTGGATGGAGTCACTGAAGCAGTAGGCGTGAGCTTAAATGGACTCCAGAAGATGGTAGAGGACAGGAAGGCCTGGAGGAATGTTGTCCATGGGGTCGTAATGGGTCAGACATGACTTTGCAACTAACAACAACAGAAGAATGATCAAATAAAGATTAGAAAAGAGACATAGCAAGGAAAAATATTACATGGTGAGTACATTTAAAAAACTGAGACCAAGCAGATAACAAGAAGTCCTGGCAATGACTAAGAGCAGGTAAATTGAAGAAAAAGACCAGAGGGACTAATTCTGATTGCACAAGACCAAGCCTTAAGAACAAATGCATATAAAGTCAAAATTGAGAAGAAACAACAGGCAGGAAACGCTGCTTCTGCAAAAAAGCTGAAAAAAACAAACAAACAATGGGCCACCTAGTTAGCTTCTGCAAGAAGACTGCACAGACTGATTGCAACCAATGGCATGACAAAATAGCAATAATGGTGTGTTGGATATCTGCAAGAAATACTGTTTGTCTGCAAGTAAGAACTGGTGGGACCACAAAACAAACAAAGTAATAGAAAATCAAGAAGCTTAAAATGCTTTGGGACTTTAGGATTCAAGTAGGTAGGCACTTCTCCAGACTTAATAACTGTTGACAAAAAAGACAAAAAAGTCTGGATGTTGGATATTGCAATACTTGGAGATAGCAGGTTAGAAGAGAGAGAACTGGAGAAAATCACAAAATATAAATACCTGAAAATAGAAATACCATGATTGTGATCAAAGACAGCAAAATACCTATAGCAATAGGTCCCCTGACTGCAATCCTAAAACACTTGAACACCATTGACATTGACAAAATCTCCATTAGTCAATCACAAAAGACAGCTTTGCTTGGAACAGGCAACATCGTACAATGATACCTTTAATGCAAGGTATATGCATTAATGTCATCAAACAACAACTGCCTATCCCAGGTCCTTGGGAATGACTGAATAAGTGGATAAAAATGCCAAATAGTCTAAATATAGGGCTGGGCATTCAACCATAATGGTAATAATAAACTGCTAACAAATGAAAGCAGGCATTGGCAGGTAATTTAAAAGGCAGCTAAGAATAAGCATTGATGTAAGTTAAAAATTGGAACTTACCAAATGTACAGAAAAACAAATATCAAAATAATGTAATAAAAACATGAACAATATACTGGCAAGAAGGTAAAAGAACAAGAAGAACTGAGGGCAGGTGAACCAAGGCAGTCATAGAATGGATCCCACTTAATAAAAAGCGTCCATGAAAGAGACCTAAAACAAGATGGATCACGACATCAGCAGGTATTGCGGGCCCAATTGGCAAACGAAAACCCAGGACCGCATTGGTTGGAAACATGCAGAAAAGGCCTTCATCCTGCAAAGGATAGACAATGGCTAAAATGATGATGATGATACTGGCAAGGAAATGGTTTATATAGTCAATGTCAGACTTGACCCAACTTAGACTTTTAGGAAAGAAAGACCCTCAACTCCATTTGGTTGAAGTGATAGGTTCTTTTGCTAAAGTTAAATGGTTGCAACATGAATAAAGCTAGATCTGAGTATTTCTGTGCAAAGGTTACACTTTCCCTCTGTTATGTATGCAGGCACCTGCATAGCAACAGCCACCAGGGGGCGTTGGCCTGAACGGTTTTGGTGGGAAACCCAGTTTCGGCGGGAAACCTAGGGCCAACCCCATTGGCTGTCCGCTTACCAGGCCAGGTATTTAAGGAGGCCAGGTAACCCTCATTCCCCAGTACGCTACCCCCTCTAATAAAGAGCTGAACACGTATTCCGGCTTGCGTCTCTTCCTTGCGTCAGACCCACTACACAATACCCTCCTTTCCCTGGTCCTCCCCCCCTTGACCAGTTTATCAGTGTCCAATAGAAAGCCTTTATGATCTTTTGGAATGGCTTGGAGCTTGGTGCCTCTCAGTGCAATTTCACATTCGGTTCCCAGGCCAGTCATCCTTGGAGGCTGGTTTATTCTGGTTTGGCACCTCTGGTCCTTGCCAATGTGTCTCCCCTCCATCCATTTGTCTTCTCATTCCCAGGCCCACATGTTACTAACCTAAATTCCTTCTCCCTCCTTTGCAATTTATGACAGGGTACCAGTGAAGCGAAGAAGCTGGAGATGGCAGACCTCACAGTCAATTTCTATGAAAGATTGAAGGGAAAGTGAATGAAGATGAAACCTGGTAGTGGCTTATAACTGAAATATTAAAAAAAAGAAACTAAAGGCTTGATTTTGGCTGCTTAAGACTGAGCTATTCAAACTAATCCAGGCCAGAATTTTTTAAAAATCATCAAATAATTTTGTGAAGATTGCACATGGAAGCAGATGAAACAATAGTTCAGATATTCAGTTCATAGAAGAAGATCACACAAACAATAACACACCATTTCCAAAATGATTCGTTGGAACATTTGTAAAAATTACGATGTGCCGATAATGAAAAATTGGTGGGAATATATAGTAAAACCAAAAAAAAGCTGAAATTGAGCAGGTTAAAATATTGTGGGATTTCCAAATGCAAACTGATAAAATCTTGCCCCATAATACATAAAATTTAACTGTGACTGAAAGGATGAAATTGTGAATAATTGACATGGTATATGACAGAATAAAAGATAAAAGAATTGGAGAAGATAACAGAGTATCAAGATCTGAAAATCAAAGTTGAAAGGTTAGAGCATAAACCAGTCATGATAGTCACAGAGGTTATCAGTACCTGGGTGTCATACTAAAACATGTCGGAAAGCACTTAGAAAATCTGCGCACTGACAAAATTTCCATCTGTCTGTTACAAAAGGCCACACTGCCTGGATCTACACGTATAGTACATTAATACGTTACAACATTCTAGGTTCTTGGGAAGAACTTGATACGTATGAAGGCCAATACTAGCTAAAGAGCTGCCAGCTGTGATTTCACATCTTTAGGTACATAATAACTGGAACAGTATTACTCTATAGGACATTTAGGTGATGTTCCAAAGGCTGACAGCCTTGAAATGTATTTTTACCATGAATACATATTTCTATCCCCTCAACTAACAGCTGTTCCATGTGGTTTGCTTGCTTCCTTATTTAGTCTTCCTTCTTACCAGGCCTCACTGAAGGTGTTCAGTCATTTTTATTTCTTCAGGGCCTTTAAATAAGCATGGGAAAGAAATAATGGATATGTTTGGTTTAGTGGTTAAGGCACTAGGCTAGAAAGTAGACCATAAGTTCCACCTTAAACACGAAAACTGGCCAGGTAAATTTGGGCCAATCACTGTTGCTCAGCCCAACCTCACAGGGTTATTATTGTAGGGAAAATAGAAGGAAAGAGTATTATGTAAGTTCACCACCTTGAGTTATTTATAAAAATGAAATCTCTATAGAATAAAAATAAAAGTATTATAAAAATGATGAGATAAAATAATAAAAAATAAATGTGCAAAAAAAGTAAAAGATAAGAGAAACTAGGACATGGAACATGGAGGGACTTTCATCCTGTATACTGTTTATAGACTTTGGGATAGAAGAAGATAATGTATTTTTTAAGTTTCAATAAAAATACCTTTTCAGTACCATGCAAAGCAAGTTATTGCATTAATAGCAGGCTCCCTGCAGCACCGTATAGCTACTCTGAATGGAAAGGCTGAGTATCTCTTTTTATGACTCAGTGGGTTAGGACACTGAGCTTGTCGATCAGAAGGTCGGCAGTTTGGCGGGTCGAATCCCGAGTGCCGCGTAACAGAGTGAGCGCCTGTTACTCGTCCCAGCTTCTGCCAACCTAGCAGTTCGAAAGCATGTAAAAATGCAAGTAGAAAAATAGGGACCACTACGGTGGGAAGGTAACAGCATTCCGTGCGCCTTTGGCATCTAGTCATGCTGGCCACATGACCACGGAGACGTCCTCGGACAAGCGCTGGCTCTTCGGCTTTGAAACGGAGATGAGCACCAGCCCCTAGAGTCGGAAACGACTAGCACGCATGTGCGGGGGAAACTTTACCTTTACCTTATCCCCTTGTGGCTGCTATTTAATGAGGGGAAAGGTGAATATGCAAAATGCTATTGCACCTTTTGTATAAAGATATTTGACAAACCAGGATTAGTGAAATGGTTCTAGTCCAGCTTCCTCTAACTTCTCACTTTTTTCCTGGACTTGGCATAAGAAGAGAGACTGTGATTGTACAATTGTTAACACCGTCTTGCCTTTTTTGAGCCTCCAAATGATGTACCTGCCTAAGCTGATTATTTCAGTGTTTCACAACTATGCATCAGCAAATAAATACAGAGAGCACCCACTGCTTTATAGGTTCTTTCCCCTGTCAAAAAGATAAGTGTTTGGGGGGGGAATATTTATAATTATTAACATAGGGAATACATATTTGTAGATCTGTGTTCTGTGTGTTTTGCCTTCATGTAGTCAAATGCATAATGACAAGCCTGGTTTTGCTCCGGTGTGGTGTTTGAAAACTGATTAAATCTCTTACATTGAGCAGATGCTTTGACACAAGTTGTTGTCAGTTTGACATCCTGAAGGTCAGCACCAACAGCTTCTAGTATACTGCTTCTGCTGACTAACGGGGAGGGGAAGCAGCAAGTCACTTTCTCTTTTTCCTTCTGCACTAAAGAATTTAAAGCATTCACCTGTGTTCTTAATGCTACACTGAATATAGCTAGACTTCCCTGCCAAACCTACAAGGACATATTTGTCCCAATCTTTTTACCATCACTATTACAAACCTTCATTTATCAAAGATCACCTAAAGGACCTCTGGGAAAAGGTGTCTTGAGGTGCCTGGTTTTTAGAATCAAAAGTTCTGAAAACCATAAACAGGATACTTTATTATGTCAAAATAAGCCATCTGGCCATACAACTGTTTCTAATTACTTCCCAGCCTAGACTATAAAGTTCAGGGTTTGGCACTATCCTTTCCTTTCAGGATGCTGCCCAAATCCAGATTCCAGACAGCTAATCAAAGGCACTTGGTGGAGCACAGTGGGGGAAGGAGCTGGTTTTGGCCAGCTCAGAACATAACAAGCCGAGTGGGTCTCTGTGTTTGAACTCTCCAGGAGAACTCTTGCCGCCCGCCCTTGGATTTAATCATGCATACAAAGGGCTTTCTCAACTTGGTGGTACTGCTATTCGCCTCTTCAGTCTTCATTTTGTTGTCTGCTATTCCACAAAGTTCATCCTTGACCCTGCGGTAAGCTCTATCAGTTTACTTTAGCAATAAGCTTAGAAGTCTGGAAAAACGGTGCAGGGAGAAAGTACTGTTTTAAATAGAGTGTGTCTATGGCTTTTCTTTTTATTTCCTCAATCTGCTGCTTGTCTCTGTAAGTTTAAGCAGAAATCCCATCGTGATGCAAAAACAAATCTCTTAATGTTCTTTTTGTCACTGAAGCTGAGATATGCACCATACATCGATACTCCGAATTAGTGGGGATAGGCTAAACTGCCCTTGAATTTTGAATGTAGCACCCCCTTGAGTGCAAAAGGGGACTTTCCAAAATTTATCTGGGTGTCTAGTCTCCATTTAATCTCTGACTTACTCATTTATAAGCTAACCAGTTTCATCCTATTCCATTTAAACTCATGTCTACTAAAAGCAGGTTTAGCCCTGACTCAGAAATACTAATAATAAAGAAATGCACACATCTTCAAAAATTCTGGTTATGAGACTAGCAATGTATCCAGGAGTACTGAAAAGACCATGGCGTGGCATTTGTATGGTCTTGAATGTTTACCTCTATACTTAAAACCTGGGATATGACTTGAAAGTTTGAACTTCCTGGTGGTACCTTTATTTAGATTATTCCCTGAAAACCAATCCCATTAACAACAATCTGAAGCATTCTTTTGGGGAATGGAGAATTGATGAGCTATAGATACAAAAAGCCTGATACTTTGCAATATAATAAATTCTTACAGAAAAATTTCAAAGATGAATTTGCTCATGAGGAATAATTGCATTGTCAAAAATAAGGATGACATGCTTGATTACTTGGACAACTTTCCCAAACATTTTTGCTCACAACGGTTCTATGTTAGATGATCTCTGGATGATCTCTGGATGAGTCAGGACTGTGCAGTGCTTCAGTTTCAGTTCCCACAAGATGCTTCATAACATGTAAAGTTACCAGCAGAATAATTTCCTGCAACTGTTTAAAGCAGCTGTGTCAGGTCTCCTGATTCTAAGACCTGGATGCTTTGAAAAGTTGCAGTAATTTACATACTTTTGAAGCATCTTTTTGGAATCAAATGCAAATCACTGTGCAGTCATAGTAAGCATCGCTCTATTCTCAAATCTTTACAGCATCCTATGAAATAGTTTATTTCCAGATGAGCAGAAGCTGAAGTATGCACGAATCTTAGTAAGGGTGTGACTGACAGAATGGTTTATCCAGGGGCTAATTCAGATTGTGTGGTCTTTGCAGAAGAAAAGAATGCCATAAACCAAGCTTTTTTTTTTGTTTTGTTTTGTTTTGTTTATTTCATAGCGGTAATACTCATGTCTTTGCAACTTGCTATTTTTTTCATCCTCTTCAGGAATGGTTTAAAAAGCACCTCATGCAGACTTTCCCGGTCTGAGTCAGAGCAGCAATGTCAAGTTCCAGATGGAAAACTGTGCAGTGGCAGAGGCCAATGTGATTGTGGGATCTGCATCTGTCAAGTGACTGAGCCAGGCAAATATTATGGGCCATTGTGTGAATGTCATGAATGGGTATGTGAAACCTATGGTGGAGAAATCTGTGCAGGTAAGCAAGAAGTAGCAATCACAAAGGGATCTACAGTATGTTTGAGGATCAGTCCTGGCAATTTTACATCCATCTGAACCAGTGTCAGACACTAGCAAATTATAGGCATTTTTCATTGGACTATTTTAAATTTCTCAGTGAGATGAATGAAGCAGCCAAAAGAATTAGCATTAAAATGGCACACATTGAAGAACAGTAGCAAAAATAAACAAACAAACAAAACTCTTATAAAGTTAAAATTCCTCATCCTCTCCATCTTGAAATATTTGGGTCCTTTGTAAAACTGAATGGAAATTTCAGCCAAACTGATATTTCTTTAACTGAAATCACTTTGGATTTTGGAGTTGGATTGATGGAGTAGCATAATTTGATGCATGTTTACATTCCAGCTTAACTCTAAAGGCTGTTGGGCTTCTACATCTTTTTTTTTCCTGGAGAGCCACTATTTAGATCTATTTGAGGCATACCAATGTAATGTGACGCTGTAAAACAATAGTACATCCTTGTTTGACTATTAGAGATAAATAGTACATCCTTGTTTGACTATTAGAGATAAAGAATTTACTGTAGTATTTCCTATTAGGAATATGAGCAATCTGGATTTGAAAGGGAAAATATGATTTGAAGTATATATGGTGTGTACATAGTGCTGGTTATTGTCTCCTTAATCCAAACATGTCTTTTCCTGCTCCTGCATGACCCATGTATTGCCTAAATGTCACTTTTAGTTCTACATTGTATTGACCTTGGAAGACTTGGAGAGGCTCATAGTATAAGTCAGGATTTAGATACACCCTTGGTTCTCAGTTGCCATTTATGGTTCCAAACTTTTAATGACAATTTGATACGTAAACTGGCAGGGTCCAGAAGAAGAGACTTTTCTGCCATGAATCCTGCCTCTGTAACATGCTGCTCAAGATGAAATCTCCCCCCTTGGCTTTCTAAAAAAACCTGAAAACCTGGCTTTGCCGATCAGCTTGGAGCCTGAATGGGAATGTTCCACTCTGGAAATGGTTAGTAGAGTAAGAAGATCCCACCTCTGCTCCATTTACAAATTGGTTACTTTCTCATCTAGTTTTTATGTTCACTTTTAATGTTTTAACTGTTTTATATTATTGTTTTGTGATGTTGTAAGTCACCCAGAGTCACTTGACAATGAGATGGGTGGCATGTAAATGTAATAAATGAACAACCGTTAGCAAATTACACTGGGAAAATAATCCTTGCTGATACTTTGTGCCCTATTAAGAAGCAAGTTGATTGATTTCTGGTGTATTGTTACTCTTCCCCATATGCTCACTTCATTCATACTAGCATCTCAGATCATATAGAGATGGCTTTCAGGGACATAAAAAATCAAGAGTCCAAGTGGCTCTACAGATTTCATGCTAGGAAATTCAAGAACATCCTTAGTTTCAGCGCCATTAGTATTAGGGCTTAGACATTTGGGGGGTTTGTGGGGGGAGTGGGAGAGATGACCTTGAGTCACTGTTGACTCCTGGCAACTGCCTAAACTACTCCCTGCAGTTTTCTTTGCAAGATTTCTGAAATGACTAGGGCTGAGAGAGAATGCAGGACTATAACTCACAGCCCCCCAGATTTTAGCCAAGTGCCTTAACAACTACACCAAACAGGCTCTCTGACACTGCAATTGGAACACTCAATTTCCTTCCTATAGTTTAAGACAGAAGTGAAGCGTATTTATTTCCTGAAGTTTAATACAGTTAATGGTTTTAGCTTTTGTATATTATATCTGCTACACTCTGATTGTTTTTGCTGATATTTTTTTCTATAAGTACTTTGTATGTTACCCCGAGCTCTTAAGAGTTAGGGTTAGGTATATAAAAACATTTCCCACCCAGAATTCTCTTTAGATATACCAAAATGTCAGATCTACTTAGATTAGTGTGACTTCATGCTCTTTCAGCATCTATTGTACATTACAAAGTAAGATTCTGGCACATGTCTACTGGATTATAGACACTTACTGAGCACTGTAGGACCCACTCAATTTTTTGCATATACACGCATAGATTGTTGCGTGTAGTTAAATAGTTAAAAAGTCTTTAACTATTGAGCAGTTTTGATCTGATAAGAATAGAAACCATTGTACAATAAAATTAATATCTGTATTTTTAACTGTTCTAATAGATAACTTATGTTGTCAAGAATGTTGTAAATCTCAGCATAGAGAAATAAAGGAAAACTTCATTTCCTCATTCGTCAAAGTACAGGATGTATTTTTTTCCAGATCACATCCTCTCTTAACATTTGTCCTTTCCATGAAACGTGTCAGTATTTTAGGCCAGAACCCATAATTAGGTCAGTAAGAATCTTACAGAGAATGCCAATAATAACAAATACATGCCAGCAATGTGCTTGGAAGATATTATAGGAAAAAATTAATACTAACTTATTTTAGCATCAACTTTATCAAAAGAAAAATGTCCAATGTCTAAGTAAAAAAACCTTACTGCGATGCTTCTGATAATGTTATATCTTACACAAAATTATATGTATATGTATATATATGTGTGTGTGTGTGTATATATATATATATATATATATATATATATATATATATATATATATATATATATGCAAATTATTCAAATTGCTAATAAAGAATTTGGGAGGCTAAGATGATCATTTCGAACTCTTTATGTTCTCATCAGCTAGTCATACCCTTTATCTGAGATTCGAACCTGGGCTGATTATATATCAGGCAGTGTTTTAACTTCCTGAGCCACGGGTTCTTTCTCTCTTTTATTAGCTGGAAGGCAAGGCAAATGTATGTTTAAGTATTTGTCAAGGCTTTTTGAATGGACCTTGCTAATTAACTCTTTCATTCCTGTTTTGGCCCGACTCAGGGCTTATCCACAGGACATAGTCAACTTATGACAGCTCATTATTTGTGCAAATTATTCAAATTGCTAATAAAGAATTTGGGAGGCTAAGATGATCATTTCGAACTCTTTATGTTCTCATCAGTTAGTCATACCCTTTATCTGAGATTCGAACCTGGGCTGATTATATATCAGGCAGTGTTTTAACTTCCTGAGCCACGGGTTCTTTCTCTCTTTTATTAGCTGGAAGGCAAGGCAAATGTATGTTTAAGTATTTGTCAAGGCTTTTTGAATATATATATATATATATATATACACACACACACACACACATATATAAATGTATAAATAAAAAGCTAGAAATTATTCGACATAGTCAATACATTTATAGTTATTTAGTTCTCAGGACAGTCACATATTTACATTTAAGAATATTTTCAGTGTGAAAATCCTGTCTTTTTTTTAAAAAAAGAGCAATGTTCCCATATTTATTTATTTATTTATTTATTTATTTATTTATTTATTTATTTATTTATCGAACTTATATACCACCCTTCTCCCATGGGACTCAGGGCAGTTCACAAGGTAATTAAAATAACACTACAAATACAAAAAGTTAATAACAATTAAAATAATTAAATTATCCTTGAGTAAAATATAAAATGCCTATAGCTCCAATTAAAACCCAATTACAATAAGTTAAAATTAAAATTCTCAGTCCTGGCCGGAAAGCTCAAAGAGCCAGGTCTTCAGGTCCCGGCGGAACGAACGAAGATCAGGGGCAGTCCTGAGCTCTACGGGTAACTGGTTCCAAAGGGCAGGCGCACCCACAGAGAAGGCCCTTCCCCTGGGTGTTACCCGCCGGCAGTCTTTTGCCAGCGGCACCCTGAGAAGGCCCTCCCTGTGGGAGCGCACAGGATGAAGGGAACTTGATGCCGGCAGCAGGTGTTCCCTCAGATATTTAATTTAATTTAATTTAATTTAATAATATTTCTATACCGCCCTTCTCCCGAAGGACTCAGGGCGGTGAACAGGGCAAGAATAAAAATACAGGATTACAAAAGTTAAAAAATAATTAAATACATGCCCATATACTAAAAACAATTAATACATCTTAAAACCCCAATAAAATATCCCAGACCCACGCCATTTAGGGCTTTATAGGTCATCACCAGCACCTTGAATCTCATCCAGAGGGCAACCGGAAGCCAATGCAGCTCGCGGAGCAAAGGTGTTACATGGGAGTATTGGGAAGCCCCCATCACAACTTGCGCGGCTGCATTCTGCACCAGCTGAAGCCTCCGAGTGGTCCTCAAGGGCAGCCCCATGTAGAGAGCATTGCAATAGTCTAACCGGGAGGTCACGAGCGCATGAGTGACTGTGCACAAGGCATCTCAGTCCAGATAGGGCCGCAACTGGCACACCACGCGAACCTGGGCAAAGGCCCCCCTGGTCACGGCTCCTATATGATCTTCAAAACTAAGCCGCGAATCCAGGAGGACACCCAAGTTGCAAGCCCTATCGATGGGGGGGTAACACCTCACCCCCCATCATTAAATATGGAATAGAATGGTTCACTCGAGATGCCTGTACGCACAGCCACTCAGTCTTGGCAGGATTGAGTCGGAGCCTGTTTCTCCCCATCCAAACCCGAACCGCCTCCAGGCAACGGGACATCACGTCAAGGGCATCACTGAGTTGGTTTGGGGTGGAAAGAAAAAGTTGGGTATCATCAGTGTACTGATGATACCCCACCCCCAAACCACGAATGATCACACCCAGCGGCTTCATATAGATATTGAACAGGAGGGGAGAGAGGACCGACCCCTGAGGAACTCCACAAACGAGAGACCTTGGGGCAGACCTCTGCCCTCCCATCAACACCGACTGCGAATGGTAGGAGGAGAACCACTGTAAAACAGTGCCACCCACTCCTAACCCCCTGAGACATCGCAGCAGGATACCATGGTCGATGGTATCAAAAGCCGCTGAGAGATCTAATAAGACTAGGACAGAGGAGCAAGCCCTGTCCCGAGCCCACCAGAG
This sequence comes from Vipera berus, assembly GCF_964194415.1. Classification (NCBI taxonomy): domain Eukaryota; kingdom Metazoa; phylum Chordata; class Lepidosauria; order Squamata; family Viperidae; genus Vipera; species Vipera berus. The sequence continues at coordinate 98,812,603 of NC_138206.1, forward strand.
ATCATTCATCAGTGCGACCAATGCCGTTTCCATGCTGTACCCGGGCCTGAAACCCGATTGGTACAGGTCAAGATAATCAGTTTCCTCCAGAAACAGAGGAAGCTGATGCGCCACCACACTCTCAACAACCTTCGCTAAAAAGCGAAGGTTGGAGACCGGATGATAGTTATTCAAAATAGCTGGATCCAGGGCAGGCTTATTGAGAGGGGTGTTCTGTACCAGCCTGCTACTGGCCCTGCAGAAAAGGCAGGGACAACCCCTTTACAAACGGCAAGAGGCTGGAATTACGCCTGCCAAATTTATAGCTACAAAAACAAACAAGACACGAACCAAGAAACAGGAGCTTTAAGAAACACGAACTATCCAAGCGGTTGCCTTCAGCAAACCAGCCCTCCCCACACATTCCCCTTATATAGAGTTCAGGGCGTGGCTTCTCTCTGCCTCCTTCCGAGAAGCCCCATTGCCTTCCTCTGTTTACTCCTAATTGACTGCCTCCTGCGTCGGGCGTCCTTGAACAGGGCCAGCTGTGGGTCATCTTCATCCACGCTGTCAGGCTCACACAGCTGGGTCTCCGTGGTGACCAAGTGGGAGGGGCCTGGCTGAGGGCTCTCATCAGCAAGATCTTCAACCCCCTCAGCAAGGTCTTCAACACCCCCTCCTCCTCCTCTGAGTCGTCCGACCCAACTGCCAAACCCACAAGCTGACCCTGAATCACAACAAAGCGGTCTCACCACCGCCTCCTTCAAGGCGGCAGGAAAGACACCCTCACTCAAAGAAGCAGATATCACTGCCTGGAACCAGAAGTGTCTTCTTCTCTCTTTAGCCACTAGATTCAGAATTTCATTCTGTATTAGAGTCATGTTTTCAGCTCTGTTTTAACCTTTGTGGCTATCACAATTGATTTGGGACCTCATAAGGGCCACGAGGAGCTCACAACCTCATATAGCCTATCCAAATTGTCCATTGATTGGAATCTGTGAGGGCAAACAAAGTCTTCAAGAGGGATAATTTGCAACTGGACTAGCTATCTCTGCTTTTTTGCTGTTGTTCTTATGCAGTGGTGGCTTCAGAGAGAATATTTGTGCTGTTTTCAGTATAAACTCAAACTGAAATATGGCATTTCCAATATTTATTCTGAAACTTAAGTTTGAAACATTCTAGAACAATTGGCTTTTCAGCATAATCCTCCCTGAGTTCCATGGCATTTTAGTGCTGGGCCAGGAAAAGAATCAGGATCACATTTTTTAACTGTCAGCTAGAGGTCATAACATCCACACATTTCTTTCCCCTATACAATATTGTTTTATAATACATAGAATTTCTTATAAAGTGGGAGTGCTTTATACATCAGGTGCTTAAAAGGATTGTATTAAAATAGATTTAAATCATGGAGGTAAATGAAGAATTCCATATCTGAGATCCTTGAGCATTTAAAGACTTAAACATTGTGAAAATTCTCACCTAAGAGCAAAAACAAATATCTCTTTTGAGACAGCAGCTAATAAACTTTTAAATATTTTGTGTTTGGGGGGACTGTATTTATTTCCTGCATATATAAATGCATATGAATAAACAAATCTAAAACAGTTAATACCGTGGGTCACAATATACTTCAAATTGGTATAGAAAAGATTTCCCATTTCACTATGGATAATCAAAAACTATCAATGGATATTGTGGAGAAATAAGATTGAGATCTTATGTTTGATTGATACACCTTATTCATCATTATCAGAGAAAAATAGTAAAGTTTAAGTTCTGATTCCAAGTGTTATATATTAGTCCTGGCATCTATCGTATTTTGGAATTTGCCACATGTGGAAATGTTTTGGATAGGATATGAATGTTCTCTGAGGATAAACAGCAATATTATTTTCCATCCTTATTCAAATACAGAAAATATACTCATTCGCTCTTATTATGCTGTTAAGTAGTGCTGATTCTCTCGGGCAGCAATATCAAAAGGGGTTCTGTACCATTAGCACTGATGATATATTGATAGATTGTAATAGCACAACTGGGCTGCAAAATCTCAGGCATTTACTAGATGGTAGCAAAGAGAGTTTTCAATATCTCTGCTACTGTTATCTACAGATAGTCTAGGTTTTGCAGCTCATGTATAAATAATGTAGTAACAAAAGTTGAGCCTGAGGAAAGCAAGACAGTCATATTTCTTTTTCGGTTAAGCACTTCTTTAGTGAAATAGTGAATTTCAAAAATTATTGACGTAAAATGAGATCCAGTGTGACTATAGGACCAGAAGATAAAAGGCAAGTCTATGGGAAGTTGATATGAGTAAAAAGGAGAGTGGATCTTTAGACAGACCAATGTTGCTCATTGTGTTCAGTTCACAGGTAATGTTAAGCCAACAAATGGTTTGCTTTAATGTCTTGTATATGGACTCAGTCATTGTGTCTTATTTCACAAACCATGGTTAAAACATGCATAACTAAATGCATAAAATCAAACTAATGACTTGTTACCTCATAGTGGCAAGAAAGCAGATTTATTGGAGTAGTGTTTGCCTAACAACTGGTGAGGTAGGTGGGAGGGATGTACATGGAAACCTCTCCCAGTTATCTCTGCATGATGTGCTTCTGCTCAAGACTAATGCTCCTTTCTGGAGACTACTTCTAGGCTCTTTTAGACATCTCCCTATAACTGAACTCCTGAAATAGCAAGTTTGATCTGTTCAATTCACCATTCTGCTCTCTGATTGGCCTTGTTTGTTAAGGATCTGACCTGTAAGAAGAGGAACCCTGGCCTCAGGTTGATGCTCTAAGACCGTGAGGTCATAGACAATAGCTGGAGACAATCAAAGCAAGGTTTGTTAGAAGGCTCTTTTTGGGGGAAGCTGTGATTAGCCTGAGTAAACCAAGTCCATATGGAAGTCAAATAGGGATGGTGGATGTGAAATCCATGATGTGACAGTCTTCAGAATAATTTAGCATCAAAATTATTGAGGGAGCATATAAATTTGATCAGGGGACTTATTTTATATTAGAATTCCCTCATATTGGAATCAGAGGCTGAAATCTAAATATGTTCAAGTTAAATCATTTTTAACCCTGGATTGTTTTGCTGCTTTAATTAACTAGATTTTTTTTACAACTACATTTTTTTACAACCTGTACTTATAAACCATTGTAAGAAGCTGGCTATTTGAAAAGCAAATAGAGCACATATACTCTAGTTACTACTCAGTTTATTCAAAGTTGTGCACCTAGACCTAGAATTTAAATACTGGCTTAGTATTATAAGCAAATTAAGCCATTGTTTCTGAACACAGCCTATAGATTACAAATGTAATATTTAGAGACATGCTGAAGATTAACAAATGTTTTACAGACAATAGCATTCTATACTGAGTTATTAAAAATTAGGTAATGCATGATGCATGTTGAGTAGAATATAATGAATAGTGAGGCCACAGAGAACTGTAATAAAAACTGCAGACTTAGTTATTAAAGTATAATTGTAAACCAAATGAATTCTATATTTATATGAATAATAATATCAATATCCTGGGAAGTTCTGTTTTAATATCCAGTGAATTAATCGGTATCTTAGTGGATTTCTGGGAGGTGAAAATAGAAAGCTAACATGTTATAGTGCAGATGCCACTGAGGTCGAGGCTAGTGCCCAGGCAGTGAGTCCAGACCAGCAGAGCTTCTCTGGATAAGGAGAAGCCTTAAAAGACCCACTTGTGCTTTGGAAGGCATCTCCTCACAAGAAAACTGGCAGGATTCAGAAGGACCCTGCAGTTTGCTTGCAAATAGACCATCATGGAACTATGGGACCAAAACCCCCAGAGTCACAGTTTCATGCAGATCCTGCTAAAAGACACTGGGTTCACCCAAAACTCTACTTTCTTTGCACACATTTGGAAGAGAAAAATCCTAAAATTTACAGAGATCTGTACCAAATATGAGACAGGACTTATGTTGAAGAGTAGCAGAAGGGGAGGAATTGACAATAGAAGAGGTGGTCCTTACAATTTCTCAGATCTCTTTTAACCTTATGTCAGCCCTGCCTCAGCTTGAACTTTTAAGTAAGAATGATCTTTGACTCCATTTGATGAAAAAGTTATAGTTTACTAAAAGTTGAGCAGAATACAGTAGAGCAAAGCCAGAACTGAAATTCGCTGGGCAGCAGGTAGGGCTACTGGTGTCGGCGCCAGTCCAGGCATGCAGCCAGGCTGCTCCAAGGGAACACTGACTAGAAGTTTCCCAGAATCTTCTTCTTCTGGGTTCAAGCACTCAGCTGATGACTGCCTTGTGAGTGTCCTTCTGGGTTTGCCCCAGATCATGCCATTCCTCCAGTCAGCATGGCCTGATCTCGGATCCTCTGGTGACAGTCATCCCCGTCAGTGGTTCATCCACCTTCCCAATGCCAAGAGACCATTGAAACTGCTCTCTCATCAATAGAGACTCCCACGTCTTTTGGGGACCTGGGAGAGCAATGTCACCCTGCACATGTGGCACCTCTTGTGCTGGTTCAGCAGGCCGAGAAGGTGGTAGCTCTTGCCGCACTTCTCATAGCTGTAGGGCCTGATGGGGCTGTGGGTCTCTTCCTATGCTTTGCAAACCATGGGGTCAGAAAAGGCCTCACTGCATTCCTGGCAGGAGAAGGGCTACTCTCTTGTGTTGGGGGTTTGCAACTGCCCTCAGGTCTTGGTGCGATTGTCTGTCCACTTTTCCCCTCTGCCTGGTCCCACTGGGGATAGACGTGATTGCACAATCCCCACAGTAGGTGAATAATCCAGATGGATTGGAGAAATGCAATTCTGGCTTAATGTTATCCCTGCCTCAGCTCAAAGCTTTAAGTAAGAATGATCCTCGATTCCATTGGGTGAAAAATGGAAGGTTAAGCAGAATACTGTAGAGCAAAGCCAGAACTGAAATTCACGTGCCAAAATCTCTAACCTCCCCACACCCATCACTTCCCACTGCTGGTCTCCCATCGTCCAATCATATTCAAATGGAGTGTTTTGGAAACTGTCTTTTCAACTGTGGGCTGGCTGGTATGCAGCTGCATGCATTCCCCCGCTATCTGATCTTGCAGCTGTGTTTCCAGAATGTATGGTGTGTAGTGAGTTTCCCCCCTCCCATCCAACTCCCTCCCCCCAGAGTCACTGGCAGACTGACACTGAGCAAATGCAAAGTGCAGGCCTGAGATGGCAGTTCTGATACCTTAACTCTTTCCAATGTCAACATCAGCATTTAAAATTGAGCAATTTATAACATCAAATCCTAATTACTATTATGTAATATTGGCATAATAAGATTGAAACAATGAGGCCTAAATTGTTCCTGGGCTCAGGTATCATGATAAATGATAATATGATTATTTTATACTTGATATATGACCTCCTAACTGTGGCCTTGATAATAATAATAATAATAATAATAATAATAATAATAATAATAATAATAATAATAATAATATAAATAATAATAATAATAATAATAATAATAATAATAATAATAATAATAATAATAATAATAATAATAATAATAATAATAATAATGTTGGAAGGGACCTTGGAGGTTCAACCTCATGTTCAGGCAGGAAACCCTATACTATTTCAGACAAATGGCTGTCCAGTCTTTTCTTAAAAATGTCCAGTGTTGGAGCATTCACAGCTTCTGGAGGCAGGTCGTTCCACTGATTAATTGTTGAGTGGACCAGAGCATATTTTTCTTATTCAATATTTTATGATTAAAACAAGTTGGGCATATTGCATCAATCAATTTTGTTTACATAATCCTATGAATTTAGCATTTCATAGGGAATGTTGTGGCAATCAGTGCCCCAAATCCTTTTGCAGGAATATAGTCTCCTGGCTGTAGCATACAAGTGCAAACTGATTCTGAATCAATGTCTTGCCATCATTGACCCATTTTGTCTAAATGGCAATATTAATTAATTAATATTGTTTATCCTCAGATTTTCAAGTAACATGTTACACACACACACACACACACACACACACACCTACCATTTTTTTTCATAGTCCATGAGCTATAGAACCACTGAACTATATTCTCAGAACCACTGAACTATATTTTTCAAAGATCCTGGAGCACTGGGGAACTACCAGAGGACTGGAAGAGAGCTGATGTAGTTCCCATCTTCAAAAAAGGGAAAAAAATAGATCCAGGAAACTACAGACCTATCAGCCTGACCTCAATACCTGGGAAGATTCTGGAAAAGATAATCAAACAACAAATCAGTGAACACCTTGATGCAAACAAAGTCATCACTAAAAGTCAACATGGGTTTGTCAAAAACAGATCATGCCAGACAAATCTTGTTACATTCTTTGACCAAGTGACAAAACTAGTGGACCAGAGGAATGCTGTAGATATAATTTACTTGGACTTCAGTAAGGCATTTGATAAAGTAGATCACAACCTACTACTTGATAAGATAGAAAAATGTGGGTTAGATAGCATTACCACCAGATGGATTCTTAGCTGGCTGACAGGCCGTATTCAGCGTGTGGTCCTCAATGGAACTGCATCTACATGGAAGGAAGTGTGTAGTGGGGTGCCCCAGGGCTCTGTTCTGGGCCCAGTGCTCTTCAATATCTTCATTAACGATTTGGATAAGGGGATAGATGGGGAACTCAAATTTATACCCACTTTCTCTGGTGCAAGGCCAATGAACTTTTAGAATTTAGTTAAATTTACATGTGTGTAGATTTCTTTCAGTAAGTGATTGTGACATTCAGTATTGCATCTGATATAGATCTATACCTAAAATATTGAGATCTCTTGAACATTAAGTGGGATGTATGTGACATATTTGATTCTTAGTTAATGTCTGATTCTCAAGTCTTCCAAACATGGCATAGCCAAGAGAGTGTAGATTTCAAAATCTCTGTTAGATATTCTCTGTTAGAGGTAGTAAGCATGAAAGATATTTTGTGGCAAAAGCTAGGCTCATAAGAAGAATAAAGTTGTATTTGGTCCACTATTCCTATTGGCTGTGTACCAGCTAAAAATGATGCAGAGTTTTAAGCCACCAATATGAGGACTTGCTCGTGATTGATTAAAGATATTGCTGGTTTGCAACAAGTCATTTTAGAGCAGAGAAGATGAGATACAAAGTGAAAGGGGAGACCAGATATAAGAAGAAAAGGAGGCCAATGTAAAATAATAATGAAGCACACCACCTGTTTGTAGAAAAAATAGGAAAAACAATTATTTTAAAATATCATTAGCCACATTTTTGTCTCTTGATTATTATAACAGGTCATAATTAGGCAGATGATGCCCTGCAAGAGAATTCTTCTGAACACAGATCAAAATAGATAAATGAATAATTCACAGAAGTCAAAGCATATTAACAAGAAGATACCCTTATGCAAGACAAACTGCTTGCCAGTTTTGCTATATTATATGAGAGAACAGGAGGAAATCCATCACTGGCAATATATTTGACTGCAGTCTTTGCCAAGGAGCTCAACAAACCAAGGGGTTCTTCAGCTTGCCAATTTCACAATTGCTATTTGCAGTAGAAAATTAGGTGGCTAAATTCTAACTTGAGAAATGTTATGCATTGTTGTCAGTGATTTTTTAAAAAATACCTATCATGTTCATGATCACTCTGATATTACATGAGAACCTTGTCTTATGTGGCATTTGAAAATGGAGAAAATTATAGCTGAACATTATATAATGCTATATTTTAAGGGCAGCTATGTAACAATCAGCTCATTTTAGGCTTATAAGAAATGCCCATATAGAGGATCAAGGAGATGACCTTAAAAGTAATAGGCAAGAACTATTATACATGCAAAGAGGGCTGAAACCTTCCTTAAGCCTTGGAAAACAAGACACTATTCAAAAGAGAGTTGGTCAGGCTCCTCTCTGATTCATTGGGATTGGGGAGGTAAAGTACAATCAGGCTTGTGAGATTCTGTTATTATGGCCTATTTCAAGAAAATATATAGAATTATAGAATCATGGGCTGGAAGAGACCTTGGAAGTCTTCTAGTCCAATCTTCTCAAGGCAGAAGCCTTATACCATCCCAATCAAATGTTCAGTTTATTTTTGAAAACCTCCAGTGATGGAGCACCCACAATCCCAGGAGACAAGTTATTCCATTGATTAATTGCTCTCTCTCTCTCTCACTGTCAGAAAAAAAGTTCAATTCTTCACTGGATTCTGTTTCCTAATCTGATGTCCCCAAAGGGCTGACTTTGTATGCTCCCAGATTATATCAACAATTATCTTCTATAATTTGAGCATTGGAATATATGGAACATTTATCAGAAGAAAAAAATTTGATTGTCTGGTTTTCTCCATCCTTTGACTATCCTGAGAACCAGTGTAGTATCATAGTCAGGATACTGCAGTCCCCACTTTATCACACAACCAACTGAATTATTTGGGATGAGTTTTAAAAAATTGCAGTGTATTCATCTGCATTGGTCCCAGAATAGAGGGTCCCCTAAATATTGCAATGGGAAAAATTTCTATGGGTGAATTGCTAAGATGGCTTTGATCAACCAGCTAATGCTGCTCTATGTTAGTCAATGAGAAAATTGCATTTTTCAAAATTCCATTTTTCAGATGGGCAGTGTATCCATCATGTAGAACAACTCTGTGATAGTGCAGCAGAGATCCTGGTAGACAGAGAAGTGAGGAGTTAACTAGTGAGAACAGAAAGCAAAAAGTGGACCCTCCAAAATGTAGAAAACCTGTTGAAGTTTATTCTCCCCAGTCCCTTGAACCTTCATGAACAGGGTTTACCAACAAAAATACTTTTTGGAACCTCAATAGTCCAAACCAAGAACTCAAAGTAACTCTCCAAAAAAATACCTATTGAAGGAAGAACATAGGTTTTGCAGCAGTAGTTTGAAGCTTGTTCTTCTTCCATAGAAGAAGTCTCAATAAGCTTTCTAGTTTTGGCATGAGCATATAAGCAACTCCTTACTTGAATCATTTCTGGCAGCTTCCTTCCCTCTGAGGAAGGAAGGCTTACCAATATGAGGAAGAGCTCTCTTCTCTCTTGCCTGGGCAATGAGCTGAGTCCCAGCCCAGCTACCATTGTTTATATTTTTTTGGCATCTGTAAGAAACTTTATATAGAAAAAATGCAAAAAGGGGGGGGGGTTAGCCTGGTGTGTATAGTACACAATTACTTATTCCAGCATCAGAAAGATTGGTTTTTCAATTGCAATATTTTTGCAACAAATCTTCATTTTCAAGAAAAATAGAATTAATATGTTTTTTAAATTTTACCACAGAAAAGTATGGCAAGTTGTGTGCCCAGCAGACTACAGTGATTATAGACTTGAAGGGGCTGGATTGAGGCCAATTGCTAGAATCCAGAAATAAATTACATAATGTAAATCTAGGCTATCGAGTAGTCGAGGGTTGAAGGAAAGAGAAAAAAAAGAGAGGAAGAAGCAGTCTATTTACAAGGTCACAATACATGAAAATTTGAATAACTACTGTATGAAAACAATACATTAAAAAAAGCTCAAGATACTCAAAAAGGCAGAAAATTGCGATAGTGGTGAATATCTGTAGCTCGGGTGGAGGATGAGGGTGGAGGTTCGTTCCCCGAGCCTGTGGGTTGGTTTCATTATCAGGCTAGCTAACATTTTCAACAGAAGTTAAGGGATATTAGTACATCAACACTGACATCGTTCAGAAACCAACCACACTTTGGGAGAACGAACCTCCACCCTCAAGGCAGAAAAAATTTGATTTTAAGGCTATGCCTGGAGGACATGAGGACAAAAAATAGGTAGGACATATCCTTTTGTTAAATGTGTAGTAGCCGTAAGCCAAACAGCATAAAAGGTGGAAAAAATTGTTTTTACAGTCCTGATAAGGGTAATTATAACTGTATTTATAACTGCTGTAAAGAAGTTCAGAAGCCACTTCTCTGATCTTTTTACTTTCTTTCTTTTGGGGGGGGGTACTTTTAGCTTTTACAAGGGACGCGGTGGCTCAGTGGGTTAGGACACTGAGCTTGTCGATCAGAAGGTCGGCAGTTTGGCGGGTCAAATCCTGAGTGCCGCGTAACAGAGTGAGCACCTGTTACTCGTCCCAGCTTCTGCCAACCTAGCAGTTCAAAAGCACGTAAAAATGCAAGTAGAAAAATAGGGACCACTACGGTGGGAAGGTAACAGCATTCTGTGCGCCTTTGGCGTCTAGTCATGCCGGCCACATGACCACAGAGACGTCCTCGGACAAGTGCTGGCTCTTTGGCTTTGAAACGGAGATGAGCACCGGCCCCTATAGTTGGAAATGACTAGCACGCATGTGCGGGGGAACCTTTACCTTTACCTTACTTTTAGCTTTTATATAGAGTTTTAAGCCTTTTTAGCATTGTTTATTGTACATAGCAAAAATGTACTGACAGAACTATAGTACCTCATCTCAACCCTGTGTTCTATCACTATTGTGGTGGAAAAAACCCAATGAAAGAAACAAGGGACAGCAACACAAAGCAATACTTCTTACTTTAAGTTTCAGGGATTTATTTCAGCAATAATTTGGAACACACACATAAACATCACGTACATTAAAAACCCATTGCAATGAGGTCCAATGGCATATAGCAGATCCAACAAAGACAGCCATTAGCCAACGACAAATCAATCAGATCCGGTCCCAACCTCTTATACCCTTTTCTGTCCTAAAACCTCAAATAGCTGGTCAGCAATCTTTACTTTCTGCTGACCCTCTGCTGAACATAACTTTCCACATACCCGTGTACATTGGAACCTGCATCCATCAGTTACTTTCATTTCCTCATTTCTCACAGTTCCAGTCCTTATGTTCTAAATATATTTAAAACAAGCAAGCTTAGCAAAATCATATTGAGTAAAGTACAATTGCAGTTTAGATTACAAATAGTTCCCTTGGACTGCTTAGCACAGACTTTGGTTCAATACTTTTCCCATGGGGCCTGATTTAGTTCACCTAGTCCTAAATCTTGCATAGAAGAACAATAGCCAATATTTTCATTTTCCACAGTCCCCACTTCTTGTCCATAAGGACAACACAAATCATAAGCAAAAAGATAAGATTAGAGGGACTCTGGGGTAAAGGGTCTACTGTCGTTTCATAGGGGCATATAAGGAAAACATTTTATTGAGAAACACATACGACCTCAGTAGGTTTAAAACTCACGATAAAATTGTACAGAGCTTTATATAAATTGAGACAAATGCCAATAAACGACAACACAACCACAGTCCACACAGCAGGCATGAGGCTTTTTCCAATGCAGATTGTTTCCTTCATGCGCCTCTGGGCTCCCATTGTGTTGGAAAATGTGGTGTAAAGTTTTTCAGTTGTCTGGGGAAGGTGGATTGGAGTTCACTTCTTGGTGCTTTTGGGGCTGGAGATTGCATGCTGGTGGGGCGCAGAGGTTACTTGTACTTGCTTCCCTGTTGGGCAAAGCTTCAGTCTTTGCCTTATTGTGGTCAGTTGGCTTGGGTCTGTGACTTCCTCGTCTGTTACTTTCTGGCAGTACAAAGCATGCATCCAGGAAGCCAGATCTTGACACTTCACAGCAGTGTTGATGGTCAACAAAATCTGGAATGGTCCCTTTCAATGAGGAGCCAAGTAATTTTTTCGTTGAAATACTTTAATCTGAACCTGATCACCAATCCTCAAGGCATAACAAGGATGTAGTGGTTCCTTGGATAAAACCTCCACAACTTGTGAATGATAGTCTTTTGGAGATGTGATGAGAGCTGGGCCTAAATCTTTTATAGAAGAAAAATAGTCAATATTTCTGTTTTCCACATTATAGTATGACATATTCAGAAAAACATGGTACATTGATTCCTTTCAACAGAGCAGGATGCTGGTCTTAAAACAGGATTCTCTATGTGCTAAATATATACAGCCGGTTACTTAGCTGGCCTACCTTCTTAATAAATGTTAGCTGATTTCAGGAAATTAGAAATAGGATGCCTGACTCACAATAAAGGAAAATATATATAGGACTGCTTTTGTTGTGCCAATGTAAACAGGTAAGACCACATGTTCCAGCTCAATAAATAGTGGTTGTTAAGAGTATCACTTGATAATTTGTTTTCACTATTTCATTTGTGAAATGAAACTGTCAATATTCCACAGCAAAAAATAAATTAATGCTTTTTAAAATGGTCCTTATCATTATTATGCACTATTTTGCAATAATATGGCATGAATAGCTCTGCCAACTAATAACCCATCTATTTAATTGTTTTAAATCTGCTTTCTGGTTTTGTTTGCTGTTGGACTTATTTTGAAGTTTTTAAAGAGAAAGGAGCTTGTTCATGTCCTTTCATATGTAATTGAAGCATAAAACAAAAGTCAAGAAATCTCCCATTTCTCTGGTGGACTGCAAATGAAAAGTTTAATGAAGACCTAATTTTCTTTCTGACTCTTAAGAAATAATGTATGCCATATGTTTCTTGTAGCATATTCTTTAGCTGGATTCCAAAGTAAAATGCATAAAGACTGTATTTTACAATTGGACAACACATAATAGTCTTGTTCAATGGCTTGTCTGAATATATTGAATATTTTAGTCCTGCTGAAGTTTGATTGTATGCAGCAGGAGCTACAGTACCTATTGCTGTCCTGGAACTCTACATGTTGAAACAGGAGATCTGAAGAGGAATGGTATCTGGGTTCATTTGAACACAAATTCAGAGTCAGTTTTGTGTAGTGGTTAAGGTTCTGGATCAACAAACAGACTTCTGTCAGTTCTACTCCTTCCTCAGGGCAAAGAAGCTGGTTTGGGCCAAGTCACTCTCTCTCTCAGCCCAACCCCCATCACTAGATTGTTGTGGGGAGAAATGAGGAACAAGTATCTTAAGTTTTTTTTAAAGGTAGATTATAAAATAAGTAATTAAGTACATGTTTTTGATTCAGGACTATACCAAGGGGGTATGACTAAAGCAGACATTTCAATTTCAGAATAGATGTACTCGACTTAGTAATCTTAAGTGTTCAAACACACCCCTAGCTATTGCCAAAACTGATTCAGGATTGAATCAAGAAGCATATGAAAATAGAAACCTAAGGATATTTTTAAGCAAAGTCTTCATCATGAAATTATTTTGCTGCATTCATAGAATTTGACAGTAGTTCAGACATCCTCTTCAGTTCACATTGTTCATGAATTTTGCACTTTTTAAAAAATCATCCCTTAAGAATTACTGGAAAATTTCAGCAAAGACTTTCAAGAATTAGTACCAAGTACCCAAGCATAGAATTATCCAGTATTTTCATGGGGATTGTTATTTATTTAACACTGGTCACCTATGTCCCATGATCTATCTTTCACCAACAAAGAGTTCCTGGGGTTTTTTTTGTACTGGATTTCCTATATTTTTCCCTGCTCATCCACTTTGATATATAATCATTATCTCTGTGAAAAATTGCCTTAATCAAACCTTACAATATTAATTTCTATATTCTGCCATGGAGAAAAAAAAATCAGAACATCTCCATATGCTGTGCAAGAAGAAGAGGCATTAAGAACGGGAAATTAAAGTTCATAAACAGTTGAAAAGCTATGATAACAGTTGTATACAAATTCAGAATTCCAGCGCTATCCTTTGTCTTGCACTGAGACAGCAAACTAAAATATGGATTTAAAGTCTATATCAATATATTTACTGGGAATCACATGAATTATAACTAATAGGATTACCCAGAATCCACAGTGTCTTTTACTTTAGGCAAGTAGCAAGTCACAAGGCCTACATGGTGGGGTGAAAAGCATAAAGTCACATGGACATGTGCCTAGCCACACAAAGCCTTTTCAGCTTCAAATGATTGCCATGCGGCTGAGGTTGCTGGAGACAGGAGCTTACACTTTCCTGCATCCTTCCACCTTACTGATGTTGATGTAGTTGCTGGATTTTCTGGATTTCCTACCAATAGTTGAGCTGTCTTGTTACAAAAGTGAAAGCATCCAGTGATTTGGTTTCAGCACTGAGAGGTCTATGATCATTTCAGGAAACCAGCAATTACTTCTTTTAACCTCAGAAACAAAAAGAAATCGTGGGCATTTTCATATTCAGGGTTTTGAAGTCTTTCCTCTTCATCAAAAGTGAAGCATTAGCTCCTCTGCAGTTGAGCACATGGTATCTTGTAAAGGTAGTCATCAACCTATGATCACAATTGAGCCCAAAATTTATGTTGTTAAGTGAGATATTTGTTAAGTGCCCCATTTTACAATCTTTTTTTGTCTCGGCTGTTAAGTGAACACTGCAGTTGAAAAGTTAGTAATCAGTTGTTAAGTGAATTTGGCTTCCCTATTGCCTTTCCTTGTCAGAAGGTTGCAAAACATCATCACATAACCTTGGGACACTACAACTGTCATAAATATCATATGCATCTGAATTTTAATCACATGTTCATGGGGATTCTGCAAAAGCTGTAACTGTGAAAAATGGTCATAGGTCGCTTTTTTCAGTGCCGTTGTAACTTTGAATGGTCACAAAATGAATTGTTGTAAGTTGAGGACTACTTGTACTCAAAGGATATGAGCAGTGTGAAAAGCATGAAGGGAACACAAGTTCTTGAAACATAGCTATGTTCGCCAGAATTTTCCTGAAAATTATTTGAAAAGGCAGCTTGAATAAATAGAAATTCCCTATTTGACAGCTACACCTTATTATGATGAAGTTCTCCTTATTTGGCAAGATGTCATAGTTGAAACAAGCTAAGAGAGATCACTCTAGTGTACTGAATGAAAAATTCAGGAGTAGTAAATAGCCTGGGGCAAATATAGAAATGGTGTCTCTTCCCATTTCATGAGCAAAGGCCAGCTGAACTTGCAGTTAAATTAGAATTGGCAATGGGGCAGAATCATCTAGTGAAATCTATTTAAGAAAATAAAAAGGCTGCATTGAATATCAATCATGCTATTATTGCCCTCCCAGCTTCTGCTGCCTGAGGCAACTATTTCTATACTTAATAATTGGGTTAAATCTAGGAAGGAAACTTTTATATAGAAAATTTCAACTATTAACTCTAAGAGTCAGGAAAATCCTTATTCTGAATCCAGGAACTATATAGCATCTTAAAAAGCCAGCAGAATTAAATGCAGAGAAGAAACTTAGCTAAAGGTAAAGGTTCCACCGCACATGCGTGCTAGTAGTTTCCAACTCTAGGGGCCGGTGCTCATCTCCGTTTCAAAGCCAAAGAGCCAGTGCTTGTCCAAGGACGTCTCCATGGTCATGTGGCTGGCATGACTAGATGCCAAAGGCTCACGGAATGCTGTTACCTTCCCACTGTAGTGGTCCCTATTTTTCTACTTGCATTTTTACGTGTTTTCGAACTGCTAGGTTGGCAGAAGCTGGGACGAGTAACAGGCGCTCACTCTGTTAACGCGGTACTCGGGATTCAACCCACCAAACTGCCAACCTTCTAATCGACAAGCTCAGCATCCTAACCCACTGAGTCACCGTGTCCCTTATCTTAAAAAGCCAGCAGAATTAAATGCAGAGAAGAAACTTAGAGCTTTTAAAAAAACTTGAAATAGATATTTTAAGTCTCTAAGACTACTTTTTGAAGTAACTACTTTTATGAAAAATTGTTGAGTTTGGAGGAAGAATCTGATATTGTTTACTGATTGTAGGTCTCATGCCAGATCATTTGTCAGTACCTCAATACTGACAATCTACTTTTGAACGATTTCTTGAATCTATTGCCTTGCATATGTCCTAGGACCATAATGCCCATAATTCTCAGCCAGAAACACTAGAATCACTTGTAAAACTACCTTGAATAGCTATTTAATCTAAGAGCAACACGTTTTCTCCCATATGAGAAAAGCAGCTGTTAGGAATTCAATCAAAGAGTTGCAATTTTCAGAATGACAGGTACAAAGGAGGGAATCTTCATATCTTGATGGATTCTATGAGGTTCTTGTCTATTTCTAACAACATTGTAAGAGAAGGAGTGAAATTGGTCCCATGTCTCACCCTCCCTCCCCCAATAAGCAGAAGCAAGATTTTAAGTCTGATGATGGCTTCCTCCCATATTGTGCTGCTAACCTTTTACGATGCTATTTTTAGATGCTACATGTATAATTCCCAAAGAGCAACCTGCCAATTTCAATAGTACTCTACAAAATCATTTCAAAAATGCTTTGCACTATACAATAAATTATAAAGACTGTTAGTAGTGATGGAAATAACAAAAAACCCATTCATATACTGTATACTGTTCAAAGGATTCATGTTAAGTAATAGTGACTCTGCATTAGATAATATAACTTTTATAAAATAAAATCACCTTTCTTCTCCTATTTATCATGGATTGTCTTAGTCTGGGCTAGAATTCATTACTGTACCCTAAATTTGAACTTATTCTGTGACTTCAGAATATCAGAAAATGTATTCCTCCAGATGGAGCACCATCAGCCCCTCCTCTAGATAGATGATACCAAGCTGTATGCTAAGAATGAATGACACATCAACTCACTGGTCTACCTGACATTGATTTAGAGGACATTGGGATATCATTTGGATTGGAGAAAGTGGATGGGTGGTAGTAAAAAGAGGGAAGCTGGTTAAGATGGATGGGATGGAACTAGCAGCAGGACCACCTAGCAGATATTCAGACCAGCTACAAGTATCTTCGTATTCCACAGTCGCATGGAATTACAATGAGGAGGGAAGGAAGATAGCAACATCCAAATACTACCAAAGGACAAGACAGGCCTTGAAAAACTAGCTCAATGGGAAAAACAAGATCCATGCCATTAACATGTATGACCTGCCAGTGATCAGATACTTGTTTGTATAGTGAACTGATTAAATGGAGGTTGTCAATGTGAAGAAGTTTCTCACAATGTATGGAGGTTTCCACCCCAAGTCCAGCATCCAGTTACTATACACCAGCCAGAAAGAGGGCTGGTGGAGTCTGGTGAATATCAAAGCCACCTGGAGTACTCAAAGATGAACTCCTGAGAAAATGCCTGAGGCAGCAGCAAATATGGGAGGAAAATCAAGTAGAGAAAGCACCATGGCAAGACAAGAGCCTGCAAGGACTGTACCATTGACAGACAGCTGAGGTTCCTGACATTGGGAAATCCTACCAGTGGATGGAAAGTGCTGGAGTAAAAGATGGCACTGATCATAGTAGCACAAGAACAGACACTAAGCACCAGATCCAAAGAAGAGGGGATCTGCCACACTAGATAAGACCCCAGAAATAGGCTATGCAGAGAGACTTCAGAAACAGTTCAACAGGATGGCAGGATGTAGGATGCAGACAGGAACAGCATTTACTCAAGTAGCTGGCATTGTGTACGGGTACATCTGCACAGTATATGGGCTAAACCTCCTAAGCTCAAATGGGTGATTCCACAGAAGGTCATGGAAAACAACAGGGCTGATATCCTGTTGGATTTCCAGATCCAGACAGACAGGAAGTTACTGGATAATCCACCAGATATCATGGTCATAAACAAGAAGCAGAAAAGAGCGATGGTGATAGATGTACCAGTGCCAAGTAACAGAAAATTAAGAAGGACTATGAAAAGCTAGACAAGTACCAGGACCTAAAGGAGGAACTAGAGAGGATGTGGAAAGTAAATGCCAAAGAAGTCCCAATGGTGGTAGGAGCAGTTGGGGCTGTGAGTCCTAAGCCCCAACAGATCCCAGGAACAACATCAGAGCTCTCTCTTCAGAAAATGCAATGTTTGGAAATAGCCAAGAAGCTGCATAAAACCATCAAACCTTTAGTAGAGGACTGGAGACTGAGGAAGACACAAACCACCCAATAGGGGTGAGAAGGGAATTTATATTTCTGTGCATGTGTTACATTTTATGTGTTACCTAAAAAGTTAGTGATAGAGCACATGTCTCCAAAAAAATCTGCTTTTTCAAGATTGAAAGGATTGTCCCCAAATCAAAAGTCTTTGTGCTGTTAAAAGCTTTCAAACTTTCAAATACCACCAAGAGGTTTTTTTTAAATTTATTTCTTCCCAAAACATGCTGTCACTGAATGCTATGTTTCAAAGACAACATTGTTTCTTTAAGCTTTTGCTGTTGCTGACCTCCTCATGTAAACAGCTTCTGGCACCTTGTCCCTCATCCAAACACTGGAGCTACACTTGCCAACTCTGTATGTCTTCTTAGACCACCTAACAGTGCTGCCAGTAGTTTAACTGTCTGCTCTTCTGCTACATACTTATACGTAGAAAATATTTACTACATAATATGTTTGAATCTTTTAAAATAATCATTTTGTTTAAAATTATAAAAGTAAATTATACCCTCTTATTTTCAAATAAATCTGTTCACTTAATTTCTAGACTTTTGCACATTTTACTAGCACATTTTATTAGGTTTTGAACGTTACAGGAATGTGCATAAGAAGAATGGAATAGAGTCAAATATATCATTCTCTCTCACACACACACCTGTGTCAACCCGTTCAACTTAACATGCACATAGATTCCTACATGCCTACAAATATATCTATATAGGACCACTCCACCCACAGTGGAAGGTTGGGGAAACTGCCTAGCTCTGTACATAGAGATTTGTATATGTTTAAATCTGTACCATTATTAAGATGAATGCATGCAGATCAGAACTGAGTTCAACATGTACCACCATGCTCCTTCCTCTAAACATGCATTATTGTGAAAACTGCCATGGGATGTAGCATTATGCTTACAGATTTCCTTACATATTGAGAAAAAAAGGACAATTGATTTGTTTGGTATTTCCTATAGGGTTTCCTGCCTGAGCAGGGAATTGGACTAGAAGACCTCCAAGGTCCCTTCCATCATCATCATCATCATCATCTCAAACATTATCTTCATTTCTGGTCAACTTGCTTTAAGATGGATTCAAAGAAACAGAAACAGATTCAAAAAGGACAATGAAAGTTGATAAAGAATTAGAAATGAAGTCCTATGAAGAGACTGAAGGAATCAGGTGTGTTTAACCTTCAGAAGATTGAGGAGGAATATGAGCCACTTCTCAAATACCAGAAAAGATGTAACACAAAAGGAATTTATGAATCATTCTTTATCAGTCCAGAATACAGGACAAGGAACAACGGGTTTAGGTTACCAGAAGATAGATTCCTTTAATGTTCGGGGAAAAAAGCCTTCCAACAAGAAGATCAGTTCAGTAGTGGAACGATTATCCAAAGAAGTGGTGAGATGTTTTCACTGGAAGTGATCAAGTGGAAGCTAGAGAGCTATCTGTTGGATTACACTCAATGACCTACATGGCTTCTTCCAATCCTATGTTTCTAAGATGTCTTCATAGAGCTATTGATGTCATGTATTTTCCAACACAGTATAGACCAGGTGTAGGCAACCTCAGCTCTTTTATGACTCATGGACTTCAACTCCCAGAATTCCTGAGTCAGCTGACTCAGGAATTCTGGGAGTTGAAGTCCGTGAGTCATAAAAGAGCCGAGGTTGCCTAACCCTGGTATAGACAATATATCTTTACTTACCGTAGCTTTCATATGACCACAAACTTTCACATACCATCAGATGTCATAGAATCATAGAATAAAGCACAATAGAATGCTTAGCATGTTTTTCCTAACATTAACTGAAAAGTAACTTGAATAGAATGTATTTAAGAGTTATACGTTTTCACTATCAGTCTCCAGTTTTTACTAAATCAACCCCATCATCAACTTCTGGAAAACAAGCAAAAAAGTTGTAATAAAAGGTATTATATGTGATCAGGATTACAATGGCTATCTGTGAGAATTTTGTGGTCCAATGTTCTATGTTTCTATTGTAAAAAATCTCCAAATCTCATGCTTTGCCTTGCTTTTAACTAGGTTTAACCAGATTGTCCTTGCAATACATGCCTTTCCAAACACAAAAATGTCCTCTGATAGACCTCCAAATAGACAAGTCTTTTTATAAAGTAGGACACAAAGTTACCTTAGAGTGGGTACCGATGGAAAATAGTGTTCTCTCATTCCAAATCTAATATTGTCTCTGTGAAATATATCACTGTTTTGTACTTACTTGTTTTATTGCACAGCACACCTTAATGCAGGAGAAAAGAAAAGGAAGAATTCAGGTGTTCTTAAATGGATGTCTTTTTTCTAGTAGGTGTAGTAAGTACACTTAGTAAGTGTAGGACATTGTAAAAACGTATGTTTTTACAAAGCGTTATCCTTAAGACATCTCCAACAAATTGTTGTTTTTGACAGTCCTTTTTTGTACACACAGAGCGGAGTCCAGTAATCAGCCACTTTGTCTTCATTTTCTTTTTTTATACACACAGAAGTTTTCCTTCAGGCATCCTTGGGAATATCTGTCACCAAAATAACATTATAGCCAAGCAATTATTGTGAGTGGCTTTCTTTCAAGTGCTACATTAATGTTCTGGAAGCCTCAAGGAACTTAATTCATTATTCAGAAGTTGAATAATAAGATCCCTTGGTAACTGTGATAATTTTATTCCCAAAGAGGTCCCTAAATTCATTCCCCAAATAATCTTGTTTACCAACTGCTTATTAAGTTGGCAAGGGCAGGAATGTTCCTTATTATTTTATACTATGACAATGACATGAAATACAAATCTGGTCTTTAAAAAAACCTTTTCATGTAATTTGAAATTATAAATATATTAGCATCTACCAGAGGCTGTTCGATCATTACATTAGATAACAGAAGGGCTCTAGACATAGTTGTAGGAAAGCTGGCATACAGAAACAAAATATATGTCAATGTATAATTTAGAAAGAATAAAATGGTCTACTCATTACCCTCCTGGAAGGAAGGAAGGAAGGCTCTACATACATAACTCTTAAATCTGCCAAAAGAACAGTAAGAAAAGATAATTGGGGCTAGATCTAGCCAGGCTACAGCTGACGTTTTAGCTAATCAACTCCATTTCATTCATAATGAACACAATTTTAAGAAAATGCTGGCTTTTACAACCTGTTCTCTAGTTTTGCTTAACACCTGACAGAGTATTTTTCACACATTTATCTGTTAACAGATACACAGTTCTCTGACAAACAGCCTGCAGGGAATTTTAGCAGTGAGGAAAATGGTGGCTGCTTCCAGGAGGTGTGGGGATCAGGCCTAACTGCTGCAGGGGTCCCATTTGTGCAGGCTGGGGGAGGGGGGAAGACAGACTGGGGTGTGTGTGTGTTACAGCATCCCCTTTGTCTGTGGTAAACAGGAGTGACTGTGGGGGTACTGCATCTGTGATAAATTTGAAACAGGCTCCTACATAAAGTTGGGGTATTGGTCATAATTGTGAATGTTTCTTAAGTGGCCTGTCATTTCTCAAGGACTACCTGTATAAAGTTAAAGTTATCTTGTCTGTATATATATTTGTGTAACACACATCGCGTAGCCCTCAACTTTACAACTACAATTGGAACCACTATTTTCATTGCTAAGAAAGGTGGAAGTTAAGTGAGTCGTGCCCAATTTTGTGAGCTTTTTTGCCACAAGTATTAAGCAAATCACTATAGTTGTTAAGTAAATCATGCTATCGTTAAGTGAATCCAGATTCTCCATTGACTTTGCTTGTTGGAAGACAACCGGGAAAGTCATAAATGGTGATCACATATCCCCAGGATGCTGTAATCATCATAAATATATGCTGGTTGCCGAGTGCCTTAAATTCTGATCATGTTACTACAGGGATGCTGTGATGGTTGTAATCATGAGTCACTTTTTTCTGTGGGTTTGTAACTTCAAATAGTTGCTAAATAAATGTTTGTACATCCCAAAGTCAAAACCCAGTACTATAAGTCTTTCTAGTATGGATTTTTTTCTGTACGCTGGTACACTGGGAAGAACCATCACATTATAAATCCTTAGTAATAAATTACACATACTAAATGATAAATCCTTAGTAAGACCACACCTGGAATACTGCATCCAGTTTTGGTCACCACATTACAAAAAAGTTGTAAAGACTTTGGGAAAAGTGCAAAGAAGAGCAACTAAAGGTTGCTGAGGTTGTTGAGAGTGTGGTGGCGCATCAGCTCCCTCTGGTCCTGGATGAAGTGGATTATCTAGACCCGTACCAATTGGGTTTCAGGCCCGGGCACAGCACGGAGACGGCATTGGTCGCTCTGGTGAATGATCTCTGGAGGGCCCGGGACAGGGGACATTCCTCTGTCCTAGACCTATTAGACCTCTCAGCGGCGTTCGATACCATCGACCATGGTATCCTGCTGCGGCGTCTCAGGGGATTGGGAGTGGGAGGCACAGTCTTTCAGTGGTTCTCCTCCTATCTCCTGGGACGTTTGCAGTCGGTGTTGGCAGGGGGGCAGAGGTCGACCTCGAGGCCTCTCGCTTGTGGAGTCCCTCAGGGGTCGGTCCTCTCACCTCTCCTGTTCAACATATATATAAAACCGCTGGGTGAGATCATTCGTGGTTTTGGAGTTGGGTATCATCAGTATGCTGATGATACCCAGCTTTTTATTTCGACCCCAAACCACCCCAGTGATGCCCTCGATGTGATGTCCCGTTGCCTGGAAGCGGTTCGGGTCTGGATGGGGAGGAACAGACTTCAACTCAACCCCGACAAGACTGAGTGGCTGTGCATACCGGCATCCCGGGATATTCAGAATATCCCATCTCTTTCTATGGGGGGTGAGCTATTATCCCCCGTAGATAGGGCTCGCAACTTGGGAGTCCTCCTAGATTCACAGCTTACTTTGGAAGATCACATAGTGGCCGTGACTAGGGGGGCCTTCGCCCAGGTTCACCTGGTGCGCCAGTTGCGGCCCTATCTAGACCGGGATGCCCTGCGTAAGGTCACTCATGCGCTTGTGACCTCTCATTTAGACTACTGCAACACTCTCTACATGGGGCTGCCCTTGAAGACCACTCGGAGGCTCCAACTGGTACAGAATGCAGCCGCGAGAGTTGTGTTGGGAGTCTCCTGATACTCCCATGTTACACCTCTGCTCCGTGAGCTGCATTGGCTCCCAGTTGTCTTCCAGGTGAGGTTCAAGATGCTGGTATTGACCTACAAAGCCCTACATGGCATGGGTCCGGAATACCTTGGGGAGCACCTGCGGCCGGCATCAACTTCCCTCCGCCCAATACGCTCCCACAGAGAGGGTCTCCTCAGGGTGCCTCCCGTCAAAGAATGCCGACTGGTGGCCCCCAGGGGGAGGGCCTTCTCTGTGGGCGCGCCGGATTTATGGAACCATCTTCCGGTTGAGCTCCGGATGGCGCCCGACCTTCGCTCCTTCCGGCGCGATCTAAAGATGTATCTTTTTGAACAAGCTGGCCTGGCCTGATGGGAGGGGGTTGGGTTTTTATTGTTATTTTAATATTTGTATTTACTGTTTTTAGTGGGCATATATTTAATCCTTTTTAACTTTTGTAACTCTGTATTTTTTATGCTTGCCCTGTTCACCGCCCTGAGTCCTTCGGGAGAAGGGCGGTATATAAATAAAATTATTATTATTATTATTATTATTATTATTATTATTATTATTATTATTATTATTATTATTATTATTATTATTATTATTATTATTATTAAAATGATTAAGGGCCTGGAGACAAAAATATATAGAGAACGGTTGCAGGAATTGGGTATGGCTAGTCTAGAGAAAAGAAGGATTAGGGGTGACCTGATAGCAGTATTCTAGTATTTGAGGGGCTGCCACAAAGAAGAGGGGGTCAACTTATTTTCCAAAGCACCAGAAGGCAAGACAAGAAACAGTGGATGGAAACTAATCAAGGAGAGAAGCAACCTGGAATTGAGGAGAAACTTCCTAAGAGTGAGGACAATTAACCAGTGGAACAGCTTGCCTTCAGAAGTTGTAGGTGCTTCATCACTGGAGGTTTTTAAGAAGAGACTGGGATAGCCACCTGTCTGAAATGGTATAGGGTTTCCTGCTTGGGGGGGGGTTGGACTAGAATACCTCCAAGGTCCCTTCCAACTCTATTTTGATTGATTGATTGACTTCAAAAATTACACAGCACTATCATGCATCACTGTTTTGCAACACACCATTAAGAGATGAAGAAGTTGTGATTAATGGCATATGAACCTTGCTAAAGCTCTCTTAGTTGCCAGTTGCATCATTCCAAGACAAAAGCCTTGTATTTGGTAATATTGCCAGCTGCAGGGTGAAATTATGACAGTTTTATTCATGTGTAATGCCACTGCAATGTAAGTGTGGATAATTGTACATATTTTCTAGGTGGACAGCTGTGACACAGGAAACAACAAAGAATCTAATGGTGTTTGGATGGGTTAAGAAATATATTCTCTATAACCTTTTATGAACTGTAATTCATTTTATCACATGCGTGGACAATTATACCGGCAAAGTGATATTGTATATATAGACCTAACACAAAGCTAAAATTTAAAGTCCTTTAAGGAAGTTAAGAATTAACATATGGAGTTTAAGTACATTTGATTAGAGTCAATTGATTTGATTCTAATTTCACAGCACGTGGCTTACAATCAGAGCCTAACATTGTATGTATTTTTTCTTACACTTTCTTCATGAAGTTCCTTGTTCTAGAGAAGTCCTGTTGGAAAATTGTTCTAATTAGACACCGTTGAGAAGGAACATTCATCCACACACATAAAAGCTTTAGTATTTGTATAGAAAAATAGCTGCTATCAACAGTAGGCTCATAAATGCCAGTTGTAATTGTGTGCCTGACATGGGCCATTCTTTCTCTTACCTTTTCAAGCCAGTAATTTGTTGAGTTGAGTGACAGAAAATGTATATAATTAACTTTTTTTTTAAAAAAGAGAGAGTCTTTCCTCCTCCATATTTTTCTATATTTCTGTCAAATGCTTTTCCACCATACCACCCCCCCCAAATCTTCCTCTGGCCACCTTGTTATTTTTGGCTGGATAAATCACTATCTACTATCTGTTTTCAAATAGACCCTGTTAGTTTCCTGTTGGCTAGCTATTTGTCTATAAATAATATATAAACTAAATGGTACTTCAAATTTTTTTAAAGTAGTGTAACTACTATGTGTTACTCTTTGGACCGTTGTTTTGCATTAGAATGTCTCATTTGTACATCTGGCTCTAAACAATTTAATAATTTACTAGCATTGTTATTTATCACTTGCTTTTGTTACTATCTTTAGAGATGTGCCTTAACAGAATGATGACTACATCTGGAACAGCATTTTATTTCACAACTCTATTAACTTATGACATTATGTACCTTCATATTTTTCCTTATAGGGTTGTGGTTCGGGAGCTACAATTAAAATATTCATTTGAAAATATCAGTGAATATTAACTTTTTATTTGGTTCAGACTTATTATTATTATTGCTATGTAAGTACCCTGGAAATAATATTCTGAACCCCTAAAAACAGTTCTGAGTAGTGTGACTTTATGCAGCAATGTTGGTTTATTAAGAGTAGTTTAGTTTAGTTTATTAATATTTCTATACCGCCCTTCTCCCGAAGGACTCAGGGCGGTGAACAGGGCAAGAATAAAATGCGAAGTTACAAATATTAAAAAAGATTAAAAAAGATTAAATAGTTGCCCATTAAAAACAATTAATACAATACATTTATAAAAACCCCAAAAGTACAGCAATAAAAACCCCACCAATCCCCCATCAGGCCAGGCCGGCTTGTTCGAATAAAAATGTTTTTAGATCGCGGCGAAAGGAGCGAAGATCGGGCGCCATCCGGAGCTCTACCGGTAACTGATTCCATAGTTCCGGAGCGCCCACAGAGAAGGATCTCCCCCTGGGGGCCACCAATCGACATTCTCTGATCGGTGGCACCCTGAGGAGTCCCTCTCTGTGGGAACGCACAGGGCGCAGGGAGGTTGATGCCGGCATATAGTATCACCATGAATAGTGGCAATTGAAAATATGTGCAGGTATGTTAGATTGCATGACAGAAAAAATGGTTTGTACATGATTAGAGTGACTATAATTAGGAATAATTGACTTAATTGCTCATGACTGATAACTAGTGCTATAGTTAACAATCGATTGATGGCCATTAAATTATTTATGGAGGTTATCAAGACGTGTAAGACATCTATGGATACTGATGCAAGCCCTCTTTCCATAGGATATTTATTTTAATATATGTGGCACAGGGTAGTCTGTCAGCCATATTGAGAAAGTACAGGTGTTCCTCGACTTGCAAACATTCATTTAGTAACCATTTGAAATTACAACAGTACTGAAAAAAGTGATTCATGACCATTATTCACAGTTACAACAATTGCTTCTTCTTCCCCATGGTCAAGTGATCAAACTCGGGTGCTTGGCAACTAACATGCATTTATGATAGTTACACTAACCTGAAGTCATGTTACCGTGATTTGTACTCTTGCCAGCTGGCTTCTGACAAGCAAAGTCAATGGGGGAAGCCAGATTTGCTTAATGACTGCATGATTCACTTAACTACAGCAACAGAAATTTTGGGGATCAATTGTGGTCGTAAGTCGAGGATTATCTACAGTGAAGGATGGTTTATTGAGCCTTGTTTTGTTTTTCAAGGTAGCATGTTAACAAATGCCTTTTCTTTACTTCATCTTCTGTCTGTAATCTATGTTTGGTTTCCTAGTCATAATGATTGCTTCATATGGTTCTTTTTCCTATGATTAGAGATTACAGCCTATTAAACTACCAATATAATACTTTGGCCACCTAATGAGAAGGAAGGACTCATTGGAGAAGAGCCTAATGCTGGGAAAGATTGAGGGCAATAGAAGAAGGGGACAACAGAGAATGAGGTGGCTGGATGGAGTCATTGAAGCAGTAAGTGTGAGCTTAAATGGACTCCAGAAGATGGTAGAGGACAGAAAGGCCTGGAGGAACATTGTCCATGGGGTCGCGATGGGTCGGACACGACTTCGCAACTAACAGCAGCAACATATGGAGTAGTGGTGAATATCTGCAGCTTGGGTGTAGAATGAGGGTGAAGGTTCGTTCTCCAAGCTTGTGGAATGGTTTTTGAACCAGTTTCATTACCAGGCTAGATAACATCTTCAGCAGAGTTCCCTGCTAACAAAACATTTGGAAACCATCCCACAAGCTCGGAAAATGAACCTTCACTCTCTACCTATATATTTCAAAAATACTTCTTGGCCAGCTGTGGCATTTGGTGTAGAGACAGGTGGAGGAAATGAAGCATTACAAACCTAACTGCTGATCATTATTGATTCTGAGAAGGAGAGCGATGGTGATGAACAAACTACCAACACTCAATAGGTTTGAGGTCTCTTGATTGCTTGAAGACAGAAAACAAGTGTTCCTTACCTCCAGCAGAGAAAGATGTAGCCTAAATATTCAGCTAAGGGTGAGTGATTGTGGGTGCAAGAGTCTAGCAACATTTTGAGGATTAAGATCCCAAAATGTACCATGCCTCTTTCCTATGAAATGCATGCAGTCATCCACATATAAAATCATAAATGAGAAAATATAGAGAAAGAAGATGGTAGATTTACTGCACATTTAAATCCTATCCTAGGAGCTCAAAGTCGGTTATGTGGAGCATCTTTTCTAAATTTAACCATACAACAGAAATCCTGTGAAGTAGGTTGGAGTGAGAAAATGAAAGTTGTTGTGATTCAGGGTCAGCCTGTGGGTTCGGCAGTTGGGTCGGACGACTCAGAGGAGGAGGGGGGTGTTGAAGACCTTGCTGAGGGGGTTGAAGATCTTGCTGATGATAGCCCTCAGCCAGGCCCCTCCCACTTGGTCACCACGGAGACCCAGCTGTGTGAGCCTGACAGTGTGGATGAAGATGACCCACAGCTGGCCCTGTTCAAGGACGCCCGACGCAGGAGGCAGTCAATTAGGAGTAAACAGAGGAAGGCAATGGGGCTTCTCGGAAGGAGGCAGAGAGAAGCCACGCCCTGAACTCTATATAGGGGGAATGTCTGGGAGGGCTGGTTTGCTGAAGGCAACTGCTCAGATGGTTCATGTTTCTTTAAGCTTCTGTTTCTTGGTTCGTGTCTTGTTTGTTTTTGTTGCAATAAATTTGGCAGGTGTAATTCCAGCCTCTTGCCGTTTGTGGAGGGGTTGTCCCTGCCTTTTCTGCAGGGCCGGTAGCAGGCTGGTACAGAACAAAAGTTTGGAATCATCCAGCAAGCTCCATAGTCAAATGGGAACCTGAAGTTACTGAAGCCCTTCACTTTAACTTTTACATTATAATGTAATGTAATACTCCATCAGGAGTATTAGGGACCTAATACTCCTGATGGAGAGGGTTGATGGACCACTAGTAGATCCCACCTGCCCCTCTGTACATTTTGCTCCCTCCCTCCCCATCTTTTAGGTGCCTGGCAGCGAATGGGCAGCAAACAAATTTAAATAATAAAATTGATTGATGGATTGATCAATTGATCAATTGATTGTAGGCTATGGAGATCTGGATCAAACCTGGCCTCACAGGTTGCTGATACTTTTCTTGAAAGTTTCCCAAAATTAAGCTTTGCAATATAATTGAAATGTCAGTATAAAAAGCATATAAAAGTAAAGGATGATATTTTCAGATGTAAAGGAGATCAAATAATCTCCTTGCCTACTTTAGAATCTAAACCTTTTGGTCCTTGATACATTACAAGAATTATTGAAGGAGATTTTAATCATATGAAAATTGTCCTTGATGGTGTGGCAGTTTTTTAAGAAAGTTACATTCCCAAGACATAGGCAAACAAACAAATGCAGTTTTCATTTCCCCCTCCTCTTGCTTCTAAATATCATACAATTTGCTTCTGTAAACTAATTTGTTCTCACTTGTTAATGCACCTCTCCCATTTTATTCAGTATGAATGTTCTGCGACAATTCATATAATCAACATCAAAATGAAGCATAATGAAAAGAACAAAATGGCAAAGGATCACAGTATTTTTCTTTGCTAAAATTAAAAGATAATTTAAGACTAGCTAGAAGAGGATTGTGATGCTTGATATGTACACCACGTGAAACCCTTGACACTTAAAGTGCAGCACAGCTCTTGAAAGTTAGAACAAAAGTGTCTTTGTGTGGCTTGTGTTAGTCTTTTAACAATCTTGTCATCAAATGTGCACACTTAAATAATTGAAAGTGTTCATTGTCCTGCCTAGGCATCTGTGTGATTACTGCGTATTCTTTGTACTGTCTCTGTGGTATGCTCTGTCAACTTCCAACAGGTATTGTTTGATGCACTTATGGAGAAACTTAGGAAAGTCACCTTCTGATTTGTATAAAAAACATTGCATTGGATGAGGCCAGTAATCCAATTTCATGAGATGACCAAAATGTATTAGGGTTAAAAAGTAAGTGAAAAAGGAAGACAAGCAATCTTGGGATAATCTTTCCTCTTTCCAGCTTTCTAGTAATGCCTTCAGTGTTTTACCCCTAGGAAAAGAAATGGGAAAGAGGCAAATTTTCCATTTTTGGAGTGATAGTTGGGCACAATTTGTGAGCATTGTTTAAGTACTTTCACAAAATGGTGTTCATAGTAAATGTGGCCTACTAAAAATAGCCAAACAAATGAACAGAGTTATCTTTAGAAGTATATTTTAATTCCTTTTTAGTTCCTTTTTTATGGCTAAGGAACCATTTAAATTAAATTTGGGAGTTTACTGGTTGGGGAAGGAAGAAGGAATCTCAGAGGTCATCTTCCCCCTTAGATCATGAAGAGGATCCTTTAGCACACATGTCAAACTTGCGACGTCACGTGACATCATGCAACGTATCAGGACAGTTTTGCCATTGCCAGCAATGGGGTGGGCGTGGCTTCCCCATGACGCTCCAGCCCGTGGGCCGGCAGTTTGACACCCCTGCTTTAAAGGATGTTCTGTGTTTCTTTCACTGTTGAGCTAAAAGGGATTGGAAGGTCAGGAGGTTAGATATGGAAGCATGGAATGAGGGGAGGGATGGAAAGAAAAGGGATGTGTGTGTGAATGTATAATGATGTGTATAAAACATTAGCAACTATATTTCTCTGTAACCTTTTCTTCTCTTGATTTTATTTTATAGTCCCTTTGACAAAATTCCAGTATCTCATGATAAATTGGTTATTTGTGATTGCCTATTACCTCTTGTCTATGGAGTGCTTCTTGTGCTGAGAGCCACAAAAATATTTTTGGGCAAAACCTGGGTTTGTATCTATTCCATATTCCCCACAGACACATCTAACAAAATGGTTTTTAAAATCTACATTAATCTTGTTATATCACAAATATCCATGCCACCCAAATCTCAGATTGTGTCCTTCTAACTCCAAAAGCCTTCTGTTTCTCAGCAGCACCCACTCTTTCATCCAAACCAGAGAGCAAGTTGCAATATACAATTTCAAATAAGTTAGACCCAATCCTCCTTTTTTTTTTGAATCTCATAAGCCTTTATATTTAGCTTATGTTTTTCTCCCCCGCCATATAAATTTACATGCGCCCTTCTGCCACTCTTTAAATGGTGCATCAGTTGTCAAAACAGATATCTGAAACAAAAACATAGTTCTAGGCAAGACATTCATTTTTATCACAAAAATTCCCCCCCAGCAACGACAGTTGTAGTTTCTCCCATCTTAATATGTATTTTTTATTTTGTTCCATAACTTAAAATAGTTATTTTTAAATAATATGCAGTTCATATTTGTTACTCCCAAATATATTACCTTCTTCTCAATCTTGAACCCTGTTTGATTTGTCATTTCTGTTGAGTCTTCTATTTTTATATTTTTGTTAACATCTTCATCTTCTGTGTGTTAGTCTTGAAACCTGTTAATGCACCAATGTTTTTTTTAAATTTACCCATTAATTATACAATTCCCTTTAAAGGATTTTTCAAAACCAATATCAAGTCATCTGCAAAAGCTCTTAACTTATAAGTTTCTTTTTTAACCTTTATTCCCACAATCGTCTCATTTAATATATCTATTCAATATTTCAAAAAACAACATAATAAGGGAGGAGATTGTGGGCATCTCTGTCTTGTTTCTTTTCTTTTTTATCTCACAGAGTTTTGGTGAATCCATTAACAGTTAATTGTGCTTTCCTTTGTGGGAACAATCCAGAGAAAAGAAATATTTTTGGGAATATTAAAAAGGCAGAATATATTTCCCCAAAGGAATAATGGAGAAGATCTTTAAAAAGGCAGAAACTTCTCCAAACAATCCTGCCCCCCAGCCAGACAACTCAGCAGAAACCAGCTTTTAGAAATGCAGATGTAATAATCCATTCAGGAAGGTTGGAGCCCTCCAGCTAGAACAGGGGTGTCAAACTCAATTTCATTGAGGGCCACATCAGCATTACGGTTGCCCTCAGGGGGCCGGGCAGGTATGACCAGGGTGGGCGTGGCCTACTGGGTGGGCATGGCTAGAGTGCGTATGGCCTACTGGGTGGGCGTGGCCAGCTCTACATCGTTTGCATCAAGGGTGCCTATGGGGGCCTGGGCAGGAGTGGGACAGATCTGAGGGTCTCTGGCAGAAGGAGGGTCTCTGGGCCAGGGCCAAGGCAGTGGGGGCCATTCCCTCACTGTTTCCAGGATGGCTTCATGGGCCACATGAAACCACTTCGTGGGCCGGATCCGGCCCCCGGGCCTTGTGTTTGACATGTCTGAGCTAGAAGCTGAAGAGATCAGGAAGACAAAGACCCTTAAAATGTACACACCCCACCCAAACTCTGAGACAGGACATAATAGCATTAATCCACCACCATCAGAATATCAGAAAGTCCTTTCTGTATTTAAGAAAATCAATGCAACTTGCTTCTTATTAGGTTGCTCCAAATAGTTCAAAATGTGCAACACATTTTTAACAGTGTCCTTTAACTGCCTTTTAGGTAAAAACCCACAATGATCCTCATAAAAAAATAAATACTTGCAAAATTATTACCAACTAGAATTAATGTGAATAACTTGTCATTTATTCAGTAATGTTGGCCTATAGTTTCTTGTTAAAGTCAAATCTTTTTCCTCTTTAATATTTTAGGTATTAGTGCTATCTATATTGGCCTCTTTCCAACTCTCTGACATTTTTTCCTCCCTGTAAGATAGAGTTCATTGTGTTTTGTAACAGTTGTAAAAGTTAATCTCCAAAGCATTCATAATAAGAATCTGATTATCCATCCACTCCAGGCTCTATTCCTAGTTTAATCTTTTTTTTATAGCTTCAGAAACTTCCCTCATTTTTATAGATCCATTCATACTCTGTCTCTCTGTGTCTGTACAGTAGTTCTGAGCAAATTTTATTTCTTTAAATAATAATCTATTTCCTCTAGAGAGATGTTACTTCCTTAATACAAGCTGGAGTAACATTGATGAAATTCTTTTGGTATGGTTTCTTTGTTAGTTACATTAATACAGTATCTCTCTCTTGTAATTTCAACATTATTTTCATTTCATTTTCTTTTTGAAATTTGGATGCTAACCACTTTCCTGATTTATTTTCAAACTCAAGGTTGGGGTGTGTTTTTTTTTTGCTTTACATAGTTTATGTTTATTTCCATTTCTCTTATGGTTATGATAGGTAACTGTTGTTGTAAAAGCTTAAATTTGTTGAAAAATACTTTATTCTCTGGAAACTTATTTAGTTTTCCTTTCTCTTCATCTCATCCAGAATAGCTTTTTTTCTCTTGATTCTTCTTTTTGCTTTCACTATTATGTTGTATCAAATATTTTTTTAATAAAAGCTTTGCATCCCAACCATTCTTAAATCAGTATATTTGTCTCAATTGTTTTCAAAAAATATTTTCATTACTTTTGCAATAATCCACTGTTGCTCCTTTCTGTTGCAACGTTTCATTTAGTCTCCATTTAAAAGAACTAGATTTTGTTTTGTAAACCAAACTCATAAAAATATGATCCAAAAATCTTTGGTAATATCTCTACTTTAGACACCTTAGTAGCAAAACTTTTTGAAATTCAAATCATATCTATTCTTGAAAAGAATCTGTGGTCTCTCAGAAAAGTAGTATAATCATTTGAATTACTATTTTTATATCTCCATATATCAACCAACCCTAAATTGTCCATGAAATAAAAACGTTTGCCTTCAGTAATTTTAATAGTTTTCTCAGACGTTCCATCCAGCTGTGGGAAGTCTACTCCATGCCAGTCCCCCAGCAAAAATCATTACCTTCTCCATAAATCTATTAGATAGTAGTTTATCCATATTTGGGACATAAATTCCCAAAATAAAAATCTTAGTCCCATATACAAATTAACTTCCACCCCAACAAATCTGCCATTCTTATTTGTCAATGCAACTTCTGTTTTACTTGGGAATTTATATATAAAATAACTGCATTTCTTTTCCTTTTTTTTAATTCTTTGTTGAAAAATATTGCAACCACTTTTGTAAATAAAATATTTTACGTCCTTTTTTCCTAATATGTATCTTTTGTAAGCAAATTACATCTTGTTTTAAATTTTTTTTCAACTAATTCTTTTGGGGAGCATTTGCTCCAATTATATTCCATATTAAGCATTTATGATCCATAACTGAGCCAACATTTTAGAAAAATTGATACCTGTAGCACTTTGTTCAGTATCATCTATTGTAGCTGTGGAACTTTTCGTGTAATTTCATCGGATGCCTCCCTTTGAATATCTTATGATTCCTCTTTAAATTTTCCTAAAAATATCCTTCCCTTCTGAACAAATTTCAGTTGAAGCCTCTGTTGTATAAAAGTAAAAATTATATCTTCCAATTTTTTCCATCAAAATGGAATCTTTTCCTTTTTTTAAATGTCTCAGTCAAAAAACAATATCCTTTTTTCTTATGCACGATTCTAATTGGTATAATTTAAAGAATTATATCTTTATCAGCAATCTCCAGTCTTGTATTAAAATGCTGAATTCTTCAATAAAAGCATACATATTTTATTCAGGTAGACATGAATCCCATTATAGGATAAATTACATGTGGAGAACTAAAACGTTTTGTATTGTTTTGCAACAATTTGAAATTGCACCAATACACATGAGCTCACATTTCAATGATTATCACACTCAAATTGGAAGAGGTTATTACATTTATTTATAATTGGCGTTTTAATCCTATAATGCAGCAGTAAAGCAACAATGAACTCAAACTTTGAAAAACCTTTTTTTTTAAATTATAAATGAAACATCAGTAAGAATGAAGTGGGGATACTATGAAGGCAGTATTTAGAGGAGAGTGTATAAATTAGATGAGCACAATGAAAAACTCAAAATGCAAGAATATTCAGAAATTACCATTTTGTTAGCAAAATATAACAGAACTAGATTGATAACAATATCAATAGCAATAGTACTTAAACTTATATACCATTTCATAGTGCTGTACAGCATTCTCTAAGTGGTTTATAGAATCAGCATATTACCCTCAACCATCTGGGTCCTTATTTTACCAACCTAGGAAGGATGGAAGCCTGAGACAACTTTGAGCTGGTCACGAACAAACTCCTGGCAGTGGGCAGAATTAGCCTGCAATACTGCATTCTAACCACTGTGCCACCATGGCTCAGTGGAAGAGAATATATATAACTCAGGGTTGAATTGTGGAGTCTTTAGTGTTCTCTCCAAAGAACTAGTTCAGCTAGTACATACAGATACCAAATAAAAGGAGAGAGTTATATAATTTGGAGACATATAAAATCTCATCTCAAATTATTTTTGCCAAGCAAAGATACTATGAAAATGATAATAACAATTCTAGAATACTAACAAATAATTTGAAAAAGGCTAAGGAAAAAAGTATTAGTGCAATTAAAAACACCAATGGCCAAATAGTGAGTAAAATCAAAGATATAAGTAAAGAATTCAAACTTTTTTCAACAATTATATTCCTGAAACAATCCATCACCAATAAAAATTAATATTTAAATAGAGTAACATTCACAGAATTAGCTCCAGAAGGTATACAGTTTGTACAATCATTATGGTTTGGCTAAAATGAAGTTTTTCAGAGAATACACTCTTTATAAAGAAAAAGATCTGTATAGTATTAGGTAATTTCCCAATAAAGATCAGTTATAGCAATTAATAGATGATAAATTACCATGGCTCTTGTGGCATCAATTCAAATCATTTTGGGATTTGAATAGGATTTATTTAGAGCTTCAGTTTCAAGAATTTAATACTTCACTATTTAGAACAATGAGAAGAAATAATCTCAAAAATGTATAGGTTACTTTTGGAGTTAGGAAAAAGTGATTCACTTTTACAGGAGAAGAGCAGCAGAGCTAGGGGGCAGACAGAGTTAAGCAGATCAACAGCTTAGAGTTGTTACGTTCCCACAAGTGGTTCAAATCCAACCTTTCCTGAATTCTGTTGACCCTTATCTGGCACCAATTGAATACTGAATTTCAGTTGATTAGATGTTTATGTATAGGTTTGAATAAATCATTTATGCTGCAATCTAATAAATGGTCCTGATTCTTTGTGCCTAACACCATATGGCTTAAAAAGAA
The DNA here is from genome assembly GCF_964194415.1 of Vipera berus. Classification (NCBI taxonomy): domain Eukaryota; kingdom Metazoa; phylum Chordata; class Lepidosauria; order Squamata; family Viperidae; genus Vipera; species Vipera berus. The sequence continues at coordinate 98,847,957 of NC_138206.1, forward strand.
AGGTTGGGATAGAGATCTCAGTAATCTCACATGGGAGATGAATTGCAGAAAATATGGAAACTGGGTGGATTCATTTCACCTTCAAGGCAAGCACTTCAGTGGAAGACAATACATCACTAACACTTGACTCCCATTAGATTTGCACATATATATATTTATTAACATTATTCTTCCCAATGTTGGAGGGCTGTCAAAAAGTGGTCATTTTCATTTGTGGTAGTCAAGTATACTCTTTAGACATAACTTTGTTGGGAAGATAAGAAACATCATTAAACAAAGAATTCAATGCTCCCCCGTTAGGCTTACTGCATTTATTTACCGGACTAAACTTCAAGCTTAAAAACAAAGAATTTATTATCTAATTAATTTTAGCAGCCAAAATAGTAACATTGGAAAACTCTAGATAACCTAACATTTGAGATATGGATTTATTTCCTTTACTGTCACATTAGAAAAAAAATCACAAATATACTTAAAATGATGAAACAACAGAACCAGGAACCACAATTGTACATTGTAGTCTACAATATGGTACAATTACATATGTTGCAAATTTGTACATGTACAATATCTGTCTCTTTATTTACACTGTAGTGGTTCTTTTGTGCATATTTTTATTTTTCTTCTTTATATACATCTTGGATTTATGTGGATGTAGTTCCCTGAATTGTTTGTTAATCATAGTTCAGTAAAAACAATGGAAAAGTATAAAAAACAAAAACAATACAAAAACACAGATATAAAAACATATATAAGTATATAAAAAAGCAGTCATATCTTTCCTGCTCTTGGGTTTTAATAAAATTGAGCAGACCTTAAAATATTTAAAATGCAAATATTTAAAATATTTTTGTATTTCTATTTTTTCTGTTTCTCAATGGAAACTACACTTTGGTTTTCTTGAACAGCTAAACCAAGTGAGAATGCAGAGCTGTAGACTAGAGTGGTTAGTATAAAGAAAGAAACCTGGAAGAAGGCATTATAATACAACATACTGTGATGTGAAGTAAGAAAACTGATGAAAGAACTGTTTAACTCAGTGATACCACCCAAATCTCCCTATTATATATGTTGACTGGGAAACTAAAACACAGTGTTTTGAGAAGAGAAAACTATCTGTTTCATCCCTTATTTTATTCTAATTTGAGTTCTTTGTGTTCCTCCACCATTAGCATTAGAAAAATAAAAATAGATTTAATTTCATTTTGTAATAAAGCATAACCTCTGATCTTTCAAAAACATGCAATCCATGTGCTGATTGCTCTTTGTTCCATCACATAACAATTTACACATTCCCTGTGTGTAAAACTTGCTCCCACCTGCTGGCTGTTTGCACCACTTCAGTTTTGAGCTGTTTCCTCTCATTTCTTCTAAACTGGCACTATTTATTTTCCACTGGGAAAATCAGCACCTGCTCAGTCTTAGCAACAAATTTCCCCTACCCCCCACCCTGCCTGTCTTCCAGTTCTAAATACATTTCTGTTTCCCAAATGATTCAATTTTCAGACGAACACTTTGCACAGCCTGACAAAATTGGGTGTAGTGTTGCCAGCATGAAGAACATTTGGTTTTTTTCTTCTTGGTCATACACACAACTCCACTTAGCCTCCCTGTGCTCAGTGTGAAATTAGGTGAGAACACACTCACACAACCAAAACTTTTTGCACATTTTCAGACTCAAAAAACTGCACCGTGGCACCAGCAGACTGTTGTGATTCAGGGTCAGCCTGTGGGTTCGGCAGTTGGGTTGGACGATTCAGAGGAGGAGGAGGAGGGGGGTGTTGGAGAGGTTGCTGAGGGTGTTGGAGAGCTTGCTGATGAGAGCCCTCAGCCAGGCCCCTCCCACCTGGTTACGACGCAGACCCAGCTGTGTGAGCCTGACAGCGTGGATGAAGATGACCCACAGCTGGCCCTGTTCAAGGATGCCCGATGCAGGAGGCAGTCAATCAGGAGTAAACAGAGGAAGGCAATGGGGCACCTCGGAAGGAGGCAGAGAGAAGCCACGCCCTGAACTGTTTAAAAGGGGAATGCGTGGGAGGGCTGGTTTGCTGAAGGCAACCATTTGAATAGCTCCTGTTTCATGGTTCGTGTTTGCTCTCTTTGCTCTGTTTTATGTTAATAAATTTGGCAGGCTTAGTTCCAGCCTCTTGCCTTCTTGTAAAAGGGGTTGTCCCTGCCTTATCTGCAGGGCCGGTAGTAGGCTGGTACAGAACAAAGACCTAAAAGCAGTGATCAGATTACAATGACTTGGCCAACTACTATGGGACAAGTACTGAACTGCATATACCAGAAGTACAAAATCACAGTCCCCCCCTGGTAAAATAGTGGGGAATTTTACCATTGATAGACTCCCAGTTACTGCAAAGGTGTTTGAAAAGCTGGTATTCTCTGCTCCTTCTTACTTTTTTATTTTTGGGGAACAAAAGTTTTAAGTCCTTGGTAGTTGGATTAGAGTTGCCCCTGAAATCCAGGTGGCTCCCACCCTGAAAGCATACTGGAGCTCTTCAAGACCTGGGTCTTCTCCCAGGCTTTAGGTAATGGTGATTGCAGCCTCTTTTAAGGTGTTTGCATGTTGTTCTTGCCTGGTTTCACCAGACTAAGTCCATTCTGACCCAAATTAAGCATATCATGCGAACACAGCCAATACGTCATGCATCAAAAGTTTCCTCCAGAGGTATCATGTATGGGCAGAGAAAGCTGTCCACAGAATTCCACAAATAACACTATAATATCAAGTCAGTCTGAGATACACAAAGTTTGGGAAATCTTGCATGTCCTCATCCTGCCTACTTCCATTCTTGAAGATGTGTAACTTGAGATTTGCTGCAAGCCAGCTAAGAAAGGAAAGGCAAAAGAATTATGCTTTCTCCCACATAAGGGTGCTACACTCACATGGGGAGATGCAAAACTCAATAAGCAAATTATGTCCATTATAATATTAATAAGATGGTAATGTGTAATTCTAGTATTGTGGCCCCTTTAAGGGCATATTTGCAACCTAGCACAATCAATTTGGGGCCGAATTTTAGTTATGTAAGAGTAAATAAATAACTTCAGCTTCCCCAGACCCAGTTAAATCACCTCTTTAAGAAAGATGTGTGCTTTAGAAATGTGAAAAATCAATAAATCTCAATAAAGCTGCAGCCTTAGTTTGTCAATTTGGATGCTACTGCAGCAGATGCCCTTTTTGTCATTTCCTGCTCAAAGCAAAGCACAATGAGGGTGTGGGAAGAAAGGGAGCATATTGTATTCAAAAATCAACACTCTCCCATCAGAGTTGCCCTTATCAGAGTTTTCTGGATGGGTGATCAATTAATGTGGGAAAGACCTCTTGGGCACTGATTGGACAGATGGTGAAGCACAGTGATCAAGGCTTAGAATTTATGAAGACAAAGCTCTTCCTGTTTCTGCTGATTTTTCCCCACTATTACAGTCTGATTTCATGCATTAGAAAAGTGTACATTACACCCATGCTACCTTGTTACATTTCAGTTTTTGTCTGAAGTTGATGCTTTTGGTTTTTTATAGTAACTGATTAGTTCTGTCTCTCTGTGTGTGTGTCTTTATTGAATTTGTCTTAAACCACATAATGGATATGCAGTGCAAGCATACCCGTTATGGACTGGAAAAGCCACATTGAAGTTTCCATGGCTACTGTAACTTTCATTAAAAGTTTTCTTCTTCTATCTTCTATTTCTAATTGCTTTCTGTTCGCATGGTAATGCTCTTTAATTGCCCCTTATTTGCTTAGTTTCTGTTTCTTGCATGAAATGGGTCTTTAATTAGATTTTTTTTCTAATTCTCCCCCACTTTTTATTATAAATTGCTTTTTTTTAAAAAAAAAAGGAGAGGAAAGTACATACCAAAAATTGATGTGAAGACTCTAGTAAATAAAGCACACTCAAAGAATCTAGAACTGACTAATAAAGAAGCTATTAATAATGGCAGTATGAAAAGTTACACCACCCTGATGATCAAGACAAATATGAGAGGCAAATACAGAAAGAGAAAGTTGTGTATTAACATAACAAAGGGCCATTGCTGAATGTTGGTGAAAAAGAATGACCACGTTTGCTTAAGAAAGGTAGACGGAAATAAATTCAGCAGGCTGGTTCTTTCAGAAGATCAAAGACAGATGCCTTCTCTTCTGATATTTCTTTACTGTTATTTCTATTTTTAGACATGTCAGTAAAGAAATATTTGCAACTTTTATACCAATGAAAAAAATAAGGGTAATACAGGTCATCCTTGACTTACATTTAGTTCATTTAGTGACCGCTCAAAGTTACAATGGCACTGAATAAAGGGACTTATGACCATTTTTCACACAACCGTTGCAGCATCCCCATGGTTACATGATCAAAATTTGGACATTTGCAGGGATCCAGGGTCATGTGACTACCTTTTGCGACCTCCTTACAAGCAAAATCAATGGGGAAGCCAGATTGACTTAGCACCTGTGTTACTTAACAACTGCAATGATTCCCTTAACAACTGTGGCAAGAAAGGTTGTAAAATGGGGCAAAACTCACTTAACAATTGTCTCGCTTAGCAATGGAAATTTTGGGTTCAATTGTGATCATAAGTCCAGGACTATCTGTATTACTGATAGTCTACAGTTGGATTAAATTAGAAAACAGGCAAGTATAGAATATGGAAATTAGCATGCTTTTGCAAATTTTGTGCAAAATTTAAAAATTCCTTCCTTCCTTCCTTCCTTCCTTCCTTCCTTCCTTCCTTCCTTCCTTCCTTCCTTCTTTCCTTCCTTCCTTCCTTCCTTCCTCTCTCCATCCATCCATCCCTCCCATCCATCTATGGATTAGCATATCATGTTGGGTTGGGAGTTGACTTGTGAATTGGATTGGTGAGTTAAAAGATTGGCCCACCCAAACTTACTCACTGAGCTCCCAAAATATATATTGAATCAATATGTTTATGTGACACTTGCGATCAAAAAAATTATCAAGAGAACATTTTAGATTGTAAAGTACTCCTCTCCTTCATAACATCTTGTTTGAAAAAATTGCCAGATTTGATAAAGTACAATTTTCACTATATTGTCTTGATTCATTAACTAGTATTCTAGGATTTTTATCTGCTGTCTTTGCTTACTATTTTCATTTGTTTTCTTGTTTTAATAAATATACTGCATGCAGTATATTTCTCTGCTTGCTCTTGTTTATCATTGAATTCTCTTTAACAGAGAGTGAAAATACGGCAAGGAAAGTGCCTCTATGAAAACACAAACTGGGGAACACAACTTCAAGGCTGCACTCAGTTTTGAATGCTATGTGGAGAGTGCTACTCTAGAAGTAAAGAGAGCTGGGAACCATTTGGGATCATTGAGATCATTATAAGACTTAAGGAATGAGTGGGCTCCTTCAGCACCTCCAAGGCTTAAGACGTCTATTTTTTTTTTAATCCCATTTATATCCCGCCCTTCTTCGAAGACTCAGGGCGGCTTACAATCTAAAGCACAAATCAATGTGCTTAGCAATAGCCTTCATTCTATGTATATGCCTGCTTATTAGGGCTTTCGCCCCCCCCCCCCAGCGGCATTATTACAAAGTCAGCTTATTGCCCCCAACAATCTGGGTCCTCATTTTACCTACCTCGGAAGGATGGAAGGCTGAGTCAGCCTTGAGCCTGGTGGGACGCGAACCTGTACTAATTGCAGGCAGCTGGTGTTACTTAAGGAGGCATTAGCCCACTGCTCCACCAAGGCTCTATTGCCACTGCCACCAACCTGCATCTATCAAAATGCTAAACATGTGTCCCAGATTTTTATAACAATATTCAGATATGTTTTCTTTAAGATGCTGATGGACCACATTTACTACATTCATGATCAAAAGGTTAATGCACTTAAAATTCTTAAAATATTAAATTTTATTTGAAGAAGATTAAGATACAAACCACCAAAATATTTTAAAACAACAACAAACAGGACATTAAAAAGTGTCCTAAAAAAAGACTAACACATGTACACATATAATCCTCTCTAGTTGAATGATGATTAGTATAATATAGCAGTGTTAGTTTTCCACCTCTTACAAAAGTGGCAAAAAAAGTTTTACACTACTAAATCTGTTTACAAATGGTTAGCCTGTCTTCTGTATACTTTATTAATAACCAAATAGTTAACAGGAAAAACAGTAATAATAAAAATATTATATGAAAGTATAAAAGTAATAAATATTATTATTAATAATAAAAGAAAGACAAAATTGAAATTCCAAAACCCTCTGTTAACAAACTGTTATGGTAATCAACTTCTAGAAAATTTCCACAGATTCAATTCCAGATCATCCCAAAAATTAATGTTAATTGGTCCCAGATCAAATATCCATGTTTGCTTAATGCCATCTTTTAATCAGTTGCTGATTAATTAAATACAATAATATCACTCTCCAAAACCTAACTATCTTCCCAGAAAAAAAAGATCGTTCCACAATTAAATATAGTAAGTTCATTCCCAACTCTCCTTCAAACCCTTAAAAAAAGATGCATTTACACCCAGAGAGTTCTCTATTGTTATGTAAAAACACTGGATTAAGCTTCAGGACAGTATATGAAATGAACTCTGATATTTCTGGATCAATGTTTTGTGGGAAGTCAGCCCCCCAGAGAAGGAAATATTAAAAGGGCAGAAAAATATATTTCCTCAAAGGATCTTAAAGAGCCAGAAAAGCATGCCCAGTTTTCTTAATAGCCTCAAGTCTCCTTCCCACAAGCAGAAACCAGCTCTATAGAAATGCAGATGTAAATCCAAGGAAGGTTGGATACCCCCAGCTAGAAGATTAAGAAGACAAAGATACCTAAAATCTACATACTCCACACCCAAACTCTAAGATAGGGCATAATAAGATTAACCCACAGATGCCAAAAGGCACACCCAGACTCAGATCAGAATACATGACACAGGAAACAACTCCAAACAAAAGGCTCCAGAGGGTATAAAAACCCATTCCTTACATGTGCTCAGCCCTTTTTCTTTCTGTCTGGCTCTCCTCTTCAATGAACTGCAACCTTCTTTCTAAAGCAGTCGTCATGTTGTTTATCCCTGGCTTGGACTGAACCATGATGAACACTTTTCCTTCAACAATTTGGCACCCCAGTATGGGACTCCAAGCTAACCTCTCCAATGGACTGAGACTGGTAAGCCCCATCTTGCTGGCAGCAGACCTCTTGTGTCTGTGGATGGGTTTCCCAGGCCCTGCCCATGTGGAGCCAGGGTAGTAAAGGGAGTTTGGGGTTTGAACTCAAGGACTGCTTTGGAAAGAAGGTGAAGGTGAGTACCTCTAAATTTTAACTTTAAAGTCCAGGGGAGCAAAGGAAATGTGTGTATGTCTCTGTGTGTGAGAGTGAGAAGACCCTTTTCCCAATCACACTTGGATTTTGCTCCCTCTGGTCTTTCCTAACTGCAGAAAGGATCTGTTCAAGTGGCAGACCCTGGAAAGCATGGGGGTTTGGCCAGAGTGCAAGACCTTTTGTTAGGGAAAAGGGAGAGGCTGTGTGCAAATGGAATGAGTGAATGAAAGAATTAGATTTGGGCAACCAGCTGGTAAGGCCCTGTAAGCAAAGCCCATCTGTAGGAGGGGCTCATACTAGTGCACAAAGCACAGGTCCTCCCAGACTCCTTCTGAGTCTGTAAACTGAAGGCAGGGTGATAGAAAGAGGCCATGTACCTGTTGCGGCAGGTCCTCCTCAGACTCCTTTTGGTCTGTAAAGTGACGGCAGGGAGTTCCCTAAGTAGGAGGTTCCTGTACTTTGTTAGGGAGCTGAAGTCCTCCTGGGCACTTTTTGTGTGCCCAAAAACTGGCAGGCGGGACAGCAGGAATAGTGTCGCTAAGAGTGGCTGGGAAGTGCCACTAGGGACCCGACTAAGCCAATTGAACCCCACATCAGAAGGGGAACATGGTTAGCTGTAGTTCGAGGGTGGGAATTAGGTCACCTCTTAGAGATTTGCTTGAGGTATGGGACAAGAGGCGAGTGCCCATTTTGAATCCAGCTTTCTTTTGTCCTCATATGTGATTTCCTCATTTTGTCTGCCTATCTGTTTCTTTAATCACTGCAGTATTAATGCCTTTTCAAACTCTGCCTGCAAGCTACCCCCCATCTACTTCTCATTTTCTTATCATCTGTTCCATGCCTTTGTCTGCCTCTCCTGGGAGAGTCCACTGAGAAAGTGGGGAGGAGATCTTGCTCTCATGTCTTTCAGCCCTACACAGATGCCTCCCCCCAACATTTGGAAGCAGAGCACACTGACCCAGATGCTGCTTCCATCCATTTGAGCCATGGAATTGAGTTTTGAATCCAGCCATCCACTAAAAAGCCACCATGTAGCCAGAGTGGAACAGACCTTCCCAAGTCCTACCATTTCCCCAGATGCCTGTGAAAGCTGCAGAGGAAGGAAGGAGTCCTGGAGCCATTGGTCCCCACATGAAGCCTCAGAAGAAAATTAGGAAGACTATGGGGGGAGAGTGGAAACTCATTGTAAGGTTTTCTTTCTTGCCCCATTCGTATTGCAATTAGCCAGTTGAATGTATTTATGGAGAGATGGCATTTGGGAATAGTTGGCACAGCAAGTCCTAAACACCTTGGATTTCTGTCTGGTGGGAGGGAAATTTATCCAGGATGGTTGTATTGCTTGTTTTATAGAAGTAGCTGCACACATGTACACACACCATTCATAATCACACTGAGACTTTCCCCGCCGCCTACCTTCAGTAAAGTTCCCCAGGCTGATTTTTGCTCTATTGCACCAAATCTTTGCATGCACAACTTCCTGCAAATTCCAAGGAGGAGGGAACCAGGTCCCCTCAGGTGATTTGCAATTCATATGCCCTGACTGAGGAAGTAGCAGGAAAGAGATCTCCAAATCTAAGCCCTGAATATCTTGCATTTCTTCCCTGCCTATTTACTATCAGAGAATCACACTGCTGATTCTGAATATCTTCTGCAGTCTGTGTTCTCCATATTGTTTCTGGGTCTAAATTTCTTTCCAACAAGCCTGCTCCTTTAAAATTCCTTTTGTGGATCTAAAATATTTAAGTTCAGTTTCTTCAAAATATTTTCCATAGTCTTTATAAGTTCATCAAACATTTAGAAAAGAATTCTAGTAGAGATTCTATGTTGCTGAACAGTCTCTTTTTTGTCTCCTGTGTCAGCCTCCTCCTTTTCTCTGTAATCCAATATGTTGTTGCTTAGTGAAGAAGCTGAACAGGGAACAAACAAAAGAGACTATTTTGATTCAAAACCCTTTTTTCAAGGTGCTAAAAATACAGATTCCCTGCAGTGAATATTCAAAAAGATATAGCAATAGCACCTAGACTTATATACTGCTTCACAGTGCTTTTACAGCCCTCTCTAAGCAGTTTACACTACAGCATCACTGCTGGTAATTTGCAGTCAGCAGAATTAGCCTACAATATTGCATTCTAACCACTAGTCCCAACAGAAATATTTTCCCCATCCAAAGACACTTGCCATGTTTCCATATGAGAGAGCAGAAATTGGTGTAAACAACCAAATAAATCAAAGAGGAAGCAGAAAAAGCAGACAAAATTCAGCCAGGGGGGTTGAAATAAATCAGCATTCAGCCAAATAATTAGCATTTAGAGATAAAGAACAAAAGCAAAAGTTCAAAAGGGGAAGTTAAAAAGTCCCACGCATGCTTAGAAAAACTTTCTGCTGGTAGGAAGAGATGTAAAAAGATGGACTTTCCTGCTGCTCCCACAAGGAGCTGCAATCTTCAAGATTCCCCTTCCCAGGTAGGTCCACAGCCATCCAAAAGTCATCTTGGCTCATTCCTAAATGCCCTCATTCAAATCCAGAATGCAGGGCTGCCAAAGAACTGACTCTGGCAGCAAATACATCAGATTGTGGGTAAGAGAAGAAAAATGCTCTTACCTTTCAGCAGCCATCTTGGGGAGAAGACAAAATTCTAAGTGGGATATTTTAGTAGAAAGGTTATGAACTTGAATCAGAAGATAGTGGTTTGCATATTTAGGGATAGTGCTATATAAGGTAACATTTAATGACTTCAAAAAAGCAACACCTTAGTAGTTGTAAATTGATGTCCTCACCCCTAAGGAGAAAAGAGGAGCAAAAATGAAAAGTGTAGTTTTTATTGCCTGGAAAAAAGGAGCATCTGCAAATTGATCTTTTCTCAACTCTTCTTTTCAAGTTGAAAAGCTGTCAGAAAATCTTTTCCCAAACAAATACAGGAGTCCTCGACTTACAACTGAGCCCAAAATTTCTGTTGCTAAGTGAGATTTGTTAAGTTTTGCCCCACTTTATGATCTTTATTGCCACTGTTGTTAAGTGAATCACTGCAGTTATTAAGTTAATAACACCGTTAAGTGAATATGGCTTCCCCATTGACTCAGAAGTTCTCAAAAGGTGATCATATGACCCTGGGACACTGCAATTGCCATAAACATGAACCAGTTGCCAACCAGTTGATCACGTGACCATGGGGATGCTGCAATGGCCATAAGTGTGAAAACGGTCATAAGTCACTTTTTTCAGTGCTGTTGTAACTTTGAAGGGTCACTAAATGAACTGCTGTAAGTCGAGGACTACTGTAGTTAAGGTTTCTGATTAGCCACAAAGCAGCAAAATGAAGGTCAAGTGAAAGTTGTTTTTTCTTCTTTAATGAGCACCAACAAAATGTAGTAAAACCTTTATTGAATGTGTTTTCAACATGGAAAGTAGTATATCTGCAACTGCAGAGGCCTTACATATGAACCACGGGGACTTTAAATTAGGAAAACGTCTTTATTGAATGGGGAAAACAAACAAATTTCCCTTCCCCCTGCTCTTCCCATTCTTCTTCCTTTGCTTCTTATTAAGATAGTTTTCTTTTATAATTATGTGTTGTGAGAAATGTTATGGGTTATTTGAAAAACAGCAATGTCTAGGGTCATTATTTCATATCTTCTCATAGAAGAATTGTACCATCTTCAATATATTGCAAGCAATTTTCTTCTTGTTTGTGCACTTATGAATCTGACTTCTGGGAGTGACTGACGTTTCTACTTCCTGGAAAATAATTCCAGAAATGATTGGGAAAATAAAGTTAGCAATGAACACAAAATAGCCCCACAAATTCTGAACTTCATATATATGAATTTCAGCCTGCTTACCTGTGACATTCTTTATTAGTTCTGATCCATGGAATTCAAAGTCAAAATGAGGACCAAAGCTCATATTTTCAGTTGTATTACTAGTTTTATTTCAAACTAAATAAATTCATTTGGCTTATTTTGGATCTGTAAGAAAGCTCCCAGACATGACAAAGCTACTGCAACTTACTACTTTTGAAGAAAATGTCCTAGTCCAAAATAATGGGGGGCGGGGAGAAGGAGGAAGAGGAGGAGGGGGGGGCAGGGTCCCGGGAAAGGAAAGATTATGAGAAAGAGATCCAAATTCCTGGGCTCCCTGTGTCTATGTAGATTCTCAACCATCCAAGTCATGGTTGCCTGAAAGATACGATTTCAAAAGACAGCTGGACTTTCTTGCTTTCTTTCTTTTCTTTGAAAATATTTCTCATCTAAGAAGCTTCTTCACTTCTAACTTGACTTGTGCAGAACAGAAGGATTTATACACTTTGCAGTCATCTGGCAGTCAGAGTGGCTGAGGAAAAGAATTTCAGAATTACAGATTATCTCATTACATTGAGATAACAGGAATACAAGAACGGGAATGCACTTCCGGCAACTATTCATTTTGTATTGCCAACATCAAGACCTGCTTCCAACAGATGTGTTCTAGCTAATTTCTGGCAAATCATCATCAAAAGAACTGCCAAAGCTATGAAAAAGTGAATTATTCTGTAAATATGGGAAATTAACACTACATACAGTAACTGCAACAATATTCCTGTATGCAAAGATGGAAGAATAATAAAATAAAGAGGAACATTGGATTGCCAGAACTTGTGGAATGGTGAAGCTGACCAGAAGAAAAGGCTGATCTGATGATTTATGGATCTGGGGATTAAAAAAGCTTAAAAGAAAGAGGGAGGAGAAGGATAGTAACTAATAACTAATAATAATAAAGAGAAGGATAGATAAACTTTTTGCTAATCAATTAACAAATGTAGGAAACACATAACTAACCTGATGTCAATTGTGAGAAAAAGTGCTGGTTCCATCAACAGAATATTGGATTCCTAGACCATGGTCTTCATTACCTACATCAGGGATGTCAAACTGCTGGTCCATGGGCCGGATGCATCAAGCCAAAATCACACCCACCCCACCCCATTGCCGGCAATGGAAAAAAAGTCACACTATGTCGTGACATATCACATGACGTTGCAAGTTTGACACCCCTGACCTACATGAAGGGCTCCTGGCAAGGATGGGCTGCATGTCACAAGAACCGGGAAGAGGGTATTAGGCAAACAACTGGCTCAACTTATCAGAAGGGCTTTAAATTAAAATTGTGGGTGGAGGGTGCCCAAACCTTAGAATCTTTAGGACCTAATCACAATCATATACCCAAGACAACCAATCAAACAATGAGGTAAGGAATGATGGGAAGGAATAATATATATATAGGAAGCATATCCAGGGTCAGCCATCAGCCATACAGGATTCAAATGCCAATACACAAACACTCAAAGATTGGAGAACAAACAAAGTGAACTTGAAGTACTAATACATGAGGGCAAGTATGATATACTTGCCATTACTGAAAACTGGTGGGATGAAACTCATGACTGGAGTGTACTGATGGAGGGATACAAACTGTTCAAAAGAAAAAGATCTAACAAAAGAGGAGGTAGAGTTGCATTATATGTAAGAGATCATTATATCTCTACAGAAATGCACAAAACCAAGAATGAAAGCCTCCTAGAATGCATATGGCTCAATATAAAAGGAAAAAAGAATGACATTGCCGTAGATGTATACCACAGGCCACCCAACCAAGCAGAAGAAATAGATGACAACGAAGAGGGAGTCAACTTATTTTCCAAAGCACCAGAAGTCAAGTCAAGAAACAATGGATGGAAACTAATCAAGAAGAGGAGCAACCTGGAATTAAAGAGAAATTAACAATTAACTAGTGGAACAGCTTGCCTTCAGAAGTTGTGGGTGCTCCATCACCAGAGGCTTTTAAGAAGAGACTGGACTGCCATGTTGTGTACTGGGTTCATTGTGCAGGAATGAAGACAAGGCAAGTGTTTTCAGCAAAGAGCACAGTTTATTTCTTGCAGGATCTGAACTAGAGAACTGGGCTGCAGCTGCAGCAATTTATAGCCTGGCCCTTAGGCGGCAGCCCATAGGTTTAAAACAACCTATTGCCGCTTAGGGGCAGCCAATAGCAGCACTGGAGACGGGGTGTCTGAGATGCTGGGAGCCATTAGCTAGCTCCAGCTTACCACGTGGTGTTACAATCAAGCCCAATACATTACAAGCCACTTGCCAGAAATGGTATAGGGTTGGACTAGAAGATCTCCAGGATCCCTTCCAACTCTATTATTCTGTATTCTATATTCTAATACTCAGTGGAGAGAAGGGCAGAAGTCATATTCCTATCTTTTTCTTTCTTTTTCTTTTTTCTTTGATTTTTTTATACCTTGATTCTTATACTGGAGGAAAGGGGGAAACATTCAGGAAGCAAATATTTTTTGTAATCTAGAATTTTAGGCCATATGCCTCTTTGAAAATGATATTGGGGTGTGACACTGTAAAGTTTTTACCTTGTCCCTAAAAACCTAGTAAGCAACACCTTGTGTTAGCATATTAGATTCTTAGATTCAGACTCTTCAAATATATCAAATTCAGACTTAATCAGTGCTGCATAAGGTGCTATGCTTGAATTATTGTAGCCTATAATGTGAATTCATTATCCCTCAATCACTCTGAAAAATACCTTCTCCTCTAATCATTGAGAAAAAGGAAGGACAAAGCATAGTGGGTAAATCTAGGTAAGTGTCAGAATGCCTAGCTCTCAAATAAAAGCTAAGAGAAATAGGTTACAAAATTTATCAAGGAAAGGATTACTTAACTTGCTAATGGGAATGCTAATATTAGCAAAGACAAATGCAATCATTTGATCTGAAATTTTTGATAAAGACAAATAAATATGTGGGTAAGTGAAGAGTTTGTATGAGATTCAACTTTCCATCAGAATTTATATGAAAAAAAAATCCTGCATCAGAATACCTCTGGATGGAGATATTTTAATTAATCATTTAGAGAGACTGTTTGGTCTAGTGGTTAAGGCACCAGGCTAGAAAGTAGGAGACTGTAAGTTCCAGTTCTGCCTTAGCCATGAAAGCCAATTTGGTGATTTGGGGCCAGTAACTCTCTCTCTCAGCTCATGACATCAGGTTCAGACAACAAGCTGATCAATCAATTCCTATTGCAACAATTGGTTGATCTGAAATAAAACAGACCATGCAGTTGCAGGAAATGCTGGGAAGAAAAAAAAAATTCTGCTTCCAAATGATAAAGCCTGGACCTACTCAGATATTCTTTTGATTAAAAATACTCATTTTGTTGCAACAGTGTAAATAATTAATTTATTTTTGGACATGATCATTTCCTAGGCAAACAGACTGAAAAGGATTTCAGCAGAAAATCAAAAGTTCTTCTGACAGGATTTTGTTAAAATCTCACATAGAGAAGCAGAAGGATTTAAAAAAATTCCAAAGGGCATCGTCTTTCTTTGGAATATAACATCCTTTTTTATTTAGGACTTTCCATTATAACCATGACCTATTTATGGGAACATCACAGAGTATAACACACTTTTTACTAATACATTCTACTTCTGATTTTGCTGCTGATCAGCCTTTTATGAATGGAAACTCATTTCCCTGAGTTACAGAAGAAATTCCTGGTTACTGAATAGAAAGTTGTTCATTTGTTCTCAAATTTGAACTGAAGTGCTTTAATTGAATTTACCGTAATATGGTGAAGCATTGGGCTTGACTGATGTAACAGGTTTATGTGGTGGCTTTAATCAGACTGTGTTTTAGGATAGTTTAAATGTGTTGCAATATTTGTGTTCTAGGTGAAATATTACAACATTTTGTTCAGTTATTTCTGAGAGTTTTTGTTCCTGACAGTAACTGTTTATTTGTTGTACATTTGTGCTTGTGTCATCAGTGATGATATCTAGCCAATTTGTCTTATACTGTCAATCCCTTTTTCACTTTCTTTAGATTTTTTTTATGTCTCATGGCCTTTACCAATAACTGATAGCACTGCATTATCTCTCTGAAATGTAAATCTTAACTATTAGTACTTCTTATAAGCACTTTGGTTTTACTTCATATAGTAGTGAATTGTTTTTCTTGCAGCATCCAGCACCACAATTCAAATGCGCACATTTGTTTTAATTCAGTCTTTCTGTTGATCTAACTTTCAAGCTATTTATTACAACTGTGAAAATTATGGTAATGAGAACATGTACATACCTTTTTTATCAGTGTGATGTCTTTGTATTTTAATATTATGTCTGCGTCTGTCATAGTCTTTTTCCAAAAAGCAGACAGTTGTTTCTTTCATGACTATACAGGTAATCCTCAACTTACAACAGTTCACTTAGTGACCATTCAAAGTTACGACGACACTGGGAAAAGTGATTTATGACCATTTTTCACAATTATGAGCATTGCAGCATCCCCATGGTCATATAATTTACATTCGGATGCTTGACAACTGACTCACAGTTGTAGTGTCCTGGGTTTGTGATCCCTTTTGTAACCTTCTGATAAGCAAAGTCAATGGGAAAACACTTAACAATCATATTACTAATTTAATAACTGCAGTCATTCACTTAACAAATGTGGCAAGAAAAGTCATAAACGTTCATTTAACAA
Organism: Vipera berus; assembly: GCF_964194415.1. Taxonomy (NCBI): domain Eukaryota; kingdom Metazoa; phylum Chordata; class Lepidosauria; order Squamata; family Viperidae; genus Vipera; species Vipera berus. The sequence continues at coordinate 98,863,801 of NC_138206.1, forward strand.
ATTTCTCACTTAAAAACATAAATTTTGGGCTTAATTGTGGTCATCAGTTGAGGACTACCTGTATTTACTATTTCTGTAAATTTTTGCCTATGTAGGTAGAATCTATCCCTATGTCAAATTCTTCCTGCCTATTTGCATTAGGCTAGAAGTGACTGTTGACTAATTTTAGTTTGCATAATGTTGAGTAGCAAATCAATTTTAGTGCACTCTTCTTTTACCTTCAACAAGAGTTTCCATAAGTCTTCTTTGTATCTAGCTGTCAAAGTAGTATCACTGTATATTTGACTTGTTATCTCTCCCAGGAAATTTAATTATTTCTTTTTCTTCCAAACCAATGTTTCTTATGAATAAGATGATAGGATACAAACTGGACATGCTTCTTTCTGTTTTCAACTGTTTAGTTCTTCCATATTCTAAGTATTGTTTTCCATTTTAACTGGTGTTTTAAAACTCTTCAATAAGCAAATGAGGTGGTGAGACACCCCAATCTTTTCAATAGAAATAACATTTAGACTTATACAGGTAGTCCTCAACTTACGACCACAACTGAGCCCAAAATTTATGTTGCTAAGCGAGACATTTGTTAAGTGGATTTTGCCCCATTTTATGACCTTTCTTGCCACAGTTGTTAAGTGAATCATTGCAGTTGTTAAGTTAGTAACATGGTTGTTAAGTAAATCTGGTTTATCCATTGATTGCTTGTCAGAAGGTCACAAAAGATGATCACATGATCCCAGGACACTGCTACCATCATAAATGTGAGACAGTTGCCAACAGTCTGAATTTTGATCACGTGATCATGGGGATGCGGCAACAGTTGTAAATGTGAAAAATGGTCATACATCACTTTTTACAATAACGTTATAAGCTTGGACAGTCACTAAATGAATTGTTGTAAGTTGAGGACTACCTCTGTACCACTTCACTTTGCTTTACAGCTCTCTCTAAGCAGTTTCCAGAGTTAACATATTGCCCCCAACAATCTGGGTCCTCAATTTACCTATCTTGGAAAGATGGAAGGCTGAGTCAACCTTGAGCCAGTGAGAATCGAACTGCAGACAGTTGGTTGAATTAGCCTGCAATATGGCATTCTAACCACTGCTATCAATACAATTTGTGTTATCTACACAGCAAGAAAACTTTATATAAACAATAAAGGAAACATAGATCAGTTTCAGAAGCTCGCTTTTATCATTAGAAATTAGTTTTGGTGCTCTGCAACTTTTAAATCCATCTTGTATGTCTGGTAGATTTTACTCCCCATGTTCTGTTGAAGTCAAGGTTGCAAAATCTGGAGCATTATCTTATTAACATATGAGGTAAATGCAAGTAATGACATTCTTTAGCACTACTTCTGGTTCAGAGCTAAATAGTTACTGTACCAAGTGATGGCATTGTGGGAAATTAAATGGTAGCACCAACCTCCAAAACTGATTGGAGTATTGCTGCCATCTGTGATTTGCCTATTCTTATAAGAGAGGGTCCATATATGTTGTGGTTGGTTGTCAGTACCCAGACTTTCTTTGAATCTACAGCAGTCTGGTTAATTTTGCAAATGGCTTATTTATATTCATTCTGGAAATTCTCAGCAGTAGTTGTTGGGTGATGATGTTTCCAGATCAGATTTCATTAGCAGAACACAGTTGGATGCCAGCTTGCTTTCATACTTCTTCTGTATAGATCTGCTTCTAATGTAGTTAAATGGAATGGCCAGAAAGTTGGTTAAAGTTCTAAATTCAAAAGCTACATTACATAGGATGTAATCAAATTGAATCAATGTGTAACTTAAGCTTAATACTTATCTTTCATAATGCCAATTCAGAATAGCAGAGTTGGAAGGGATCTTAGAGGTTTTCTAGTCCAACTTCTTGCTGAAGCAGGAGGCCCTATATCATTCTGGACAAATAGTTGTCAAATCTCTTTTTGCAAACCTTCAGTGATGGAGCATCCTCAACTTCTGAAACAAGCTTTTCCACTAGTTAATTGTTCTCATTGTCAGGAAATTTTTCCTTAGTTCTAGGGCAGGGGTGTCAAACTCACACTGTCACATGATGTGTCACAATGTATCACAACCTTTTTGCCATTGCCGGCAATGGGGTGGGCACGGTTTCGCTATGATGCATCCGGCCTGTGGGCCGGCAGTTTGACACCCCTGTTCTAGGGGTCCTTAGTTTTTCTTTTGGTCCCTCCCTTGGCTAATGCCGAAGAATGGCAGAGTTGGAAGGGACCTTGGAGTTCTTCTAGTCCAACCCTCTGCTCAAGCAGGAGACTCTATACCATTTCAGACAAATGGATGTTCAATCTCTTTTTTAAAACCTCCACTGATGGAGCACCCACAGCTTTTGAATGCAAACCTTTCCACTGATGTATTGCTCTCACAGTCAATATATTTCTTTAGTTCTAGGTTGCTTCTCTCCTTGGTTAATTTCCATCCATTTTTTCTTGTCTTGCCTTCAGGTGTTTTGAAAAATAGGTTGACTGCCTCTTCTTTGTGGTAGCCCCTCAAATATTGGAACACTGCTATCATGTTGCACCTAGTCCTTCTTTTCACTAGACTAGACATACCAGTTCCTACAATTCCTTCATGTGTTTTAACGTCCAGTCCTCTAATCAGCTTTGTTGCTCTTCTCTGCACTCTTTCCAGAGTCTCAACATCTTTTTATATTGTGGTGACCAAAACTGGATGCAGTATTCCAAGGGTGGTTTTACCAAGACCTTATAAGGCACTACTAACACTTCATGTGATCTTAATTCTATTCCTCTGTTAATGAAGCCTAGGACTGCATTGGCCTTTTTGGGTGCTGCTGCACACTGCTGGCTCATATTTAAGTGATTGTCCACTAGGACTCCAAGATCTCTCAGTTACTGCTATTGAGCCAGGTTTCATCTAATTTGTACCTGTACATTTGGTTTTTCTTGCCTAAGTGTAACATTTTACTGTTCTTACCAATGAATTTCATTTTGTTAGATAGTGTCCGGTATTTCTCTGCAAGAACTTCTCGATCTTGAGCCTATCTCTTGGCTGCAGATTTCTCCTTTAAATCTGCATAACTGCTCTGTGTTAATCTCTGCCATACTGCCATACTGATAGCACAGTTCATTTGACCTCTTATGCTCTGCTTGTATTTTCTAGCAAGATTCTTAATATTTGCTAGACCTCTATAATATCTCTAGCAGCAGTTTCCATGGTGATAGCACTTTCAAATAATTTATTAAATGTTCAGTCTGGCTCTGTTAAATACCTTTTTCTTTTCAGAATTCCACATTATCTGACCTCTCAATGCATTGTTTAGCCCTTTACCAAATTCGCAATGTTCAGACCTATTTTAAGTTTCTCTGCATATGATGCAATGGATTCACACTCTTTGGGCTTGAACTATGAAATGCTCTGCAATTAATAAAGGTTTTGGCCTCAGTTGTACCTACACTATTTTTACTAGTCTTGCAAAGTCAAATGGGAGTGCCCTTGTGGGGTAGTTTAAGCTTAAACTTTCTGTCCTGTAACACCTGGTAAAATGAGCATTTTTTCCCCCAGCAATGTTCTCAATTGCTTCAAATAGTGGTTCAAATCTCTCTCTTTTTATAATATCAGTTATATCAGTCATCTGTGGCATTGGTTCGAGTGGTTGGGTGCTACAGATAAGCGAGTCAAAGAGAGCAACTAGCCACATCTATCACTGGCATAAATTATGGAATGGTTATGAGCATGCATGCAAGCACCACTCATAAGTTCCCTGTAAACATTTGCTTCACCACAAAGAGTCAATAAAAGAAGCTTCTTAATGCATTTAGCTGAATGCAGATGATACCACTCTAATGGCAGAAAGTGAAGAAGAACTAAAGAGCCTCTTGTTGCAGGTGAAGAAGAAGAGTGCAAAAGTTGGTTGAAACTTAACATTAAGAAAACCAAGATCATGGCATCTGGCCCTCTCAATTCCTGGCAAATACTGTAGATGGGGAAGAAATGGAGGTAGTGACAGATTTTATTTTCCTGGGCTCCAAGATCACCGCAAATGGGGACTGCAGCCAAGAAATTAAAAGACGCTTGCTCCTGGGGAGGAAAGCTATGGCAAATCTAGACAGCACACTAAAAAGCAGAGACATCACCCTCCCAAAAATAGTGTGTATAGTGAAGGCTATGGTCTTCCCAGTTGCAATGTATGGCTGTGAAAGTTGGACCATAAGAAAGGCTGAGTGCCAAAAAATTGAGGCCTTTGAACTATGGTGCTGGAGAAGACTCCTGCGGGTCCCTTGGACTGCAAGGCGATCAAACCGGTCAGTCCTAGAGGAGATCAACCCTGACTGCTCTTTAGAAGGCCAGATCCTGAAGCTAAAACTCAAATACTTTGGCCACCTAATGAGGAGGAAGGACTCACTGGAGAAGAGCCTAATGCTGGGAAAGATTGAGGGCAATAGAAGAAGGGGACGACAGAGAATGAGGTGGCTGGATGGAGTCACTGAAGCAGTAGGCGTGAGCTTAAATGGACTCCAGAAGATGGTAGAGGACAGGAAAGCCTGGAGGAACATTGTCCATAGGGTCGCGATGGGTCGGACACGACTTCGCAACTAACAACAACAACAACAATCTTGATGATTGCTAGGAGTCAAAAATGATTTGATGGCATATAATCAATGTTGGGCAAGTTCAATTTAAAAGAAACATCAGATGGGAGAATATATATTTTACCCATTAACAGTTGGTTTCTTGATAGCAGATTAAAAGGGCATCCAGATCCCATGGTCACAACCCTCACCCTATGATGGGTTGCATTGTATTTCTATTAATGCTAATTATTTTGATAGATTGATTTAATCAATTTGTATGCAGATGTGACTCTGAGAAGCTAACATATTAAAAGCAGTAATAATAAACATAATGCCTTGATAAAATGACCATCAAGGATATACCCAAGCAAAACAATCAACAAAAACCTCTCAGTGGGCCGTTTAGGCTCATCTAATTTCTACATGTGCATCAATACATCTCTGTATTCTTATATGCAATTAGAGGGAAAGCTGTGATATTTACAGTAACTTTTGGGAGAAAACCATATCCACCTTTGGTGTGATCAAAGTAGCCACCTACTGTTATATAATTTGTGTGTGTGTGTGTAAACTTAATAACTTAATAGCACTCCTTTTGGGGAAGTAGAGTGTAAAACATGATTATTTTCAAATTCATTAGAGATATGTTATAGATATCTATCAGTCAAATTGGACAATAATTACAGAACTCTCATACTCTCTTAATATCTTTCTTTACATTTAAATCCTCTGGCACTTAAGAAAGGATCAACTACAAGTGATTTCTTAAGCAATTCCACATAGCGCTTTCCAATTCAGATGAAAGGCTTTTGAATTATTCTGTGGTCTATATTTTTTAAATGAGCCAAATTTAAACACTGTGATAACTGAAGGTTGATTTATTTGTATCCCAACAGGATGCAAAAAAGAATTCCATATTCCAAGTCCTTTCACCTGTTTCATGGACATTCGGTGGACTTTAATATATGTTGAATTCATTTACATATTGTTATTTTCTTAAAACTAGTTTTTGGATTGTTTACAGCTTTTAAAAGATGAACCGTAGAAATGAATAATCATCCTGCTTTATCTACATATTAGAAGAAAGAAACTCAGAAAAGAAACCCCCCCCCCCAACTTATCAGGTTATAAAAGAGGTAGCGGGAGATTTGTACTATCAGACTTGCAGTTTTCTGTTAATATGGCCTTATAATAAACCTCTTCTGAGCGTGTTTCCTGCTTGGTCTGTCTAGGAGGACCAACAAGAGGTTAAGTCACTGAACTAGAGCAGAGAGACCTGAATTTTAGCCCTGCCTTAGGCACTGAAGTCAACTGAGTTCCTTGGAGCCAGTGACTTTCTCTGATTTCTAGGAAGGAGACATGACAAACAGCTTCCAAAGATGTTGATTACAGAAAACTGCAGGAACTTGTCTAGGAGTCAAGAGTGACACAAAAGCAACAACAACAACAACAACAACAAAAAGAGAAAGCGTCACCAACGTATTTGCTAAAATAAATGCATATTGTCACACTAACATGAAAGATATCTGGGAGAGCTTGAAAATTAATATATCTGTTGCATCTGAAGCTTTTGTGGTTTACAGTCTACTTAATTGTATGCATGGAGTAATACTTTGGAAAAGGCTGTGAGAATAGGGGGATTGGGAATGGTAAATTATGATGCCAAAGGAAAACAAAATGTAGGAGGTGGAGAAGAAATAATTAGTACAAAATAATGGCCATTTATGAAACAGATGTTGCATGTGATTTTTTAGAGCATCATTTGGAAGGAGTCATTTTGTAGTCATTTATTTCAGTAAAATGTGGCCAGTCCAAGTTTATGTTGCAGCAGGTTATTATAGGATCTTAACATTCTTTTAGAACATTTTATTTTGTAATAATGTTGTGTGTGTGTGTGTGTGTGTGTTTGATACTTATTTCTTTTGGCTGTAGGGATTAAGGCTGCCTGGTTACCAGGCTAAAGAAGGGTAGGCTGCTAAATTGATGTTTAAAGAAGAAGGGAAAAGTATCTCTCACACTTTTCCTGTAGTTTTTTTTCCCAGTCCATGGAAATTATGCTAATATTTCACCATGGACACAGGAAAAGAGACTGTCTAAATGCCTATTTTTACCTCATTAAAACAAATTAAGTAGAAACTGTACTTAGTTTGTTAAAATGAATGAAATGAATATATATTGGTTTGGTCCAGGACACTGACAACCAGTAGAAATAATGTTGGATTGATTACTTCATAAAAACATCAGTGGTGTGTCCTTCGTTGTTGTTGCAATTTAGGAAATGTCCCATGAAACCTCTCTGTCCTCAGCACTAGAGATATGTAGCCAAGTATCTGAGGGGTGCTGTATTTGTCTGGTCTGTCTCCAACCTTCCGTTCTTGGAAGCACAAATGGTCCCTCTGGTTCAGGAGCGCAACCTTCAAGTTCTCATCATGTGACCTACCATGAAATTTCAAACCCTTTATGCAGGGGATCAATTAAGATCTGTATAAAGGACCTTTGGTCTCTTTCCTGAAATTGCTGTCTGGAAAAGAAAGGAAATTGTATCACTTTAGGAAATAAGGGTTGCTGAAAGAAGTGCCCACCATTTTTTACTTCAATTTCGATGCATTATTCCCTGCCCCGTAATAGATTATCCTTGAGAAAATGTGGCTCTCGACAGAAAAAAACAACAACAATCCTGCCTTCTCCCATCTCTGAAATGTTCCCTACACTCCAATGTATGTTTACCTGATTTTTGAAGGCACATGGCATAAACACCTGTTAAGCAGCTAACTGACTTCCAAGCTGGAGTCAGATCTGTTTAGAAGAGAGACCACCTGTATCAATTTGTTCAATTATAGCCATCATTGGCAGTATTGTAAATTGAAAATGAAGTAGTAGGTTAATCATTAAAATTAAAGAGGGAACTATAGGACATCAGAAATGGAAGTGTTAATATGTCACTAAGAGCAAAATAAGTGTATAGTGGAAAGCAGATATATTTTTTCACAAGCAACTTTTATCTGAACAATCTATTCCTTTTAAAGTAGCAGGCATTTACAAAGGTAATTTTAAATGAAAATCAGGATTTGTATATATGAAAGGAATGTTGTCTGTGCTATCATAATGATTTTGCTACTCAATCCATTTTGAGCAATAAGATAGCATAATAAATTCAACACCCTCTTCCAAGTTGTATTTAAATAGATTATAGATGAAGAAAAATATTAATAATTTCAGAATGAAAATCTATTACTTGGTGCAAAGAATTCTTTTTTTTGATTGAGTAAATATGGAAATACATGTAAAATCTATTTTTTTAACTACTTATCTAGGCCATGGAAAGTGTGATTGTGGAAAGTGCAAATGTGAAGAAGGTTGGTATGGTGATGCTTGTCAATACCCAACTATCTGCAATTTTACACGAAGGAAAAGTAATCAAATGTGCAAGAATTCTCAAGACATCATTTGTTCAAATGCAGGTGAGATTTTTATTTTAATGGGCTGATAAATCACTTTGATGAAGTAGTTTTTAATCCATACAAAATATATTGTGTGAAAGCATTTAACTAGTGTAAAAATATAAGATTAAATGGTTATTATTAAGAAATGAACTGAAAAGACCCTTGTGGTCTTCTGTAGGCATTAAAATGTCCCCCAAGGCATTAGGCAAGGAAGTTAAATAGCAATAGCACTTAGACTTATATACCGCTTCACAGTGCTTTACAGCCCTCTCTAAGTGGTTTACAGAGTCAGCATATTGCCCCCAACAATCTGGGTCCTCATTTTACTGACCTCAGAAGGATGGAGAGCTGAGTCAACCTTGATTGTCCTGCCAAACTGCTGCCAATTGGCATTCAGCAGAATTAGCCTGCAATACTGCATTCTAACCACCATAAATGCACTGAGTTGGTGGGTGGGTGGCTGTTGAAATGGATGTGTCCACTGCCCTCAGAGGGATGGATTTGCAATTTTGTTCATGTTTTAATTGGCTGCCCAGAGTCACATGTTGAATGGGCAGCCATATAATGGAAAAATAAACAAATAGAAATATCTCCTGTCACCATCAGGAAATCTTTAAAGAAATCTATGACACAAACAGACTTGGGATTCTGTATATAACTTTGATTTCCAGACCACCCCCACCACCCAATGTATTTTAGAAATGAACAAAAGTTGAAGCAAATGTCAGCCAAAATAATCAAGGAATAGAAACCACAGAGGTTGCCACCATACCCAGGGATTGGGATAAAGGTTGAAATGTCTATGAAGATTCTCAGTCATCCAGGTAGAGTTGTCTGGACGTTGTCACCAAGGGTGAACTAAATCATCCTATTACATCTATTAGTAGGATGTTTATTATACCTTATTAATGACATACATTACATAAAATTCTAAAAGAAACATTGGCCATGAAATCACACATCCTTTTCTATGATAAACTGAATGATAATAATAAACTGCAATCCTAATGTCAGTACTGTGTTTCTGATATTTACAGGTACTTGTCACTGTGGCAGGTGTAAATGTGACAATTTAGAAGGAAATGCATTGATCCATGGTAAATACTGTGAGTGTGATGACAGAGAGTGTATAGATGAAGAAACAGGACTGATGTGCACAGGTGAGCATCTTTAAAGCTACGCTAATCACAGCAAATATTTAGATAATCATGCTCTATCATTGAGGACAATTTTTGCAGGAAAAGGTTCTGCTCCAACTTGTGTTGAATACACCAATTTGGCTGGGCCTTAATCATAGCTGTCCTTAGAGATAATTTGGGACCAAGGCAAAGAATATTGCAGTTACTAGCCATAATTTCCTTTCAGAGAAAGGTAATAGTTTTTCCCCCCTACTTTTTCCTTTGAAGAAGTTCTGCCACCCAGAGAAACTTGGTAATAGTAGCTGTAGTTGTGAAAATGATGAATAAAGTTTGGAAAAGTATAGCCTTGTAATATTCCCTATAAACAGACAATTAAAGGAGGGCAGTATTTCTGCAGATCTGCATGAATGTTCTCTGTTGAAGCAGTTTGAAGATTACTCTGGGGCACTTTGGACTGGAAAGCAGGGAGCTTCAGAACATGGATGACAACTGGCCAAATACTATCTGCACTTTCTTAAATTAAGCACAACTTTTTTTCCAGAATTGTGCTATGGACGTAGAGGGCAACTGCAAAATCCTGCATTTGTTTTAGGAGCTACAAAGAGTACCACTAAAGGGATCTTTTCCTTTGAATCTGATGTATGTCTTAGGGCATTCCACCTCATATCATCAAGGGAAAGAGCAGGAGAGATGGGCAACTGATCCAGCAGCAAAGAAAGGAGTATTGTGTGCATACATTTTCAGCAGTGGCTGGAGGGTCATTGGCGTCTCCAAGGTAGTGGGCACAGCCTTGTGATCCAAACTTCAACCTGTTGAATGTTTATGATGATGATGAAGATGATGTATAGACAAAAGAAATGGAGCTGGATTGCAATATTGTACCTACAACTTACAGAGGTTGACCTCCTCTGCAACTACAGTTGTATACTTTACTCCAAACTGGGCACTGGGACTTAATTTGTACACCATAAGTCTTTCTTTTCCACTTCATATCATGGCACTATAAACACTTGGTCCTTTCCTTATGTCCGTGTTTAGCTGTAGCCAAATCAACAAAAAGCTACAGAAGAATAGGCCATTCCTCTATTAGCCTGACTCAATCCACCTATTACAGGATAACAGGAGGATTATTATTTCACAAGCTTTGATTAGAGATCATATGCAGGTTAGAAAATGACCTTTAGAGGACAGCAAGACAGAATAGAAGTGGCAGTTTGCATAACAAAATTTAGCATTATAGTTAGTGCAGTCCTTTATCTAACTGCAGTTTTAATCGAAAGTTTCATTTATCATCAAATCTTCTGAGGCCAAAAGATGTCCTTTCTTTTTAAGACATAAATATTTACTTCTAAGATGAGGTCACTAATGGCCTATAAGAAGAACAACCTCATTTTACTCCTGAGAAGACAGTTGGAAAGTATGCCAAACAGCAATAAATTGATCAGCCCATGGTTACCAGGAAAGAAACTATATTTCTCCCCCTCACCACCACCAATCCAATTAACCAGAAGATCTAAAACACAACCCAGGAATGGATGTTTCCTTTATTTATATTCATGCACTTTCTGCTGGAGAATCAACCTGAGAACCCCTGCCGTAATAAATATTCCTTGGAATTAGATCAGGATCCTAAACTTAGGAAGTATTTGCTTATAGCTCATATAATTATAGCCATCTTTGAAAGACTTTTAATTCTAGAATGGATAGTCTTAAGAAGATGTTGCTTGGGACAATGGACAACAACACTAAAAACCATTACATGAAGGAAACCAGTAACTAAGATGTGAAAAGAACTCACACTGACAAGTAGGAGGAGTTGCAGGAGTGTCACCCCTCTCCCATAAGATCAAATATGGTGGTAACGGGCAGCCCCTTCCCCTCCTGCATGCTAGAGTGCTCCAACTCAATCAAGTCTGTTTGTAATGGCTGCTAGCCAGAAGAAAAAAAATTAAATTTCAAAGTGGGCTGTAAAGATATAATCAGCCAGCTACTGTATCAGTTTAAGATCAATAGTTTGGCTTCATAGCTTGAGAAATTGATTCTTGTTTTAGACCAGGGGTCCCCAATCCCCTGTCTGCAGCCTGGTACTGGTCCACAGCCTGTCAGGAACCAGGCCATGCAAATGGCAGATGAGTGTGTGAAGTTCCATTTGTGCAAGGGGCAGGTCCATGCATGAAACCATTCCCTCCCTCTCACTGCTGCTGCTGGTCTGCAGAACTGGAAGGTTGGGGAACGCTGTTTTAGACCAGGGCTTTTCAACCAGTGGTACGAGTACCACTTGTGGTATGTTGGCACCTGGCAGGTGGTACACAGCCATCCTAGAGAAGTGGTAGTGGGGGAGGGGAATGAGCTGAACTGGTGGCAGCACCGCACAAGCCTGAGCGAGAGATGGCTGGAGCTGCAGGGCTGTCAGGGCTCAGCAGAAGCGCCAGGATCAGCGCCAGGCTCCAGCTGATCCTGGTGCTTCTGAGCCCTGAAGAAGCACCAATCAGCTGGAAAGCAGCACTGATCCTGGCACTTCTGAGCCCAGAAGAAGCACCGATCAGCTGGAATGTTGCAGCATCTCCAGGGTTTTGTGATTTACATTCAGATGCTTGGCAACTGATTCATATTTATGATGTCACAGTGTCCCAGGGTCATGTGAAGAGACCAAAATCTGCTGCAACCACCCAGCAGAGAGGGGGGGAATAAAAACCCCCTCCTCCCCACCCCCACCGCCAATCCTCAACAGAAATACTCACAATGAAAACCTCAGACAGGAGGAAGAGCGCCGCCAGGCGGGCAGGCAGGTGGTACTCGGATTTTTTCAGTGCCACTGTAACTTCGAACAGTCACTAAGCGAACTGCTGTAAGTCGAAGACTACCTGTACCATCTCTTTTTTCCTTTTTTGGGGGGGTCATCAAGTTTTTGACACCTTGCTAGGTGACTGGTGATACTCGGATGTTGCCATATCCTAAAAGTGGTACAATGGGTGAAAAGGTTGAAAAGCCCCGTTTTAGACAATATTTTATTCCAAGAATACTGCTGCATATGAAAGTATTTTGATCAACTTTATTATTCCCATAAGAGCATTTAAAAATCAATCTTTATAGCCATTCCTGCAAGGCAGAGCAATTAAGAAGCTAGCTTTGTACAGGAGAGCTAATAAACTTGCAGATAAATCTCACCCAACCCTAGTCCTTCATATTCTCAAGCATCTCCCCGACATTCTCCCTGGGATAAGTAGGCAGGCTACAGACCCAAGCAGTTCATACTGCATGCAGAGAAAGGCTGCTGTTCATTTCAAGAATATCAAAGTGGGCTATAAGGATAAACCATCATTATCCATCCCCTGCTTATAGAACTATCCTTGGCAGACACAGATGAAAACTTGGTTAATTTACCAAATGTTGTATATACCAGCCTACTGGTATGCCTCATGGTACCTAAAGACCTTTGGAAGAAGAAGGACAGAGGTTCATGAATAGGAGCCAAACTCAAGTTGCATGCCTGCCCTTGGCATGTTAAAATCCCTATACTTCTCTCCACAAAATCTTAGAGATCTGAATACCATCAAGCATTTGGTCACTTTAATTCAAGAGGGATAAGAGATAATCTTTGTCTTCAAAAGAGGGATACTGTCAACCCCAAAGAAATTACATAATCCCATTGAAAAACATTGCTAATTGAAATAACCCAAACTGACATCCTTTTCATAGAATATAACAGGGTGGTCATCCCATTTTTAAGTATCTGTCCCATTCAATATTTTTTTTCTACAAGAGACTTGGATAGATCATTATTACATCTTTCAATATAATGCCTCTCTGAGTAATATCATAAGGTGGCATAGCAATTTTGATTAGTACAGAATTGAAAGCAAAAAGCATCTCTTTTCCAACCTTGAAACACTAAGTGGTTTGTTCCTTACTATGCTTTAAAAAGAAGGAAATCATTATGCTTAATATCTAGTTGAACTGTCTGAATCTCTTGATTTCCTTGGCACTTGACACCAACTGTTTGATGATAATGTTTTCACTGTAATATTTTTATGATTTTATTTTATCTTTATTTTTGATTGCTGACTTTTTATTTGGATCATTGAAATAATACTAATAAATTTGCAACAACGTTTTTATCTGCTCCTTTTCTGCAATCATTCTCTCTGGCTCTGAATGCCATCAGAAAACTGCCCAATATGACATTCATCACAAAAGAACTCCAGTGAGAGTTGTGTTTTGACAGATCAGAGTGACAAATGACAGCAATTGTTATGTTTATATTGATATAGGGCATAATGTAAATTAGTTTCAGTTTTTCTCATTTCCAGGTGTTGAGTAATTAAACTTATTAAACCTGGGGTCACAAAGTCAAATCTAGTGTAATCGTATACATATCAATCTAGAAATAACTTCTCTTGGATCAATAAGTAAATGGAACTTATACAACACCAATCAGAATTTGGCCCTGATTATAAAGACCAAAGCAGAACTGGACTTAATATTTGGATAGGAGATCACCAGAAATATCATCCCTGCAGTCTAGATTGAGAAATCCCAAAAAATTCCTGAAGAAGAGTGGTAAACTGTTGTGTTGTGGTGGTACCTCAAGTTAGTAAGCACTGAGCTTATTTCAAAACAGATTTTAGATACAAGATTGCAGTCATTACTCTGGCATATGTCACCTTATGGTTGCATCAATATAGGAATGGTTCTACACTCAAATAAGATTTTTTCTTCTAGTAAGGTTTTCTTTTTTCTTATCAACCAAATATTGATCCATTGATTGCAATAAGAATTGACCAACCAGCTTGTTGCTTGAGTCTGATGTTGGGGCTGAGAGAGCAACTAGCCTGTCACCCAGCCAGCATTCACACCTAAGGTGGGATTAGTACTCACAGTTACCTGGTTTCTAGCCTGGAGCCTTAAACACTATGCCTCACTGCCTCTCAAAACTCAAATTGATGTTGATGTTCATAAATTCATATTCACATGAAAGACCAGACATGTTTAAAAGATTCTGATCTTTTAAAACTAAAACATGAGCCAACAGCACTCCTTATTAGCACCGATGATGTTACCAAGTTAGGATAATGAAACGTCTGCAAGAAAACAACCAAGCTAAGAGAGCACCAAGGACTTTCAACCCTGAGCGACAAATATTCTCCTTCATTGGTAAAACGTAACACTCAGTCTAATCTAGAATAATTCCCCAAATGGAGGGAGTTGATAAAAAATGGAGACATCATAAGTAGTGAAAGGTGCAGAAATGAAGACTGTATAAAGAAAAATGTAAATGTTCCAATACGTATAAAGTTGTGATTTACTATACAAGGGCCATGATTGTTCTAATCTTGTTATATTTTATGATTTATGATTATGATTTTTGAGAAAAATCTGACTCCCATTAGACATATTTTCATGACACCTATTGATCAAACATCTAAGCTTAAAACTTCAAGTTTTCAAAAATGAACTGAATAGTTTATGTTTCTGGAAGAAACTCTTCACTGTCAACATTTTGTTTTGGGATAAGGCCATGGCATGTGTTACTGTGGAAACTGTTACTGCGAGGCTGGTTGGCATGGCGATAAATGTGAGCTCCAATGTGACATCGCCCCCTGGGAGATCAAGAAGAAGTGTACCTCTCCAAATGGCAAAATCTGCAGCAACAGAGGTTTGTTGTTCACCTTGGTTATCATCTAAGCTAGGTGATACTGTATTTTAATTGAAGATCAATTGTCCTGGTTGCAGTATTGCTTCTAGGTTGTGATGTGGTGTTATGATCAGGCACATCTTGGGCTTTCTCCAACCTCTACCCTCTATGTTACATGAAACATTATTTTTATTTTGTGCATACAAATAGATCTGTACAATGTCCCTAACAGTGAGATTTATAAGACCCTTCACTGCTGACTAAAGTACCAAATAATCTTTCTTCATAGGGAAGCATTATTTGCTGAATTTGCAGTGTATGTGTCTGTGTGTGCAGACATATGAATTCTTGCTGTCAAGTTGGTAATTAGATGATGCTATTAAATGTACACTGGATGCAAATTTAGCAATATTTAAAATAGATTTCTTGAAATCGATACGGTTTACATTAGTCATGACTTGTCTGTCTATCTATCTATCTATCTATCTATCTATCTATCTATCTATCTATCTATCTATCTATCCATCCATCCATCCATCCATCCATCCATCCATCCATCCATCCATCCATTAAATTTATTTGCCACCCATCTCATATCCAATGATTTAGGTAAGTCTGCTCTAGATCCAACCCACTTTTTAAAAACTTATTTTTAAAATTTTATTAAAGAGAATTGGCCAATAGGAGATTTTAATATCTTGGTTGACTCAACGGAGACATTTTATTTCTGATATTTCACCAATGGAGAGGATTTAGCCTCTAAATACTGTGAATGTGTTGATTCACCATACTGTGAATGGTGGAGCAGTGGGCTAATGCCTCCTTAAGTAACACTAGCTGCCTGCAATTAGTGCAGGTTCGCATCCCACCAGGCTCAAGGTTGACTCAGCCTTCCATCCTTCTGAGGTAGGTAAAATGAGGACCCAGATTGTTGGGGGCAATAAGCTGACTTTTTAATAATGCCGCTTGGGGGGGGGGCGAAAGCCCTAATAAGCAGTCATATACATAGAATGAAGGCTATTGCTAAGCACATTGATTTGTGCTTTAAATTGTAAGCCGCCCTGTGTCTTCGGAGAAGGGTGGGATATAAATGGGATTAAAAGAAAAAAAATTAAGCATTGACTGCCATCCTGAGAAACGGTTCTCAGGATTGTTGATTTCATAACAGAATCAACTCAGAAGACCTTACAGGCAATACTCCATTATGAAATAGTTAGCCCTCATCATATTTTGCTCAAAATAAAAATTGTGTCTAAATCCTTTGCATGTACATGTTAATTTTGACCACTAATTTATTATTTCATTTTCATTCAAATAATTTTAGTTTGATAGAAAAAATAATCATAAATGGATGTACTGTATATTTCTAAACTGTGACAATGTTTGTTTTCACTAAGGAAATATTTAAAATATCAATTGTTTCTCTGTCTACAGTCTAAACCTATTATATTAAAGCAAAAGTGCAAATATCAAAATTCATCTCTTTACTACATCTTTATTGACAAAACTCTGCCAAATGAAGAGCATCTAATTATCTTGAGAACATTTATAAAACCTTCTCGTTTTAATTATATAGCAATCTAAAAGCCCCAACTAAAATATTGAAAACACATACAGTACTTCTAGAAACTATGTACTAGATCAGGGGTCAGCAACCTGAAACAGTGAAAGAGCCACTCGGAACCGGTTCCCTCCCAAAAGGAAAAACTGGGAGCCACAAAAAATGTGTGCATATGCGCACACATGCGCGTATGCGCAGAACAGGGTTTGACTGAAGAGTGGAGCCAAGGCGAGATATGCACCTACCCTACATATTTGAATTGATTGGTTGAACTTTTTTAGTCCCACCTTTTTTTTTGGACTGCACATGGCAGACGACTGGGAGCCGCAGGAGAAGGCTGAAAGAGCCGCATGCGGCTCCAGAGCCGCGGGTTGCAGACCTGTGTACTAGATTGTAACATCAGTTTTGTAAATGAATTATTTGTCTATTTAGTGACATGATTTCATTGAAAGCAATACTTTAAAAATATTGTGTATGATTTTTTTAAAGCTATAGTTAACCACATAAGATCAGAAAGTGTGCTAGAAGAAAGGAGTATCATTGGAAGAAATACCCAAATAATCAAATGTTTAAATGTATGGACTGACTCAAAGATAATTATGGCAGGGGCAGTGATTTCTATGTACATACTTAATCATCTGACATATATCCTGACATTTCCCATATTTACATTTTGGATGTCATTAGCATGTACTTTGTTCACATGATGGCATCTCTGCATTCTTCGATATGGGTGATGGTGAATTCTTTGATGAGGATAGGTTGGGTGAAGCTCAGTGGGAAACTTTGAGCTATTTATTGTCTCTTGGCTCAAGGAACCTCATGGTTGGTGTGGGGAAACACAAGAGGAAGAAGTGCTTCCTCAAGCTCCTGAATGAAAACTATGAATACAAGCATTATTGACAACTTATATTCAACTTTCCTTGTTTTCATGCAATCAGTAGTAATTACTAACATGCATACCTGGTCAAATCAAATATACATTGAGCTAAACATTCCTAGTTTTCATGCTGGTAGTGTTATGTATGCATCTCAGATCTTAGGTTTCTCAATAGGGATTTTGCACTCATATGATGTTGAGTGGCACACAAAGCTAGTACAGCCATTTTGGGTTAGAAAAAACAAATACATTCTAACTAGCATGTTTCATAATAAAAAGTGCAGCAATGCAGAAAATAAAATGCCTTTGAAGTCCCAATCTCTCTCGGTGACTGGAAACTGCCTACGGCTGGGAGGAAGCATAAGAAAAGAGCCTCTGTTTACATGTCATCCGTTCCCCATCTTTATTGATCCAAGAAATTAAACTCACTGTAGTTTAGGGTATTACAGAAAAGTGTAACAGAGGCTTGCAAATAGAATAGAATAGAATAGAATAGAATAGAATAGAATAGAATAGAATAGAATAGAATAGAATAGAATAGAATAGAATAGAATAGAATAGAATAGAATAGAATAGAATAGAATAGAATAGAATAGAATAATGTGGGTTAAACAGCATCACCACCAGATGATTTGTAACTGGCTGACCAATTGCACTCAAAGTGTAGTCCTTAATGAAACTGCATCTACATGAAGGGAAGTATGTAGTGGAGTACTCCAAAGTTCTGTCTTAAGCCCAATATTTTTCAATATCTTCATCAATGATTTAGATGAGAGGATAGAGGGGGAACTCATCAAATTT
Organism: Vipera berus; assembly: GCF_964194415.1. NCBI lineage: Eukaryota > Metazoa > Chordata > Lepidosauria > Squamata > Viperidae > Vipera > Vipera berus. Next base: position 98,881,805 of record NC_138206.1, read on the forward strand.
GCAGACATCACCAAGCTGGCAGGAATAGTCCAGAAGATAGGCTTTTTCATTGATGAGAAAAGTAAAGTTCTACATGCACAGGTATAGTAATAGTAATTGTGAAAGGGATCTTGGAGTCCTAGTAGACAATCATTTAAATATGAGCCAGCAGTGTGCTGCAGCTGCCAAAAAAGCCAACACAGTGCTAGGCTGCATTAACAGAGGGTTAGAAACAAGATCACATGAAGTGTTAGTACCAGTATCACTTTATAATGCCTTGGTAAGACTACACTTGGAATATTGCATCAAGTTTTGGTCACCACAATATAAAAAAGATGTTGAGACTCTAGAAAGAGTGCAGAGAAGAGCAACAAAGATGCTTAGGGGATTGGAGGCTAAAACATATGAAGAACAGTTGCAGGAATTAGGTATGTTTAGTTTAATGCAAAGAAGGACTAGGGGTGATATAATAGCAGTGTTCCAATATCTGAGGGGCTGCCACAAAGAAGAGGGGGACCAACCTATTCTCAAAGCACCTGATGGCAGGACAAGAAGCAATGGATGGAAAATAAGGAGAGAACCAACATAGAACTAAGGAGAAAATTTCTAACTGTAAGAGCAATAAATTAGTGAAGTTGTGGGTGCTCCAACACCAGAGGTTTTTAAGAACTGTCTGAAATGGTATAGGGGTTGGACTGGACCTCCAAGGTTCCCTTCAATGCTTTTTTTCTGTTATTCTGTTAACTTAGCAGCATTTTGTGTAAAAGGCTTTTCTTTGATAATGGCAGGAGTAGAAAGACATGTTGTTTGAAGACCAGACAAGAGGAATGATAGTGGCTCTGATTCAATGTGCACACCCATTCTGTTTAATATCAACTTTTACTATTGTAGGAACATGTGTATGTGGAGAATGCATATGTCATGATGTTGACCCAACTGGAGATTGGGGAGATATTCATGGAGACACCTGCGAATGTGATGAACGAAACTGCAAGGCAGCCTATGATCGATACTCAGATGATTTCTGTTCAGGTGAAGAAAATAATTCAAGGACTTAATGTGATCTCAATGAAAGATTTAAGATGCTTTACAATAGAAACTCTAATAATACAGAGCCCAAATAATAACATACATTGTTAAAATCCTATTTATGCCAGAATTATAAACTTGTGTCCTGACTTAAGATACAAATAGATAGGATTGCATGATGATACAATCCCACATTCTGTCATTTCCTGCCTTTGTCCCTTTCATCTGGAGCAGGCATGTCAAATTGCGGGCCCACAGGCAGGATGCATCATACTAAAACCACGCCCACCCCATTGCCAGCAATGGGGAAAAAGTTGCGATATGTCGCACAATGTCACATGACATCGCGAGTTTGACATGCCTGATCTGGAGGAACAAAATGATCCCACTCCACAAGAATTTCAGAAAGTGATCTGATGTTTTGGATCTGTATTTTGCCATATGAACTCATATCCTCCTGAATGATCAGACTAGTACCAATAAATGATAATATTTGTAGCTCAGAATTGATGTGTAGGCTCCTTGGTTCTTTCTGAGCTTGGTTGTTTTCTTGAAGACATTTCATTACCCAATAAGTATCATCATCAGTTTTATGTTCATTCAGGTAATGAAACATTTGTAAGAAAACAACCAAGCTCAGAGAGTACCAAGGACCCAAAATTACTACATCTAGCAGTTATAGCTTCAAAGCTGAACAACTGCTGAGAATCCCTTGTTTTTTGAGACAGGCAGCTATATTATTTGGAAAAATAAATAAAATATGCAGATACATTGAGGTGTTTAATACAAAATCCCAAAGTATGGAGTCTAGTATCTTGCAATGTTTCCTCCTTTATGTCCAAAATAGTGAACAAACATTTATTACCCACCTTTATTTTGTATAACTCAGAGTTGCAGACGAAATGCTCCCTTCCCACAGGAGCCCTATTGGATGGGATGAGCTGAGACAGGGCAACTGGTTCAAAGTCACTCAGCTGGGGAAAAGACTCAGAGGTGCTCAGTTTCTAGTCCATCACTTCTACCTATACAAAACTGGCTCTCTAACATCCTTAACAACCCATATTGATTGCATTCATGTCAGCCAAGCACCAATGGAGCAATTGAAGAATCAGAAGGAGGTAGATAGATGAGATTATTTTGGCTTAGAACAAGCTGAGTCAGTGCCTGTCAGGTGAAAACCTTTCATCAATTATGAAGAAAAAACCTAAGGAGGAAATAAAGTCTGCAAGAATGTATTCAAATTAACCACCTGGAAATTGTAATAAACCAGTTTGTAAATCTAAGAGCCTGCCTAGAATTAGATGAAACACTTGGGGTTAATTTAAAGATTTTATACTGAAAATCTGGAAACCCTATTGTTCAATTTTACCTGGTAGAGTTTCCATTGGAGATTCCCATACTCTCAATATTTCATTTCACTCCAAATTGCTGATTGTTGTCTTCTTCAGACCAGATTTAAATAGCAGATATTATTATAGAGATCCTACCAAAATCTCTAGGTAAAGTAAGGTAAAGGTTCCCCCGCACATGCATGCTAGTCGTTTCCAACTCTAGGGGCTGGTGCTCATCTCAGTTTCAAAGCCGAAGAACCAGCGCTTGTCCGAGGACGTCTCCGTGGTCATGTGGCCAGCATGACTAGATGCCAAAGGCGCACGGAACGCTGTTACCTTCCCACCATAGTGGTCCCTATTTTTCTATTTGCATTTTTATGTGCTTTCGAACTGCTAGGTTGGCAGAAGCTGGGACGAGTAACAAGCGCTCACTCTGCTACGCAGCACTCGGGATTCGACCCGTCAAACTGCGGACCTTCTGATCGACAAGCTCAGCGTCCTAACCCACTGAGCCACCACGTCCCTTTTTACCAAAATCTCTTGCTGGGAAGAAATAAACTTCCTTCTAATAATCTCTCTCTCTCTCTCTCCCTCTCTCTCTCTCTCATACATTCTCAGGATTAGAAAAAAAATAAAAGATGGCTATAATGCAGTTTCCTATACCCCAATTTCCTATGAAGAAAAGTTATGTAAATTTTTATCATTCTATACACGTTAGGAATGTGATAGGTGGTGATTCATTTATTTCATTTTATTATTTTCTACATATATATCATGCTTTTTTGCATCAGGAAACTCCAGCAGAGTACACAAATTTCCCAGGAAGCTTTTAAGGAAATTTCTAAGTTTGAATGATACAAAACTTTGCCTTCCATTTGTTTCAGAATATCAGCCCCCCACTAGTGCAGCTAGGAGGATGGAGATGGTTTTCAAATATTTCATCCACAAGAACTTGATGGAGTTCCATAAGAGATTAAGGACACAAACAGACACACACGGTGGGGGGAGTTTATCTGAATGCAGATGAATGTAATTTTGTATCAGGAGATTCAAGGTTGGGTTTTGTTTTTACATTAATATGTAGGTACATTAAAAATTCCTCATCTGGAGGACACCAAATTGCCTACTTTTTATCTATCCTAGTCTTGGCTAGGTCTCTAAACTGTGTCATTGTAATTTTAGGGAAGCATGCTACTTTGGTAACCACCATTTCTTTTTTAAAAAATAGACCTTAAATCACCGTAGCTTAAATAAGAACACAGAATCTTTCTGCTTGGTTTGCTGGACAAAGGTTTTATGGAGTTCCCAGTGCTTTCTGAGCTTGGCTGTTTGCAGGTGTTACACTACTCATTGAAATTCCTGGATAATGAAAGGTCTACAAACAAACAATCAAACTCAGAAGATACCAAGAACTACACAGTTCAACCCTGAGCTACAGATATTGCCTTCTATTGGGTAATGAGTTATTTACATATGAAAGACTTAAATGGTTCTCTCTGATCTTTGGTTTGGTACATTGGAACTGTGACAGAATTTTGGTTGCTATCCTACTGCTGTACCACAGTTGCTCTGAAATGAAAAAGATTTTAAAAAGTTAAATAAGTGCTCGAGGAAGGATGTTTGAGAAGTCGGGCTATGTGCAAAGATATGGCAATATATATGTGCTCCCAAAGTCTCCTTGGTCCAGAAGAAAAAATATAAAAGACCATTGAAGGAAGTTACAAGTATGATACAATGTCCACAGAAATTGGATAAACAAAATATGAAAACATGAACAGTAGCAAGCAGGTACAGTAGGTAGCCTTAATTCCACTGACTCATTTAAGCAGGAGCTCCAAAATTTTAGGCTACCGTATGGAGATGAAATATGTATATTTGTTTTGCTATTAAGGTCATGGCCAGTGTAACTGTGGACGATGCGACTGTAAGACAGGATGGACAGGGAAAAAGTGTGAACATCCAATTTCTTGTCCTATTTCACCTGAAGAGAGCCTTAGGAAATGCCAAGGAGATTCACATCTTCCATGTTCTGGCAAAGGTAGGTTACTTGGATTTTCCTGGATGACCATAGTTCATTTGTGGAAGCAGTTTAGTTTCACCAAGCATGTGCATTAGTTTACAGTCAAATATTTGTTTTAGATCAAAGCAGCTCCCCAGCACTGCTGGTTGCTTGCTTAATGTTATCTGGAAAACAAATGAAGCAGAACAATGAGGCACAGATTTGCTTGATGAGCAATCCATCATGTACACTTTGCCACCTGCTCATTTTCCTCCCTGGCCTGCTACTTTAAGTGGCAAGGATCAGCAGGTGGCTTGGGACCTCAAAAGTTCTAATTCAGTAAACCTGATGCTCAAAAATCGTCATGATTGTTTCATGATTCAGGTCATCCTTCATGCTGCTGCATCATGTAACTTGTGAAAGTAGTATGCTATTAGCATTCAGTAGGGAGTGAATATGCTTAGTTTTAAAGGTATTAAGAATTTCTTTTTCTTATTCATATTTTCTAATGATAATGTACTATGCATTATATCTGCAACAACTATGTGCTGACCTGATGTTTTGCTTGTTATTATGTTTGTGGGTTGGTGATAGTGGTGCAGTCTTGCCCACTTGGGGGTGACAGAATATTTTAAGTAATAAATATTCAGGAAACATCAGTCCTAAAAGTTGATAGCAACACGTGAGGAAGTATTAACATACACTGGATAGTGAGCAACATTGCCATCTTCACTATATGTGCTAAAGAAATTAACTAAAGAAAAATAATTTCGCTTGATCATTCTAGTGTTATGGGTTACAACAAAATGTTAAATGTGGAAATTTGCATATTTTATAAATAGCGAAAAGTAGTGCCTGCATTTCTTACAGAAGTTATAACATTATAATTTCAATATTAAACTTTTAGAAAAGTGACACTGAGATTTGCAACCAAGCCTTTAGGTTTCTTTAAAGGTGAGGTCTTTATTGGAAGCAAGTAAATTCTACAATGTAATAGAAGATAATTCTGGAATGCCCCTTGAAACTTCTGAAAAAAACCCAACAAATTATGGGTTCGTCTTCTGTATTTGGTTTTCAGATATTGATCCTTGATTTGCTGTTTAAAAAAGAGCACTTTGTTTGGTCTTTCCATGTGATTAAAGAGAAATCTCTTACAATCTAAAGCATCTACAATGTATTGGCTATTACCATTCTTTCAACAATGATTGTTTTGCTAACAATGATTGCAGTACATGAACATATTTATTTTATAATATCTATAGCCTGTCCTAATCAACAAGGAAAGTCCATGAGCAGTGTGGATATCTATTTGAAGAAAAGCCTAATAGATTCCCTATTACTGAATCAAATAATTAGATAAGATAAGATAATATTTATTGTCATGAAACAATACTGTTATGGCTTGTTTACAAAATGCCAATTGGATAGGGACTCTTTGTAACTACAAGAGAAAGGAGACTGTCACCATATACTTCTCAAGGAGATTGTTTCCATAAACAGGTCTTTTCCTGGCCAGGCTAGACCATAAAGTTCAGTTCTGGTAAGATATTGTGCAATATATCCAAGCAAGGCTTCAAAGATAACCCTACTGGGGCTAGAAGCTGACAGTATAACGGTAGTAACCATTGCAGCAAGTTCAGAATTTGGGCTATTCTAATTTTGTATGAGCTGGATCCTAACTAAACAAGCAGAGCACAAGCAAAATTTCTCCAAACACACACACACACACACACACACACACACACACACACACACACACGTTTTCATTATTATCCATCTTACCTTAGCTATTTGATCTAGTATACCTTTCACACTTTTGAATCTTACCTGTTGTTTTAGTATTTCTGTTTCTACATTTGGATCACACATGAAATTTATGCAATATTCAATATTTGCCTATTCTGTTCAGCTCTTTCTTCTATTTTTCTTGTTACTTCCTTCACTTGTTGACATCATTAAGTTATTTTACTTATTTGACATTGAAACCTATGCTCTGCTGTCATATGCCTGTCATAGATAACTATGCAAGTTAGTTTAATTTTGGTCCATTGTTGGTAATTCCCTCAATCAGTCAGCAGAATATTTCACCTATTGGCTGTTTTCCAGGTACTGAAACTTTCTCATCTGTCACATGTATATGCTTCCTTATTCCACTCTCTTTTTCATAACAAAAGGTCACTTTTGCCTTTAAAATCCACACAGTTACTACCATTCTTATCACATCGAGAAATTCGCCCATCGCTTGGAACAAATGGAGAATGCTAATTAGGTCCTTTAATAGCTATGGTCAGTACCTATAATATTATCACTCTTTTTCTGCCTTTTCCATCATCATCTGTAGCCACTATAGTCATGTAGCATAGGGATCATGGGACTTAGTTGGTTTGCAACCAAACGTTTGCAGATAGAATGATTTCATGTGCATGTTTCTACATTTACAGATCAGGGTGATATCATTCATTTTTTTCATAACTCAGTATGAACTAAAAATACCAAGGTTTCTCTCCACAAATTATTAAGAAGTTGACGATATTTGAAAAGTGGAGTGCAACATTCTTAATTTATAGGCAAATGAACTCGTAATTATGAATTACTCCTGGCAGTTAGGTTATTGATGTTTTACCATAGTAGCCAATGATAAACATAATTAGTAATTTCAGTTTTATTAATGCAGGGGTACAGTTCACTAAGAAAGTGTAATAATAATAATAATAATAATAATAATAATAATAATAATAATAATAATAATAATAATAATAATAATAATAATAAATAATAATAATAATAATAATAATAATAATAATAATAATAATAATAATAATAATAATAATAATAATAATAATAATAATAATAATAATAATAATAATAATGAATTGGAAGGGACCTTGGAGGTCTTCTAGTCCAACCCTTGACTCAGGCAGGAAAACCTGTACCATTTCAGACAAATGGTTGTCCAGTCTCTTCTTAAAAACTTCCAGTGTTTGGGCATTCACAACTTCTGGAGGCAGGTTGTTCCACTGATTAATTGTTCTAAATGTCAGGAAATTTCTCCTTAGTTATAGGTTCTTCTCTCTTTGATTAGTTTCCATCCATTGCTTCTTGTCCTGCCTTCAGGTGCTTTGGAGAATAACTTGACTCCCTCTTCTTTGTGGCATCCTCTGAGATATTGGAACACTGCTATCACATCATCCCTAGTCCTTCTCTTCATTAAACTAGACATACCCAATTCCAACAACCGTTCTTTATATGTTTTAGCCTCCAGTCCCCTAATCATCTTTGTTGCTCTTCTCTGTACTCATTCTAGAGTCTCAACATCTTTTTTACATTGTGGTGACCAAGACTGGATGCAGTATTCCAAGTGTGGCCTTACCAACGCATTGTAAAGTGGTATTAACACTTCTCATGATCCTGTTTCTAACCTTCTCTTAATGCAGCCTAGAAATGTATTGGCTTTTTTTGGCAGCTGCAGCACACTGCTCATATTTAAGTGATTGTCCACTAGGACTCCAAAATCTCTCTCACAGTTGCTACTATTGAGCAAGATACCACCTATACTATACCTGTGCATTTAGTTTTTCTTGCCTAAATGTAGAACCTTACTTTTTTAACCATTAAATTTCATTTTGTTAGATAGCGCCCAATGTTCAAGTCTGTCAAGATCCTTCTGTATCTTAAGCCTATCTTCCGGAGTGTTGGCTATTCCTGCCAGCTTGGTGTCATCTGTAAATTTGATGAGTTCCCCATCTATGCCCTCATCCAAATCATTGATGAAGATGTTGAAGAGCACTAGGCCAAGAACAGAGCCCCGGGGCACCCCACTACACATTTCCTTCCATGTACTGTAGATACAGTTCCATTGAGGACCACATGCTGAGTACAGCCGGTCAGCCTGTTATGAATCCATCTGGTGGTGATGCTGTCTAACCCACATTTTTCTATCTTATCAAGTAGTAGGTTATGGTCTACTTTATCAAATGCCTTACTGAAGTCCAAGTAAATTATATCCACAGCATTCTTCTGGTCCACTAATATTGTCACCTGGTCAAAGAATGCAATAAGATTTGTCTGGCATGATCTGTGTTTGACAAACCCATGATGGCTTTTGGTAATGACTTTGTTTGCCCCTAGGTGTTTGCTGATTCCTTGCTTGATTCTTTTCCAGAATCTTCCCAGGCATTGAGGTCAAGCTGATAGGTCTGTAGTTCCCTGGATCCATTTTTTCCCCTTTTTTGAAGAAGGAACTACACCAGCACTTTTCCAGTCCTCTGGTAGTTCCCCAGTGCTGCAGGATCTTTGAAAGATATAGTTCAGTGGTTCTGAGATCACATCTGCCAGTTCCTTCAGAACCTTGGGATGTAATCCATCTGGTCCTGGTGATTTGAACTCATCTAGGGTGGAGAGGTGCTCACCCTATTTTCTTCCCTATTTTAACTTGTGTTTTTGTAATCTGTTTTTTACGGTACTGTTTTTGATAGATTGGACTTTTTCCCCCCCTTGTGTAAAGATGGATGCAAAAAACAAGTAGTTCTGCCTTTTTCCCTGTTGCTTGTCAGGCACTGTGTCCCTGACATGTACTGTGTGTAAATCTCATGTAATAAAATAACATATATATATGAAATTACAAATTTGTTCTATTTAAGTATAACATTATAATAATGGAAAATTAGTAGATTAACAGCATAATTCATAAAGAATAATAAATATAAAATTTAGGGTGAATAACTATGAATTACCGCTGTAACAAAACAACTAAAGTTAGAATCAAAAGCATGTAATGTTGAACATCAGTGAAATCTTTATTATAGTTATTGTAGACCAGCATAAATGGTGAGTTGCAATTATGGCACATACAAAGATGGGAAATTTTCAGACAGATTCAAAGGGAATGAAAATAGAAATAGAAATTATTTCTTTATTAAGAGTGGGCATTCACAATTTTCTTCACGTGCAAGACATTAATATTGAATCTTTAATCATTTGTAGTTCAGAAGCAGTCTTTCTTTGAATGGACACTTTAAACCCAGTCAAATATCCTGAGAGATTGAAATATTCTCACATTTTTGTTGTTAAATTTGGATTAAAATTAAGGGAAATTGCTAAGGAATCATGGATTTGTACAGTGCAAAAAATGTTTATGTGATGAATTTAATACACAGTGACCATTTTTAGAGGCTGGGAGAGATGGTGTTGATTTTTGTATGTGCTGCCTTGTCTTTCCAAGGAGCCTAGGGCAGAATACAGAATTAATTTTAGCAAAAATGCAAAGATTTATTCAATCCGAAGAGTAACAAGAACCATGTTGGCTGAGTAGTCTATTGTAACATTTATGAATTAAACATCAGGAATAGTCAGGAGGAGCTTTTCCGACTAACAAATGTTTTTAAAGGGCACATCTTTTGTGAGCTGTGACCTTGCAACTAACTCAGATACTTTCTTTGCTCCCTCCTCTTTACCAATAACACCATCACATATAAATTCAGAAGGTCCTTCACATGGTTTTTCTCTGATATGAAATGTCTTTCTGGATTCTGTGTGGAACAAATGAAACAAATGTGTAAAAAGAATGAATGAAGATGAGTTTGACATCAGGACTCAAAACAAGGACAAAGTAATGTCAGACCATTTCAACCTCCCAGGACATCCTATTGTGGATCTCAAAGCAAGCATTTTGGAACAATCAGTTTAATAGCACCACTAAGTGAAAGAATTTACACATGTCAAAAGATTTCAGATTATCTCAAAAGGTCTCAACAAATACAATGGGTTTTTATTACATTACAGTGATTATTTGATAATGTACTTGTCACCTGTTTTACATATAACCTGATTTCTCCTGTTCATTTCTCAGCTGCTCCATGAGGGTCCATTTATGGGGCAACCTACAGAGTGTTTTTATATGATAGAAGGAGTACTGTATTGAATAAATCAAGGTGGCTTTGACTATGGACTCTCAAAATTTAAAATATATTTACTGTACATCATGAGTATTAATAATTTGTTCCTGTTTTTCTTTGATCTTTGCAACTATCAATTCCAGCATGAGATGCTATTGATTATAATGTCTGATGAATAAATATGTTGGTCATCATGTTTTCCCAATTTAACACAATACCACAGAAAAAGAAAAACAATAGACCTGAGATGAAACCAGCATGGTTGCAAAGTGAACTCTTCGACAAACAGAGAAAAAAACAGAACAATCTGTTTTAAAAAATGGAAAGAGACATATAACTAAAACAGAATATCAGGAAATAGCCTGAATCTGCAAGGATGAAATCAGGAAAGATAAGGCTTAGAATGAAATAAGACTTGCAGAAATGCCAAAAATAATTTTAAAAGTTTATTTCAACATGTAAGAAATGAGAAAAAAGTCAAGGAAACAATTGGTCCACTAATGGGAGAAAATGGCAAGGAGGTGACAAAGAAAAAGCAGAGTTGCTTAATTCATTCTTTCCATCCAACTTCATGCAAAAGAAAAAACAAAAGCAACACCATAGGAGACAGAATAGGAATGCAAGTCAAAATAGGCAAGAAAATGGTAAAACAATACCTATCCACTTTAGACGAATTCAAATCTCCAGAACCAGATGGATTACTTTCCAGAGTTCTGAAGGAGCTGGCAGACATGATCTCAGAACCACTGAACATAATCTTTCAGAGCTCCTGGAGTATGGAGGAACTACCAGATGACTGGAAAAAAGCTGATGTGGTTCCAGTCTACAAAAAGGAAAAGCAAGTTGGGGAGAGATCCAGGAAACTACAGACCAGTCAGCTTGACATCATACCTGAGAAGGTCCCAGAAAAGATAATCAAGCAACTCATTTGTGAACATCTGGAAATGAACAAGACAATTAATAGAAGCCAACATGGGTGTGTCAAAAACAGATTATTTCAGACAAAACTTATTTCCTTCTTTGACAAAGGAATTAAATTAGTGAATAAGGGAAATGTGGACATAGTCTACCTAGATTTCAGTATGGAATTTGACAAAATAGTTCATAGCCTACTTCTTGATAAGGTATAGAACAATGTGGGATAGAGAGTACCACCATCATATGGATGCGCAACTAGCTGACCAACTGTACTTAGTAGGTAGTCATCAATGGAACTGCATTTATTTGGAAGGAAGCATGCTGCAGAATACCTCAAGGTTCTGTCTTAGACCCAGTACTCTTCAACATCTTCATAAATGATCTAGATGAGGAGAACTAAAGATGGCAACTCATTAATTTTGCAGACCACACTAAGTGGTGGGGAATAGCTAACACTTTAGATGATAGGCTCAAGATTCAGAAGGACCTTGGCAGACTTGAACACTGGGCCCTATCTAACAAAATGCAATTCAGTGGTGAGAAAATTAATTACACATAGGCAAGAAAAATCAAATACACAGATATAAAATAAATGGTACCTGGCTCAACAGTAGCAACTGTGAGAGAATTCTTGGAATCCTTCGGAAATTGTGGTTATCCTAATTGGACTTTCATCAAATCCTGAAAAAGATCCTGCCGGAGCTCCTCCATTACAGACAAAGAAAAGAACAACAAACATAACAATATTGTAACTCCATACTGTACATTGCAGGAATATCTGAAAGCTCAGGAGAATTTTCAACCAACACAACATATATGTACACTAAACCCAAGAATACACTAAGCCAGAAGCTTGTCTACCCCAGGGATAAAACACTGAGACACAGACTGAGCAATGTGATATATGCAATACAATGCAGTGAGACATATGCACATCTGTACATTGGTGAAATAAAACAACTACTTCACAAGCACAACACAGGAGATCAAACCCATCAGGATAGATTCAGCGGTCCATTTGCATTTGAAAGAGAAAGGTTATTCTTTGGAAGACAGCAAACTTCACATTTTGAATAGAGAGGATCATTGGTTTGAAAGAGTGGTAAAAGAGGCCATTTATGTTAACACTGAGCAGCCCTCCCTCAGTAGAGGGGGAGGGATAAGACACCAGTCTACAATGCAGCACTTTCAGCAGTTCCAAGAAGATTCCACAAACAATTGCACCCTGATTCAGGTGAACCTGAGGGCAAAGAAAAACCTTCAAGTGGCCTCAAGACTTCTCAGGGAGAGTGCTAACAACCAGATGAGTGCAAAAAATACACTCCTTCTGTCCCCCTCCCCACCATCTGGTCAGTACCTATCCTCCCACCATCCAATCTCAATTATCAGTACCTACCCTTCCATTCCCCCCCCCCCCACAAATCCACCATCACAACTAATGAAGCTTCTTGGATGAAAAGTGAAATGTTTTGTTCTTCTTCCTCAAGGAAAAAACAATCCAGTTGCCTTTTGAGGGGAAAAAAGCACCTTTGAGACAACTATTTATTTATTTATTTATTTATTTATTTATTTATTTATTTATTTATTTATTTATTTATTTATTTACTTACTTACTTACTTACTTACTTACTTACTTACTTACTTACTTAAATTTATATGCCGCCCTTCTCCCTAAGGACTCAGGGCGGCTCACAACAATAAAAATTAAAAAAGAACAAACATAGAATGAAAATTTAAAAAGAATTAAACTAGTAGATACAATTGATAACATGACAATTTAAAACCCAGTAAAAACCTAATTAAAATACGTAGTCAGTCCAGACCCGCTTGTTGAAACAACCAAGTCTTCAGGTCACAGTGGAAGGACCGAAGGTCAGGTGCCGTCTGCAGCTCCAGAGGTAGTTCATTCCAAAGGGTCGTCGCACCCACAGAGAAGGCTCTCCCCCTGGGGGCTGCCAGCTGGCATTGCCTGGCAGATGGCACCCTGAGGAGGCCGATTCTGTGGGGGCAAATGGGGCGATGGGAGGTTGACAATGGCAGCAGGAGGTCTCGCAAATACCCTGGGCCTAAGCCATGTAGGGCTTCAAAGGTTATTACCAGCACCTTGAAACGCACTCGGAGAGCAACCGAAAGCCAATGCAGCTTGTGCAGGAGTGGTGTAACATGGGAGTACCGAGATACTCCCATAAGCACCCACATGGCCGCATTTTGCACCAGATGAAGCTTCTGGGTGCTCTCCAAGGGCAGCCCCATGTAAAGAGCATTGCAGTAATCCAGATGAGAGGTGACAAGGGCATGAGTAACCATGCATAGGGCATCTCGGTCCAAGAAGGGGCGCAACTGGTGCACTAGGTGAACCAGTGCGAAGGCCCCCCCTGGTCACGGCCATTAAATGATCTTCCAGGTTGAGCCGTGAATCAAGGAGGACACCCAAGTTGCGAGCCCTTTCTGAGGGGGGCAATACCTCCCCCCGTTAAAAGAGATGGAACTTGTTGGACAACACGAGATGCTGGTATCCACAGCCACTCGGTCTTGGAGGGGTTGAGCCTGAGCCTGTTCCTACCCATCCAGACCCGTACCGCCTCCAGGCACTGGGACATCACATCAAGGGCATCACTGGGTTGGTTTGGGGTGGAGATGAACAACTGGGTATCATCCACATATTTTTTTTAATCCCATTTATATCCTGCCCTTCTCCGAAGACTCAGGGCGGCTTACAATTTAAAGCACAAGTCAATGTACTTAGCAATAGCCTTCATTCTATGTATATGCCTGCTTATTAGGGCTTTCGCCCCCCCCAGCGGCATTATTACAAAGTCAGCTTATTGCCCCCAACAATCTGGGTCCTCATTTTACCTACCTCGGAAGGATGGAAGGCTGATTCCTCACCCCAAAGCCGCGAATGATCTCACCCAGCGGCTTCATATAGATGTTAAACGGGGGAGAGAACCGACCCCTGGGGCACCCCACAAGTGAGGGGCCTCAGGGTGGATCTCTGTCCCCCTGCCAATACAAACTGTGAATGGCCCGAGAAGTAGGAGGAGAACCACTGTAAAACAGTGCCTTCTACTCCCAGCCCCCCAAGGTGTCACAGCAGGATACCATGGTCGATGGTATCAAAAGCCGCTGAGAGGTCAAGTAGGACCAGGACAGAGGAACAACCCCTGTCTCGGGCCCACCAGAGGTCATCCACCAGTGCGACTAATGTCATTTCTGTGCTGTAACCGGGTCTGAAACCGGACTGGTACGGGTCCAGATAGTCCGCTTCCTCCAGGAATTGCGGGAACTGACGCGCCACCACACTCTCATCAACCTTCGCTACAAAGTGAAGGTTGGAGACAGGACGATAGTTATTCAACAAGGCCGGGTCCAGGCCAGGCTTCTTGAGGAGGGGCCTTACCACCGCCTCTTTCAAGGTGGAGGGGAAGACACCCACTATCAAAGAAGCATTGACAACTGCCTGGAGCCAGCTCCCTGTCACCTCCCAGGTGGCCGAAACCAACCAGGAGGGGCATGGGTCGAGTAAACAAGTGGTAGTGCTCAGTTTACCCATGATCCTGTCCACATCATCCAGAGTCACAGGGTCAAACTCACCCCAAATGGTATCCTCGGGACCTGCCCCCTCCACTTCACCGGATTCCGCCCAGTCGGAGTCCAAGTCTGTCCGGATCTGAGTGATTTTATCCTGCAGATACTGTACAAATTCCTCAGCCCTACCTTGCAAGGGGTCATCCCTCAGTCCCTGATTAAACAGGGAGTGGGTCACTCTGAACAAGGCAGCTGGGTGGTTATCTGCAGACGCAATGAGAGTGGAAAAGTAAACATGCTTTGCTGCTTCCATTGCCACTAGGTAAGACTTCAAATAAGTTTTTAGTGGTGTTCAATCAGATTCGGACCCGCTGGATCTCCAACAGCTCTCAAGTCAAGGAAACAATTGGTCCACTAATGACCTGGATGACTGAGAATCTCCACAGACATTTGCACTGGTGAGACCATGCTTGGAGTAGTGCATCCAATTCTGGTCACCATGATACAAAAAAGATTTTGAGATCCTAGAAAGAGTGCAGAGAAGAGCAACAAAGAAGATAAGGGATCTGCAGGCTAAACCATACCATGAATGAGTGAGGTAATTAGATATATCCACTGTAACAAAGAGAAGGCATAGGAGTGATATGATAGTAGTCTTCCAGTACTTGAGGGCTGCCACAGATAAGAGGTGGTCAACTTATTTTCCAAAGCAACTAAGGGCAGGACAAGAAGTAACAGGTAAAAGATCATTACAGAGAGATCCAAACTGGAACTAAAGAGAAATCTCTCAACAGTCAGAACAATCAATCAATGGAATGGCTTGCCTCCAGAAAGTGGAGTTTCTCAAGAAGAGACTGGGCAGCCATCTGTCTGGAATGGTATAGGATCTCCTGTCATAGGCAGGGGGTTGGACTCGAAGACTTCCAAGGTCCCTTCGCAAGCCCCTTCGCCACGACAAGGCAGTAATCCATGAAGGGGAATTGAATGTGACCATTGACCAAATCATGAAAGTTTATTCAGTGTTGTGTGTTTCAATTAGGGAAGACAAATAATATAGCAATCTAACACGGTGGCTCAGTGGGTTAGGATGCTGAACTTGTCGATCGGAAGGTCGGCAGTTTGGCGGGTCGAATCCCGAGTGCCGCGTAGCAGAGTGAGCGCCTGTTACTCGTCCCAGCTTCTGCCAACCTAGCAGTTCAAAAGCATGTAGAAATGCAAGTAGAAAAATAGGGACCACTACGGTGGGAAGGTAACAGCGTTCCGTGTGCCTTTGGCATCTAGTCATGCCAGCCACATGACCACGGAGACGTCCTCAGACAAGCGCTGGCTCTTCAGCTTTGAAACGGAGATGAGCACCGCCCCCTAGAGTCGGAAACGACTAGCACGCATGTGCGGGGGAACCTTTACCTTTACTTTAACTTTGATATAAAATTAACTTTGGTGTTAAATGCTTCTTTTAGAAAGTCAGACTGAAGAGGCTGGGAAGCAAAGGGAAGTCTGAATAAAACAGAGGAGAAATAAGAAATAATTATGTTTCTACATAAATGATTTCATTACAGTTTGATAGGAACTCTCTCTGTAATTTCTGAGATTTAAACCTTAATGCTTGATCAATTTCTAGTGTTTTTTTTTAGAAAAAAGTTTCATAGAGATCATAAGTTTCCTTAGGTTAATGAAGAAGATACAAGTGGAGCACATAACTATGAAGCTTCAAGCTGTTCAGATAATAATATATGAATCAGCCTTCATTTCCAGCATATTTCAGGGCTCAAAGAACATTCATGACACCATGACACAATTCTATTCAAAGTTGTTGCAAAATTAAAATATTAAAGCCTTTAATCTTCTTCTGTTGCTCTAAGTCACATTCTTTATTCAAAAGTATAAAATGATGAGCAAAAATGAACAAGAACAGAAAACCAATATAAAAGGGGGAAAAATACACACCAATGTTTAAGGATGACTCTACAGAGTATGAGCAAGAAATAGTAAAACCAGAAGTCGGTCTTTTTAAAAATATTTTCATTATGCATTATTTTATATATGTCAGCATTTGGATTAGAGTTTTTATAACATATATAGATGTAATCTTACAGAAGGTATATCACTTGCAAATCTGGTATTTTTCTAAAATACAAGCCTCTTAAATGTGTGTCAGTACATTTAACTCCAAGCTGTGGAAATGTAGGAGCCAAATGTTGGTAAGTCTCTGGATAGTTTGTAAAAACTAATGTGAGCAATTCCTAGATAAACTTGGGTTTGGTCGAACCTCTGACATACTGGGCATAGCAAACATAGTGATTGATATTATTCTTACCTTGGTTAGGAAATGCTGTTTATAGCTTACAGTTAAGACAAATACCCTAGTCCAGGGGTCCCCAACCTTGGCAACTTTAAGACTTGTGGACTTCAACTCCCAGAATTCCCTAGCCAGCCATGTAATAATTTGTATTACTAAAAATGGTTATGTGAATACCTTGATTAACTAAAGCCAAGATGAATACTGGAAATCAATATTTATGTGCCCAACGTGACATATGAAAGATTGCAACTTGGAAGGTAAAAAGAAAACATAGGCAAGTGCATGAATTAATGAAAAAGACATAGATTTGTGTTTCTGAAAGTTGTCTGAATTTATGGAATAGAGTTTATTTATTACATTTATACACACAGGTAAGAATAGATGCAAACAATTGGAGGGGTAGCTTTAATTATAATAGGGCTATGTGTACTTCATATAAGAAAGAATGATTTGGTCTCTATAGGGGCTGTATAAAAATAGAAATCCATAGGTTTGTGTTTATTGCATGTTGTGTTCTGGTTAGTAGTATTAATAGTTGAAAACTTTTTATCAATTTGAAGTTTCAGAATGTACTGCAGACTCGCACTGAAGTTATCTTAGTAAAATCTTTGTAATTCTTTCTTGACCTTATTTAGCTGCATAGGCTTAATGGGGGAAATGAGGTATTTGGAGAGTCAAGAATGAATGAGAAAGTGTATTAACAGCTTAGAAAAAGGTGTATTTTACATATGTAGTTTAAACATAGGGCTATCTACATACAAGTATATGTAGCAAATGAATAAATATAAATATGAAAGAATTATTTATTTGAATAATATGTAGCTTTGGATCATTTTCCTCAATAAAGAAAGTAATAAGCATAATGTTTTTGACTGATTTGCTTAAGTGAGTTCTTCATCTAGTTTTAGATAAAGGGTTTGTGTGGAAACAGATCATATTTTAGGTTGCATTTATGGTGAAATATTGAAAATTCAAAAGGGTTCACAAAATTTCAATAGTAAATATAGAATATTTTGCATCAAACAAAGATAATGGCTGGTTTCTGAATACAGTAAGAGGAAGATATAAATAAAGCATTTGTGAGGAAAAAAAATGAATGTTTAGCCAATGGTTTAATGTTGAGAACAGAGTAAAACAAAGAAATGTGATGTCTCCTTTAGTTGTTTAATGTATTTGTGGATAACTGTATTTTGAACACTTGTGACAATACAAATTTATTGGGTGGGGCATGAAGATATATCTATATCTGTATACAAATGAGGCCACGTTGTTGGCTAAGAACCCAAATGATTCTCAGTCAATATTAAATATGTATACATGTGCATCAAAAGATTAATTCATTAAGGCTCAAGATATTTCAGGAAAAAAAATCACTTGGACAATTACAATATATATATAAATAAAAATATTTATGAAATAGATGAAAGTTTATACTTTGGTCAAAAGTTTAATAAAGGTGGGGAAATGGTTGGAGCTATTTTAAGATGTTGAAATGCTGATAAACAAATAGTGGGCAGTATGTGGTCTGTTGCATTGTCTGACAAGCATGGATGCCTGTCAACAGAAGTGAAAACAGTTATATAGATCAGGGCTTTTCAACCGGTGGTACACATACCACTGGTGGTATGTGAGCACTGGGCTGGTGATACGTGGTGTCACCTTCCTCCCCCCCCCCTGCATCGCGCCCATGCACCAGCCTTGCTGCATTGACCCGCTAAGAGCTCTCCGTGGACTGGAGCCCGTCGGTGGAGGTCGGGGCTGGCTGTACGCACCAATCAGCTGGCAACTCTATACGGCTGGCCCCGACCTCCGCCGATGGGCTCCAGTCCACAGAGAGTTCCCAGTGGATCCATGGCTTCCCAGCAGCAGCCCCGGCCAGTGAAGAGGCTGGGAGGGAGGTGGCGGCCCGGCACTGGGGCTGCCAGGGCTCAGCAAGGATCAGCGCCACTTTGCAGCTGATTAGTGCTTCTTCACAGCTGTCATGGCTCAAGCATCAGGATCAGCACCACTTTCCAGCTGATCAGTGCTTTTTCAGGGCTGCCAGGGCTCAGCAAGGATCAGTGCCACTCTGCAGCTGATCAGTGCTTTTTCGGGGCTGCCAGGGCTCAAGCACCAGGATCAGCTCCGCTTTCCAGCTGTTTGGTGCTTCTTCGGGGCAGTCAGGGCTTAGCGGAAGCACCAGGATCAGCGCCAGGCTCCAGCTGGAGCTGTTGAGCCCCGAGTAAGCACCAATCACCTGGAAAGTAGCACTGATCCCGGCATGTCTGCTGACCCCCGAAGAAGCACTTATCACCTGGAAAGCAGCATTGATCCCTGCTCACACACACACACAAACACAAACACGTGTGAGGAGTTACAGCTGAAGGCGTTTCAGCCATCAACTACGGCTCCCAGTCCTCCACCATTTGCACAGAGAGAGAGAGACAGAGAGGCATTCTCTCTCTCTCTCTCTTCATGCGGCATTGCCCCTTAGCAGGGCTCCTGATTGGCCCTGCACCCACTCCTCTCCCATCACCCTTTGCAGGCCTGCCATAGAGCTAGACGTGAAGCACCCGGGGAAGGAGGGGTAGGCAGGTAACAAGTTCCCTCTGAAGAGTTCCCTCCAGGCTCTGCCCCCACCCGCCACCACCATCTGAGAGTGGATTTCTGGCCTCCCTCTGCACATCTCCAATAAGGAGCAAGGCCCCTCGCATCTTCTGAGGCAGCCAAAGCCTGCATGGGAAAGAACAATCTTTATGGAAGCAAAATAAGCCCAATTTCAGGACTTTAAGGGCAACTGCAATGGAAGCGTGACTGTGTCTGATACTTCCCTATCTTGGACTTCAGAAAATGGTTTTCCTAAACCGAGAGTGCCTGGTAGCAAGAGGAAATAATGGGGAAAGGAGACGAGGTGGGTGGGGTGGTGGAGTTGGAGTCCTTGAAAGCACAATTGCTTGGAGAATGGAGGAGAAAAAAAGAGAAGAAGTGACCCAAAAATCTTAGGGAAGAACTGGAAAAACAAAAGGTGACAAAAGAAGAATCCCAGAATTGTGAACTGCTGAGAATGAACCAAGGTTGGTGGAGGAATAAAAAGAACTTCTTCAAATACGATCAAGTTAAAAGAAAAAAAAACAAGGAAGGAAGGAAAGAAGAAAGGTAGGGACAGTGGAAGAGAGGGAGGGAAGGAAGGAAGGAAGGAAAGAAGAAAGGTAGGTATTATATTGTGGGCTCTGATGAGCAGGAACGAGAACACGCAGATGAGTACAGACAAACTCATACTTTATTTAAGCAGAAACTGTACAGAGAGATTGGAGTCACCCTGCTTCAATATATAGCCAGGCCCTATGTTATTAATCAATCAGATTGAAGCTATACTTGCCACCCAAAGTTGACCAATGGCAGGAGCAGAGACGTCCTGTCTGGGTTACTGGAGAACCGTTAATTCTCCAGCAATTCACATGGTGATATTCGAAAAGCCCAGTACATAACACCCCTCCCTCCTAAGATCAGGCTATAATACCCTTGACAACTGTCAAGGCCCAAAACTAAAATAATAATAAACAATAATAAATGTGATGTTTTGTTAAGCCAAGGTAGTTAGAAGTCAATACGCGACCTTCTCAGACGTGCTTTGTAGAGTTGACCACAATGAAATTAAAGAACAATATGTCAGTGCAATATACTACAAAGAGATAAAACAACGTCTCAATGAGCATGCCTTACAGCAGTTACAATTTACCCCCAATTTCTGTAGGTAGTGGCAAAATGTCATACAATTACATATCACTTTATTTTTCAACATAGTCTTTAAGATATGCTGGGGGTTTATGTGGTCTGGATGAACGCCTTGGGGTTCCAGTCACTTTGTGGTTTACCAGCTTATCCGGTGGGCTGGGTAGACCCATGTTCCCCTGAGCTCCTGCGTCCAGGGGAGTTTAATTGCTCTGGCTGGCCTCTTCCGGTGGGCCCACCCCAGAGTCTGACTGTTTAGCAGAGTAGGCACAATGGTCGCTGAGATTCGGCTGGTTTGCCTGGTCAGGGGTTCCATATTGCACTTTTGAGCTGCCATGTTGCTCTTCTGGATCAAATTCCACTGAAGAAGGAAAACCCTGGTGGTACTGGTGTGAGCTGGCCTGGATGTCAGTTTGGGGACCTCGGGAGGGACTTGTGCCATAGTCCTCACTTAGTGACCACTCTGGGAATCTTTTTTTAAGTTGGTCAATATGCCTTCTGGCCTTCCCTCCAAGCCCACTTTGTAAGATAGGGGTCCAGATTCTTTGACCACCTGACCAGGAACTCACAAATTTCCAGGCCAATAGTTTCTGGCCCAAACCCAACCACCTGTTTGCAGCCCCCTCAGGGGTTTTGGTTTATGGTAATACGTTGCGTCCTCACAAACACACCTCCAACATTTAGGCTGATAATTTGGATGCATACGTGCTAATTTTTTAGGATCTAAGTGCTATCTATAAAACATTTTATAAAAATTCTGTCTTAAATTTTGTGCCTGAGTAAATTTTACATTTCTGACCCAAATTTTTCCCCAAACATCCGTCATTATTGGCTCTTGAATATTCTGGGCCCATTTTATCATACAATCTTTAACAAGTTCCGTTTCTGAATCTATTTCTATCAATGCATTATATATCCTTCTTATATGTGCTTGACTTTGATCTCTGATTTGTTTTACCAGATTTTCATCTGTTGTTGAAATACCAATTTTCTGATCTTCTTTCCATCTAGCTTGTATCTGGCCATACTGAAACCAAGTTTGTACTATTTTCCCTTCTTTTAAAATGTTAAATGGCTTTAATTGCCATACATTCCTTTCCAATCTGAGAATATCTTTATATGTAGTCACATCATGTTTAAATCCCACACTTATATTTTCTATCGCATGCTTAGGTAATACCAAATTGGTATTTTATAATTTAACTTGTATCGGTATTTCTTCCAAACTCGCAACAGGGCATACCTTAATATATGTGCCTTAAAGATATTATCCAACTTTTTATCATACAATAAATATGCATGCCAGCCATATAATAAATCATTATCCCTCAATATTCAATAATCTTCCTTCTGTTAAGTTAAACCAATTACTAATTGACGATAAAGCCGCAGCCTCATAATATAATTTAAAGTTGGGCATTTTAAGACCACCTTTTTCACGTATATCTTGCATTATCTTAAGTTTTACTCTTGGTCTTTTCCCTGCCCAAATGAATTTATTAATACCTTTCTGCCATTCCTCCAAATTTGAATCTTTTTTAAGTATAGGTATCATTTGAAACAAAAATAAAAATTTTGGTAAAACATTCATTTTAACTGCTGCAATTCTTCCCAATAAAGACAGTTGTAATTTTTTCCAAGTATCTAATTCTTTTTGTATTTTTAACCATAACAATTCATAATTATTTTTGTATAATTTCACATTTGAATCTGAACGATATACCCCCAAATATTTAATCTTTTTAGCTATTTCAAATCCTGTTAATTTTTCTAAAACTACTTTTTGTTCTATAGTCATATTTTTAGACAAAATTTTAGTTTTTTGCCTATTAACCTTAAATCCAGAAACTTGTCCATATTGCCAAATTATTTCCATTAAATCTATAACCGACTTGAGTTGGTTGACTTAATGTAATAACCAAGTCATCTGCAAATGCTCTCAATCTATAATCTTGATCTTTAATTTTAATTCCCTTTATTTTATTTGAGTCACGTATCTTAATCAATAATATTTCCCATGTTAAAACAAACAGACATCCCTGTCTTGTGCCCTTTTCAATTTTGCAAGCTTCTGTTAAACTACCATTAATTATAATTTGAGCTGTTTGTTTCTGATATATTGCCCTAATAGGTTGTAAAAACTTATCACCAAACTCCATCTTCTCTAAGACTTTAAATAAAAATTGCCAATTCAGTTGATCAAATGCCTTTTCAGCATCCAAAAAAATCAGCGCTGCAGGGACTTGATTATTTCTTTCCAAATATTCTAATAGGTTTACAATATGTCTCACATTACTTTTCATTTGTCTAACACTTATAAATCCTGTTTGATCACTATAAATCATTTGCTGCATAACCTTCATTAATCTATTTGCTAAGATCTTTGCAAATATCTTATAATCCATATTTAGAAGCGATATAGGTCTGTAATTTTTTGATTGGGTAAGATCTTGATCTTCCTTTGGAATCAACGTTATAAATGCTGTTCTCCATGATGGAGGCACTTCCCCTCCAGATTGAATTGTCCTAAATAATTCTTTTAAAGGTTCCACAAACTCTAATTGTAAATTTTTATAATAAGTGGCTGTCAAACCATCTGTTCCAGGTGTCTTACCCACTTTTAGTTGTTTAATTGCTAAAATAATTTCTTCAGTTATCGGTTGATTCATCCCTTCCCTCTGTTCTTGTGTAAGTATAGGGATATTCACTTCTTGTAAATACCTATCTATATCTAAACCTTGAGTTATATCCTTTGCATATAATTTAGAATAAAAGTCAACAAAAGCCTTTTTAATAAGATTTTGTTGAAACACCTCTTTACCCTTATATTCTATCTTATCTATATTACGTGATTTTTGATTTTTCCTTAACAGATAAGCTAACCACCTATCTGGCTTATTAGCATTGTAAAAAGTATTATGTTTGACATATCGTAAGTTAGTTGTCACTTGATCTGCCATCAACATATCAAACTGCCCTCTTAACAAATTAATTGCTTCTTTCAACCTCTTATTAGATGAGTTCAAGATAAAAGCTTTCTCTTTCATCTTTTTTCCTCCTCTAATTCTTTACGCTTATATTCTAATCTACGTCTATATTTATTATTCAAATATATTAACACACCTCTCATATAAGCTTTACTTGCATCCCAAACCATTTCAATGGGTGTACCCTTTTGCATATTTATAATAAAAAATTCTTTCATTTGTTTTTTACATTCTTCCACATTTTCTTGATATCTAAACAAATTTTCATTTAATCTCCAAGATCTCCTATCTCCCTTCCCCTTGTCCAATTCCATCCATACTGGACTATTTTTATTTTTTATTTTAATTCCATTTATATCCCGCCCTTCTCCGAAGACTCAGGGCAGCTTACAAGCTTAGCAGTAGCCTTCATTCTATGTATATGCCTGCTTATTAGGGCTTTCACACATACCCCAAGCGGCATTATTACAAAGACAGCTTAATTGCCCCCAACGATCTGGGTCCTCATTTTACCTACCTCGGAAGGATGAAAGGCTGAGTCAACCTTGAGCCTGGTGGGATGCGAACCTGCACTAATTGCAGGCAGCTGGTGTTACTTAAGGAGGCATTAGCCCACTGCTCCACCGAGACTATGGTCTGTTAAGGTTCTTGGACATATCTTGATCTTCTTAACCCTGGGAAAAAAATTGTTAGTAGTTAATACAAAATCAATCCTGGAAAAAGATTGATGCCTGTCAGAAAAAAAGTAAAATCCCTTTCTTCCACATTTCATTCTCTCCAGACATCTCTCAGTTCCAGATCGTCTTTCATGTCAAAAAAGGATTTAGGCAATTTAGCATGATTTGGAGTACTTTTAAAAGGTCCTTTTTATCCTTTTTGTGTGTCTAGTACTCCATTCCAGTCTCCCATTAAAATACACGATTTATAATCCCATTGAATTATTTTGTTATGTAAAAGTTTGTAAAATTCTCCTAGCTGTTGATTAGGTGCATATAATCCAATTAAAAGTATTTTCTTCCCTTCTATTAAAAGTTCAATTAAAATATATCTTCCTTGTTTATCTGCTTCAATTAGGTTAGCTGTTAAATTCTTCTTCACATAAATGACTACACCATTTTTCTTTTCTGGTGCAGATGCAATAAACTGCATACCCAATCTTCATCTCGCTGTGTAGCTTCGGATTGTGTCTGTCGCACTTCTTTTTCCTTTCTTCTTTTAATTTCTGGGGATGGTGGTGAGTCTGCCTTCAGTATATTACAATAAAAATCTCATGCCTTCAGAACTGTATTAAGACAATATCTTGTACCAGCATAATTCACCACTATCCCAGTTGGTATCTCCCATCTAAACTGAATCTGTCATTTTTTAAATTCATCTGCCAGAAAAACAAATTCTTTCCTATTTCTTAAAATTCTTGGTGGTATTTCTTTCAAAATTAAAACCTCTTGATCAGCCACTTTAAATCTGTTGTTATAAAAGGCTTGTATAATCGCATTTCCGATCGTTCTCTTTGTAAAATAAACAACCACATCTCTTGGTAATTTTCTTTGCCTAGCAATCCAGGAATTGACGCGAAATATTTTGTCTATTTCCAATATAAAATCTTTAACTCGCCAACCCAAAATAGGCACCACAGCTTTTGCCAATAACTCTTCCAAATTTTCTTGTGGATTTTCTTTCAGACCTCTGATCCTCAGGGCAAACTCTGTGTCCCTATATTGTATCATCACCACCTCATCATCAATTTTATCCATTTTATTCTCAGCTTCATTAATTTTAGCTTCCAATATCAAATTAATTTGACTAATTTCTTCCACACGTTCATCCAGATTCTCAATACAAACTGTCAGTCCCTGAAATGCCAGCAAAATATACTCTCATATTTCCTTATTTTTCTCATTAATGAGCTCAGATATTTGCTCAGATTGAAGTTTTAAAGCATCTTGTTAGTGTTAATGTGGGTGTAGGTGCTGCGGGGGATGGCATCAATGTTTGAAGTCCAAATTGTTGAACTGGTGATGCCCACGCACTTTTAGAAGCAGGAAATCTAGGTGGTTTGGAAGCCATTTTAACACCCAATTAACTTTCGTTTCTCACTTTCACTTTTCCACCCAAATTGCAACTTTGTTGCTTCACTGTTAAATATCCAAGTCTTTTAAATCACTTTTAAGCCAACTTCAAATGTTTTTAACAGAGTCTTTTACAACTTTAAAAATCCACTTTATATCTTCCTCCTTGATCTTTTATTTTATTTTCCTTATTCTTTGTTCTTCCCACTTTCTCTAAAGATTTATTCCGGCGCCATCTTCCTCCCCTCTTTTAAGTTAAACCAGAGTTAAAGATCATATACTTGCTGTTTCAATATTCTCCTGCTCAGCTGTGCCTGCGTCCAAGTAATGCAAAGTACAATATTGAAAGCAGGGATGGTTGCAGCATCCTGTTCTGTTTCAAAGCCTTTAAACAGAGGAGTCCCCGAGTCCGGAGTTAATTCAAGCTCCGAGGGAGCTCTCACCCTTCGACCCACAGAGTAATAATTCTGTGGGTCTAGGGGAGCTCTACCTCTACCTGAATGCTCACCCCCCCTCTTCTCCCAAGGGGGGGATTCCCAAACCACAAAACAGCTGATTGTTGCTGTTTTAGCAATTTAAATGGAGCAACGGGGCTGACGGTCAAAAATGACCACCATCACCGGAGCCTTGCCACCCGGAAGTCCAGAATACTTTAAAAGTATTATATATTATACTTATATATTATATCATTATTGTTTCTGGATGTAGTTGTGTTGGTATGTATTGGTAGCTATATCCAGAAACTATAGTGGGAAAGTGGAGCAGTGGGCTAATACCTCCTTAAGTAACACCAGCTGCCTGCAATTAGTGCAGGTTCGCATCCCACCAGGCTCAAGGTTGACTCAGCCTTCCATCCTTCCGAGGTAGGTAAAATGAGGACCCAGATTGTTGGGGGCAATAAGCTGACTTTGTAATAATGCCGCTTGGGGTGTGTGTGAAAGCCCTAACAAGCAGGCATATACATAGAATGAAGGCTACTGCTAAGCTTGTAAGCCGCCCTGAGTCTTCGGAGAAGGGCGGGATATAAATGGAATTAAAATAAATAAATAAATAAATTTTGACAAGGTTTTGTGCTTCCTGTTGCTAAATAATTAGATGCTCAAAACAAACCAGGTACTTTTAGTCACTTTTTAAACATTTGACATCTGCTACTGTGGATTTTTCAAAGGATGAGTTCAACAGCCTTCATTACAATTTATATATAGGATATATTATGCTATTCCCTTTCAGAGTAAACAACATGGTGCAAAACTCAGACAGTAAGAAATAATAACTCCCCCAATAATGATTGAGATAAGGAAACATAGATAATTCTACGCTATAATAGTACTATTACTATATTGCCCACACCTTTCTACCTTTGCAAATTCTCCTTGCTTTCAACACATACACACACAACTTCATATGTTGTCTTTTGCTTTTATTTATTTGTTTCATATAATAATGAGAGAGAGAGAGAGAGAGAGAGAGAGAGAGAGAGAGAGAGAGAGAGAGAGAGAGAGAGAGAGAGAGAGAGAGAGAGAGAGAGAGATGGATAGAGATATGGATATTGTAATGTATTGGGATTTTATTTGAACTGTGTTCACATATCTTTTGAATGCTGTTTAAGTTTGCTCAATTGAGGTGTCTGTGTAACGGTCACTGACTAGCCAGACATGCAGTCTCTAAGAAGATCATTGGATGATTTGGGGCGGGAATGGGTTCCTTTAAACCTATTGGCCGCCGCCTAGTGGCCAACCGTATAAGTAGCAGCGCAGAAGCCTCTGATTCAGTTCTGTTTCTGTTTGCCTTAATAAAGCAATGTTCCTGTTTGAAACCTCTCATCTTGCTTCCTGCCTCCAAAGAACTCACAACACAACAGATAGATAAATGGATATAGATGATATATACATATAGATATATTATAGATATAGATATATTTTGGTAACTACATCCAGAAGCTATAGTGGGAAGTAACATTTTGACATTTAAATATAAATGTCTATTTCAATTTAGAATAATATTGAAAATAATGCAATCTCACATACAGGCAACAAGATGCTCTTATCTATAATTGTACTTCATTTACATTTGGCAAACTTTCAAATGTTAATACAATTATAATGGAGGCAGTGGAATGTGTTAATGAAACATTTAAAGGGCTGGGTCCATGGTACTGGAAAAATTGAAATATTGTAGAAAGATCTTCAAATTTAACACATTTCTTTTCCAGTGCTGCTTATTAAATATATATATATTACAAATGTTTCAGCAGATGTCTGAAGACATGATTTCCTAAAATGAAATGCCACCTTGATTCTGACTGATCATTACCACATTTACATTGTTCAATATGTACAGTCGGCTCCTGGTTTGGTTTTGTTTTTTTCATTTCCAGAAAATGATTGGAATAATCTCATTTACCATTTATCTAAGATGTTTTACAATAAAACATAAGTATTCTGCTCAACATAATGATTTTAAAACAAATTATGTGTTACTCTTTCAAAAATGAATATTGATCTTTTAAGGTAATAAATCTTGTTCTTTACTACAGTGAATAATTTATTTATTTATTTATTTTTTATTTTATTTTATTATATTTATATACCGCCCTTCTCCCGAAGGACTCAGGGCGGTGAACAGGGCACATATAAAAAATACAAAATAAAAAATTAAAAAAGAATTAAATAGCCCAGCTAAAACAATCAATAACAATATAAAAATCCCCATTAAAACCCCAACATATCCCCCATCAGGCCAGGCCGGCTTGTTCAAATAAATGGGTCTTCAGACCGCGTCGGAAGGAGCGAAGGTCAGGTGCCATCTGGAGCTCGACCGGCAGCTGATTCCATAAAACCGGAGCGCCCACAGAGAAGGCCCTCCCCCTGGGGGCCACCAGCCGACACTCTCTGACCGGAGGCACCCTGAGGAGGCCCTCTCTGTGGGAACGCACAGGGCGGAGGGAAGTTGACGCCGGCAGCAGGTGGTCCCCGAGGTACTTCGGACCCATGCCATGTAGGGCCTTAAAGACCATTACCAGAACCTTGAATCTCACCCGGAAGACAACTGGTAACCAATGCAGCTCGTGGAGCAAAGGTGTAACATGGGAGTACCGGGAGACTCCCAAGACAACTCTCGCGGCTGCATTCTGTACCAGCTAGAACCTCCGAGTGGTCTTCAAGGGAAGCCCCATGTAGAGAGCATTGCAGTAATCCAGACGAGAGGTCACGAGCGCATGAGTGACCGTACACAGGGCATCCCGGTCTAGATAGGGCCGCAACTGGCGCACCAGGCGAACCTGGGCGAAAGCCCCCCTAGTCACAGTTACTATATGATCTTCCAGAGTAAGCCACGAATCTAGGAGGACTCCCAAGTTGCGAGCCCTATCTACGGGGGGTAAAAGCTCACCCCCCATAGAGAGAGGTGGAATATTCTGAATATCCTGGGATGCCGGAATGCACAGCCACTCAGTCTTGTCAGGGTTGAGCTGAAGTCTGTTCTTCCCCATCCAGACCCGAACTGCCTCCAGGCAACGGGACATCACGTCGAGGGCATCACTGGGGTGGTTTGGGGTCGAAATGAAAAGCTGGGTATCATCAGCGTACTGATGATACCCAACCCCAAAACCACGAATGATCTCACCCAGCGGTTTCATGTAGATGTTGAACAGGAGAGGCGAGAGGACCGACCCCTGAGGAACTCCACAAACGAGAGACCTTGGGGTCGACCTCTGCCCTCCTGCCAACACCGACTGTGAACGTCCCAGAAGATAGGAGGAGAACCACCGAAGAACTGTGCCTCCCACTCCCAATCCCCTGAGACGCCGCAGCAGGATACCATGGTCGATGGTATCGAAAGCCGCCGAGAGGTCTAATAGGACTAGGACAGAGGAATATCCCCTATCCCGGGCCCTCCAGAGATCATTCACCAGAGCGACCAATGCCGTCTCCGTGCTGTACCCGGGCCTGAAACCCGATTGGTACGGGTCTAGATAATCCGCTTCATCCAGGACCAGAAGGAGCTGATGCGCCACCACACTCTCAACAACCTTCGCAAGAAAGCGAAGGTTGGAGACCGGACGAAAGTTATTTAATACAGCTGGGTCCAAGGCAGGCTTCTTGAGGAGAGGTCTCACCACCGCCTCCTTCAAGACAGCAGGGAAATTACCCTCACTCAAAGAAGCAGATATAACCGCCTGGAACCAGCCTCGTGTCCCCTCCCGAGCTGCATAAACCAGCCAGGAAGGGCACGGGTCCAATAAACATGTGGTGGAGCTCAACCTCCCCATAATCCTGTCCACTTCCTCAGGGGTCACAGAATCAAACTCCTCCCAGATAACATCGACAAGACCGCCCGTGTCCTGATCGTCAGACTCTGCCCAGTTGGAGTCCAGACCGGTCCGAATCCGAGTGATTTTATCCAACAGATGTTGACTAAACTCCTCGGCACGACCCTGCAAGGGTTCCTCCCTCACCTCCTGATTAAGGAGGGAGCGGGTCACCCTAAACAGGGCGGCCGGGCGATTATCTGCGGACGCGATGAGGGTGGAGAAGTAATTAGACCTCGCTGCCCTCATTGCTGCGAGATAAAACCTAATATAGGTTCTTAGTCGCAACCGGTCAGATTCGGATCGGCTGGACCTCCAACAGCTCTCTAGGCCCCGTCTCCGGACCTCCAACAGCTCTTTAACATCTGAAGCTGGCATCTCTTTTAGCCAGAAGTTGAATGTATAAACTTTAAGACACAGTTTTATGAAGCATACATTAAAGATAGAGAATACCAAAAAGTTTTGGAAACATTTGCTGATTTTTCCCCAAATTCGTTTATTTTAATTCCACCTTTAATAATTAAAGGCAGCAGACATATCTAATATGCCTGCTTCTTCCTATTTTATCCACAACAACATCGTGTGAGGTGGATTGGGCTGAGAGAGTGATCAGCCCAAAGTCAACCAACCGGTTCTAGTTCTAGTCACAATCATACCAGATTGTGACTAGAACTCACAATCTCCTGGTTTCTAGTGGTGCCTTAACCACTTGACCAAACTAGTTCAATCCCTATGTCCTGTCCTTCTTCCATTCCTTCTCTCAAAGCTTGAAATTGTCTTGCAATACTTATTAGTCAGAATTCCCACCATAATATATGTTGTAATAATATATATGAAAAAGAAGACCCAACACACAAATTAAAAAGGGAAGAGGAGGAAAGTTTAGTTATCTTTTAAAGTTGAACTTCATATATGCCAGGGTGGGATGCAAGCAGTTGTGGCAGATATATTCATATTTTGTTGTCTGTCTAGCTATATCTGTCTTTCTATCTGTGTCTATCTCTATCTCCTATGTGATCTACTTATATTTATATAGATTTTTCTTTTAAACTAAGTGTTCCCTTTGATTACTAAGGTAAAACCTCATTGCATTAAACGAATAACACAGTACTGCATTCAGAGAGTAAGGAAGTTTAGTGCAAGATTCAATTTATTTTGAACTTTTCAGCCTGAAAACTAGCCCAAAGGTCAGAATTGGCCTGATGTGGTTCCCAAGAGTCACTATGTGACTAAGTAGGCATCTGTATCTACTCACATAATCAGGCTGATGAGCACCCTGAATGAAGTATTTTAGGCATATGGTGATAGCCTACAATGTTGGGTTGAAAATATATAAACTATGATATTGTGACTTTAAGATGTTAATTGGCCAATGGGTGTGTAAGTGTTCTCATGGCCATAAGAGGGAGCTAGGAATGTAGCTTCTCTCTCTCTGAATTCACTGCTCTCTCTACTATTACTGTTTTGCTGTACTGTTGGTTTACTACTGTGATAAACCTGAACTCTGTATTTGACCTCTGGACCGGTAAGAAGACTTTGTATTTGGAATACTCCTTGGACTGTTACTATTGTGTATGACCTGGACTGTTTACTTTTTGACCGTGCATTTTTGTTTTTACACCACCTCAAAAGTAAAGTACTTTTTGCTTTCACAACTCAGTGTACTCTTGTGGTTACTGTGTGACTCTTACTGCTCTCAGTACCCTTCCTTGTCTGTGCAACTCCTTGGTAGCACAAGGAGAGCTCTGCACAACAATTCCTAACAAAGTCACTAAGGGTGGATTGCATACTTAATGAAATAGGTGAGAGCAGAACAACTAGCAATTTTACAAAAGAGTCACAATTTACTAAATCATTTTGTGAGAAGCTCAATTTGACCTCTGATCAAATTAATCCATTTGCAGAGTAGTTCTTTTGGGATGTGATTCATTTTGGTTTGCAAAAAAACCCACCAGTTTTTATAACACAGTGCAGACAGGCTAGTGAAATGGCTGCAATTCTGTACTGTACATTTGAAAGCCAAAGGAACACACTGGGGATCCACACTGAAGAGAAGTGATAGAATGATGCTCTTTTTTACTGTTTTGGGTCTGCATCTCTTCTATATAAAGACATCCATTGTGAGATAAATTGAAAGCCAGAATACAGATCCTTCTTCATCTCAGAGCATATTATCTATAATTATGCTCATCTAATTTTCCTCATGTTTTCCAAAAACTTTTACTCAGAGTTACAACATGAGTGTAGATAGACCTTTTGTTGTTGTTGATTCTACATCTTTGTTGAGATTTGTTTCTAAACGAACTATTTAGCTTCTGCAATGACCTTTTTACTCCAAATGACAAGGTTCTCCTTTCTAGCAGCTTCCCAGTTGACACCACCTTCCCTGTGACTTTTTTTATTTTTACTGAGCTTTTGTTCCAACAAGCTTCATTCCTCCCTCCACTCTTGTCCAGTAGTGCTTCTACCTCTGCTTGATTTATTTCTGTCCTAGCCTTGCTTGATCTAGTTAAGCCACTCATGCTGTGTAGCCAGATGACAGCAGGAGGACACAATGAGAAGTCAACTGTTGCTGGACCAGCCAGGACTGGACTCTTCAAACATGCTTGTGAAGCATGGATTTTTGCTTCCTCTAAAACATACATTCAGAGGGGTTCCACTCTTCTTTTGCTTGAATAGTTGGCAAAGCTGTATCAATCAAGAGGGACTTAATATGTCAGTGCAAAAAGAAAAACATTTCTTTATATTTCACCTAAGATTTACATAGCAGAGGCATCCAACAAGATCTACTGCTTTTGTCACACTGCAATCTCCACTCCTGTTATACAGACTTGGGACGTCACAAGACATGTACAAAAGTAGGCAGCCTTTATCATATCAGCACAATAAGGTTTTCCTCATCGGAACCCCTACATGCAAATGTTGGTCTTATCAAAGCATTATAAAGGAGTAGTATCACTTCATGTGATCTTGATTCTATCACTCTGTTAATGCAGTTTAGGATTGCATTGGCTTTTTTTCTGCAGCTGGAGTACACTGCTGGCTCATATTTTAGTGATTGTCTACTAGGACTCCAAGATCCCTTTTGTAGTTACTGCTATTGAGCCAGGTTTCCCCTAAACTGTACCTGTACGTTTGGTTTTTCTTGACTAAATGTAAAGCCTTACTTTTTTCTACACTGAATTTCATTTTGTTAAATAGGCCCCAGTGTTCAAGTCTATCCTGATCCATCTGGATGATGAGACACAACCTCATTTTCCTTAACTGTATAACAATACATTCAAGCCAAGCAAAACGCATACTGTATTTGCTTTCTGAAAGAAGATAGTTTATTTAGCTGTGAAAAGTATATTGCCGGATAAGTTTATTAATAATAGTATTAGCCATGTTCTCATTCGCTCCTTTTGTTGCACCTTCTATTACTGGAGCCAGTGTGATGTAGTAGTTCAACTATTGGATTAGGATTGATGTATGATCCATTCACAGCCATAGAAGGTAACTACAAGGTAACTTTGAGACAGTTAGTTTTTCAGTGCAATTTATTGCATAGAGTAGTTGTAGCATAAAATGAAGAGGGACACACAGCCTCTTGCCCATATAAGCCATTTTGAACTTCTGGAGGAAAGTTGGAGATGCAAATCTGGCAAATAAATAATAACATTATACAAATAATAAGCAAATACTTTAAGAAAATAGGCAGAACTTTTTCACTACCCACTTTTGGAAATTCCAGGTTGAAATAGGTCAGCTGAAAATGTATAGGCAGCAGGCTAGTGAAGCATGTAAAATCCTTATTGTGCTTTTCTGTATTTGAGAGAAGCTGAGGAACAGGAGGGCTCCTGGTTTGTAAATAGGAAGAAAATGAGAAATTTCTGATTGCTATGTAGAGTATGTGGAACACATCAGTTCCATTTTTCTAAAATGGATTTATCTCAAGGAGGCACCTGTAGCTGTGAGCTGTAACCTTTGTAATATTCGGTATCCTCCTTCTTATGAACTGGAATCTTATACTGTCTAGAATACCCCTAGCAGTAGAATCTGTAATCCAAGTAGATCAAGCTGGATTTCATCCCAAATGTGATTGTAGCAATAAATTCCTTGCATTAACTTCCTACGTGATGAATGGATTCCAAAGCTAAATGAAAAATGTCTCTGTTTTTCTTGACCTCTTAGCGGCCCACAATACTGTCTGGAGAGAAAGACTTCTCCTCAAACTAATCAAGGTTATACCTTGTCATAACACCATTGCCTTGATTGACAACATGTTGAGTAACAGGTTATTTCAAGTTTTCACAGAATTCAATAGAAGCAGACATCATAAGTTGAATAATGCAGGGCTTTTCAACCAGTGGTACGGGTACCACCTGTGGTACATTGGCACCTGGCAGGTGGTATGTGACCATCCTAAAAAAGTGGTAGCGGGGGAGGGGAATGAGCTGAACCGGTGGCAGCACCACACAAGCCTGAGCAAGAGATGGCTGGAATTGCAGGGCTGTCAGGGCTCCATGAATTGCCTGAAACTGTTTCTCAGAAATGTATTTATGCCAATGACATCAATCTTACAGTCGAAAGAACCGCCTTCAATGATGCAGAGGTCATCCTCTCTCAAGATCTCCAGAAGCTAGATGACTACTTCAAAAAAGGTGCCTCCAGCTAAGCTTAACAAAAACAGAAGTAGCCACATTCCACCTCAGCAATAGGTAGGCAAATTACCACCCTTCAGTGAAGTTCCAGAACCATATTTTATAATGTAATAACTTCCCAAAATACCTGGGGGGTAAACACTAGGCAGATCACTAACCTTCCAGCAATGCCTGGAAAAAACAGTTCCAAAATTGAAAAGCCGCAACAATTTACTAAACAGACTGGCTGGAATATCCTGGGGTGCTGATGCTAACATCCTCTGACAAACAGCTTTGCCTTCAGTTTATTCCACAGCTGAATATTGTGCCAACATGTGACTTAATAGTGCCCACACCCAAATGGTCAATGTCCAACTCTGCCAGATAATGTGTATCATCTCTGGCACATTCCACTCCTGTGCTCTTGTTATCAGTACCTCCCCACATCAGAAGACAACAAGCTCTCATTCAGCTATGGTCAAGGATGTTGAACAACAAGACCCTCCCTATTCACCAGGACAATGAACAAGATTGAAATCCCATGGGCCAGCTTGGAAAGCAGCTATTCACTTAACATCTTCCCAGTTCAACCCCGAGAATGCTTGGAGAGAGGAATGGTCCAAGGTTGTTGGGGGCAATAAGCTGACTTTGTAATAATGCCGCTTGGGGTGTGTGAAAGCCCTAATAAGCAGGCATATACATAGAATGAAGGCTACTGCTAAGTTTGTAAAGCCGCCCTGAGTCTTCGGAGAAGGGCGGGATATAAATGGAATTAAAATAAAAAAAAATAAATAAAAAATACCTTCTTATGGTCTGGGCATTAGTGAGCCCTCTATCAAACCACCTGATTTTAACCTGCCTCGCTCTGTCTGGACAAAATTGAACAGAATTAGATGTGATACTGGAAGAAGTGCCTCTGCCCTATATCAGTGGGGATGGGAAAGCTTCTCTTCTTGTGATTGTGGTGCTGATATGCAAACTATTAAACATATTGTGCAAGATTGCCCAGGACAAGCATTCTCTGGTTCCCTAGAAGATCTGCATGAAGCAATGTCAGCTATCCATGCTGGATAGCTGAATTGGACATCCAGTTATGAGGACATTGCTATACACCCATAGACGTTTTACTTATAGTTATATGGACTGTATATATATTACAGTAATTCTCTTCTGTCACGTTCTCATCATATGCTGAATAATAAATAATAATTATATTGTTGTGCTATATCTTTTCTGTATAATCATTAGTTGATTTCATTTGGAACTGATTTTTCACACCTTTCAAACTGAAATCAGCAGGAGACTGAGGATTCCTGGCTGGTTTCTCATCCAAATACTCACCAATTCAGGCCCTAATTTTTCTGAGGCCAATGAAGACTGGGTTTTTGCTGTTCAGAGATAGGCTAAGAAGAGGTACAAATGATTATTTATTCTCATGTGTTGGTTTCCCTTTAAAAGAGCTTTAGGGAATTTGCAATACTCTGCTGTCTGAACATTCTAATTTCTAAATTAAACCACTATGTCTCAGTTGCAGTTTAGACACAGCGCAGCCTTTCTGCTTATTGTAAATGCTTTTTCTATAGTTGTTCATTTGATTTTTATTGCATGTTTGTGCTGTTTTATTTAACATTCGTAGTATCTAGACTTTGGGAGTGTCAGTATATACAACACAGTGTATGTATGTTGAAATGAATCATTCATCAATTTCCCATGTTTTGTTCCTTTGGCTGATTGAAGGGATCAATGTATTATTGTCATTCATGATGATGACAAAAGTTAAACACTATTTTTATCTAGTCAAGTGTGTTTAAAATATATGGGTGGGGAAAATCTTTCTCTTTGCCTTTGCTGGGAGTTTGGGGAGTGCTTGACAACTTATAATCTTCTCTCCTTCACATGCTTCATTTGGAAGAACGGTTACACATGCAAGAATTAACCGTATATTTTAATTATTGAGTCAAGTAGACAAACAGGTGCTATTCTGGGAAAAGATCTGTCTATAAAAGAAGATCAATTGATTATTTATTTGGCTTTGAGATTTCTCTCAAGGTTGGTTTCTTTTTCTTTTTTATTGAAAAGTTTTATAATACATTTTATCTTTAGCAAAACAAAACCCCTCCCAACCCCCTCCCCTCCCACCCCCTTCCCACTCCCCAACCGTCCCCAGCCCCTCCCTCCCTTTCCCCTCCCCCCCCCCGACTTCCCAGAGCTGAATACAGGGTATAAAAATACAAACTATCATAATCTACCTTATGCAAACAATCCTAAACTATTAAAACTATCGCACTTTAACTCATATAGATAAACTCCAAACGTATAAATATCAGATCAATAATTATTCAAATGCTGAACAATACTTTTTAGTCCCATATTTACTCCGTAGTATCTCTCTGTTGCAAATAGTCTTTCAGGTGCACTAAGGTCTTTACCATATCCTCGAAATTAAAAACTTTACAGTCCATTCTTCTATAATCAGTAGTTCTACCTTTTTACTAGGAATCTTACTGCCATAGTTGAATTCAACATCTACTTAATATCCACCGCAATAGTGTCAATAAAAATACCCAATAAAATCAATTATAGGCAAAACAATTTTACATCAATCATTAAAAACTATTCTTCTTTCCAGCTGGGCTTTAAATTTCCATACTAAAACCAAGTTTATGCAATCTTTCCTTCTCCTAATATATTATACAGCTTCAAGTACCATACATTACTCTCCAAACTTAAATTTTTTTATATATATATAATCACATCATTCTTATATTTTCTATTACGTGTTCCATTATTGCCCATAACAAATTAGCTTTCATCTATAATTTTTCCCAAACTTGCACCAGAACATATCACAAAGTATATACCTTGAACACATTATCCACCTTCTTATCACACAATAAATATACATACCAACCAAATAGCAAATCATAACCTACAAAATTTCAGTAAGCACTACTACAATTCTTCCCAATTAAATTTTCATAATTATCTTAAAATTAAAACAACATAAAATATTACATCACACAGTTATTTTATAAGGGTGAAAAATATATCCTGAAATATTTAGCCCTTCTAACAATTTCAATTCCCATAATCCTTATTACATTATTATCTCCTTCAGTTATGCAACTAAATCTTCAGGCTTGGCTCATTCGTCTAGAAGCAGCACGCCTCTTCCAATTTCTGGTCTCCTCCAGTGATACTGAAATTTGATCCACTCCTGTAACTTTCTCATCTGTCTGCATTGTTCCTTCAACACCTTGTAGATTCTCTCTGTATCGTTGAGACTCTCTCTCACCTTTCTTCTTTGTAGATTCCAAAAGTGATATGGGGGCTGCTTTTAAAACATTACTGTAAAAATCACGTGCCTGAATCACCGTAGTAAGTCGGTGCCTCGTACCTTCATAGGTCACCACCATACCCACTGGTATCTGCCATCTAAACTTGATATCACGTCGTCTCAATTCTTGTGTCAAAAAAGCAAATTCCTTCCTTTTTCTTAAAATTCTTGGAGGGATCTCTTTTAAAATCAAGACTTTTTGCTCAGCAATTACAAGTTCAATGTTGGAGGCTTGAATAACTTCATTTCTAATCACTCTCTTTGTAAAATAAACCACCACATCTCTGGGTAATTTCCTTTGTCTTGCAATCCACGAATTAACACGGAAAATTTTATCTATATCTTCCATTATTTCATCTGCTGGTCGGCCCAGCACCCCTTCCAGAGCCTCAGAAACCATTTTCTTCAAATTTTCTTTAGGATTTTCTTTTAAGCCTCTGATCCTTAAAGCAAACTCCATCTGATAATACTGTACCGAGGTCGAATCACAATCAATTTTCTCTACCACATTTTCAGTTTCTGTCATTTTTGCTTCCAGTCTAATATCATTTTGACTGAGATCTTCCACTCTTTCATCCAAATTCACAATACATGTAGCCATGCCTTGAAATGCAGATAAAATGTCTGCTCTCATTTCTGTTAATTTCTCTGTAATCTTTTCATCCATAACCTTAGCTAGTTTTTCTGTTAACTTCTCCTCCAACTTTTTATCCATTATCTCAGCAAATTGTTGCAATTGTTTTTCCATAGTCTCTTGCAGCACATTCTGCAAATCTTTAACTGTAAGAGCTGATGCAAATACGGGTGCAGGGGGCAATAAAGCTTGCAACGAAGACTGCTGCACCAGAGCAGGAACTTTAGAAGATATAGCCGCCATTTTCACCCACTATTGTTTGCTACGCACTTCCACTTACAAGCTCAGCAAAGTCCATTGAGTTAAAGATCAAAAGACCATCTTCACCTAAATCTCCTGCATCGCTCTGCCTGCGTCCTCGTTCTCCAAGGTTCTTTCTTGCTAGCAGGGATGGTTGCGAACGCCCTGTTCTGCTCCAAAAAGCCCGGAGCAGAGGCGCCTCGCAGTCCGGAGCATGCCCAGGCTTCGGGGGGGCTCAATCCTTCAGCCGCCAAAACTTTAAGTTCTGGCAGCCCCGGAGAGCTCTACCCCTACCTGGGCGCTCACCCCCTCCTCTTCTCCCGAGGAGGGGGCTTCCGAGCCGCCAAAACAGCTGTTCGGCGCTGTTTTCGGCGGCTCTAGAGAGCCGCGAGGCTGACAGCCGAAGAATGGCTGCCTCTGGCGACGCCTTGCCATCCAGAAGTCTCTCAAGGTTGGTTTCATATTGTGCTTTTTTCACACATAACTGCACATACACAAACATAGAGTAATTAATTAATATATAGGAGATAGCAAAAAGCTAAGTTATAGGCAGTTTTTGAAGGGCACCCAGAAACAGAGCTCAAGAAAATGAAGATAAAAAACTATATTAATAAACTATAGAGAGTGAAGACTATTATTCCTCTGATGAATAGAGATTTCAGTTTTGTGTTTTCAGGAGCTAGAATGTTTAGTACAGGTGCGAGGGGAACATGGATTTTCCACATAATTTTGGTTGTTGTTATATTCAGTCCTTTTCAGCCTCCAGAATTAACAGAATATAAAATACATTATAACTCCATCAAATTTTAATATTACAACTACTGTTAATTTTAGAAACCACCAACTAAAAACAAATCAATAATAAAGAAATAGATTATAATCTATTTCAAAAACAGATTATAATCTATTTCAAAAGCAGAATCTGTATTTTGCTGTTGAGATCATGTAATTTATAGTAAATAATGTCAAAGATTCAGATAGGATATTTCTGATTAGCCCTCCCTTCACTTTATTTTTTAAAAAATCCCTTATAGGTAGTCATCAATTTAGTACTGTAATTAAACTCAGAATTATGGTCATATATTGTAGTTGTTAAGGACTGGACCCGATTTTACATTTTTTGCAGCAATCATTAAGGCAAACACCGTGGCTGTTAAGCAAATCCATTTTACCCAATGATCTTTTTTTTTTGCTGGAAACTGGAAATAAACATTGGGAACCAGCAAAAGAAAAAACAACATTAAAAATCATGGTCACATGACCATGGAATGTTGCAAACCCAGTTGTTAAGTGCACCAAATGCAATGACTGCAGGAGTGGGTGCTGCTATTATAACTTTGACATTGGGTTGTAGGAAGCTTCGGGGGGGGGCATCATAACTCTGAACAGCAACTGGTTGTAAGTAGAGGACTACCTCTATTTTCTGTAATTATTATTTTTTTATTCCAGTTGATGCCTGATTTCTAAGCTTCTATCAACTTAGATTTCACTTTTGCCAAGTTCTTCTTAAAGTCTGGCATTTTTTTACTAAAATTGCAAAGGTTACATAAAAACTCTGGCTGTTCTGGGACAATTCAGGAGGTAAAGGAGAAATAATGTATATCTCATGCCCTAAAAATGTTTACTAACTAGTCAGTTTCTGGAATTAGCAGTTCACAGAAGAACAATCTCTAAAGTTTGAATGCTACTGATGGTTTGAGATTGGATGCAGTCAAAGAGTTTTGTCTTTGATAGCAACCAGATAACAGAATAACAGTTGGAAGGGACCTTGGAGATCTTTTAGTCCAACCCCCTGGTCAAGTGTGAGAGGGCCTATACCATTCCAGACAAATGACCACCCAGAGTCTTCTTAAAAGCCTCCAGTGATGAAGCACCCACAGCTTCTGAAGGCAAGCTGTTCCACTGGTTAATTGTTCTCAATGGTAGCAAATTTCTCCTTAATTCTACACTGCTTCTCTCCTTGATTATTTCCCATCCATTGTTTCTTGTCTTGCTTTCTGGTGCTTTGGAACACTGATATCATGTCTCCCCTAGTCCTTCTTTTCACTAGACTAGACATACCCATTTCCTGCAACTGTTCTTCATATGTTTTAGCCTCCAGCCCCGTAATTATCTTTGTTGCTCTTTTCTGCATTCTTTCCAGAGTCTCAACCTCTTTTTTTATACTGCGGTGACCAAAACTGGATACAGTATTCTATATGTGATCTTACTAAGGCTTTATAAATGGTACTAATATTCCATGTGATCTTGATTGTCTCCCTCTGCTAATGCAACCTCAGATTTCATTGGCTTTTCCTGCTGCTATCCACTGTTGGCTTATATTTAAGTTATTGTCCACTAGGACTCCAATATACTTCTCACAGTTATCGCTGTTGAGCTAGGTTTCACCTAAAATGTCCCTGTACATATGATTTTTTTTGCCTAAGTGTAAAACATTACTTTTCTCTACAATGAGTTGTTAGATAGGGCCCAGTGTTCAAGTCTGTTGAGATCCATCTGGATTTTGAACCTATTTTCTGAGGTGTTGGCTATTCCTGTCAGTTTAGTGTCATCTGCAGATTTGATGACTTCCCCTCCTATTCCCTCTTCTAAATCGTTTATGAAGATGTTGTAGAATACTGGGCCTAAAACTGAACCTTGGGGTACCCCACTACTTACTTCGCTACATGTAGATGTAGTTCCATTAAGGACTACATGTTAAGTGCTATTTGTCAGCCAATTACGAATCCATGTAGTGGTGATGCTGTCTATCTCACATTTTGTGGACATATCAAGAAGTAGGTTGTGGTCTGCTTTGTTAAATCCCTTACTGAAATCCAAGTACTGTATATTATGTCCACTGAATTTTGCTGGTCCACTAATTTAGTCACTTTGTCAAAGAATGAAATAAGATTTGTTTGGCATGATTTGTTTTTGACAAAGCTGTGTTGGGTTCTGGTTATAACTTTGCTTGCTTTTCAGTGTTTGCAGATCTGTTGCTTGATTATCCTTTCCAGGATCTTCCCAGGTGTTGATGTCAGGCTGACTGGTCTGTCATTTCCTGGATCTGTTTCCCCCCCTTTTTTTTGAAGATGGGAACCATATCAGCTCTTTTCTAGTCCTCTGGTAGTTTCCCAGTGCTCCAAGATCTTTGAAAGATATGGTTCAATGGTTCTGAGAATCTGGCAGCTCCTTTGAAACTCTGGGATGTAATCCATCAGGTCCTGGTTATTTGAACTTGTCTAGAGCAGACAAGTGTTCTTTGACCATTTTCTTGCTTATTTTAATTTGTATTCCTTGTCTGTCTTTTACAATTATATATTTGGCAGGTTGGGCTGTATTATCTTTTTGCATGAAGACAAATGCAAAGAATGAATTAAGCAGCTCTGCTTTGTCTCTACTGCCCGTTACTTCCTTGCCATCTTCTCTCATTAGTGGACCAATTGTTTCCCTGACTTTTTTCTTGTTTTTAATATGTTGACAGAAACTTTTTTAAAAATTATTTTTAGTATTTGTTGCAAGTCATTCTCAGCCTTGACCTTGACTGAGTTCATTTCAGCAAGTTTGGGCTATTTGTTGGTATTCTGCCTTGGTTATGTGGCCCTCTTTCTATTTTTATACTTATCCTTATCTTTCAGTTTATCAGCAAATTCTTTCTGTAACCCTGCTGTTTTTTTCTTGAATTTCTTGTTTTTCTTTTTCAGTGGTATTGAGCTGAACTGAGCTTTTATAATCATAGTTTCCAAGGTTTCCTAAGGTTCTTGAGTTGTTATCCCCTTTAAAAATTTTATCCATTGAATCCTTTCTCTAAGTTTGTTAAAATCAGCTCTTTTAAAGTCTAAGGCACTGGTTTTATTATGTTTATTGTTTGTGTTTACATTATATTGAATTCCAATATGGTTACTCTCCCCAAAGTTCCAGCAGCTTCAATCCCCTCTATCACTTCTTCTCTGTTAGTAAGAATTAAGTCTAGTAGAGCTGTCCTTCTAGTATCCTCCTCTACCTTTTGGATGACAAAGTTGTCAACTAGGTTGATCTCCCACTTGATGCAGAGTTTGTCTCCCATTTGATGTCAGGGTAGTTAAAGTCCCCCCCCCATTACTACTGTGGTGTGTTTTCTACATACATTTGTTAACTAGTTAGCAAAAGGTTCATCTATTTCTTCTTCTTGATTGGGTGGCCTGTAGTATACACCTATGGCAATGTCATTCTTTTTTCCTTTTATATTGACCCATATGCATTCTTGGAAGTTTTCATTCTTGGTTTTGTACATTTCTGTAGAGATGTAATGATATTTTATATATAATGCAACTCCACCTCCTCTTTTGTTAGGTCTGTTCCTTTTAAACAGTTTGTATGCTTCCATCAGTATGTTCCAGTCAAGAGTTTCTTCCTACCAAGTTTCAGTAATGGCAACTATATCATACTTACCCTCATGTTCTAGTAGTCAATCTCACCTTGTATGTTCCCCAAACTTTGAGCATTTGTGTATAGACATTTGAATCCTTTATGACTGACCAGGGGTATGCTTCCTATATCTCCTACTTTATATCTGAGTTTTTCTTCCTTCCCATCATTCCTTATTTAATTGTTTCATTGGTTGTCCTCGGGTTTCTGCTTGGGAACAGGTTCTAAGGATCCTCAATTTTTGTTTAAAGCCATTCTAATAAGTTAAACCAGTCATTTTTCAAACACATTCTTCCCAGTTCTTGTGAGGTGCAGCCCATCCCTTGCCAGAAGCTCTTTATGTAGGTAATGCAGACCATGGTCCAGGAATCCAAATTTCTCTTGATGGCACCAATTCTTAAACCTGTGGTTTATTTCTAAAATTCATTGTTGCCTCATTGGGTGTTGACCTTTCATTGGATGTAAAGATGAAAACATCACTTGTGCTTCCAACTCCTTAACTCTCTTGCCTAACTGCTCATAATTTCTGGATATTGTTTTCAGATCAATTGTTATGTCATTCATCCCTATGTGAAGAAAGGGATAGTAATCTGTGGGATTGATTTGTAAGGTTCTCAATCACATCTTTGATTTTTGCTCCAGGGAGACAACGTACTTCCCTACATTGAATGTCTGGTCTGTAGATAGCTAGTTCTGTTCCCCTGAGAATTGTATTTCCTATCACCAACACTCACCTTTTTTTTCCCGAGGAAAGTCTGAGCTACTTTTCTTCCTTTCACAGGAGCACTTGATGATGCCTCTTTTCTAGGTCTCTGCATGCTTTCTTCCAGGGGGAGGCTGTGAAATTGATTGCTCAGCTCCAAAGGGGCTGGACAAGGCAGGGGCATTGTTCTTGGTTTCTCTTTTCTTCTGTGAGTGATATGTTTCCATCAGTCTTCCTCTAAGCTTTCATATACAGGGTCACTTCTTTTAAAGATTTTTTTTGTTCC
The DNA here is from genome assembly GCF_964194415.1 of Vipera berus. Lineage (NCBI taxonomy): Eukaryota > Metazoa > Chordata > Lepidosauria > Squamata > Viperidae > Vipera > Vipera berus. Next base: position 98,926,069 of record NC_138206.1, read on the forward strand.
TTATTATGTTCTATTTGGATATAGTCAAGCTTTTTCCTGTGCTTTTCCTGCCATAGAGAGGTTGTTCAACCTCCCTACTGTGAATCATTTGAGCACAGATGGAGCACATTAACTGAACTCTTTTTTTCTTGAAGCTTTTTTTTAACAGAAATTAGTATTTGAAACAAATTACGGTTCCATCTATCTTGCCTCCTAGGAGCAGCACCACAATTACAACTCTTGCTTTCAGTGTTTTGTTTATAGTTTGTTATATATTTTTTTAAAAAAGAAACCACTGTGGCTTCCCCCACTGTGTAATTCAAGATAAATGTTGCACCTAAATATATTCAGATCAGTCAGTTTGTACGTGGCAGCTCTTAGAAAGCACATCTCTTAGACAAAAATCAAGGGCAGAGGAAAACCCGAGAATCAACCCAGGACCGATTTCTTCATGCACAGATCTCATACAACTGTGCAGAGGTACACAAGACAACACACGTAAACTTAACTTCAGCATTTGATGTATTTGTTTCCTTAAACTGAAGATGTAAGTTCTGCCTCCAAAAGAAGAGGAGAGCAGGGAAATACTGTATGTGTAAATCAGTTTCTGTTTGTATTAGCAACTAGGCAATCTGTGCCCTGTTGGGTCATCATTTCAGAGGTATTTCCTTTTCTGAAAGTGAAGCAGAATGACTAAAAAGCAGGGGGGACAGAAGCAACTTCTGACTTCCTGCCAGCTTCCCCTTTGAAATTCCTAGTGGGGATCTGACAGGGAGCTTCAGAAATTTTTTCCTCTCCTCTCCTCTCCTCTCCTCTCCTTTTTCTTTTCCTTTCCTTTTCCTCCCCTTCCCAGCTGCTAGATGGGGAAGGGTGTGAGGGACTGAGAGACTCGCTGGGAAACTCACAGAATGATGAAAATGAAAATTATGTGACTGCAGCAGCAGCCCAGTGGCAGCCAATAGCACTGAAGCAGCCACAATTTCTCCAAATTTCATTCTTTTGAGGGTCATGGGTCCAAGATTTCAGATACATTCTGTAAGTTAGCCCATTTGAAGTACCTTAATTCAAACATTGTTGCTCTATGATCTATTGTTTCACCCAGTTAAAGGCTATGACAACAAGAGTTGTAGGAGCATATAGATATACAAAGCAGCTGCACATATGTAGCAGTTAACTAAGATGAACATGTTTTCCAACGTGAGGCTCTGCATTGAGTCCTACAGATTTTCAGTGAAAAGAACCAGACTGCAGATAATGAGGAAAAAAAATCTGATTGAGTAACTGGACAGAAATGGGGAAGATAAATAAATCCTCCTTGAGGTTTAGAACAAGAATGGACAACATGCATCTTTGAATCCCCACCCCTCCTTTTGCCCTCTTCCAATTCAACTGTTATCATTTATATAAAAAACATGGCAGGCAGTTTTTATCTTAATAAATACTATGAAAACTAGCCTCTGCTTATCAACAGTGACCTACTTTCACTTCCCTTTGTCATGGTCACAAAGTAGAAATAAGTTTTCATTCATGTGCAAAGTAAAAAATTAGTTTTCAGATGTAAAACAGGGAAAGATGTGGGAAAACCAATACCTCTGTTCACGTAGTAAGCATTGGACCACCTTGTTATAGATGGAATTCAATTACATATGAACTTTAAGGTCAAACCTTCAGTAGGTGGTTTTCTCTTTCCACCCTACAATTTTCTAGTGACTACAAGAGCTGCAGGGGACTTTGGGGACCACTTCCTGTTTTTATGGCAGAAGCTGTTCTATTGGTGAAGCAGCTGTGTGTATCTTTCTGTAATTATTTGACTATGTACATGTGAAAACCTCTTTTCTGCTATTGTACATAAAATATATAACTACATAATTATGTATGTCTGTATGTATATGTATATGTATATGTATATGTATATTTTTATTTTATTTTTTTTATTTTAATTCCATTTATATCCCGCCCTTCTCCGAAGACTCAGGGCGGCTTACAAGCTTAGCAGTAGCCTTCATTCTATGTATATGCCTGCTTATTAGGGCTTTCACACACCCCCTAAGCGGCATTATTACAAAGTCAGCTTAATTGCCCCCAACAATCTGGGTCCTCATTTTACCTACCTCGGAAGGATGGAAGGCTGAGTCAACCTTGAGCCTGGTGGGATGTGAACCTGCACTAATTGCAGGCAGCTGGTGTTACTTAAGGAGGCATTAGCCCACTGCTCCACCAAGGCTCTGTATATGTATATGTATATGTATATGTATATGTATATGTATATGTATATGTATATGTATATGTATATGTATATGTATATGTATATGTATATGTATATGTATATGTATATGTATATGTATATGTATAGGGACGCGGTGGCTCAGTGGGTTAGGACGCTGAGCTTATTGATGAGAAGGTCGGCAGTTTGGCGGGTCGAATCCCGAGTGCCGCGTAACAGAGTGAGCGCCTGTTACTCGTCCCAGCTTCTGCCAACCTAGCAGTTCGAAAGCACGTAAAAATGCAAGTAGAAAAATAGGGACCACTATGGTGGGAAGGTAACAGCGTTCCGTGCGCCTTTGGCGTCTAGTCATGCCGGCCACATGACCACGGAGACGTCCTCGGACAAGCGCTGGCTCTTCGGCTTTGAAATGGAGATGAGCACCGGCCCCTAGAGTTGGAAACGACTGGCACACATGTGCGGGGGAACCTTTACCTTTACCTTATGTATATGTATATATATACATATATGTATATGTATATGTCTGGAGGGCATGGAAAGTTAACATTTGTAAAGCAGCAGGCCTGGATAATAATAACCCTGGGTGTGTGTGCAGATGAGCTGCCTTGTGTTCTTACAGATATTTTCAATCTTTCATTGCAGCAGGCAATGGTCCCATCTGTTTTAAAACTGCCATTACTTCGCCAGTGCCAAAAAAAGTCTTCAATCACAGGTCTTAATGATTATCATCCGGATGCACTTAGGCCCATCATTATGAAATGTTTTGAATGGCTGATAAAGGACTTTATTGTATCCCGGCTCCCTCCAGCTTTTGACTCACTTCAGTTTGCTTACTGTCCAATTTATTCCTTTGAGGATGCTATTTCCTATTTCTCCATCTGAGCTTGGCACATTTAGAGGAAAGAAATACTCATGTGCGAATGCTGTTTGTTGACTTTAGTTCGGCGTTTAATATAATTCCTCAGCATTTAGTAGACAACCTGGCCCTTTTTGGCTTCAGTACTCCTTGGTGAATCTGGGTTCTTGATTTTCTCACTGATAGACCCCCAGTATGTGCTAGTTGGGACTAATACTGTATGTCTAACACCATAAGCACAGGTTCTCCTCAGCACTGTGTCCTAAGTGCATGGGTCAGAGGGAGGCCCACTCCCTCTCCATGCAAGGAGACACAGCTTTGTAACCAAAGCATCCTTCGCAATAGGATGGGAGACCACCAGGATAAGTCAGGAGGAGGGGGCAAGGGGATGGCAAAAGGGCAACAGGGCTGCTCGTGGCCAAGTGCTAAGGCAGGACTTCCCTCAGAGCCTCCCTCCCTCTCATTATAATCTTCCTTCCTTCCTTCCTTCCTTCCTTCCTTCCTTCCTTCCTTCCTTCCTTCCTTCCTTCCTTCCTTCCTTCCTTCCTTCCTTTTTCCCTTTTCTTTTTCCTTTCCTCTTCATCCTCCTTCCTTTCTTCTTCCTTCCCCTCTTCCCTTTTTCTCCTTCCTTGCTCTCTTCCCCTCTTTCCTTCTTTTTCTTTTTCTTTCCTCTTTCCCTTTCTCCTTTCCTGTCCCTTCTTGGATGCTCAAATGCAAAAGGGGAAACATTTCTCAATGCCTCCTTACCTTGTAATCAAATGCCACTTTTGCTCGTAGCTTTTGGCCATGTAAAAGACTGAGAACAAACCAGGACCAGTTAATCCCATGCTTGCCTTTAGTGTGGGCGTCCACAGATTACAATACAGCAAAATTGTCAAAATTGTGGCTGTGATAGTTGATCAGACTTCCTCTGTTTTTTATGTGCAAAGCTTTAGCATTTAGGAACAGAGGTAAGTTAGTTGCTTTTCTATTAATACATAATCCTGTAGAGACCCTGCCATGGTCTAATTCAGACTGGAAAATATAGCAAAGGAAAATATTTTCCCCCACTCTGCTTTGTTTTGGAAATGGAGGGGATACTTTCCTAAGAGCTCACAATTCAAAAATACCAGTGTTAACTTGGATAACTTGGATTGCCAACAAAGTCCTGTCTGTGACAAAGCAGAATACAAAATTGCTTTGAGCCTAAGTCTCAATGGATCCAGGATTGAAGCAGAATTGCGTGAACTGGGGCATCTCCAACCAAGTTTGTAATATATGTAAGTTTAAACTCTGTTCAGTGTAAGAAATGCAAGTGACAGCTCTTTTGACAGCTGACAGCCGTACACATGGTTTCCAATGACAGCTCCACACACGGCTACAAGTGACAGCTGAATCTGACAGCTGCGCACGTGGTCTGCGCGGATTGGAGAAAACCAAAACGGCGGGAAATAACCGAAGATGGGGATTGGACAGAGACTCGCCGGCTGCTCTATATAAGGGGGGTTCACACTTGCTTGTCGTTCCTGTGAGGCAATAAACAGCTGTTTGAGTTGAAGTCTGCTGTCCTCGAATCTGTACCAGGAACCCGCCGCAAACACAACAACTGGCGACGAAGGTGGTACTGCTTCACGGGAAAACAAGAGCGAAGTCACGAGCTGACTAGTCACTGAGCAGAGTCACTGAGGGAAGCTAATTCCCGTAATAACCGTGAAGCAGTAATTACCGAGGCAGCATGACAGCAGTTGGACAAATCAAGGAGTTCAACATCAAATACCCAGAGCGATGGGAGTCGCACCTGGGTCAGGTTGAAGGCTACCTCTTATTTAACCGAATAACCGAGGACCGCATGAAAGCTGCGGCACTCCTTTGCCTCAGCGGCACCGCTGTATATGATGTCGTGGCCGGCCTCTGCAATCTGGACCCAGTTAGTGCAGAGCTGACAGAAATGCTTAACAAGCATTTTGTGCCTGCCAGATCGGAGCTCTACTGGCGGCTCCGATTCGCCCAGTGAACCCAGAGGTCCGATGAGGCAGCATCCGACTTCATCGTGGCCGTTTGACACGCTGCACGCTGGTGCCATTTCCCGGACCTAGAAGATAGGATCCGGGACCAGATTGTCCTCAGACTCTCGGACAAGCGACTACATAGGAAAATAGTTGCCAAGCCGACCTTGAGCCTCACTGAGGTAGTAAGCGAAATCCGGGCTTATGAGGCCACACGCGAGGAACATCAAGAATTCCCCACCACCGGAGCCAACGGGTCAGTCCATCAATGCCTTCAAGCCAACAACGAAGAAGAAACCACGGGGGCCGATAACGAAATCAACGCACTCCAACATGAACAATACACGAAGTTTCAAACACAACGCAACGACAGATGAGGCCCTAACAAACCTCAGCCTGCCCGCACCACAAACCCTGCACAAAGATGTGCCAGCTGCGGAGCACTTCACCCTCGGGCATCCTGCAAATTCAGGAACGCCAGATGCCATGAATGCGGAAAGACCGGCCACATCCGTACCGTTTGCCGCAGCAAGAACCGCGGAAACATAAATCACCTGGATTCCTCCTTGCCAGGTATGACCTTTTTAGGGCTCTTAAATTTTTATCATACATTCCTCCCCCACAAAGCAGCTAAGGCAGAGCCTTTACACAGGATTCTAGATAAAAACACCCCATGGGAATGGACCTCCATCCATGAAGCATGCTTCAAGGAGTTGAAGGAGTTATTGTCCAGTGATGCAACTATAACCCACTATAATGAGCACAAACCCATCTGCATTGCTTGCGATGCCTCTCCATATAGGGTGGGCGCAGTACTTAGCCATTTGGAGGAAGGAGGGGCCCAGAAACCAATAGCATTCTACTCCAGAACCTTAACTAAAGCTGAAAGAAATTACGCCCAGATCGATAAAGAGGCACTAGCCATTGTCGCTGGAGTTAAAAAATTTCACGATTACTTGTACGGCCGGGAGTTCACGATATTCACCGACCACAAACCCCTATTAGGGCTCTTCACAGTTAATAAACAAACCCCCCAAATTCTGTCCCCTAGAGTCCTCCGTTGGTCCACATTTCTGTCAGCGTATACCTTTAAATTGCTCCACAAACCAGGAAGGGAGATGTGTCACGCCGACGGACTAAGCAGGCTCCCCGTTGCAGATAATGACCCAGACCCTGCCCCAGGGGGACAAATCCTGGCCATAAATGAACTGCCAGATTGCCCTCTCCAGGTTAGAGACATAGCCTCAGCTACAGCCTCGGACAAACGTCTGAGTAGGGTACTGGCATGGGTAACATCGGGATGGCAGAACCATTGCCCGGGAACAGACTTCCAGCCCTATTACAATAGGAAAAATGAGTTATCAACACACCAGGGATGTGTGTTATGGGGAAGCAGAGTGGTAATTCCCGAAAAACACAGGACCAAGACCCTCCTAACACTGCATGAGGGTCATCCTGGCATAGTTAAAATGAAAGCTTTAGCTAGAAGCTATCTCTGGTGGCCAGGCATAGACAAAGACATTGAAAAACACGTAGCTGGCTGCTACCCATGTCAGCAGTCCAGACCAGGACCCCTTCATGCACCACTACACAAGTGGGAGCCTACGCATAGACCCTGGTCAAGGGTACATATAGATTTTGCCGGACCCTTCCAAGGGCAACTATTCCTTATTGTAGTGGACAGCTATTCCAGGTGGCTAGAGGTTAGAAGTCTGACCACAGCCAGCACCGTACAAGTGCTTAGAGGGCTCTTCGCCACACATGGTCTCCCAGATATTATTGTGTCTGACAATGGACCACAATTCACTTCTGCTGATTTCCAGATTTTCATCAAGGCCAACTTAATTAAGCATGTTACATCGGCTCCCTTCCGGCCTTCCACCAATGGCCTGGCAGAAGTTATGGTGAGAGCTACCAAGGACTCATTGCGCCATATCATCTCCGGCAACTGGCACCAGCGTCTGGCACAGTTCCTGCTAGCACAACACTCAAACCCCTGCACAGCTACTGGCAAAAGCCCAGCGGAATTACGTTGGGGCCGTCGCTTAACCAGCAGGCTGGACAGATTACACCCAGACAGGGTAACTACAGAACCTGAACCACCACCCCCAGCACATCAATTTAACTCTGGGGTTTTGTGTGGGCCAGAAATTTCGGTCTGGGAGAAAAATGGCTGCCTGGGACCATTATTCTACGCACAGGACCAGCTGAGGAAGAGGGGACCAAGCAACCACCCCTTGAGGCTAGAGATAACCCCAGTGGCAGCGGAACCTGTTCACGTTACCCCTAACGCAGCAGAATCGCCACAACACAAGGGAAACAGGAACCTCCCAGACCCTGACGAAATTCCTATCACACCGGCAAGCCCCACTACTGCTCCCAGGCATCCAGACAACCCCGAGTCTGCAACGATTATTCCCCTCCCTGGGGAAAAGACTATGGACCAACCCCTACGCCACTCCAGCAGAGCAAGAAGACCACCGGCATACCTACGGGACTACGTTTGGCTGAAACCCAAGGGTCAGGCCAAATGAACGTCCGGACACAATACCGTGTAAATAATTAACTGTTTATTTGTTGGGGGGGGGGAAGGGATGTACTCTGTTCAATGTAAGAAATGCAAGTGACAGCTCTTTTGACAGCTGACAGCCGTACATACGGTTTCCGGTGACAGCTCCACACGCGGATACAAGTGACAGCTGAATCTGACAGCTGCGCATGCGGTCCGTGCGGATTGGAGGAAACCGAAACGGCGGAAAATAACCGAAGACGGGGATTGGACAGAGACTCGCCGGCTGCTCTATATAAGGGGGGGTTCACACTTGCTTGTCGTTCCTGTGAGGCAATAAACAGCTGTTTGAGTTGAAGTCTGCTGTCCTCGAATCTGTACCAGGAACCCGCCGCAAACACAACAAAGTTGCCTCTCCTTCCTTCTTTCCTTCCTTCCTCCTTCCCTCCCTCCTTCCTTGCCTCCCTCCTTCTCATTTCCATCCCTTCCTTCCTTTCATCCTTCCTTCCTCCCTCCCTCCCTCGCCTCCTTCTTCCCCTGCTTCTAATTCCCATCTCCTTACTTCCTTCCTTCTTTCTCTTTCCTTCCTTCCTTCCTTCCTTCCTTCCTTCCTTCCTTCCTTCCTTCCTTCCTTCCTTCCCTGTTTCTCATTCCCATCTTCTTCCTTCCTTTTTCCCTCCCTCCCTGCCTCCCTCCTTCTCATTCCCCCTTCCTTCCTTCCTTCCTTCCTTCCTTCCTTCCTTCCTTCCTTCCTTCCTTCCTCCCCTCTTTCCCTCCTTCTTATTCCCATCTCCTCCCTTCGTCCCCTCCTCTTATCATGACTGATAAGAATGGATTGAATAAAAGGGGAAGTTAAGCTTAAACAAAATCACGAAAATAGGATGCATGGTGAACTAATGAGATGATGGTTATAAGAATAATGTAAGCTGACAAAACATGTTATACATAGATGTTATCACTATCTGTATAAATATGAAAAAATGTCATATTTAATCATTTATATATTGAAAAGAATTATATTTGTTTAAGGTTGAAGAAGGAGAATACAAATGAGAGAAGGGAAGATCAAAGAAATATATTATTAATTAATATACTAATTATGGAATTATCAAACTTAATCATTATTGACTGTTAATTATTACTGCCATTTTTCCCCTCAAATATATAAACCAAGACAACGCGCTGTACACTAGGCACTGGAGATTGTTATTGTTAAAAACCAATAAAATTTTTAAAAAAATCCAAGAAGATACAAAAGAAAAAAACAACACAAAACATAACGCAATCAGAACATTAAAAACGGTGCATCAAAACATTATACACATATTATCCCCTCTAGTTGAATACTGATTAACCTATTACTGCAGCATTAGTTCCTACCCCTTGCGAAACAGTTCCACCCCAAAATTTTAAACTACTAAATCTATTAACAACTTGTTGACCTGTCTTCTATATGTTATATTAATGAACAAGTAGTTAACAGGAAACATAATAATAGTAAAACAGAAGACTCACTTCTTTAGTGAGACAGACGGCGTATAAATTTGATGAATAGATAAATACATAAAGAAAAATAAAGAAAACATCTTGTGACACGTCTCAGTAGGGTGGGAAAAAAGGCAGGGAATACCCTAGAAAAAAACCCTGTATAGTTTTATGGTTAAGAAGATGGGTAGAAAAGCCCTCATTTTATTGGCTACTACAAAGGAACTGGCACTGAAAAAAGCCTGAATCTGCTGTTTGTCTAAGTAGCATCTTTGCTGCCCCCTCTCAGTCTGCTAAATAGCTCCAAAGGCAACAGGCAACAGGATCTGCTTGATTGTACATTTTTCATAATCTGGAATGGGTGACTGGTGAGTGGGTGGGCAGGGGAGGCTGACCATTGGTTTCCTTTCCTGAGTTTTCCATTTTTTGGATCACAACCTAACATCCTCCCCGCTAGCAAGGATCCAGTGAAAGGCTCCAACTGGCAATCCAAGATTGTAGCAATATGCCCTGAGTATGCAAACCCTGGCATACGTTAACAAGCATTCAAAACAGAATGGAAAGCATGTATTCACCACAGTCTAAGAGAAAAGGATGAGTGGAAGAATCTGGTGGAACCCAGAGATATGTTCTGGGTCTCTTCCCTATCACTATAGATAATGTAATCCAGCTGTGGATCCAGCTGTGTTATGAATATATTCATTGCTTGTATCAAACCACATGAGTCAGATTGGATTTTTTTCTATTTTTATTTTAGCATATCTGTTGTGCTAGTCTCTGAAGATATCTGTTTAGAATATAGTATGTATTACGTAGAACATAAAGACAAGCATATATTTACTCATCTAAAAGACAAAGATGAAATGTCCATAATCTGAAATAACAATCTGATTTCTATGTCTAATAGAACAAACACCTTTTTGTTCTGATGAAAATTCATTTCCTATCTCTTACTGTATTAGCATTGCACAGAGTCGAAATGCTAGCTCAGTTCTGTACTTCACTTATTTTCCAGAATGATAATAAACTTAGTCACTCACCTGCATCAATAAATCAACAGTAACAACTCTTGGACACTTCTGGAACTATGATAGAATCTCATTTCATCTAAAAATATGCACTGAACCATGAGGAAAGGTAGGAAAGAAATGTTTTGCATTACCTAAACCACATGAGATAATTTTTCAATAGTTGTTACATCTCATGTATTGATTTAAATTTTAGATCAATATATATAGGATAAATAGATAAATAGATAGATAGATAGATAGATAGATAGATAGATAGATAGATAGATAGATAGATAGATAGATAGATAGATAGATGTAGGTAGACAGACAGACAGACCATGGCTTATTTGTGTCCCTACTTTTGTTCAAAATATGCTGATTATGTCTGGGATTTCTTATATTCAGAATTTAAATCCAACACACTTTGAGTCATTTTTCAAACTTATGTATAGTGAAGGAAATGCCTGAATTTGAATCATGACAGAGAACAAAGAAAAATTCCTATTATGTTCCTTCTAAATAAATAAATAAATAAACCTTTATTGTCAAAGTACAACATGTGTACATTGAGATTAGCTGAGCCTCCCACCGTGTTCTCTCCCCCCAACACACAGTGACAACAAACCCTCCATCCCACCACACTATGTGAACCAACTACACCACACACCGGCCTCCCAATTCAATTCTGCATAAGATTATGTTCCATTTAAAAGCCTAACAGCCCACGGATAAAAGCTATTTTTCAGCCTGTTGGTACGGCTGGCTATATTCCTATATCTCCTACTGGATGGTAGGAGAGTAAAGAGATACCGTCCAGGGTGTGAGTCATCCCTGAGAATCTTCCTCACTCTTCCAAGGCAACGAGCCCTGGCGATGTCATCCAGTGGTGTCAGGGAACAGCCCACAATGTCTTGTGCTGTGCTCACTACCCTCTGTAATACTTTCCTATCCGCGGCTGTCAGACCAGCATACCAAACCACAATACCATATGAGAGGACGCTCTCTATAGTAGACCGGTAAAAGAGGGTCATTAGCTGTTGTTCTACCCTGTTCTTCCGCAAGACCCTAAGAAAGTGAAGCCTCTGTTGGGCCTTTCTAGCCACCTGAGTTGTGTTAATTTTCCAGGTCAGATCTTCACAGAGGTAGACTCCCAGAAATTTAAAGGAGGAAACTCTCTCCACACAGTTCTCCCCTATGTAAAGTGGGGCAGGTTCCTCCTTTTTTCTCCAGAAGCCTAACACCATCTCTTTCGTCTTGCCGATGTTTAGGTGCAAGTTGTTGTTACTACACCATATGGATAGTTTTTGTACCTCCGCCCTATATGCTGTCTCATCCCCACCTGTAATAAGACCCACCACAGTTGTATCATCTGTGAACTTGATTATCGCAGTGGATGGGTCAGATGATACACAATCATAAGTGTATAAAGAGTACAGGTAGGGGCTAAGCACACAGCCCTGTGGTGTGCTGGTGCAAAGCTTCAGGGGGGTGGACAAAGCAGACCCGACCCTCACTGTTTGTAACCGATCCCTAAGAAAGTCTTGAATCCAATCGCAGATGGCAGGGGAGAATTTCAAGTCAGTCAGCTTCTCGATGAGAATGCTCGGCAAAATGGTGTTGAAAGCCGAGCTGTAGTCAACAAAAAGCATCCTGACGTAACTTCCAGGCTTCTCAAGATGACTTGCTACAGAGTGTAAAGCAGTAGCTATGGCATCATCTGTCGACCTATTTCCCCTGTAGGCAAATTGATGTTTATCAATGTCCAGTGGGAGGCATGTCCTAAGATGTTGGAGAACCAATCTTTCGAAGCATTTCATGACTACAGACGTTAATGCAATAGGTCTGTAGTCATTCAGGCACTCAACTGCAGTTTTCTTGGGGACTGGGACAATGGTAGCTGCTTTCAAGCACGATGGTACACATGCCGTTTGCAAGGAGATGTTAAAAATCCTTGTCAGGACCCCTGCTAATTGATCGGCACAATTCCTGACCACTATCCCCAGCACCCCATCTGGACCTGTGGCTTTGCTGGGATTCACAGCCTTCAATACAGCTCTCACTTGGTGTTCACACAGGGTCAGTGGCTGAGAGTCAGAAGGCCGGCCAGCAAAGGCTACGGGGTCTGGTCTTTTAACCTCGTAGCGGGCGAAGAAGATATTCAGCTCCTCAGCCAACGAGGCATCGGTGTTTGCCATGCTCCTCGTGCTGCCCTTATAGTTGGTTAAGTGCTGCAGTCCCTGCCATACTTGCCTTGGATCGTTGTTCGCTAAATGGTTCTCCACCTTTTGTTTGTATTGTTGTTTTGCCATCCTAATGCCTCTTCTGAGATTTGCCCTGGCCTCTCTGTATCTGTCCCTGTCCCCCGCCTAAAAGGCAGAATCCCGGGCTCTCAGGAGTGTTCGTATCTCTGCAGTCATCCAGGGTTTAGAGTTCCCATAAACTCTAATGCACTTATCCGTTGTTACACTATCAGTGCATGTTCTAATATAAGAGAGTACGGCATCTGTATATGAATTTAGATCTTGTTCTTCAAATATACTCCAGTCAGTGGTTTCAAAGCAGTCCTGCAACTGACTGAGAGCACCCACTGGCCAGGTTCTGACCCTTTTTGTGACTGCCTGAGTCCTTTTCCTGGGAGGAACATACTTTGGGCACAACAGGAGTGAAAGATGGTCAGATGTACCCAGGTGGGGAAGAGGGAAAGCTCTGTATGCCTGTTTCAGATTGGAATACACATGGTCCAAAGTGTTCTTCCCTCTGGTGGAAACTTGCACATACAGTACTGTACAAACTTAGGGAGAACTGTCTTTAGACAAGCTTGATTGAAGTCCCCAGCCATGACAAGAGCACCCTCTGGGTGAGTTGCTGCTGCCTGGTGATGATGTCATACAGCTTAGAAAGTGCTATGTTGACATTGGCATCAGGTGGAACATAAACAGCTATAATAATTACCACAGTAATTTCTCTAGGCAGATAGAAAGGCCTACATATAACAGTCATCAGTTCCACATCTGGGGAGCAATACGTGTATACCAATCTGCTGTTAACACACCATTCACAGTCCCTAACACACAGTCCTCCTCCTTTACCCTTCCCAGAGCGTATATCTCTGTCAGAGCGGTGAAAAACTCAGCTTATCAACTCCACAGCTTCATTTGGTATCTCTGAATGTAGCCAGGTCTCCGTGACAACGATCACACAACATTCCTGGAGAGGCCTGCTTTCTGCTAACTGCAGCTGTAATTCTTCAATTTTATGGATGAGGGATCTGGCATTGCTCAGAAAAAGGCTCGGCAATGTTGGTCTAAAAGGCTGCCTTCGAAGTTGAGTCAGAATCCCAGCCCTGCAGCCACGTTTTTGCTTTCGCTCCTTTCTCTTTCGCTTACGTCGTCTCCTCCCCAGCCTGAAGACAATCCATGGAGATCCTGGAGGCCTCGCTATGCAGTAAGGCTGCAATCCACTTTGATTCTACCTAGCTCCCAGTGGTGAGGGTGGGGATGTCAACCAATATGAAGCATCCAATCTTGGTTTGTATTGGACCTGAGGATTCAGATTGCTTTACTTCTTGAGCTACTGTCACAAGAGGAGCTACTGAAATTTATGTGAATACTGCAAAATGAAATGATAGACAGAAGACATGGTTCCAAACACAATTTCCCTTGCATTAATTCCACAATCAATTTCAACAAGTTGAAACATGAAATGCTTCCATGCACAGTTTGAGCAGAGTGTTGCAGATACCACTGATATAGCCATTTGTCTTATTTCTGATTTCCATTAAACCAGAAAAGATTACTGTAGGAGTGGATCATACATTGTCCCCAGTCCCTAACTGCATCTCTGAGAGTTTCCCCAGGTTGTATTATTAATTGTGGAAAGATGAGTTTCTTTTACCTTCCATGTTAACAATTTTTTTCCACTGATATAAAAGGCAGAATGGCTGCATCATCCCCCACAAAAATTAATGCATTTGTTTTGAGTCTAAAATCTCTCAAATTATCCTTGCTGTCACAGAAGAGAGAGAGAAAAAAAGGATTCAGTCTCACCTAAACAATTATAGCATTTTGTCTCTTTCCTGCATACCTAGGTTAGTGACCATAACTGAATTTTTACAGATTCAGATGTTAAGTCAAAATGTATGTTGTACATTTGACTGTTTATGATGCCAAATATGTTCCAGAATATTCAGCTGTAAGCAAATCATGGTACTGTATTTGCATAGCAACAGTTAGGCTTGGTTTGGTGTCTTTGGCAAGCCAGCATAGTTTTATTTTGTACCAAGCCAATATTCCCTTAAAATTCCAGGGGAATGAGATTAAATTTTGAAATTCCAGTAAAATGTAAGTAACCAATGAATAAGCACTTTGGGATGATGTGTTTGAATAAGAAGTAGAGCAGGGGTGTCAAACTGCTGGCCCATGGGCCGGTTGCATCATATGGAGGCTGCGCCCACCCCAGTTCCAGCAATGCAAAAAAAGTTGTGATACATCGCAATCCATCACGTGAGGCGGCGAGTTTGACACCCGTGAGGTAGAGGTTTTAAAATCTCTTCCTGCATATGCTTTACCTTCTAATTTCAAGTAATATGCATTTCAACTTAATTCTGTGGTATCAAGTCCATTTCAAAAAACCCATTCAAATATTTTGATAATAGGAGACAAAACTATGCTGGTTTTACAGTAAAATTAACAAAGGGAAAAACAGAGAGGCTATCTATCTAGATTATTGTTGTTTTCCTTTGGAAGTTCCAATTCCTTTCAAGAAGAATTTTAACTTGGGTCTACCTTTAAATAATGGTTGAATCTAGTTAGTACTTGAAAAGAAGATATTTCAGGGCTATAAAACTAGATTTAAAAGTTAAAAATAGATATTTCTGTACTGTTGCTAAGATCAGTACATAAACACATCAAGATAAAACAAGATGGGACATATAAACATATCAATTAAATCACCAGGAATCAAGCTCCAAGGAAATT
The DNA here is from genome assembly GCF_964194415.1 of Vipera berus. Lineage (NCBI taxonomy): Eukaryota > Metazoa > Chordata > Lepidosauria > Squamata > Viperidae > Vipera > Vipera berus. Next base: position 98,941,093 of record NC_138206.1, read on the forward strand.
TGAGTTTTACCAGCTATACTTATCTACCAGTGTTATATTCAACAACAACCAGGAGAACAATGGGGTGTGTGAAAAGGGTGGTCCTTCTTTACCCCTAATCTCTGGGAGCAGTGAGGAAGTGCTAACCTATTTTCAAACTATTTCTGTGGGTTCAAGGAATAAGTGTTTTGAAAATTACTGATAGAATAGTAGCTCAAACAATTTGGTGATCAAAATCTGAGAAATGAAATGTCTGCTTAAGGCACCTGGTGGAGCAACACAGTGAAGGAGAGCTTTTTCACCAAAGCAGAATAAGTGGATGGTCAGACCTGACACAACTGCTGTGACACAACTGCTGTGGGCCCTAACGGATCAGGCCTCTCCTTGGGCCCCACGTGGCCATGGATAGTAGAACCCATTGATGAAAAAAGGCCACATGCTTTTGTACCCTCTGAATCCATCACCCTCATCCTGCTGTGAAGCACCATTTATTGTTTATGTGCAAGATGCACATTGGGAGAAGAGAGAGAACATGATTTTATAACGGGGACAGCTAGAGATGAATTTAATTCCCTCTGTGATAGGCTGGTATTGTGTGTGCACATAGTCTTTAAAGTTGATTAGCAGGGCATATTTGTGTTGCAGTTAGCAGCACAGGATGCTGAACCTTTAGAGAAGACATGGGGAAAGGCACCAGACCTAAAACTGTAGCAAACCGAAGACTTTGTGCTGGGAAGTTCTTATTCTAGAAAAATTGAAACATAAGATCATGTGCGCATGTGTGAAAATTGCTGGAAAAAAATAACTGGTAAGAGTGGAACTTTTTTTCCTTGTAGATCTTCCCTCAAACTGTGTGTATGTAAAGACAGAAAAGGATTTTAATATCAGGGTAAATCCAGAGTAATAAGGATCTTGATTGACTGGCATGTTGCCAGGAAGCTTGAAGAATCTTTGCTAAAACAGTAATAGACATTACTGTGGGATCTGACTTATAATGGATTCCCTCCCTCATCATTCCTTACCACTAGGAGGAGATATGAAACCTTTCTATTCTCTTAGAGCTGCTACTATTTAGATTACATTTCATATACATTTTTTGTGGGGGGAGTTCTAAACCCTGTTGAACTCAATAGAAAAGTTTCAAAATAAACTTGCACTGAATTAGATTAGATGCTAATTCAAGGAAGTATATAGGCATCTTTGTTGAATTGTATAGGTTTATGTTTTCAGGCTGACTTTATTGAATGTCTCTTGAATAACTTGGAAACATTCATCTTTTGCAAAAGGCTAACAAACAGCTTTAAAGGCAATTGTATCAGGGTTTTTTTAAGAACCCATGATTATATTGGAATGTTAATTCCTGAACACATTCAAATATTCTGCATTGTTTGTGTCACTTGTGAAAGGATGTGTGTTTTGTAGTTTTCAATATATAATTTCCCCAATGCTGAGTTCTCTGACTTAATTCTTCCTCCATATCTTGTGTTCTCTACCAGCTGTTTTAGAAAGAATTGTCACAATTTGTTTATTTATTATTTTTACAAATGGCTCAAAGCGGTAAAAATATCCAACACACCTTCCTCTTCCTATTTTCCCCATAACAACCACTTTGTGAGGTGTGTTGGGCTGAGAGAAAGAGTGACTGGCCCAAACTCACCAAGCTAGGTTTCATGGCTAAGGCAGTGTGTCTATTTGCTGCTTGAAAGATAGCCATAAGAAAATGTCCATCCATTTATTGTCATCCTGTTTTTTCTTTTGCATTTTTTGCCTTACTTGCAGACTTTAGACAAAGAGCAAAGTGATCTCAATGGACATAAATACCTATATTCTTCCTCATTTTTCAGGGAAGTTAACAATGAAAGCTAGTAGAACTTTTAGGACAGAGCTTTTCAACCAGTGGTACGGGTACCACCTGTGGTACATTGGCACCTGGCAGGTGGTACGCAACCATCCTAGAAAAGTGGTAGCAGGGGAGGGGAATGAGCTGAATTGGTGGCAGCACCGCACAAGCCTGAGAGAGAGATGGCTGGAGCTGCAGGGTTGTCAGGGCTCAGCGGAAGTGCCAGGATCAGTGCCAGGCTACAGCTGGAGCTGGGCACTGATCCTGGTGCTTCTGAGCCCAGAAGAAGCACAGATCAGCTGGAATGTTGCAGCATCTCCAGGGTCTTGTGATTTACATTCAGATGCTTGGCAACTGATTCATATTTATGACGGTCACATTGTCCCAGGGTCATGAGAAGTGATCAAAACCTGCTGTAACCACCCAGCAGATGGGGGGAATAAAAACCAAACACACATCCCCACACCCCCACTGCCAATCCTCAACAGAAATGCTCACAACAATGAAAACCTCGGACAGGAGAAAGAACGCCGCTGGGCGGGCAGGCAGATGTGTTGCTCGGCTGTGCCTTGAGGGACACTTTTTCAGTGCCATTGTAACTTCGAACAGTCACTAACCAAACTGTTGTAAGTTGAGGACTACCTGTACTTCATCACTTTTTTCCTTTTTTGGGGGTGGTGGTGTCATCAGGTTTTTGACACCTTGCTAGGCAACTGGTGGTGGTACAATGGGTGAAAAGGTTGAAAAGCCCTGTTTTAGGATTGTAAATTGTCCAGAGTTATTGCTTGAGAAGGGCAACTATTAAAATTGAATAAAGAAATAAAAAATAACAATGAATATACCACAGGTTAGCAGATGTTCATTGTGATCCTTGGGATTAAGGCCAGTTTAGGACCCCTAAATATTGTAATCCTTATCAGGATTGCTACAAGAGTTGACACCTGATCATTGCTGTTTCTTCCAACTTCTATTCTTCTACACACATATAGACATAGCCCAATTTCACTGATCTGTTTTTGCTGATGTTCATTTACCAACTTCGAACTTTTCCATAAACCCTGAAGAAATTTACAGTATATTTTCCTAAATTCATCAGTTTCACCACAGGCAAGCAATAAAGCAGAGGAAAAGAGATAAGAAAAGAAAGAAAAGAAAAGAAAAGAAAAAAAGAAAAGAAAAGAACATCATGTATGAGGATAGGAAAATGAGAAACCAGTTTGAGAAATAGCAATTATATTAGAAAAGCATAATATTTGCATCCATGCATTGATCTCCAGCAGTTGAAGTAATCCCAGATTTCTCCTATATAAATGGGAGAAGGTATATTTACACTTAAAGTGAAAAGGGCATAAACCTGTGAACAATAAAAACATCCGTTAACTGAAACAGCTATCCCCATCAAACAATGTCTTTAGCTATTGTTATTAGGGGTCTAATTATGCTTTGGTACCAATCTTGGATATTTTTCTTAATTTACAAGAAGTGCTCTCATTTTTTAGTTTTAAATAAATATCTATCTTAGATGTGTCTTTCAAAGAAAGCTTAAGGCTGATTTCCATGTACCCGATTTAAGGCCATGGCTATTCTGATTTATTCTTGAGGCATTTTTGAGACTGGCTTGAAAGCTCACTTGATTGTCAAGCAGAGAACAGCCCAAACCTTAGATGGACACTGGCAGTTATGATCAAAGTTCCCTCAAGATAAAGTTCACGGAGGTCTTTCTTCCTGTTATCAAGAGAATTGCTGTCAACATGCGTCAACTACAATTTTTGGTGAAGCTACCCTTCATGCTACATCACTGAGAGAGTTTGCTGGATTCTCCTAAAGCAAACCCAAAGGAAAAAAAACATTTGACAAATCTCTTAGGACAAGCTGAGCTTTTAAAATATAGAGAGGCTATGGAAAGTATCACTAAAAATATACATTGCTACCTCAAAGGTTTTTCTGAACTAAGATTTGCTTCTGCAGTAAATGAAGTAACTCTTTTGCATTTGATGGAAATAAAAAGGAATATAAGAGAATGTTTATCAATCAACTGTTGTCATTGTTGATTAATAGTTGTGTTTGTGTCCATTATGAATATATACGTTCCATTTGCACATTGAAAAAAATATTAGGATATAATAAAAATGAAACTGAGAAAAAATATTTTCTCCAGTAATCAGAAGTAATTCTTTAGTGAATAATTAATGAAATATATAAATTAATCAGTTATGAGGTAGTTTGTCTCCCACTTTATAAAAGCATTTTACCTCAGTAAACACAGTACACTATATCCTGAATAGTACCACTTTCCTCTAATTACATGGTTTATTTATTTCAGTATTAACTAAGCTAGTTCCTAGGTAGCTTGAGAGGCTTGTTTAGGTCTATGGGTAAAAAAACAAATATGGTTAATCTCTTAGCATTTCTGATTATCAAGATACCTCAGTCAGTTTAGGTCCAGGTTAGTCATATCTCTATTGAGAGATAGCTTCTGGTGGGGGGGACATCTCCAATTTTTGTCTATTGATACTAATACATGGAGTTCTTTGCAGCTTAGCAAATTTTATTTTACCTTTGTGATACCTGTTCTGGCAGGCTTTAGCTGGTCAACAGTCAAAATTGTCATCACAATCATAAAATAACAGACTATCTCCCACAAAAATAATGAATAATGAATAGAGTAATAATTTTAAAAAATAATGGCATCAAAAATGTGAAAGTGATACATTCACTGGATTTCAACCTTTGGTCACAGCATAGCCTCTTCTTATGCTACGGAACAACCAGATCTTAATGAACTTCCAAAGCCCTAAGAGAGAAGGAGCAAGAGGGAGGGGAAAGAATTCCAAAGGATGGGGCTGTGATAAAAAAAAAACTTGCTTCTTGTTGAACTAATCAGATAGGCAGATTAATACTGGAGAAATTCTCTCAGATAACTTAGTCCAAAGCAATGCAGTACCTTAAAAATGACAATCAGTATCTTGAATTGCACCTAGAAACATTTTTGTGACCTCCTGACAAGCAAAGTCAATGGGGAAGCCATATTCACTTAACAACCGTGTTACCAATTTAATAACTGCAATGATTCACTTAACATATGTGGCAAGAAAAGTTGTAAAATGGGACAAAACTCACTTAACAAATTTCTTGCTTAGCAACATAAATTCTGAGCTCAGTTGTGGTCATAAATCAAGGACTACCCATACATAATTCAGGAATCATCTTAGATATCTGAGAGAAATCTGGCTCCTTAGATAGTAAAACCTACAGCAGGGGTCCCCAACCCTGGGTCCATTAACTGGCACCAGTCTGTGGCATGCCAGCAAATGGGCCACGCAAACAAGCGAAGTCCCATCCACAGGATGCAGGCAGCATGCAAAATCATGCCCCCATGGTCTACTGAAAAACCTTTCTTCATGGAACCAGTTTCTGGTCCCCAAAAGTTTGGGGGCCACTGACCTACAGTATTTCTCCATAATTGTTTCAACCAAATTACAGCCAGCATTTCTGTAAGAATGACCTGATACCTGTGTGCTGCTTCTGGCCTTCCTATTGCCTAAAAGTGGGGTAAATCATCTAGATGTTGTTTGAGTCAGATGCTGAAAATGTTATCTACAGAAAAAAACAATCAAGTTGCTGTTTCTTAGGGGCAACATCTACAAAATGCACAAGATGAATCCTTACAAAAATGTTGTATGCAATTGACCTTGCAGTTGTGTTTTAACATTTTTTTTAAAAAAAATAAGAAAATAATTACATAAAAATGTGAATAAAGCAGAAAGAAAAGTTTGGAAGAAAGCTTTACCATCACATTGCATGAGGATATAATGGTTAGTTAATAGTCCTAATAGTAGTCACAATATGGCCAATCTGAAAAACAGGTATACATTGAAATGTCTCTTTAGGAGGATGGAATGAGGTTCAGAAATATTCAGAAACAAAGAAATCTGATAAAACAAAGATAAGATCAACATCATTGATTTTTTCCCATAGTGTAAAAAAACCTCCCTTTTTCCACATATAAATTCAGCTTTGTTATCTTCCAAATTAAGAACACAGTGTGATAAACTTCAGGCTGTACATTCAGAACTTGTCTCTTGTTTACAATGTTCAAGGATCAAATAATTGTTTTTCCCTCTTGGAGATATTTCCAATTTGAGAGTGGCAGGCATAATCCAAAAACAGATTGCTAATTTCTCACTCTCAGTACTAGTGAAAAGCCAACCCCATATCCTCACTAGCCAGCTGATCACCTGTAAAAAAGCAACTTGCCAAGTTCTTTGCCAGCTAGGGATAAACTGGCTGATACAAATGAATTGCTAATTTCTGTTGCTAACAGCAGATGTAGTCCATCAAAGTATAATGATTTGCTATAAGGACAAAAAGGAAAATCCATTTTTTCTTTCTTTTAGATCAAACCTCGTGGTTTCCTTCTATGTTAAGAAAGATTGCCACCAAGCTTGAGCAGAAATGCTAAGAGGAAGCTTGTCAATTCTCAGCATCTATCAAAATATATATTTCATCTTCCCTTTTGTTGTCAGAGAGGGAACTATACAGATGTTATACATAGCCTCTCAGCAAATCTTCAAATTGTAGGGTTCCTTTGGGAAAACATTTAATATATAGCTGCAGGCTTCATATCAAGCAAACATTAACCTCCAAGCGATGCCATAGCCTATGAAAGCTTTATTAACCACTGTTCTTCTTGGGGAGAGTGTTGACTAGTGATGCTATTACTGAATTCATTTTATTTCTTCATTTAATTCCAGCCTAATCCAGTTCAGGAAGATGGAATTCCACCTAGGAATATTTCAAGGGAAAAATCATGGGGACAATATCTTTCATCAAAAATTCAGCTATGCAGTATGCTATTCTCTGTTGCCATAGTTTCAATACTCAAAGGCCTGTAATCACTAGGCAATGTTCATATTTCTGGGCAGACAAATCTCTTTATATTGTTCAATGACAATTACATGGTTTATAATTTTGACGATTATTTTGAAGAACTTAATTCCTTGCAGTTGACACTCTCATGCTATGAGTGTGTTCTAAACCATGGAAGTAGGTGTAGATGAGAATCTTTTGGAAATTTATTGCTAATGAACAAAAAGTTAAAATGGGAAATAAACAAGGTTAACACTTTTGGTGATTAAACTTCCCCAGAGCATTTGACATTTTCTAGTAAATTAATCTGCAGATTACATACCTCTTTGTGGAATTAATTCTATGACTCATTACATAGAAGCTCAAGTTTAAAAAAAAATAACAAAGGACCCCACTAAAAGAAGCAGTCAATCTTGTCTATGGAAAGGCAACCAAAAGCAACAGCAGACATTTCAGCTGTGCCCTTGTTTGCCAGACATAAAACTATCTGCTGTTTGAAACATCTAATCACTGTTCCCGATCAAGTACTTTTAATCCACGGCTACTGTTACCAGGTTTTGAATGTCAGCCTCTGCATGGGTAGAAAAAGATTGAAAGACATTTATTGACAGTTATCAGGATGTAAGAGGGGGAAGGTGGAGACAATAAGAGTGAACAAGAGCAGTAAACATGTTCTATCATTTCAGAGAAAAAGTATTTCTTAACAGGTTTCTAGAGCTTATTATTCCCATCATCAATGATAGAACCTGTGATTTTACATTCTCCTTACATATTGCGAAAGATTTTGCTTTGTCTTACAGCAGTTACTCAGAAAAAACAGTGAATTCACACCCTCATATGGCAGTACAGTAGACTAACTCCTTAGCTTTCCTCCCGCCACTTATATTCTCTCTGAAGCCAGGTTCATTCTACCACTAACAAAATGTTATAAAAATTATTGTGGCAAGAGGTGGACCTTTTGAAGGAATCAAAGTAAAAATAAACCTTTTCAAACCTCAACAACTCAAGACATCAACAGTACTTCTGTCAAGCACCAGGGAAATCAGGATATTCAGGCAATTAAAATGAGTATAAAGATTTATTACAAGCTTAATTCTCTATAAGCATCTGGCCAAGTGACCATTAAGGAAAATGCGTGGGAATTAGGAATAGAAAATAATTCAAGATGGACTGGACTGAGATCTCTTGCAGGCATGAAGGAACTCATGTCTTATGATGAGTTTGACTCCTCCCTCAGCCAGTCCAATGGTCAGAGTTTCAGGGTTTACAAGTAGAAATCACAACACAGAACAAGAGATCAGAGAGTTGTTTCCAATGTCGGCAATGGCACACAAACCTCCAATAATTTAGCATTTGTTCCTGACAAATGCCCCTCCCCACAGTGTCTTCTTAAGTCTCAGTCTCCAGGTGTGCCTTGTGGAGAGGGGTGGGGTGCTCTCCTCCTGAGTAGTCAGGCCTGCCTGTGTTGTTCCCTCCTTCTCTCCACTCTCCGTGCTCTAGGATCAGGAGGTGGTGGCCCTTGCTCATCACCTGAGCTCTGTCTCTTGTGTTCATCCTGCCCCTGTTCCTCCCTGCCTTCAAGCCATCCCAATCCTGAAAGGCCCTGACCTGCCTCGGCCTGCTCCTCCCCATATTCCTCCCCATCTATCTCTGTCGGCTCCAGTTCCAGTTCATCTTCCTCAGCAGATTCAGGCTGTGATGGGGCATGACAATTTGGTTCATGAACCTGGAAAATACAGATGGGGCATTGCAGGGACTAAAAGGCAGCACTGTGTATTCAAATTTGCCATATCTGGTGTCAAAGGCAGTTAAGTATTCATGGCCTTCCTTCTTTTATTCAAATAAGGTTGTAAGCTTTGCAGAAGTCTACCCTTGTAAAAATGCTTGCTTTCTATCTAACAGGTCTAGAATTAATGGCAGTGGATAATGGTCTCTTACTGTGATGGAGTTTGCGGCCTTGAAATCATGGACCACTCACATGGGATTTCTCACTAGTATTAGGCCCACTGGGGTCTCTGGCTTCTTGGGTACGAAAAAGGTGGGAGCTGAGGCAGGGGACTGGGAGGGTCTTATGAATTCCATTTTCAAATTACAGTCAAATATTGTTTCAAGGTTTCTAATTCTATAATAGAATTGTCTCTTGGTGGGAGTTTTGGCACCAGGGACTAGGTATATGGTGCAATGTCTGTGTGGAGGGAGGGCTGAGATTTCATCCTCCCCAAACATATCAGTGAAGTCTGTGTATTTACTTGGCAGATTGGGAATCTCTCTGTGAACCATTAGGGGGGCTGGTGGGGGGCTTTGGAGGGCCGATCACAGTGTGAAAGGCATTCAGGATATTTAAAGGCAATAGCATGTTCCTCTACTTCAAAATGAGATTGTGGTGTTGTAACCAAGCAGTTACCAGCCCTATTGGAAGATCTAAATGTTCAGCTACAAAGAGGTTTAATTCCTCAGAATGCTTATTTATTGTTAGCTTTAAAGGCACTGTAGCATGAGTAATGGGGTCTGCTTTTAAAATTCGGCCATCAATAGTTATCACTGGCAAGGGGGACTTCAGGGGAACTGAAGTCTCTGAATTGTGGCTAGGCTTATGAAGTCAGAGGTTGAGCCAGAATCTATCAAAACACAGATGGTGGTTTGCTGATCCCTAGGAAGTGTCAGGGTAGAATCAAATTTTATTAATGTACCTGAGCATGGAAGTAATTGAGTGCTTGGGTGACCTCCACCCATGAGCTTGTGGAGGGAGGGAATTTCTCATTTCCCTGCCCTTGAGGCTTGTTATCCAAGTGGTGAGTAGTGCATAATTACCAGGCTATCTGTTGTCTCTCTTGGGAGGTTTAGTAGGACAATTCTTGACCATGTGGCCAGCCTCTTCACAATAGAAACACCGGGCTAGTTGTCTGCGCTTTGCAATTCTTTCACTCCTTCGCTCCAATTTGTATCAGCTCTTCAGCATCCAAATCCAAGGGAGGAGGGAAGCTAGGGGTAGTGATGGGGGGAGTCAGCTTTGAGAGCAAATGGCTGGGGCTGCTGAAAAAGGCTTTAAGTTCAGCTGTTATGGTGACTAGGTAGAGATTTTGTAGACCCTGGGGGGGTGTCCTTTGTTGTATCAGTTGTGACATTATGGCTGTGTTGACACCCCCCCACCTTGAATAGTGCTTGCTCATTCCAATGTGGATTGTCTGAAAATAAGTTTGAATTCTTCAATATATGCTCTGATAGTGTTGTTGCCATGGTAGAACTAAAAGATGCACTGTTCAGCAGTTTATATTCAGATAGGGTCCCCAAAATGCTCTCTAAATCTAGTGAAGAAGTTTGGGTAACTATCCAGGATTGGGTCATTGGTTACAATGCATGGAAGAGCCCATTTGGCAGTGGAGTCAGTTAAAAGCATGAGGATGGAGGAGAGTCTTGATCTGTCTGTTGGAAACTCCACTGATTTGGTGCTGATGAACACATTGCACTGTGCTAGAAATGTTCTCATTTAGGGACGCGGTGGCTCAGTGGGTTAGGATGCTGAGCTTGTCGATCAGAAGGTTGGCAGTTTGGCGGGTTGAATCCCAACTGCCACATAGCAGACATAGCTTGTTACTCGTCCCAGCTTCTGCCAACCTAGCAGTTCGAAAGCATGTAAAAATGCAAGTAGAAAAATAGGGACCACTATGGTGGGAAGGTAACAGCGTTCTGTGCGCCTTTGGCATCTAGTCATGCCGGCCACATGACCACGGAGATGTCCTCAGACAAGTGCTGGCTCTTCAGCTTTGAAACGGAGATGAGCACTGGCCTTTATAGTTGGAAACGACTAGCATGCATGTGCGGGGGAACCTTTACCTTTACCTTTAGAAATGTTCTCATCTTATCAGACTCACCAATAGTAGTCTGATAGGCAGCCAAGAGACTTTGGAATGAGTGTGTGGCAGGAACTGGTAATTGTTGGCTAGGACAAGGGCTGTGAATCATCTAAGGAAGATGCTGGAGAGAGTAAGTGTAGCATTTTTTGCAACTTGAAGGGGAGAAACATGAGGCTGTGAGAGGAGAGGGGAGGAGAGGAGAGGAGAGGAGAGGGGAGGGGAGGAGAGGAGAGGAGAGGAGAGGAGAGGAGAGGAGAGGAGAGGAGAGGAGAGGAGAGGAGAGGAGAGGAGAGGAGAGGAGAGGAGGAATCTAAACAAGCAGAGTCAAGATACAGAATTTTTAATAAACACTCAAAGTGGAGAATATCAGCCAATAAAACTGGAACTATGCCAGGGAACCCGAAGCAGAGTGGGTGATAAGAGATTGTTCTCCTGCAGCTCTTTATGTATAATTTCCTTTACTTTCAAGAAGCAATTAAAGAGCAATGGAGTCTCTGTATCTGACTTGGAACGTTATCCAACATTAAAATTTATTTGGGAGTGCAACAGACTATTGTATTCATCATAAATGAATTAAAAAAATGAACAGATACCACAGTGGAACTGCTTGTATTTCCATACCCAATATTACTGTGGATTTACTAATGTTAAAAAATCTAATCTATGAGCTACTTGTCCAGTATTCTGAATTTCCAGTACTATTATTTCAGTTCATGTCTGTCAAGTAATATTTATTTGCTTGTTTGTTTATTTGGCCACGCACTCACTCTCAGTGATTCTGGGCAGCTTATAGGCATTAAAAAAGCCAATATAAAAGAATAAAAACAGCCCCCTCCACTGCCAGCATTAAGCCCCAGTGAACAAAGGATCAATAAAATTATTAAAAAGGAACATAAAGAAGAACCAGTTTCTTAAAAACAAAATGATTTTAATTTAATATTATTAAAAAGGAACATAAAGAAGAACCAGTTTCTTAAAAACAAAATGATTTTAATTTAATAAAATAAATAAAATAAAATAAATAAAAATAAATTTACTTCCAAAGAAATTATTCAAAAGGAAAATAAATGAACAGGTTTCTAGGTCTGGAGGTACAACAGAAAAGGACCCGGGTTGTTTGCCTGCTTGCCCACCACTTACATTGGAAAGTCTTCAAATTTTTGTATGAGAAAATGATACTCAGATGTTGCCCATACTCATGGTGAAATGCCCATTAAGAAAACTCTCCAAGACCTCCCTGGAGTTGGTGATATTTTTCAGGTCCATTCTAGGTTCTTTCCCGTCTAATTTCTTTGCCATATTTTAAGCGCAGGAGCAAAACAACCAATTAGTTAATGTTCAGCCAATTAGTATATTACAATACATCGTGTTCAAAGAAAAGACCCAGATTTTCTGTTTTAGTCTCTCTTCTCTCTCCTCTTTCTTTCTTTACCGGTATATTAATGTGTCAGGCTGATAGTCAATTACATTTAAAATGAAATTCTTGTATATCCATAGAGAATAGAATAGTAGCATCAACTGTCCTTCTTCAGCTGTCAGTTAAAAGTCTGAATTCCCTACCAATTGACAATGGATACTATTTAGGAGAAGACAGTTTCATTTATAGACCAGATCCTATTTTTCAGCTATCTTGTTTTCAAAAGGGAGTCTTTGAGCCCTCTCACTCTGTTGCCAATCCAGTGTTTGCTAGTTGCCAAACCTCCTTACTTTGAAAGATGGAGAAGCCTTTTTCATTTCTCATAGTATTTATCACAGATACATTTATATCATATGCTTATTTATCAAATAGAAGGAAATAGCGCACCTTCTACTTCTGCTATGAACGCCTGGCCAGATTCAAGCAGTGGCAAAGCACATATGATTCCCTGAGTTTTTCAGTCATGAAGAATTACTGTACTTCAGTGCAGAAGGCATTGTTTTCCTGAGCTCAAGAGAGAGAGAGAACATTTTCTGTGCAGCTGGAAACTTCCTTCTCTCAGCAGCTGTGTGCTCCATCTTCACTAACTGACATAATGCAGAAAAGCAGGCCTATCCATCTCAAGTAGGTAGGACAAACACTATTTAGAGACATAAATATTCAACACTGCCAAAGTATTGGAGATGTCATCCTGATGAAGAGGAGACCGTTCATGAAGAAGCATTAGCCAAAGGGGAAAGCCTCACACTTTACAACATGCTGGAAGGCACACAGGCTGCTTACAGTAAAAGGAAATGGTGACATTTGGGGGAAGGGGATTAGAACGGGCAAAACAGTTTTCATTTTATAGATTTAACTTAAATGCACATGAACCTTCTCTTGCAGAATAGGGATAGCGCTTCCCTAGTAGAAGAACATGTGGAAGTTTTGGAATAGTTTGGAATAAGGCTACAATAAGGGCAGTGTACACCAAAACAACTAGACACAAGGACAGTTTTTCCCCCATGCCATCACTCTGCTAAACATATAATTCCCACAACCCTGTCTTATGCCCTGTGATGTCAAACCACCTAGTAGGGTTGAATTAATATTATCCTTCTCATCTTTCCTGTTATCTATTTCCTTAGCTTCTTATGACTATAACTTTGTTGTTTGTATCTTGTGATTTATGCTGATTGCTTTTATTATTATCCTATTATGATTTATTTAGTATTCTATGACTATCACTGAATGTTGTATGTTATTATTTATGATTATTGTATTTTATGGTTATGATCAGTGTTGCTTGTATGCACACTGAGAGCTTACGCACCGGAGACAAATTCTTTGTGTGTCCATTCACACTTGGCAAATAAAGAATTCTATTTTATTCAATATGAATTAGCATTACACTGAAAGGACCTCTCAGAGAAATTACCTGTCCAGCTCAGGGGGAATACCTAGCATACTGAGGAGGATCAGACCTAGATGTTACAGGGATGGGAAGTCACGAGGAAATCCCAGAGCTGTGGGCTAGATTGGGACAGTGAAAAATAAAATCCTGAAAGAGAGCAATGCAAACTATTCAGCTGCTGAGAAATGCATGTGGACATTCCCATATAGGCACCAAGCTCAACTCAAAGGAACCTTTATCCTATGAGCTGTGACATAAGCTGTTATTCTATGTGCAATTGTGGCAATATAAAACAAAATTAGATGCAAGGGAAATTACTTCTAGGTAAATCTGTACAAGACTGCATCTTATTAAGAAGTCATTTATAGGTGAAGCACTTCAACATTTCATCTCTTCCTTCTTCACCAGTATTTTCCCCCGTGTCCAACCTGACCAAATATTTGCTTCCCTCTCCAACCATTGTTTAAAAGATCATTGTATTTGTTCAACCTGACAACTGGTTTTGCCTAGAGAGGGCATGAGCCAGAGACCACCACCAAAAAACCCTTCTCCCTGGCTGGCATTCATCATCCCATTTCTGTAAGTAAGTCAGGCACAAGGCAGGACTTCTAGTGGATTTTAAATTTTGGCAAGTTTACATGAGAGTTCTGCTTCATTTAGCTGCTTTCTAGTTGGGGTTCTGAACTATATACCACAAGCAAAACTTTAGAGCTATGTCGTATAGCAGACTCTGAACAATTAAGATTTCAATACTTTCATGGCAAATAGAATCCTGGAGATGGTGACATTTTATTTCCTCTTTAATGATTAAGAACCTTTTGTGACCTCCCTCAGTTCTGTGCAAGATATTATTTTATACACACATACACACACACACCTAAATTCCCCTGGATTTTTCTCTTCAATGACTCTCACTCCCACTCTCACTCTCACATTGTGAGATTATGTCAGAATAAATGCTCATAAATGATGTGGGGACTTGTTTCCATGGAAGCAAATTTTACACCCGCAGAGTGCAATGGAATGTGGATAAGACTATATGCTAAGTCACTGCATTCATATGACAAGTACAAGGAAAAAGTGCGGTAAGAACAATCAAGGATCCTGAAACAAAGCGAGATTGCTCACTTGCCTGTACCTCAAAGATTCATATGGCTCAGAAGAATCTAGTTAAACATTAGGGACCTACTGTGATGATAAGTAGATATGAGAGTTAGCATGATGTAACAGTTAAGGTGCTGGACTAACCGTGGGAGTTTATTCTTAGTCTAGTCTATTCTTAGGGATCAATGCCATCTGGGTGATTTGGGACCAGTCTATAAACTTGTGAAGAGACTTTCATCCTGTGCTGGATTGATTCAGGATGATGGTGATGGTGATAGTGATGATACACATACAGACACATGCCAAAGGAGCTCTGTTCCAATGGGTGTTTGGACTTAGATTAAGCGGATGAAGCAAATTGGATATACCAATTTTTTAATTTGTTGGTTTTTATTATTTACTGTACATCTGTTTGTAAAGCATATTTTGAATTTTGCTGTACTCTGCCTTGAGTCTGTTAGGAATGGAGCAAGTTATAAATAGTGTTGAATAAATATATCAATAGCTCTTCAAAGATATAAGTAGTATTAGTAACTGTGTGAACCTAGGAGACATAAACCCTTCTAACTACTCAAGATATCAGGAGTTACAGGAAAATGTCAGGAGAAACCTGCTGGATCAGGCCCATCTGCCTGATCCAAATTGTCAGAGACTGCCATACTTTTTACAATATTTTTAAATGTTTAAATGGTTTTAAATATTTTTGTGGACTACATGGCAAACCTCTATTGCCTTAAGCTGCAATTATCAGTCTACTTTCTGTTCTGGATTACAGAGACTGCAATATTATATACTATATTTTTCTATTTTTAAATATTTTTGTGGACTACCCTTTTTTATCTTTTACACCCCCACACATATATACATATACATACATATGTACATGTGTGTGTATATATGTATATATATATATATATATGTATATACATACACACACATATATGTATATGTATATGTATATATGTATATATATGTATGTAGGTCTTGGCGTATTTGGTTCTTTTCCTGTGTAAGATTGAGAGTGTCTTGGCGACGTTTCGATGAGGTCCCACTCGTCATCTTCAGGCTGGTGTCTTCGGCTTCGTGCTTGTGCGAGCAAAGCGTGATCGGAGCTGCCATACCTGTACCCGTGAAAATCTACGAATATATACATATATACATACATACATACATACATATATATGTATATACTTGAGTATAAGCCGAATTTTTCAGCCCACTTTTTGGGCTGAAAAATCCACTTCGGCTTATACTCCAGTGAACAAAAAAAAGAACTGTCCCTTCGTTCGGGCCAGGCTGCTGAGAGAAGGGAGCGGCAGAGCCTTGCAGAGCTGCTCCCTTCGGCTCCTCTTTGTTCAGGCCAGGCAGCGGAGAGAAGGGGCAGCAAAGGCTTGCAGAGCTGGTAGAGGGGGCGGCAGTCCGGCGTTTGCGTTTTTTTGTGTGTCGAGCCCCGTGGGCCCGACACACAGGAAGGGAGGGAATGCCGGAATGCCGCTTCCCTACCAGCCATTCCCGTGGGTCTGACACACACACGCACGCACGAGGGGGAGAAACAACGCTGGACTGCCGCCGCCTCTACCAGCTCTGCAAGCCTCTGCCGCCCCTTCTCTCCACTGCCTGTTCCGAACGAAGAGGCGTCCCTTTGTTCGGGCCAGGTTGCTGAGAGAAGGGAGCGGCAGAGCCTTGCAGAGCTGCTCCCTTCGGCTCCTCTTTGTTCAGGCCAGGCAGTGGAGAGAAGGGGCAGCAAAGGCTTGCAGAGCTGGTAGAGGCGGCGGTAGTCCAGCGTTTCCCCCCCTCATGCATGCGTGCGTGTGTCAGACCCGCGGGAATGGCTGGTAAGGAAGCGGCGTCCCCCCCCTCCTGTGTGTCGGGCCCACGGGGCTTGACACAGAGAAACGCAAATGCCGGACTGCCGCCACCTTTACTAGCCATTCCTGCGGGTCTGACACACACACACACACACACGCACAAGGGGGAGAAAAAACGCTGGACTGCCGCTGCCTCTACCAGCTCTGCAAGCCTCTGCCACCCCTTCTCTCCGCTGCCTGTTCCGAACGAAGGGGCGTCCCTTCATTCGGGCCAGGTTGCTGAGAGAAGGGAGCGGCAGAGCCTTGCAGAGCTGCTCCCTTCGGCTCCTCTTTGTTCAGGCCAGGCAGCGGAGAGAAGGGGCAGCAAAGGCTTGCAGAGCTGGTAGAGGCGGCGGCAGTCCGGCGTTTGCGTTTTTTTGTGTGTCGACGCCCCTTCGTTCAGAACAGGCAGTGGAGAGAAGGGACGGCAGAGGCTTGCAGAGCTGGTAGAGGTGGCGGCAGTCCAGCGTTGTTTCTCCCCCTCGTGCATGCATGAGGGGGGGAAACGCTGGACTGCCGCCGCCTCTACCAGCTCTGCAAGCCTTTGCTGCCCCTTCTCTCCGCTGCCTGGCCTGAACAAAGAGGAGCCGAAGGGAGCAGCTCTGCAAGGCTCTGCCGCTCCCTTCTCTCAGCAACCTGGCCCGAACGAAGGGACGCCCCTTCGTTCGGAGCAGGCAGCGGAGAGAAGGGGCAGCAAAGGCTTGCAGAGCTGGTAGAGGCGGCGGCAGTCCGGCGTTTGCGTTTTTTTGTGTGTCGACGCCCCTTCGTTCAGAACAGGCAGCGGAGAGAAGGGACGGCAGAGGCTTGCAGAGCTGGTAGAGGTGGCGGCAGTCCAGCGTTGTTTCTCCCCCTCGTGCATGCATGAGGGGGGGAAACGCTGGACTGCCGCCGCCTCTACCAGCTCTGCAAGCCTTTGCTGCCCCTTCTCTCCGCTGCCTGGCCTGAACAAAGAGGAGCCGAAGGGAGCAGCTCTGCAAGGCTCTGCCGCTCCCTTCTCTCAGCAACCTGGCCCGAACGAAGGGACGCCCCTTCGTTCGGAGCAGGCAGCGGAGAGAAGGGGCGGCAGAGGCTTGCAGAGCTGGTAGAGGCGGCGGCAGTCCAGCGTTGTTTCTCCCACTCGTGCGTGCGTGTGTGTGTCAGACCCACGGGAATGGCTGGTAGGGAAGCAGCATTCCGGCATTCCCCCCCTTCCTGTGTGTCGGGCCCACGGGGCTCGACACACAAAAAAACGCAAACGCCGGACTGCCGCCACCTCTACCAGCCGTTCCCGCAGGTCTCTCTCTCTCTCTCTCACACACACACGCACGAGGAGGGAAACAACGCTTGACTGCCGCCTCCCTAGCAGACCTTCCCTGCGGGATGTGCTGGCAGGAAGCCTGGCAGCCTGATGAGCGGACCCTGCGAACCGCGGCCCGAGCCAGCTCCGGGATGCTGCCAGAGTCAACGAGCGGCTCGGCGTGGCACAGAATATAGATATGTTGCTAAGAAGGGGCCAAGCTTATACTTATACTCGGCTTATACTCGAGTCAATAACTTTTTCCAGTTTTTTGGGGTAAAATTAGGGGTCTCGGCTTATACTCGAGCCGGCTTATACTCAAGTATATACGGTGTATATATATATATATATATATATATATATATATATATATATATATATATATATATATATATATATGATTTTGTCTTATTTTCAATTTTGTTCATGTCATTTTTAATACATGTATTACAAACTATATCAAGAGGGCAACATCAACATTAGCCACAGAAGGGACCAAAAGGAGAATTTAGAACTCCTAGAACTAAAGTAAAATTTCCTGTCAGTGTAAACAATTAACCAGTAGAAGTGCTTGACTTCAGAAGCTGTGGGTGCCCTATCACTGGAGTCTTTTGCGAAATTGGACAACCATTTGTCCAAAATGGTATACGTCCCTTCAACTCTATTATTCTATTATTCTAGAAGACTAACATTTAAGAATAGAAATTTCAGTTTAGATTTTCAGTCATCAATATTTCTTTAAAAAAGAGGCACAACCCAGCATTCCTGTGACAGGAAGAAAAATATCCCAGACTTCTCTAGGGAAAGAAAGGGAAGTATTGGTGATAGGAGATTCAATTCTTAGGGGAACAGAAAGTACAGTCTGCAGACCAGGTAGTCAATTTAGGCAGGCATGTTATCTCCCTGGAGCAAAAATCAAAGATGTAACTGAAAACCTTTCTAAAATAATCAGCCCCACCAATTACTACCTTTTCTTCTCCTACACATAGGGACCAATGACACAAGAATGAATCTGAAAACAATAACAAGAGATTACAAACTGCTAGGGAAAAAAGTTAAGGACGTAGGAGCACAAGTGGTATTTTCATCTATATTTCCAACAAAAGGCCAACATCCAATGAGGGAGTAAAGGATTTTAGAAACAAACCACTGGCTTGAAAACTGGAGTCATCAACAGAACTTCAGTTTCCTAGACCATGGTCTGCATTATCTACAAGAAAGGCTCCTTGCAAGGGATGAATTTCACCTCACAAGAACTGGAAAGAATATATTCAGAAAATGACTAGCTCATCTTATCAGAAGGATATTAAACTAAAATTGAGGGGGGAGAGGGGGCAATCTTCATAACCTTTAGAATCTAATTCCAAGCAAAGACAACTAGATAACCAATCATATAAGGAGGTAGGAAGTAAAGAGAAAGAACAAAGAAAAAAACGGAAAACATAATGAAGTAGAGAGTGATGGGAAGGATGGAAAACTCAATTACAAAGTAGGAGATATAAGAAACATACCCAAGACCCATAAAGGACTTACATGCCTATACACTAATGCTCAACGTTTAGTGCACAAACAGGGTGAAATTGAAGTACATGAAGGCAGTTATGATATAGTTGCCATTATCAAAACTTGGTGAGATAAAATTCATGAGTGGAATGTACTGATGGAAGGAGACAAACTATTCAAAAGAAACAGACCTAACCAAAGAGGAGGTAGAGTTGCACTATATATAAAAGGGATGCGGTGGCTCAGTGGCTTAGGACGCTGAGCTTGTCAATCAGAAGGTCAGCAGTTTGGCGGGTCGAATCCTGAGTGCCGCGTAACAGAGTGAGCACCTGTTACTCATCCCAGCTTCTGCCAACCTAGCAGTTCAAAAGCCCGTAAAAATGCAAGTAGAAAAATAGGGACTACTACGGTGGGAAGGTAACAGCGTTCCGTGCACCTTTGGCATCTAGTCATGTCGGCCACATGACCACGGAGACGTCCTCGGACAAGCGCTGGCTCTTCGGCTTTGAAACGGAGATGAGCACCAGCCCCTAGAGTCAGAAACAACTAGCACGCATGTGCGGGGGAATCTTTACCTTTACCTATATATAAAAGATCACTATATCTCTACAGAAATGCACAAAATCAAGGATGAAAACTTTCTAAAATGCATATGGGTCGATAAGGAAAAAAGAATGACATTGCTATACTATATATAGTAGCATGTAATATACTATATATACTACATCCAACCAAGCAGAAGAAATAGATGAACCTTTTGCTAATCAATTATCAAATGTATGTAGGAAGCATACCACACTAATAATGGGAGACTTTAACTACCCTGATATCAACTGGAAGACAAACTCTGCAGCAATGGAAGATGGAACAGCACCCAAAATGCAGAGGAAAGAACTAGAGGAAAAGCTGACCTAATTCTTACTAACAGAGAAAAAGTGATAGAGGGAATTGAAGTTGCCAGAACTTAGGGTGAGAGTGACTATATCATATTGGAATTCAATATAATGCAAACACAAGCAATAAAACATAATCCAACCAGTGTCTTAAAGTTCAAAAGAGCTGATTTTAATGAACTCAGAGAGAACCTAGGAAAGATTCTATGGATGAAAATCCCACAGGGGAAAACAACTCAAGAAGCATGGGAAACTGAAAATATGATCATAAAAGCCAAGTCTAGCACAATTCTGCTGAAAAAGAAAAACAAGACATCCAAGAGGAAACCTGCATGGTTGCACAAAGATGTCTCTGATAAACTGAAAGACAAAAAGGACAAGTACAAAAGAAGTAGAAAGAGGGACTCATAACTAAGGCAGAATATCAGCAGAGAGCAGGAATTTGAAAAATGAAATCAGGAAAACAAAGGCAGTGCACTAAAGAGAGAAGATGGCAAGGAAGTAACAGGCAATAAAGAGAAAGCAAAGTGAAGTAAAAAAATAAGTTATTCTAGGTTATGTTAAGAGCATATGCAGCATATGATACATGAGTTGGTGATAATGAAGATCTCCAGAAGTATCTCTTTAAAATGGGTAAAAAAATCAATGTCGCTAATTAAAAAACACTTCACAGTAGAAGTCAAACTGAGAAGATCATCACATAATGTGTATTACTGTATGACCGTGAGGCCACCTAAAAGTTTCTGAAATGCTTAACTTGTATCAGGCTTCATGCAAAAAGTAACTATAGCCCAACCTAACAAAAACGTAACCCTAAAAGACAGACTAGAAATACAAATATAAATAAACAAGAAAATGGTAAGAGAACACCTGCCTGATTTTGACAAATATAAATCACTGGATTACATCACTAAAGTCAGATGCAAATATTAATTTGTTTTTTTTTTCTGCAATTGCCATATCCTCTTTGAATATTCCATTGCCTTTTTTGTTGTTTGATGGCTCTTGCTTTTCAACTATGAACATAGTAACATAAATCGTTATTTTCTTCCATACATTCCTCTTTCTCCTTCGCATCCCTTATTACTTACACTTTTTATTCCAGCATCTCTGTTCCTTTCGTTTATCCTTGTTAAAGCAGAGTTTGCACTATCTGAAAGAAGCCTTCTTCATTTTCACATAGCTTTGTGGACATTACTAGAGAATAGTGCTGCTCTGTTACTAGAGTTCATTCCTGGATTTGGTTGACTCTTTCCTACAGTGTGGAATATATTTCAGCTAAGTTTCAATTGCTCTGAATATCTTCCATGTATTATTAAGAAATTTAGATTTCTTGTCTGTTTTTCTTTCAGTCCATTTTCACCAATCCTCTTATATTTTGTAGACTCTTTTGTAGGCAAATCTGGCTGTTTGGGAGCTTCTTGACAGTATTCCACTTAGATGTATCTAAATGTAATAGCATTTTGGTCACATTTTGGTCCTATGAATTTTATAACTCTTACATATCATATCATTTAGGATTAAATGTAGATTGTTTGCCCTTTTTTGGTTCTAATACCAACTATTCTAGGACACAAACAATAGCAAACCATTTCCAAACAATATGCCAAGAAAATATGCCAAGAAATCCAAGGAAGCCATCAGAAAACAAAAACTGACTCAAAGGCACACTCAAAAAGCCTACAACTCCAATTCTAAACCTCTCCTCCTTTCATTATCATCTCAACCACATTTTGAGAGCTCTATCTAGTTAGTCCTGGTCACAAACAAATGGGATTTATTATTAATATGCCTTGATAATCTTGGACTTCACTCTTCTTTCCAGCTGCATAATTTAGGCTTCTAGAATTAGCTGACTTCATTTTCCAAATGACAATGATGCCAATGTGGGCCATAACCAATGCATCTTCCCTAGAATTTCCCAGTACTTTATCTAGATCAGTATTTCTCACCCTGAGCAACTTTAAGATATAGTAATAATAATAATAATAATAATAATAATAATAATAATAATAATAATAATAATAATAATAATAATAATAATAATAATGTTGGAAGGACCTTAGAGGTCATCTAGTCCAACCCCCTGCTTGGGCAGGAAACCCTATACCATTTCAGACAAATGGCTGTCCAGTCTCTTCTTAAAAACGTCCAGTGTTAGAGCATTCACCACTTCTGGAGGCAGGTTGTTCCACTAGTTAATTGTTCTAACATCAGGAAGTTTCTCCTTGGTTCGAGGTTGCTTCTCTCCTTGATTAGTTTCCATCCGCTGCTTCTTGTCCTGCCTTCAGGTGCTTTGGAGAATAGCTTGACTCCCTCTTCTTTGTGGCAACCCCTGAGAAATTGGAATACTGCTATCATGTCACCCCTCGCCCTTTTCTTCATTAAACTAGACATACCCAATTCCAGCAACCGTTCCTCATATGTTTTAGTCTGCAGACTTCTAATCATCTCTGTTGCTTTTCTCTACACTCTTTCTAGAGTCTCAACATCTTTTTTACATGTGTGTGGACCTCAACTCCCAGAATTTCCCCAACCAGCTCAGGGAGTTGAAATCCACACATCTTAAAGTTGCTGAGGTTGAGAAACAGTGATCTAAATGATGCATGATACCCACAGTCTTTACATCAGGTGAAGAAGTAGCCATGCATTTCATTACAATACAAACTAAAAATACCGACTCTTATATTTTATACTTACCAACAGTCACTGGTTTACCATTTAATTCATTACTATAATATGAACAAGATATTATTATAAGATATCAAGAATCTCTGCCATAGTAACACATATTAATGCATCCTTGGATTAATAGAAAATATTACCTAATCCAAACAGATAGCGCATACATTTCTGACAACCATTACTTGACATCTGGAATAATACTTGTAATGTATTGGAATTTTACTTGAACTGTTTCACGTGTCTGTTTGAATGCTGCTTAAGGTTGCTCAATTGGTGTGTCTGTGTAACGGTCACTGACTAGCCAGACTTGCTGTCTCCAAGAAGATCATTGGATGATTTGGGGCAGGAATGGGTTCCTTTAAATCTATTGGCTGCCACCTAGTGGCCAACCATATAAGTAGCTGTGCAGAAGCCTCTGTTTCAGTTCTGTTCCTATTTGCCTCAATAAAGCAATGTTCCTGTTTGCAACCTCTCGTCTCACTTATTTCCAGCAAAGAACTCACTACACAACAATACCATTGTTCCAATTTCTCAATATAATTCTTTTTGCCAACCCCCCTGCTTGATACAACTAAAATTCCTGATAAACAGTTAAATTTCAAAAGAAAAAAGAGGACTTTTAGATGTAGGCTATTTGATCATTTGTTTGTGGTTGATAAGTAGATTGTATTGTCACATATTATCTTATGAACTAAGTTGGAAAGTTATTATTTATTTCCTTTGCTATTATGGAAGGTGCTTGGAACAACACATAGCAAAAAAGGTGTTTTATTTCCAGGAGTGTAAGCAGTGAGAAATCTTGGGACTGTATTGAAATGTAAATTTTGATAACAAGACTCATGAATATCTAACACTTTGGAAAAATTCTACTTTGGAAATTGGTGGTAAATGATTTTATTGGAAAACTTGGCTAGATGCTGAAATTATCACTTGAAATCAACTACTATGTAATGACTATTTTAAGGATTTTTCCAGCTTCAAATTGAATTTGATCTTCCTAATTCACAACAGTGGGGTTATCTCCATCTTAAGCATGTTCTGATGGATCAATATGTACTACGTGTGTGGCTTCCTCAAAGGCACCTGAATTGCTTTCTTGTATAATGGAATCCATTGCAAAAAAACAAAATTATAACAGATCTCTATGAAAAGCTCAATGTTTAAAACTGGACATTTTTGGGATTTTAAACTCAGAGTAAAGAACTGGGATTTCCAGGACAGCCACAATAGTGGGTTCAGATTCTGACCTGGGGTAGAAATGGTGAATTAAAGACGGCTCTGTAAAAAGCAGAGCCAACAACCGTGGCAGAATGAAGAATAGACCAGCTTTTGTAATTCCTCTCTGGACAAGGAGAGGACTTAAGATCATTCACAAGTGCTCCAGACAGTTGCTCTTCATAAGGAGACCATAAGACAGCAGCCCCCAACAGGTTTAGAACTCTTGGAGACGAAGGAATAGTCATTTTGCTGAAACTGCAGTTGGCATCTTTCTTTACTATATTCATATTTTTTTATTTTCTCTTTCTTTTCTACCTTTTTCTCTTTTCTGCACCTCTATTTTTTTCTTTTTATTCATTTCTTTTTCAATTTTATTAGTTTTTTATCATTGTAATTATAATTTTTAATTTTAGTAAAAAGCAATGGTTTCATGACTTAAAATATTTAATGTTATTTACAGATTTGTGATTGGGGTGGATTTATTGAAAAATTACACTAAAGGTATATTGTATTTGAAAGGATGGATGTCGGGTTTTTTTTGTGGAAATGTAAGAAATATGTGTGTTCATTGACTAAATGACATAGTCTTGTAATCATTTAATATCTTTTGGGGATTTTGTGTATTAAGATATATTAGTAGATTTATGGGAAAATCTATAATAATAATAATAATAATAATAATAATAATAATAATAATAATAATAATAATAATAATAATAATAATAATAATAAGAAGAAGAAGAAGAAGAAGAAGAAGAAGAAGAAGAAGAAGAAGAAGAAGAAGAAGAAGTTGGAAGGGACCTTGGAGGTCATCTAGTCCAACCCCCTGCTCAGGCAGGAAACCCTATACCATTTCAGGCAAATGGCTGTCCAGTCTCTTCTTAAAAACCTCCAGTGTTGGAGCATTCACCACCTCTGGAGGCAGGTTGTTCCACTGGTTAATTGTTCTGTCAGGAAGTTTCTCCTTAGTTTTAGGTTGCTTCTCTCCTTGACTAGTTTCCATCCATTGCTTCTTCTCCTGCTTTCAGGTGCTTTGGAGAATAGCTTGACTCCCACTTCTTTGTGGCAGCCCCTGAGATATTGGAACACTGCTTTAAATGTTAAAGATATTACTGTGATGTTGAATTATGTACCAAAGCTTTGGAATTTAATATGAGAGGATAGGGCAGTTATGGCGAACCTTTTAGAGACCAAGTGCCTAAACTGCAACCCAAAACCCACTTGTGTATCATCTGGTGCCAGGTGGGCATGGCCCATTAGGTGGGCGTGGCTGTGACGGCAGACTGGGTGGGACTAAAAAGTTCAATCAATTCTAACTTTGTGAGATCTTTTTTTCCCCAAGAGAAGTTGAAATTGATTGATTGAACCTTTTTTTTTTGCACACGGCAGTGGAGGCTTAAAGTGAAAAGGTTTTATAAAACCCAGCTGAAGGCCTAGGACTGGGGCAATGTCGCGCGTGCCCACAGAGAGGGCTCTGCGTGCCACCTGTGGAATGCGTGCCATAGGTTCGCCACCACGGGGATAGGGCTTACTTTCTAAGGATTGACTTCCACCTAAGGGAATCATGGAGCTACATTCCTAAAAGTAGGAGAAAGCTATTATATTCCAGAAAGTCTCATCTGCATTCCTCTCTGCCTCTCTAAGCATTTCCATCTCAGTCAGCTTGATTTTAAGGAAACCATCTTCTTCCTTAGAGATCCAGGAGCTTGTTACACCACACAAACTCATATGCCCAGTGGGCAGATTGTTGAGTAATATAGTTATTCATATGAAAACATATTAGAAAAAAAATGCTGCACAGGTTATAGAGAATATAGACCCATGCAGAGTGCATTGTAACAATCCAATGAAGAAATGATCAGGGCATGAGTGATTGTATGCAGGATCCAGCCCTAACTTGGATTGGGGTTACAGCCCTAACCTGGTTTAGGATATCCCACAGTACCTATTTATTGTTATTTAATTGTATATAATGTTATGCTATAACATTATGGCCAATAAACTTGTTGTTGTTGTTAGTTGTGAAGTCGTGTCCAACCCATCGCGACCCCACGGACAACGTTCCTCCAGGCCTTCCTGTCCTCTACCATCTTCTGGAGTCCATTTAAACTCATGCCTGTAAAGTCACGTGCTTCACATAGAGATGGACGCAGAGCTGGGGTAAAGATGAGTTTATTTTGAACAGAACGAACTGGGGGAACAGGGAAGCCTGGCGTCTATTTGTACCTGCCCAGGTGGATGGCATCCAATCAGTTCAAACCTGGGCTTCCTGCCAGTGCAGGTGACAATGGGTGTAGATCCTGGCTTCCCACCAGGCTGACCATGCCTGGGGCTGTCAACAGCTTAAGTCATTAGGCTTATCCTGAGTGAGCAGTTATCGCCCGGAGCTGTCCAGCCCCTCTGCTGATCTGCACCATCAGCCTCCTGCTGTGCTGTCCTTTGTGTATGCTGGGAGGCATACACTGCAATGCCTACTGCTTCAGTGACTCCATCCAGTCACCTTATTCTCTGTCGTCCCCTTCTTCTATTGCCTTCAATCTTTCCCAGCATTAGGCTCTTCTCCAGTGAGTCCTTCCTTCTCATTAGGTGGCCAAAGTATTTGAGTTTCAACTTCAGGATCTGGCCTTCTAAAGAGCAGTCAGGGTTGATCTCTTCTAGGACTGACCAGTTTGAACGCCTTGCAGTCCAAGGGCCAATAAACTTAACTATTGTTTAAAAAGATGAGATGTAAATAACACTACACAATGTCTTCACATCCAATCTGGCCCTGAATAAAAAAAGGGGGGGGTAATCTAAGGACAAGACATTGCTTTGTGGATACATCATTCTTTCTATTTATATTTATATGTTCCTTCACTATTGATTTTGGTTTTTTTTTTAATCCCACCTTTATTACTGTATAAGCAACTCAAGGCAGTGAACATACCTAATACTGCACTCCTTCCTACTTCTATTTACTTCACAACCACGACCCTGTGAGGTCGGCTGGGCTGAGAGAGAGTGACTGGTTGCTTTTGTGGCACTTAGATCTGAGAGTTTCTGAACATTTCAAAGGAAAATCTTTCTTGGACATATACAGCATATAAAGGATGCTAACTTTCAGGAATTATTGTGGTTCTCTGCAAAGGATATTGCACTACCTAAGGACACCATTACACAAAGATTTTACACCAGTTCAGAATCAGCTATGGGTACCTGTTAGCCAAAGTTGCCTTGTTCTAAGAGTTGAGTTGGGTTTTTGTTTTTTTTAATTTGGCATCAATTTATTTGTAATTGAGTTCCTGGACAGAGGTTCTGTTTTTCACTGGTGGGAATGATAACTCTTCATCCTCCTTGCTTCCTGGCTTCTGGCCTCAAACAAGCCATTTTCTTTCTAGGGAGTTCTTAAAAAGAAGAAAGCAAACAAGCGAGTAACCTGACACATTGCATTGCCAGCTGAATCCTTGCCAAAAGGAGAACAAATTAGACAGAAGTCTTGTCACCTTTAGTTTGGCTACTATACAAGCGGGAAGAGCAGCAGTGATCTGCCAAATGTCAAAACAGCTTAACTCCAGCTGCATTTTAATGTGGACTATCAGGATCTTGTCTGAATTGCTTAGAGATTATCTCTTCCCTCCCCTATGCCAGCTGCTATAAATGGCACCCAGCCAAGGGATTCAAGAGGGAAGGACCAAGAACTCAAGTAAGATCATGCATTGCCATTGCTGTTGGCCATTCAGCTGTGTCTGCCTCTCAGCCACTCTATGGATCAGCACTCTCTATGCCCCTCTGTCTTGCACTGCCTCCTTCAAATCCACAGGGTCATCCCTGTATCATCCTTTATACTAGTGTCCAGCCAACAGGTACTAGAGCGGCCCTTTCTCCCTTTTCCATTGATCACTCCCAGAATGATTGGTTTTTCGAGTGAGAAATCTCTCATAACATGACCAAGGTATGACAGCCTCTGTTTGGCAATCTTGGCTTCAAGTGATATTTTTAATGAGGACTTCTTTACTTGTGATTTTTGCAGTCCATGGGATGCATAATAGTCGCCTCCAGCACCACAGTTCAAAGGTGCCCACCCTTCTCCTATCTGCCTCTTTCAGAGTCCAAGTTTCATAGCCATAAGTAGCAATTGGAAAAAATATTGCATTAACTAATCTGCATTTGGTTGTGAGGCTGATGTCTTTCCTCTTCCAGATGTTATTCATGCCAGACATTGTGGTTCTTCCAAACACTACATACCTTCTGATCTCAGGGCTGCAGTCACCACTTTGGTCAATTTCAGAGCCCAGGGAGATGAATTCCTTTACTGTTTTGATGGTATTATTGTTGATCTACACTCTGACCTGTGTGTTCTCTGCAGTTGTCATAATTTTTGTCTTCTTTGATGTGAAGATGCATCCTGAATTTTTCACTTTCATCTTTGACTATCAGGATTAGCCACTCCACATCCTCCTTGCTTTCCACAAGCAATAATCTGAGGATATTGATATTCCTACCAGCAATTTTAACCCCAAAGGTAGATTCCTCCAAATGTGCATTTCTCATAATTATTTATTTCTATGTACATGTTGAATAATATAGGTGGCAAGACGCAACCTTGCTGAGTGCCTTTTCCAATTCTGAACCATTTTCCATAGTCTGTTCTTACAGTGGCTGCCTGATCAGAGTAGAATGACTAAATGAACTAGATGTGGTATGGTGATATTCCCTTTGAGGCAGTTCCAGAGCTAGCCATGATCAACGCAATCAAAGGCTTTTGTGTAGTAAATGAAGCACACGTAAATGTCTTTTTGGTATTCCTTTGGTTTTTCCACCATCCAGTGTAGATTGGCAATATGATCATGTGTTCCTCTTCCTAGAACATAGAATATAGAATATGTTCATATGAACATAATAGAGTTAGAAGGGACCTCAGAGCTCATCTAGTCCAACCCCACAGTCCAACCTCAATAACAAGAGTTTGTTATTCCTTTGGATAGTAGTAAAGTAAGTAGGATTTTTATTTTCTTTTTTTTAAGCCACCATACCTTGTTTAGTTTCCACTGTTGGCCTAGCTGAAAGCTGGGTGATTTATTTCACCTGGTGTGAATAGCCAAAAAGAAGTCACACATAAGTGGTGGAGACAAACAATTCAACTTTATTTCTGTACAAACATAAACATTTGCCTTTGTGACCAAAGTCACTAATCAGTCCTAATAATTCAAATCTTAACAGAGCTTTTATACATCTTTGACATAAACCAGTGTATAATCATTGGTAGATAGTAATTTATTCACGTCCTTGGATAAGGAAACCCCCCCCCAAAAGGTTGGCACTAATGCCCATAAGATGGGCATTGCTTGTTGCTAATATGAACTAGCTGGTTTCCTATCTCTCTAGCTTGTTAAGTTATTATTCAGTGAGACAGGAAATTGGGTCTATTCTTTAAGAATTAATTGCTAAGAAATAACAAGATAAGAATGAGAAAAACATTCGTCAGCAAAGCGTGAGCCTTTGATCTAGGTTCATTGGTAAAAGGAACTTTAAGACAAAATTAACTTGTTTCTGTTTCCTATCTAGTAACAAGCAAATAAAGCCCCCCCCCCCAATCCCTTCTCTCACTGTCACCTTCATATACAGTAATTTATTTATTTATTTTTAAGGGACCCATGCCATTTTAGGAGATAAAACACAACTAAAATTGCTTTTTTTGTAATCCATTGATCAGACTGGGGGAACGCTGCTTGACTGGCTTATTATGATCTGGAAAATCAGGCATATCCTCACTACATATACCTTTCTTGAGGCAAGCATCTGTGTAGCTGAGCGCCTTCCTGCTTAGATTAAAAAAAATGCTTTGTTGCATTCTCTGTTTTTCTAAATGTTGCCCATGAGAAACATTTTATTCCCTCAACCCCACAGCCCTCAACGCTCAGTTGAAGGGGACAAGGAAGAAGGCCGGTAGCTGGTCTGATGCAGAACCATAAAAATGGCTCCCATTTGTATCTTAATGTTCTGCTCCTGACTGCTTGTCTTCTTGTTGAGAATTCAGAAAAGCACCAAGGAACAAGAGGCTCCCTGAGAAGATGGTGTGAATCAGGCCAGGTTCTTTGCAGGACCTAGGAGGCTTCCTTGAGAGGTTCTTCTCTCTCTAGATCACAGAGGACACGGGATGCACGGATGTCAATGTTTCAATTCCAAAAGAGAGAGAGCGAGGGCCAGTTTGATCCAGTCATTAAGGCATCAGGCTACAAACCAGGAGACTGTGAGCTTCAGTTCTGCTTTAAGCATGAAAGACAGCTGGGTGACTTTCGGCCAGTCACTCCCTCTCAGCCTAACACTCCTCACAGGGAGGTTGCTGTGGGGGGAAATAGGAGGAGGAAGGCATATTAGGTACTGTATGTTTGCTGCCTTAAGTTATTGATAAAGATAATAAAGGCGAGATAAAGACCTGTCACAAAATGTGGGAAAATATTACTTCATCACAAACTGATAGTCAACATGAGCACACATTTATCTACTGTTTTTTCTTTCTTTCAAAGAATAGCAATAGTACTTAGATTTATATACTGCTCCATAGTGCTTTACAGCATTCTCTGGGTGATGGATAGTGTCAGCATATTGACCCCACAACAATCTAGGTCCTCATTTTACAGACTTCGGAAGAATGGAAGGCTGAGTCAACCTTGAGCTGGTCAGGATCAAACTCCAGGTTGTGGGCAGAATGAGCAAAAGAATGATCATCTAGTGATATAACACTCAGGTGACCTCATACTTCTCCTCAGATGACCCCTGATTTGCAAGAAAAAAGAACGATACTCTTAACTCAAAAAAGTTTGGTGATATATCTTCCCCATCTCTCCTCCCACCCTTACCCTTGATGGGTTTTGTTTGAGAAAAAAAAGACAGAGACAGGTTTTTCCCTTCTGAGAAAAAAAATAGAGGGAAATGTCCTTTTTTAAGGAGAAAAGAATGGCACAGACACAAGTGGTGCGATTCTGCTAGGCCCACTTCCAAACAATGCAAAAAAACTAATCTCATCCACAATGTTTGTAGTCTATATAGCAGTTTTTATATACAGTATAGTCTAGAGACCTGCTGGTAAATAAAGGCAATGCTAAATTTGCTCTTCATTGTGCTGCTTTCCCACCAATGATTTACTTTAATGTAATTTTACAATCTGAGGGAAAATAAAGTGTGCCAAAAGAGACTTTTGAGCATATTGGTAGTCTGCCAACACTGCCAATCCTAATCCTTGCCATAATCAAGTAAAGTAGCTTAGTGTATTTATTATGTTGAACTAAGTATAAATATAAACTAAGTATTAAGGGGAGATAGGATAGCAGTCTTCAAATATCTGAAAAGAAGCTAGAAAAAATTAGGAAGCTAGAAAAAAATGAAAGACCTTTTCTCTGTTGTTCCAAAATGCATGGTTGTGGTTATTGCCAGCTATTCAGTCATGCCTGACTCTTGGCCACTCAATGGATCAGCACACTCCATACCCTTCTGTCTCGCATTGTGTCCTTTAGATCTGCTACAGTCATCCCGGTGTCCAGCCAGTGGGTACTAGGGTGGCTCCTTCTCGGCATGATTTGGAATAATAAATTTAAGTTATAGGGGGCAGATTCAAAATGAATGCTGGGGAAAAGCTTCCTTTCATTAAGAAGAGGCTAAATAGCCATCTGCCAAAAATGCTTTAACTTGCATTCTTGACTTTTATAGAGAACTGCATTCAGTGACCCGACTCTATAATTCTGAAATTCACGCAGAATCAGGACAAAGCTAAATTGTATCGATTAACAGCATTTAATACGATTATTCTCCTGTACTGTATATTTCCCACTTCTATTAGATAGACAATTTCTATTCAGTAGCAAGTATTCAGTGGACTCAGAGAGCTGTACTCAAATTTTTCAGAGGACTGCATGTAGCTCTGATACCACAGGTTGTCTTAGTTTATATATACCGTTATGTACTGGGCTTGTGGTCATACACCATGTGCGTTGCTGAAGCAGCCAATGGCTTTCCAGTAACCCAGACAAGCTGTCTCCTGTCCTGCAATTGGCTAGCCCCAGGCGTCAAGAGTGGGTTCAAACCTATTGGCTGCCGCCTAGGGGCTAGACTATATATTGTGGCTGGTTGCAGCCAAATTTCAGTACAGTTCTAGCAAGAATAAAGTATGTGTTATCCTGTACTCAGCCTCGTGTCTTCCTTCCTGCACCAAAGAGCCCACTACTTAACACATACATAGAATAAGTAAGTAAGGGACGCGGTGGCTCAGTGGGTTAGGACGCTGAGCTTGTCGATCAGAAGGTCGGCAGTTTGGTGGGTCGAATCCCGAGTGCCGCGTAACAGAGTGAGCACCTGTTACTCGTCCCAGCTTCTGCCAACCTAGCAGTTCGAAAGCACGTAAAAATGCAAGTAGAAAAATAGGGACCACTACAGTGGGAAGGTAACAGCGTTCCGTGCGCCTTTGGTGTCTAGTCATGCCGGCCACATGACCACGGAGACGTCCTCGGACAAGCGCTGGCTCTTCGGCTTTGAAACGGAGATGAGCACCGGCCCCTAGAGTCGGAAACGACTAGCACGCATGTGCGGGGGAACCTTTACCTTTACCTAGAATAAGTAATTGCAGGTTTAATTAGGAAGTGAAGAATTCATGTTTTAAAAAAGCTGTTTTGGTTTCTGGGTACAACCAGAAACTGATATAAACTTAAGAGAGGTCCTTTTTTGAATGTAGCTCTTTCCCATTTCACCTTGAGATGCCAAGTATACAGCTCAGCCTTTCTTCCCATCATAATCCAGTTTTGGCTTTTGTAACATCTGGGTGAAAAAGCCATAATCTAGAATTTTGTAAAACTGTATCCATTTTTTTGTAATTTTTTTAGATATTTTCATTTTTGTTCTCTTTTTTGGACAATACAGCTTCCTTTTGTTGGTCTTTTTTCTAATAATGGCAACTCATTGTTATTTACTTCCAGTTTTTACTCTAAGTCAGTGGTCCCCAACCTTTCTAGCTTGGAAGCCTGGCCCGGCGGTGGTGGGGGCATGTGAGTGGTGGAGGGTGCTTGCGCTCAAGTGCGAAGCTCCACTCTATGAGCAGAAAGTGTTTGAGCAGAGGGTGTTTGTGCTCACATGTGAAGCTCCACTTGCACAATAGTGGGCTGCAGCCTGGAGATTTGAGGATGCCTGCTCTAAATGTACAAAACTTTGCCCAGCTGCGATTACTTGCAGAGTTAAGACCACATTTCATCACAGAGGCATTTTCACAGATCACGCTGGAGACTCTGCCACTTAATTCTGCTTTTTGAGGAAGGATCACATAACTATTAGGTATAAGAACAACTTCCAAACATTTATTTGCATCCAGGCCTTTTACAATTTGTAGTTTACATGGTTAGACCCATTGTTTGTTTGCTTATTTTGGTAAGCTGCCCAAAACAATTCAGTGGCTCTAGGTAGCAATTTACTAAGCAAACAAGCAAATAAAGAAGTCAATAAATTTTATATGTATTTGAGCTATTTTTTACTTTCTTCATTATTTAATATTTCAGTAGATTTAAATTGGTTAATAAATTAGCTCAGTGTTTCTTTAAAAGGCAGATGATTATTTCCAACCAAAATTGTTTTAATATTGTCATCAATCCTACTAATGGGAATGAGAGGGGGGGGGGGCATTTTAAAGAGCACCGAGCATTCAGATCACAATGTGTTATTCTCTAGTGCAATGATTATACCCTTTCTCTTAATTCCTATGCAATCTGCACAATTGTGCTGACATGAGGACATGCAAAGCATTCTGTTAATGTGAAAACTGGGTTAGATTTGTATAGCAGGTGCTATAACTTGACCTCCAATACTTTATGTAAAACCAAATTTCCCTTTTGTTATTACAGCTGGGTGCAGGTGAAGGTTGCATGAAAAGAGTTGTGAAAGCATGCACGTTTTAGAAATGTAAAAAAAAATAATGGTTTATTTAGAGAGCCCATCCTACTGTCATTTAACTATGGCAATGCACAGACAATGTAAGGGTGTAGAAATTCTTGTAAATTATACAGGAAGATTTTGAGCATGCTGTATTTAAATCAAAATTAAGAGTTTACAAATGGGGTTCTATTATCTTCTATATACTCCATCTAGCAATTGGTTCAAAATACATATAATTAATGATTCTGCGTAAGCATTATATTTAAAGTTGCTCTTATCACCAGGCATTTTCAGCAATTTGTGCATTTTTAAAAGCTCAACAATGGAGTATGGCAGCATAATAGTATAGTGTAGTACATACAATAAGGGACCTAAAATGCCACAGCCATTGCTAGATGTTACTTTGTCCTTAAATATCAAGTGAACATTTGCAC
Source organism: Vipera berus (assembly GCF_964194415.1). NCBI lineage: Eukaryota > Metazoa > Chordata > Lepidosauria > Squamata > Viperidae > Vipera > Vipera berus. Next base: position 98,975,296 of record NC_138206.1, read on the forward strand.
ATAGAAATAATGAAAACTTTGTCTTTGCAGGTGGGGATAAGTGGGAGATACATCCCCCCCCAAACGTTAATATCCTGAAACTTCATAAATGTCTGTTATAATTTAATATTGTTCTCCTGAAGTGCCATAAATACAAAAGGACAAAACAACAACAACAACAACAACAACAACAACAACAACAACAATAATAATAATAATAATAATAATAATAATAATAATAATAATAATAATAATAATAATAAATGTTGGAAGGGACCTCGGAGGTCATCTAGTCCAACCCCCTGCTCAGGCAGGAAACCCTATACCATTTCAGACAAATGGCTGTCCAGTCTCTTCTTAAAAACTTCCAGTGTTGGAGCATTCACAGCTTCTAGATTCAAGGAGTTCCACTGATTAGTTGTTCTAACTCTCAGGAAATTTCTCCTTAGTTCTAGATTGCTTCTCTCCTTGATTAATTTCCATCCATTCATTCTTGTTCTGCCTTCAGGTGCTTTGGAGACTAGCTTGACTCCCTTCTTCTTTGTGGCAAACTCTTAGATATAGAAACACTGCTGTCAGGTCACCCCTAATCCTTCTTTTCATTAAACTAGACATACCAGCAACCAGTCTTTATATGTTTTAGCCTCCAGTCCCCCAATCATCCTTGTTGCTCTTCTCTGCACGCTTTCTAGAGTCTATACCGCCATCTATATCAACCACTGTGGTCATCATGCTGGTCTTTGGCACACAATTGTTATTAGACAACAAGACCAGCAGCTTGGAGTTGGGTGAAGAAAGGAATGAGACCTCCAAGCCCTAGAGTCTCTGCTTAGCATTGGCCATGATGGAAAGCAAGGAGTTATGTGTTTGTTTGTTTTTTATCAAAATTCATATCTCAATTCTTGAGTAGAAAAAGTTTTGTTTCTGTTTGGAAGCATGCAAGAGAAATGAGTCTCTGGCTCTTTCAGATCCATATGTACACAACTGGAATATCTCAGAGGTCCTTTTTTTTAGTCCCCATTGTGATGGAATCACGGGAGTTTTCAGAACGAGGGGCAACTGCCCTCCTAGGCACCTCTTTCAGATGCCTGTTGTTAGACATTGACAGAGCTGGTTTCTAGTATAGCAATGAGAATTTTGAACATTGAACCTCATCTTCTGATTGCAGTCTGCTTGTAGAGGTGGAAATCCATATAATCCCACAGCTCTCATCTGGCCATAGGATACATCCAAACAGCAGGTGTATTTATGAAGTAGTAGATTTCATTGAGTTAAAAAAAACCTACAATGTGTTCAGGATTCAGTGATTGTTATTGGCATTAAACAGGAAGAATTACAGAATTACCAAAAAGAAAACGAAAAGAAAAACCCACCCCAAACCCCAAACAAAACAACAACAAAAAAGAATTACAACAAAACTTGAAGAAATGAAATCCTAAGGAGCATAGGATTCCAAAATTAAAACAGAGTGATGTGTGGTTATGAAGAAGGTGTAAGCACGAAAACTGAGGAAGAAGACATTTTGAACATTTTGTAACTTTTTTTTTACAGCTTCTATTACTTCAGACCCCTTCATTGATTACTGCCTTGTCATGGTGAAGAGGCTTGAATAATTCAGTGAAGCTATGAGCTATGCCGTGCAGGGCCACCCAAGATGGACAGGTCACAGCAGAGAGTTCTGACAAAACGTGATCCACTGGAGAAGGAAATGGCAACCCACTCCAGTATCTTCGCCATGAAAACCCCATGGAGAGTACCAAAAGGCAAAACGATATGACGCTGGAAGATGAGCCCCTCAGGTTGGAAGGTGTCCAATATGCTACTGGGGAAGAGCAGAGGGCTAGTACTAGTAGTGCCAGAAAGAATGAAGCGACTGGGCCAAAGCCGAAAGGATGCTCAGCTGTGGATGTATCTGATGGTGAAAGGAAAGTCTGATGCTGTAAAGATTTCTTTCTCCATAGGAACCTGGAATGTAAGATCCATCAATCAAAGAAAGCTGGACGTGGTCAAACAAGAGATGACAAGACTGAACATCAACATCTTAGGAATCAGCGAACTAAAATGGACAGGAATGGGTGAATTTAATTCAGATGACCATCAGGTATACTACTGCGGGCAAGAATCCCTCAGAAGAAATGGAGTAGCCTTCATAGTCAATAAAAGAGCAGGAAAAGCAATACTGGGCTACAATCCCCAAAATGACAGAATAATGTCAATTCGAATCCAAGACAAACCATTCAATATCACAATAGTCCAAGTCTATGCCCCAACCACCAGTGCTGAAGAGGATGAAATTGACTGGTTCTATGAAGTCCTACAGCACCTTATAGAACTAACACCAAAAAATGATGTCCTTATCATCATGGGGGATTGGAATGCTAAAGTAGGAACCCAAAAGATAACTGGAATAACAGGCAAGTTTGGCCTTGGAGTACAAAATGAAGCAGGTTACAGGCTGACAGAATTTTGTCAAGAGAATACGATGGTCATAGCAAACACTCTTTTCCAACAATCCAAGAGATGGCTCTACACATGGACATCACCCGATGGTCAATACAGGAATCAGATTGACTATGTGCTCAAAGATGGAGAAGCTCTATACAGTCAGTAAAAACAAGACCAGGAGCTGACTGTGGCTCAGACCATGAGCTTCTCGTTGCAAAATTTAGGCTTAAACACAGGAAAGTAGGGAAAAGCACTAGGCCACTCAGGTATGAATTAAATCATATCCCTGATAAATATACAGTAGAGGTGACAAATAGATTTAAGGAATTAGATCTGATAGACAGAGTGCCTGAAGAACTATGGACGGAGGTTTGCAACATTGTACAAGAGGTAGCAACTAAAACCATCCCAAAGAAAAAGAAATGCAAGAAAGCAAAATGGCTGTCTGAGGAAGCTTTGCAAATAGCTGAGGAAAAGAGGGAAGCAAAAGGCAAGGGAGAAAAAGAAAGATACGCCCAATTGAATGCAGAATTCCAGAGAATAGCTAGAAGAGATAAGAATGCCTTCTTAAATGAACAGTGCAAAGAAATAGAAGAAAACAATAGAATAGGGAGGAACAGAGATCTCTTCAAGAAAATTGGAGAGATCAAGGGAACGTTTCATGCAAAAATGGGCATGATAAAGGACCAAAATGGCAGGGACCTAACGGAGGCAGAAGAGATTAAGAAGAGGTGGCAAAATTACACAGAAGAACTATACAAGCATGAGCTTAATGTCTCTGATAATCACAATGAGGTGGTCACTGACCTCGAGCCAGACATCCTAGAATGTGAAGTGAAGTGGGCCTTAGAAAAGTTGAGCAACAACAAAGCTAGTGGAGGTGACAGTATTCCAGCTGAGCTATTCAAAATCTTAAAAGACGATGCAGTAAAAGTGCTACACTCAATTTGCCAGCAAATTTGGAAAAGTCAACAGTGGCCACAGGATTGGAAAAGATCAGTTTACATTCCAATTCCAAAGAAAGGCAGTGCCAAAGAATGTTCAAACTATCGCACCATTGCACTCATTTCTCATGCTAGTAAAATTATGCTTAAAATCCTACAAGCTAGACTTCAGCAGTATGTGGACCGAGAACTACCAGAAGTACAGGCAGGATTTCGAAGAGGCAGAGGAACTAGAGATCAAATTCCCAACATACGTTGGATCATGGAGAAAGCTAGGGAGTTCCAGAAAAACATCTACTTCTACTTCATTGACTATGCTAAAGCCTTTGATTGTGTGGATCACAACAAACTGTGGCAAGTTCTTAAAGAGGTGGGAGTACCAGACCATCTTATTTGTCTCTTGAGAAATCTATATGCGGGTCAGGAAGCAACAGTGAGAACTGGACACGGAACCACTGATTGGTTCAAAATTGGGAAAGGAGTCTGGCAAGGCTGTATACTGTTGCCCTGCCTGTTTAACTTATATGCAGAGCACATCATGGGAAAGGCAGAGCTAGATGAATCAAAAGTTGGAATTAAGATTGCCGGGAGAAATATCAACAACCTAATATATGCAGATGATACCACTCTAATGGCAGAAAGTGAAGAGGAACTAAAGAGCGTCTTTTTACGGGTGAAGAAGGAGAGTGCAAAAGTTGGGTTGAAACTTAACATTAAGAAAACCAAGATCATGGCATCCAGCCCTCTCTATTCCTGGCAAATAGATGGGGAAGAAATGGAGGTAGTGACAGATTTTATTTTCCTGGGCTCCAAGATCACCGCAAATGGGGACTGTAGCCAAGAAATTAAAAGACACTTGCTCCTGGGGAGGAAAGCTATGGCAAATCTAGACAGCACACTAAAAAGCAGAGACATCACCCTGCCAACAAAAGTGCGTTTAGTCAAGGCTATGGTCTTCCCATTTGTAATGTATGGCTGTGAAAGTTGGACCATAAGAAAGGCTGAGCACCAGATAATTGAGGCCTTTGAACTATGGTGCTGGAGAAGACTCTTGCGAGTCCCTTGGACTGCAAGGCGATCAAACCGGTCAGGCCTAGAGGAGATCAACCCTGACTGCTCTTTAGAAGGCCAGATCCTGAAGCTAAAACTCAAATACTTTGGCCACCTAATGAGAAGGAAGGACTCACTGGAGAAGAGCCTAATGCTGGGAAAGATTGAGGGCAATAGAAGAAGGGGATGACAGAGAATGAGGTGGCTGGATGGAGTCACTGAAGCAGTAGGCGTGAGCCTAAATGGACGCCAGAAGATGGTAGAGGACAGGAAGGCCGGGAGGAATGTTGTCCATGAGGTCACGATGGGTCAGACATGACTTTGCAACTAACAACAACAATTACTTCAGAATCTGAATACCAGTTTCCTAGGAATTCTCTGACTCTCAATACAAAGCAAGATTTTAAGCATAGATGTTGTTGTTGTTGAGTTTTCCAAGTATAGATAGCCAACATTAAATAGGCAAAAATCTAGTTCCTGGAAATCAAGAGAATGATGAACTGGACTGATAAAAACATGCATTTGTTTGTGTGCGCTTTGTATTCCAAAGCCAATTCAGGAAGCTCCCCTTGCTCACTTTCTCCCTCCGCAAGAAGGTTGCTATGGCAAAGCTATTACTCCAGCAAAACGAACCAAGCAAGGGTGAAATGCTGATCCCTTTTCAACTTGATGGGAATCTCTGATATCTTAATGATTATGACCTCATGGAATGAGTGCTTTGAACATTGTGAAGCTTAGCCAAACACATTTGATAAAGTAGTAAAGCTGCTGAAATTCCTTACTGTGGGGTCCTGGAAATTTGCCCTCCTGTTTTGTTGTTCTTCAATTACATTGGCCCAGAATGCAGCCTCTTTTATACAGTGACTTGAAATTTAATTTTGCATTGTCTGACTGTGCTTCTTTTGTGCCTTCCAGTGATTGGCTTCTTGGGGCAGATGTGGAAAAAAGGTGGTGAAAAAATCTTACAGGTAGCCTTGTAGGAATTTTTGTCATAATATTTGTAACTCAAGCCACTCATTTTAAAGGACTCAGTTATATAACTGTTTTTGCAGCAATTAAATGAATCACATGGTCATAGGTGTGGGAGGCTTTTTGCCAGAAACCAGCAAAAACCACCAGAAACCAGCAAAAAGTATTGCAAATTGTGCTAACTTGACCGCAGGATGCTGCAACTAGTTGTAAATGTGAGCCAGTTGCCAAATGTAGTCATGAAACTATGGAGGTGCAAGGGTATCAGCATGGCATTTTATGATAGCCAGAGGTACCCCTTACGAGCCGTTCATAACTCTGACCATTAAACGACTGGTTTATAAGTTGTGGACTGCGTGTATTAGACTATGGTTTCCTCTTCTTTTCAACAGGAAAAAAAAAGATTCAGTGGGTTGGGTTCAGTTTCTCTTTAAATTCACTGAATTGACTGAGTTGCATTTATGGCATTTTTTTTAAAGCTACTATTCTGTGCAATTCAGGAATGTGTAAACTGATGCCCAGTGATGAGGGGATCTCTCCAAAGCCTGCGGTTGGGGGACCTAGAACCAGTGTTGGTGCCAAATAGTAATCTTTTATATAATAACAAGGCATACAAGGGAAGTAACTGAATTAACAATTTAATATTATTACCTTTAAGTCAAAAATGTTATCTTTAATTCTTCTCATGTATTCTCCTCATCATTTTTTAAACTTTCCTCAGCCCACTTTTTAACCACTGCTCTAATGACCACTAAAAAGCCAAGGAGAGCCCTCAATTCATGAGATGTTAACTCCAGCTCCATTTCCCATATAGCAATTAAATTTAATTATATATTTTCCCCTTTGCTTTAAGTAGAAGTGATCATAGATCTATACCTGTAGATACCTCTCTACTCATATCTAGAGAGATGTATCATTATATATTTATATAACTATAAAAAATTATAGGGAATCTTATGCTATCTATCTAATATAGTCCACATAACTTTCCTCTTTGACTGACAGACTTCTTCTAGTTTCACTGCCCTTAATTTTATTGATTTGTTTATGTGAAGAGTGTAGAGGATGGCTTTGAAGGACAGAGGGAAGATCCGTTACTAAGGCAACAATCAGATAAAAGAGGCTTGATCCCAGGGCAAGAAAGAAAATAAAAAGAGGAAGGGAGGAATCACATTTAGTCTTGCAAAATATTGATATTTTATGGTATTAGAGGTATCGTCACAGAATATAAGCTGTTCTGAGTAAAGCTGCCTTTTACAATTGACTGATGGTGAATTTATTAATGGTGATGGTATTCAAGTGGTGCTCTACCAGTAGTTGTTTTGGGATTGCACCCAAAATGCCTATGACTATTGATACTACATTTGCTTTCTTTTATCACAGCTGTTCTATTTCTGTTTGCAGGTCTTTGTATTTTGTTATCTTCTTTCTCTTCTATTTTGGTGTCTCCAAGTACTGGCATAACCACTATCTAGGCTTTTTTCTCTTTCTTATTGACAATTGTTAAGTCTGGTGTGTTATGCAGAAGGTGCCTGTCTGTTTGAATTCTAATGTCAGAGCACTTTAATCTCTGCATTTTCTATTACTTTCTCTATTTTATGGTGTCATAGTTCTTGCTTGCAGGTAAATGGTATTTCTCGAATACCTTCCAATGCAATATTGTTGCTACCTTGTCATGTTGTTGTTTGTACTCAATCTGCATAATCTTGCAGCAGCTAACCAGGTGGTCTACTGTTTCTTCAGCTATTATTGTTATAAAATAAAGACAAAAATTATACAAATACCATAAGTATCAAATATAAAACAAATTATTGAGATTATATATAGTAAAATGTAAAATGTACAAACCATAGACAGAGAGAGAATGAATTTATCAATAGTGGAACTATCTTAAGATGTTATTGGTTCTGTGCGAAGCTGGGTGGCATAACTGGGTCTTGAATAACTTCTAGAACATTAACAGGGATGGAGCTAACCTAACCTTGGTTGGTGAGGTGAATATTCCATAAGGTAGGTGCCATGATAAGGAAGGGTGATATCCTAGACACACCAAATTTAGGTTCCTAGCATAAGATACTTGTAGCATGCCTTCTCTGCCAGATTTAATGGGATGGCCTGACATAATCAGAGAGAGGCAGTCCCTCAGATAACCTGCTACCATGCCATGAAGAGTTTAAAGGTTAACACCAACCCTTTGAATTGGACCCAGAAGCAAACTAGTAGACAATGCAGCTCACAGAACAGAGGTGTGACGTGTGGTTTTCTGGGAACACACATAAATGTGCTGCTGCATTCTGTACTAGCTGAAGATACTCTTCAAGGGTAGCACATTACAGTAATCTAACCTAGAGGTAACTAGGTCATGAGTGACTGTGAGCAGAGCCTCACAGTCTAGGAATGGGTGCAACTGGTGCATAGCATAAAGCTGTGCAACCCATCTAGCAACAAAGATGACATAATCCTAAAACTGATAGGCCCCAAAGCTCAGTCTTGCCAGGGTTCAGCTGAAGCCTATTGTACTTCATCCAGACCCTCACAGCCTTCAGGCACCAGGATACGATATTCACAGCACTGCTTAATTTGCTAGTGGCTGTGATATATAATTGGGTATCATCAGTTTACAATGGCAATGGATGAACTCACCCAGCAGCCTCATGTAGATGTTAACTAGGAGAGAGCACCATAACCTGCAGCACTCTGGGCTGAGGGTTGGACCTTATCTCCCCAATCACCACTGACTGAGACCAATCCTGCAGATCCCATCTCTCCTCCAGAAAGCAGTCAAAAGTCCAAAAGCCCTGTCAGATCCAATAACCAATGATTCAAAAAAGCCACTGGCAGAAGCCAGGATAACTTAGCAGGCACAGCTGGCAAAACACTGTGGAAATGCCATAAAGCAACAATGCAGCAAAGTAGCAAACATGGCAAAGCAACAACTCCACTACAGCACAGTCCACTCCTCCAACCTTTCCACCCAAACAGGTAGGAAAAAAAAATCCTCCTTCACCTTGGTAAGCTCTACCAAAAAACATCTTCACATATGCCACAACAAACAATCAAGAGGACAGCCTGAACTCAGTTCCCTCTCTTCTGCCATCTTATCCAAAATTATTTAATCTCTACCTCACACAAGCTCAGACATCTAGCTCTTGCTTAGTATTATCTGGTTGGCTTAAGCACTCTGAATACACTCCTTTCCCACTCTTCTCACTTTCTGGGAGGTTCCAATGACAGTTGAGAAGGCAGGACTGGTAGAAGTTGCCTTTTGACCAATGTTAAGTAGGGAGATGAGCTCTTAATATTGCAGCAATAGGTTGGAAAGACACCTTGGGAAATGGTTATCCAAGCCTCAGGGAGAACAAAGGGTAATTATACTTGGTGGAGTAATCTGTTTCCCAAAAAAAGATCCAAATCTACTCCTTTGAGTCTCCAGATAAGAAAAAGAGGGAGGAGATGATGAGATGAACCTCAGTCCTAAACAGGGCAAGCCATTGCCAGCAATACACAACTCAAGGAATAAATAGCCTGATGTGGTTAAGAGAATTCTGTGTTCCTATAACACAAAACAACCCTTACATAGCTATTTTTTAAAAAAGTCTTCTTTACAAGCAATACTGCTTTCCTCTTTCAGGCTGATCTTTATATTTATTTGATAGTTTGCTATGTTGAGTCATAGACAAGAACAAGTTGACCTTGGCTGCTGGATTTGACTAATGAGAGATGACTGTTCTACAGGAAAATGTGAATGTGGCCGGTGTACATGTTTTCCTCCTGGAGAGTCCAAAATATATGGCAAGCTTTGCGAGTGTGATGATAGACAGTGTGAAGACAATGATGGCAATGTCTGCAATGGTAGGTAAATTTTAATATGGATTTCAGATGAAGTAATGTTGTGGTTACTGTGCAAATTTTTTCCCCTGGTTTGGAATTATTGTGATAATATAAAGTAACCATTTTAAGAGGCAGGAATGTATGTACAGTATGGAGGTAGATAGGTATCTACCATGTGCATTTTTCTTAAATGAAATAAATAATTGATCTAATATATATCTATGTTCTGTAAAATAAACAATGTAAACAAATGGTTTTGTTTCTAAAAATGTAAAATTATTTGAAAGAAACAGGAGGAATTGACTCAGAATCTATCATCTGAATTAAACTAATGGGCCACCGTATGCTCAGTGATTCACGTCTTGGGGAAACAGAAGGAATAGCAAAGATGAGGGCATATGAGGTCCTGTGCTGTGCACTTCACCAGCTATAAACTTAAAATTGAAATTCAGCAAAATGTCCCTATTCCTAAGAAATAGTATCTGGAGTCTCCTCTATATTAGTTTGAATATCACATTCATGTGTGCCAATGGGAGACATAAATATTTGTATGCATATTCTTTCCATGTTTCTCAACATCTCAACATCTGGAGCCATTCTTCTGAAGGAAGTGCCAGAGCCTTTCTTGAAATGGTATTTACTCTACTGCCTTAAACCTAGATGAGCCTTTGGGGTATATTAAATAAAACATACTTTGCATGTATTTAGAAGCACTTTGTTGTTTGTAGTGAATACCTTGTTTTCAGGAGTAAATATTGGTGGAAAAGGTAGGGTGTTAGGCTGTGCTCCAGTGATTCCTGAATCAAGCTTAAATAGACTCTACATTGGATATCCATGAGTTATTACCTGCAGTTGAACCTCAAAGCTACACAAAATGTGATATGATTTCTAATTAAGTGCTCATCTATATGTCTATGGAGATTCTCAGTCATCCACATCATGGTTGTCCCAAAGGTGTTTTTTTCAAAAGGCAACTGAACTTTGTTTTTCCTTGAAGATGTTTCGCTTCTCATCCAAGAAGCTTCTTCAGTCCTGACTGAATGGTGGTGGATGGAAGGATTTATATTCCTTGCAGTCATCTGGTCTTTATCACTCTTTCTGAGAGTCATTGAGGCCACTTGGAGGTTTCATTTGGGCCTTCAGGGTCATCAGAATAGTGCAAATGGGTATTCAGCAGTCTTGGAACTACTGAAGGGACAATGTTGTAATCAGGAGATAAGTGGTGACTGAACAGCCCTCTCTCAACAAAGAGGGAAAGATAAGACACCATCTGTCTCCTGTTTACAACACAGTCCTTTCAGCAGTTCCATACGTGCTAATGAACAGATGACTACAAAGAATATAAACCTTCCACCCTCCACCATTCAGTTAGAACTGAAGTTTCTTACATGAGAATTGACACATATTCAAGGAAAAACAAAGTCTAGTTCCCTTTTTATAGTTCATCAATGGGGAATTTGTGAGCGTATTGTTGTTGAGCTACAGTTCCAAACATTCGTCCTTGTTCATCTCGTTGAGACTGGTGGAAGATAATTCACCAGGTTTGGAAAAGCATATGTTCATTAATCCTTTTGTAATTGTAAGTCAATGAAATCAATAAAGAAGCTAAAATGATGAGCAGGCAGTGGTCATGCTGGTTGTGGTTGATGGGAATTGTAATTTAAAACGTCCAGAAAAATACTGTATGCTGATATGAACAATAGATTCAATTTCCCCCTGCTTTTTGGGTGGGTGGGTGGGTGGGGGAGATAAATGTATAGAAATTTTGAGAAAGGTAGGATTTTTTATTATTTAAAATTATTTATTTCTTCAGAAGCTACCAAAAGCCAAACAAATGTATATTGGTCAAGAATAGCCTAAAAAGGAGCTATGTTTGCCAGATACTAGAAATTTGTATGATTCTCAGTTCCTGATGCACGCACCTCCGCTTCAGTTTCAAATAGTTATGCTAACCAGAAAGATAGAATCTCAGAATTGTAACGGTTTAGGGGAAAAAGTGTACTAGAGTAGAAATCTTAAATACAAAAATCAAATTCTGCATGAGATTGAGATCAGCCCTACAGTGGTTTAGCATTACATATCTAATAATTCAGACCTTTATTGTAGATCCGCACCTGAATTTTTGCACATGAAAATACTCAGGGAAATTTAGGATAGCTTTATGTATCCTTTCAGCACTTAGAATATTTTACCTATTTGCTGTTGTATATTGGACTTACACAATTCCAGCAAAAAAAAAATCCCATCACATTTATTATACCATTAATCAGATTTCTTAAAATATCTACTACTCATTTATACTTTGCTTCATATTTGGGCAACAAAAATACAAACTTACAGGGAAAAAATGCCCATTAAAAAAAAGTCTTTTTCAATATAGAAGATATTGGAAAATCCACCAATTATATTGAGATGCATAGGCATAAAACTTATTTTTTTTCAGGCTGCTTCTAGCTATTTAGCATCAAGTTATGCTAACCTCAACATACAGTAATTTCTTCTGCAAATGTTAACAAGTAGTGGAGTTCAGCTCCTGATGATTTCATGGGAATGAGTTAAAGCTAGAAGTGATCTTGGAGAACTGGTAGGAAGACTATTGAAAAAGTAAATGGAGGTGGAAGTGAACTGAATAGTTATCTTCTGCTTGTCTCACTAGCAGAGATTGATTTATAGCTCATATATTTACCAACTCTAGGCTGAGGTAAATATAAAGAGAAAATATGATGGATGAGAGCATCCATGATCTTACATACTTGCAAGGGCTTAAAAATGCTACTTTCCATCATTGGATAAAGAGAAAGATTCTCAGCAAGATCTGTCACCCTTCTAAGAAGGGAAAGCAATTGAAGACCTACATACCTTGTTCTGTTCTGATCACACTCTAAACTTTATTCACTTAAACTGGTGCCCTTGATTGGAATGGAACTTATTTCCTCATGTTGCTTTCTCCTTCTCCTTTATGAACTGAATGCAGAAAAAAAGTGCTGTGATATTCAAATTTCTCATGGAAATAAAATGTCCCAGGAGACTCAGCGGGAAAGAAAGTTTGCCGTGATAGGAAATAATGTAGGGTAGTTAAATAATATGCTTGATAATGTAAACTGTCTTTTCAGCATTTAGAATATTTTACCTGAGCTGACTTGCCGTTTATTTTTTCCAGATACTTTTGGAGATTTAATAATTGCCTTGTTAGCTAATCACTTTTAAGATGACATAGAATGAAACATCAATAAAGTCTGTGTAACTCAAATGGAAAACAACCTGCTAGATCCAGTTAAAACAAGAGCCAATTAAAAGGAAACACTAAAAGAAGCATCACAAGGAAATCTAAAAATAAACGAAAGCACAACAGAAATATAAAGAGGATAAAAGATGGGAAAGAAGAAAAAGGTCTTTGCCTGGCATTGAAACAGTACCAAAGTAGACTTTTTGGAGAGCATACACTGTATTTCACATCTGGGATTGGAGCTGAGCTTCACCTTGCATGGTCACCTTTACTTAAGCAAAAAAAAGACCAGAAGAAATGTTGAAATTCTGCTCTCAGGAACTGATAGGTGCAATGTATTTGCTCAGATGTTTGAGAGTGACTCAGGCAGGCCCAAATTGGGTGACTTTATCTGTCTCTCTTAGTTACAATGGTAGAAAAATTGGAAAGGGAGATTCTATGTATATTGCCATGGGGAAAAAAAAGTCTGGAAATAAATCGTTCTAGATCAGGGGAGTCAAACTGGTGCCCCATGGGCTGGATGTGTCACGTGCAGGCCATGGCCACCCAGCTCTGCAAAGGCAAAAAACATCACGATGGGTCACAATACATCACGTGACACTATCAAGTTTGACGCCCCTGTTCTAGATTGTTTTAAAACAGTATTAAATACATTCTCAATGACAACCCCATAAACAATAATTCACAGGGAATTTCCAAGGTAGAAATCATCAAAGCCAGAAGTTCTTAATCAAAACAGCACCATTATTTTATTATTATTATTAATTTAATTTGTATACCGCCCTTCTCCCGAAGGACTCAGGGCGGTGAACAGGGCAATAAATACTAAAATACAAAGTACAAAAATTAATAGCTGATGTACTCATTTAAGATGAATACAACTTAGAGAAAACAGGCAGAACATAGCTTCCCGATATTTTCCAGCCTTTTTAACCAGCAGCGACCATAGGAAGTGTGTGCATTTTCTTCCGTATAATGAAGTAAGATGAAATATGTGTGGATGGGTTTCTTTCTAGTTTTCCCTTGTATTGTGACCGGGTACATTTGTAGGTATGTGTACCCTGAGAAGCACATGCTCCTTCCTAGCTTACCCAACCAGGAGGGAGAAGAGGCAGGACTCAGAATAGAGCAGTTGACACCTTGCCCAATTGCTTCTCCAATATGGCAACATTGGGGATGTGTTTTCTCTCCAGACCCTCTCTGGATTTGGCCTACCTTTGAGCCTGATTTTTCTCTTGCCAATTTGTCTCAATGGACCAAATGTAAACCCATTCTATTTGGTCTTCAGACAATTATCCTGTTGATGGACAGACAGACAGAAGATTGCCTATTTGTTTGTCAGTAGGCAACTCCCTGAAAACAGAGTGTAACCAAATTTGGTTTAGTGGGAGGAGGAAACAAAAATGGTCTGTATCTGGCTAGAAGCTTTAGAGGAAAAGCAATCCAACAAGCATTTGCATCCAAGAGAGAGAGAAACAATTGAGCATCAACTCAGAAGACTCCTACCAGCTCCATTCCTAAGCCTTCTACCTCCTCCTTCCTGATCATATGACCCAGAGTGGAAGTGCTATTAAAGGATTGCAAAGAATTTCAGAAATCATGATCTGCAGACTTTCCTTATCTTGTTTTTCTCTAATCTGGAGTCACCTACAGTAGGATTCCACAGCTGGAAGTACATTGGCAAGGATGTTTTACAGCCAGATGATTTCTCAATGACTTCTGATATAAAACAAGCATTTTCATGAGTGACAGAACCTCCCTCTCCAAAAGAGAGTTAGTCATGACTACAATTATCCATTAAAATTGTGACTTCCAGTTGGAAGAGGTTGCCTACCTCTGCTTTGGGAGTAGTCTATATAGCACTTTCAGAGGAGGCTAAATACCACTCACCTTGATGGACAAATCATCCACTTAACTATATTGGCACTTCATCTAAAATAAACATTAAGCTCTTCGCTACATCCAGTCTTTTGAAATGGCTAGGCGAAATGAGACCTGCATATCTGCAGTTTTATATGGATGCAAATAAAAAGAGAACTGAAGATCAGCCAAATATTTTCTCTCTCTCATACAGCATCTTTGCAGTGCTATATCACTTTTCGTGTATTTCTGTTCTTGCTTCTGAACTGACTAATTCCTCAAGAGAGAAATTGGGGGTGGGGGGTGGTCTAAAAATGGCAACTACTGAGATTCTGCTCTCTTTGCTTGTTCCTCCCTGGTCGCATTGCTTTCTCTGCTGGAAAAACAGTAAACAACAAAACAAAAGCTCTTTACTGATTGCCTACAAGAGAGGAATGCTAGCAAGGAGTGATGATGTTTTCTCTTAAGAATAGAAGGGATATCCTTGGGACTACCAACTGTGACATGGTAGAAATTTCCTCTTAGGAGAAATTGTATACTGCACAGCTATGGAGAAAATAGCACAAGTCTAGCTTCATTGCATTCTCTGTGAAACAGCTGATGGGGCAATTAACCACTGAAGTTAATCAGGTGAAGTGCCAAAACCACTGGGAGATACAGTACATGGTATTGTAGAGATATGCAAGGATCTGGTCCTTATATGGGGAAGAGCCCTTTATTTTCAAGTGTTTTCACTAAACAAGCTCATTTTAAATAGCACAGAGAAGAAGGAATATGATAAGGCCTTGCATCATATGCCTAAAGTGAAATCTCCCCACTAATTATCCATCTTAATCTATCTTGCAGGGAGAAAGACAATCCTAAATCTCTATAGGAAGGGTGGGGCAAGAGAATAGATTTCAGATTTTCCTATTCAGCTATTATTCTCCAATTCAGGCAGGCTGTGATCATCTTCCCTTTTGGCACAATGCAAGAATTAGAAATCCATTCTGAGATAGGCAAAAATACAGCAGGTTCATCTACTTCATTTGAATAGAGATCCTTACATCTTCTGTATGCTACCTTTTCTGAAACCTGCAAGAGAGACAGAATGTTTTCTCTTTACAGATTGTTACAAACTGTTACGTGCAGTTGCAACGATTTTTGGTTTGGCTCAAGCACCCACTTGGAGATAAGACCATTATCCTCCAGGAGAAGATCATGCAACTTTCTTGCAAATAAGAATTTCATCAGGGGCTTTTACACTCTCAATGGGTCTGGACAGCTCACAAGGATCAAAGAAATTACAATAAAATCAATAAAATCTAAAAATTAAAGACAAAGTTGCATTAGGAGTTTGAACAAGATTTCTGGCAAGCCTACTGACATTTAGCAGAAAGGCCTTTTCTTCTAACTTCTTCTAACATGACAGGAAGCACAGTGCTGGGAGGGAGCAGGTGCTGTAGTGGTCCACAGCCTGTTGGGAACTGAGCCACCAAAGTGGCAGGCAAGCATGTGAAGCTTCATTTGTGCATGCACAGGATTTAGGTTGCATGTGTGAAACCATCCCCCCCCCCGCTACCAAAACTTCAGAAGCCACCACCACTGGTACGTGCAACCAAAAAGGTTGGGGACCCCTGGCCTAAACCATCTCACATCCTTAGTATGAGGTGGAAATAGACACAGATTCACAAGCACCTCCGAAAGGACAAGGTGACTAAACTCCTCTGCCTATTAAAGTCCCTGCCTAGGGATTCTCCTTTTATCTAGATCACGGGACCTGTTCCTGCGGTCGTTGCATTTGTAAGGATGGATGGTTTGGAAAATTGTGTCAACACCCAAGAAAATGTAACATGGCGGAAGAGGAGAGCAGAAGTTTCTGTGAATCAGCCGATGGCATATTATGCTCAGGAAAGGGTAAGTAGGTGAGGAACTGATGATGTTTCAAATGGCCCTGTTCCAGAAGATTAAAAAAAGTACAACTTGTGCTTCACAACTTGAGGCACTTTCTTTGGTAATCCCTTGCTGTTAAAAAAATGCTTTTCAAAATGTTTATAATACAGAAAATTCTTGTGGTGAAGCACTCCACATTGCTTTGAGAAGCTTTGCCCTCAGGAACTATTTACCAACAGCATGCAATTCCATTTGGTGATCTCCTTGTGGGTGTATATATCAATATGGGGTCATTGTGTATTATGGGATATATTTTAGCATTATGTTTTAAGTGCTACTAGCAGCAGGTGACTCTACAATTGCTAAACATCTAAGAAGGAAATTTGCTATTGAGCAGAATGGAAAAGTTCTTGTCCACCTCCTACATGCCTTCTCTTGCACTGTTCGTGCAATTCATATTAATCAAATTTCATTCAGTTTCTTTATTTTAGAGCTTTTATAAGGTAGCATGTTGTACTCATCAGCTTTCATTGTAAATGGTATTTTGGTCCTAGTCTTTGAAGATCAGAGGTATTTCCAATAATAAGGTTCAGGGTTATGCCTTGATGGTGAATCCAGGGGAGAAGAAAGAATCTGAAGTAGAAGATGAAGTGATATTTTTATTTTTTGTAGAATAAATCCAGCCACACATACTTCATCTATTTAGTGAAGATGCTTAACCTAAGAATATAGAGTTACTTCCATCCTTCCTCAAATGTTTTTGGAAATTGGAGTAAATAAAGCAGCATTGCAGGATTTGATTATAATTTCTATGAATGTTGCACATCATCACAGCATACCTATCCTTTTCTGCTTTATTTATTGTAAAGTGTGTGTGTTTGTGTGTGTGGCTGTATGTGATTTTTTTTTTTTACAAAATATCATATATTTTTACATGATTTGTCCAAAAGGAGGTCCAGGTTCTAGGTAGTGCTGGAGACTAAAACATAAGAAGAACAGTTATAGGAATTGGATATGTCTAGTCCAGGGGTCAGCAACCTGAAACAGTGAAAGAGCCACTCAGAACCGGTTCCCTCACAAAAGGAAAAGCTGGGAGCCGCAAAATGTGTGCGCATTTGTGTACATGCGCGCATGCGCAGAACAGGGTTTGACTGAAGAGTGGAGCCAAGGCGAGATATGCACCTACCCCGCATATTTGAATTGATTGGTTGAACTTTTTTAGTCCCACTTTTTTTTTTTGGACTGCACATGGCAGAGGACTAGGAGCCGCAGGAGTCGGCTGAAAGAACCGCATCCGGCTCTGGAGCCGCGGGTTGCAGACCTGTGGTCTAGTCTAACGAAAAGAAGGACTAGGGGAGACATGATAGCAGTGTTCCAATATTTGAGGGGCTCCTACAAAGATGAGGGGGTCAAACTATTTTCCAAAGCACCAAAAGGCAAGACAAGAAACAATGGATGGAAACTAACCAAGGATAGAAGCAACCTAGAATTAAGTAGAAATTTCCTACCAGTGAGAGCAATCAACCAATGGAATAGCTTGCCTTCAGACGTTGTGGGTGCTCCATCACTGGAGGCTTTCAAAAAAAGATTAGACAACCATTTGCCTGAAATGGTATAAGGTCTCTCACATGAGCAAAGGGGTTTGTACTAGAACTCCAAGGTCCCTTTCATCTCTATTATTCTATATTCTATGTTCTAAATTTGATTCTCCAGAAGTGAGTTGAGACTTTGTTACACAATAGGGAGGGAAATAATTTAAAATACCCAGAGTTTTCTCAGATACAGGTAGTCCAAAATCTCTGTTGCTAAGTGAGACTTTTTGTTAAGTGAGGTTTTGGCTGATTTTATTACCTTTTTTGCCACAGTTGTTAAGTGAATCACTGCAGTTGTTAAGTTAGTGACATGGCTTTTAAGTGAATCTGGCTTCCTTATCGACTTGGCTTGTCAGAAGGTTGCAAAAGGGGATCACATGACTCCGTGACACTGCAACTGTCGTGTGAATTGGTTGCCAAGTATCCGAATTCTGATCCTGTGACCTGAGGGGAATTCTGCAATGATTGTAAATGTGAAAAATGGTCATAAGTCACTTTTTTCAATGATGTAACTTTGAACAGTCACTAAATGAATTGTTGTAAGTCGAGGGCTACCTGTACTTAAAAAAGTCTGCTTCCCATTGGGTTCCTTCTGATTCACTATAAGTTCTTAACTCTTTTGCTAAAGAATTCTCATTTTTTCTCTAAAATAAATATAAAGGAATGTACTTCTTTAAAAAAAACACAAAAATATTCCTATTGAAAGTCTAGAAATTGCTGGGCACATCATCCCATTCAGCAACCTGTTTCCTTCATGGTGCAGCATAGAGGAGGGATCCTATGGTGTCTTATTTTCCACCTCTCTTCTACTGTTATTATGTACATCAGTAGGTTAATAAAGTCAGAGTAAATAAAGGCCATTTCCTGTGGGACTATCCATGCTAATTATCCACAGTATGGACCTAGAAAGCTGGGTCTTTTTGAAATAGAAATCGAGTCAATGCAAATTTAGCCTATTTCTGCTTTCTCTTATTGTCCCTCTGTTTTTGTCGCTCTTTGGACTCATTGTGCTAGTTGTTTTTTATTTTGCTGAGGCTTACCGCATAACTATCAGGCTACATTTGGGGGGTAGCAGAACCAAGTGATAGATAGCCCTTGTTCAGTGATTATTCAAAGTTCTGATGACACTGAAAAAATCGATTTCTAATTGTCCTTGAAGCTGCAACCATTACAGTGTCCCTACAGTCATGTGATCACATTTATATTTATAAAATATAAATACATACATTTTAAGAATAAAATGGGCACTCAACTGCAATACAACTTCATTTTTGGATGGCAATTTTATTTGCTAGTTGGTTTTGCAGAGTAAACCTAGCTATGTGGCAGCATCTAGCTGACCTTGGAAAAACTAAACTGCGACCTTGTCTGAGTATGGAAACAAAGTAGGATTGGCCTGGTTACTAGATGGAGACTCCAGGAAATAACAGAGATTTGTGTTAGATGGAGAGAGAAACATACTAGATAGAGGAAGGCAATGGGAAACTGCATCTGTTACTGTCATATGGAAACTAGTGAAGTCATCAGGAGTCAAACTTGATTCAAAGATGATCTGGTATCTCTACACATTGTTTGCTATTCACTGGGATTTTAGGATATCTGCACACCTGTTCAAATCATTAGTTTGAAGTCAATTCTTGAATTAACTCTGAAAAATATGGTGCTTAAAAAGACGGACTTTTGGGTTCAGTATGGCATCGGGTAAAACACAGTTGATAGATTGAAACCACAGACATTTGGTGTTAATGCCCAACAATTAATGCCCAACTGTTTGTACTCTGGCCTGGGGGAAAAAGTGCTCAAAAGAAAAGCAAGTGGGATACGTGAGCAGCATGGTATTTCCACAGAGCTATAGACAGTCCAGTGAGAACTGTTCTTATTACCTCACTCTGTTTTTATTCCTTGATTACATCTCCGTAGTTTCAGTAACCTTGGGGTTTTGTCCTTTCTCTTCCCTTTACCTTTGCTAAATCTTCTCACAGCCCTTCATCCACTCTCCCTTAATCCCGCAGAGAAGGATGACTTCAATTTTAGAGCTTTGGAACCAAGACAAAATGTCCTTCCAAGCAACCCCTGATTAAATCAAAATGGAGGGAAATCATTATAGAGCATCCTAAAAAAACCTTTAAAGTTAAAGCTCTCCCCATCCCCCCATTGAACATCCTTCTTACCAATAGGCTTTTATCACAATGAACTCCTTGTAGACAATCATTTATTGATAGGCACTGATTACCTAAGATGTCCTGTGCCTGATTCTGCTCTTCTCTGAGTGCCAGTAATATTTTTTCTGTGCTTTCAGGTTCCTGTCACTGTGGAAAATGCATCTGTTCTTCCCAGGAATGGTACATTTCAGGAGAATTCTGTGAATGTGATGACCAGGATTGTGACAAATATGATGGCCTTATTTGCACAGGTGTTGTATGATCTCCACAGTCAACCTATCTGCTGTCTGAGGAGACACAATGGGTCTTAGCTGCTCCCAAAGCATTGCATGGTCTCACCCATCCAACAGCCTCTTGAGTTCAGAGCAGGTGCTATAAACTAAGACGCACAGGACCCTTAATTATTTCTTTTGCAATTATTACTTTGGAAAAGTAAGATTTCTAAACAAATGAGAAGAGATACTTTCAAAGATAGTTTTTCTTCATGAGTAAGTATGTCAAGGGTCCCCAGCCCCCAGTTTATGGAACAGTACCGGTTCTTGGCATGCCAGCAACTGGTCTGCACAAACAAGCAAAGCCCCATCCGCGAGATGCAGGCAGCACACAAAACCATGCACCCTCCGGTCCACGGAAAAACCTCTCTCCACGGAACCGGTCCATGATGTCCAAAAGATTGGGAACCTCTGGACTATGTGTATGAAGCAAAGTTTTAAAGAGTCAATAGGACAGCTCCCCCCTTACACAAACACACACACACAGAGAGAGAGAGAGAGAGAGAGAGAGAGAGAGGGAGAGGGAGAGGGAGAGGGAGAGGGAGAGGGAGAGGGAGAGGGAGAGAGAGAGAGAGAGAGAGAGAGAGAGAGAGAGAGAGAGAGAGAGAGAGAGAGAGAGAGAGAGAGAGAGAGAGAGAGAGAGAGAGAGAGAGAGAGAGAGAGAGAGAGACCTTCTGTACCATTTCAGGGCACCCATCCAAGTGTGAGCCTGTTTGAATTTCCCTGAATAGTAGTTGACACTTAGAATGTTGTAGCAGACACTTAGAATGTTTCCCATTATAAAACTGATTTTTGAAAGAGGAAGGAGTTAAGTATTCCATTACACCCGAGAACAGCAAATGACACACAGAGACTATCATAAAGTCTGTCACATCAT
Organism: Vipera berus; assembly: GCF_964194415.1. Taxonomy (NCBI): domain Eukaryota; kingdom Metazoa; phylum Chordata; class Lepidosauria; order Squamata; family Viperidae; genus Vipera; species Vipera berus. The sequence continues at coordinate 98,996,375 of NC_138206.1, forward strand.
AAATGTTCACTATTATAAATAGCATATAATATCATATGCTATCATTAATATCACTATCATAAATATTTTTCTGGGCATGTTGAGAAGCCCCTGTGTCAAGTCAGGTTCCAAGTCATTTGGACTTGTCTCAAAATGGTGCAGGCTTTGTTTATCTGGTATTATATTCTTTCCCACTCATGTACAGTATACTGATGCATACACACACACACAATTGCAATTTCACACAATCATAAGTTAAATGGTTAGTGCTAGAATTGGACTGGGGAGATCTGAGTAGAAATGCTATCTGAACTATAAATTTGTGTGAATTACTTTGAAGCAGTTACTACTTCCTAGGGGATCTTACCTCACTTCTTGCTCATCATCAGATCTCCTTAAAACAGAGATACAGAAAGTGTTTAAGGCTTATGTGTGATCTACCCCAATCAGTTTTGTGGCTCTCAGGATCCTCATTTTGAGCAATTTGGAGGGATCTAAAGAGAAAATAAATGCCTGAAGCCTTGAGAGTGCTTCAGTTCAAGCCAGAAGGGGAAATTAGGCAGAAAGAAAAATAAAAGCTATTTTTTGTGATGGTTTACACTTTCACAGAGCAACTCATTTTTAATTTCAATTATGGATAATGTTGTTTTGTTCCAGGAAATGGCATATGTAGCTGTGGAAACTGCGAGTGCTGGGCAGGTTGGACTGGAAATGCTTGTGAGATCTGGCTTGGAAATGAATATCCTTAACATTGCCATGAAATGCTGAACACTGATGGATATGTGGTGTAGAATAAGGCTGCTAGACTACATAAATGTAAGATGAACACAACCCCAAAAAACCCCCTACCCATCCTAATCAATCAGCTCAGTAAAATATTTCTTAAAATATAAGAGCACTTCTGTGTGGCTCTGTTGTTCTAATTCTGCGTGTATATTCTTTCTCTGGGTGTGCCTCTCCCTCACTTAGCTTTTAAGTGTGCTACAAATGAGACAAGATTTATTATATATTGTACTTGGATGACTGAATATAAGCTTCCTAGTAAAGGAAGAACTGTTTTAAATGAAATAATTCAAAATGGTTTAGGATTATGCAAAATGTCTGAATTGGTGACAGTGATGGAGGGGATCCTTCTGACTATGGAAATCTGTTCATTTTTCTCTTGAAAACTTTCACATAGATCACTACAAAAGCTGCTTGCTGTTTAGTTTACCACTTACTATCAATCTTCATTCACTTATCTGCAAGACCTGGGGGAAGGAGCTGGATAGAATGGGAGCATTTAAGGACATCCCTCCCTGAATTAAAGCATTGCTTCCTTCCACAGGATTAGCAATAAGATCAAACCATTTATCTTGATTTATGCATCCCCTGATTTTTTATGGGAAAAAATAAAACACCTGAATCTTGAAAAATACATTCTATACGAGTCATTTAGGCACAAGTTGCAAGCATAGAGTGTTTGCTCGAATGCTTGTTTTTCTTAGCATAATTTTATTTCTGTTTCTTTGTCATCTTCACTAACACTGCCATCAAAATGTTTTGGTTATGATTTTGCCAGTCTTGTTAGAACATTTCATTTGGTATGATGACCAACAGGAAGATTTGTGAAGTCATGGACAGTACATGTTTAACCACAACTAGGTGGATTACAAAGTAAATGGGAACAAAGGAGGTCATATCAAAAGAAGAAGAGTAATCTGGCACCAAGACCAGTAATACTGTTGGGCACTAAGCAGCAGAGAAATAATTCATGCTTGACAAGGTGAATATTATTTGTCACTCCTTTTGGTTGGATTAAAAATGCTCCTTTTGATTAAAATATCAAATATATTGGACAATTCTGTTTGGAATATCTTTATTTGCGTATGGGTCTTTGTCCGCACACATGCATGTGTATGTGTGTTATACAGCAGTGATGGTGCAATGATTAGAAAGCAGTATTTCAGGCAAACTCTGCCCACTGCCAGGAGTTTGATCCTGCCTGGCTCAAGATTTACTCAGCCTTCCATCCATCCAAGGTTGGTAAAATGAGGACCTAGATTGTTGGAGGCATTTGCAAACTGCTGAGAGTTGCTGAAGAACACTATGGAGCAGTATATGGAGCAGTATATAAGTCAAAGTGCTATTTCTAGTGCTATTATAAAACTCCAGATTGTCAGAAACTGTTCTCAGCATACAAAAGTAAGTCAGTATCAGCTGTATACACACACACACACACCACACATTTATTTCCCCCCCCCCAAAAAAGCAAAAGAAGATAATATGCATGCTATGTGGCAAACTGATACAAAAGAGGACTTCTACATGGGCATGGGTGTTACCAGAACAATTCGGAAGCTCTTGCGATCGCTCTGCCCACTGTGTTGTAGCACAGGTGTCAAACTTGATTGTGTGACATGACGTATCACAATGTTTTTTGCCTTTACGGAGCTGGGGTGGGCGTGGCCTGTGCATGACTCATCCAGCTCGTGGGCCACCAGTTTAACACCCCTGTGTTTCAGGCATGTTATCATTGCTATGTTCAGCACTAGTCAGTTTGGTCATTATATGATGGCTTAATGATATGCAGAAAGTTTTCTTAGATAATGAAAAGTGAGAAGTCTGTGCTGGAGTAGTCTTACTGCTTCATGTCTCCTGGGTTCATAAATGCATGAATAAGCCCTGAACTGGACAATCTGATAAATTATAACCATATCTAACAATCACCTATTGATTGCAGGTTGCCAAAGGCTAGATCATTCTTTCCTCTCTTTTTTTGTAGCAAGCCTGAATTGGGCTTGTGCACTGCTATAATTAACAGCTGGTGCATTCTCTTTGCTTCTCAAAGCCACATCTATTCATCGAGGAGGTTTATTTTTAAAGTTAAGTATGTGGTGGGCAAATCATTCATCAAATTTTTTACATATTGATTATCTTAATGTGTTATCTTAAAAATCTTTTTTTGCTTTGTCTTGGATTTTAATAAATAAAAATGTACTGGATGTTACATACAAATTATTGAGGAATGCCTGTTACATGCACCCTGTATAAAGAATGCCTTAGCACAGGAAGGCATTAAATAGTGGCAAATATCTGTAGCTCAGGGGTAGGATGAGGGTGGAGGCTCATTCTCTGAGCTTGTGAGTCAGTTTCCAAATGTTTCCTTACCAGGCTCGGTAACATCTTCAGCAGAATTTAGGAGAGGTCAGTGTTGATGTTCTTCTGCTTATAAGGGCTTCATGTGATCAGTAGGTCTTGTGATGATGAGGTCAGGTCAGGTCAGGTCAGGGTCACATCAGGTCAGGGTCTTGTGAGGAGTCTTGTGATGGGGAGGTCACGTCAGGAGAGGTTCATTAGAAAGTGAAGTACGGTTGAGGAGATGTTGTGTGGGTTGGTTGAGGGTTGGTGCTGGATCCTGAGGGGCTCGTAGGCTGGTTGTAGGTTGAGGAAGGCATTGCCATATGAAAAATGTATCAAAGTTTGATATTTTTAAAAGAGAACAAAAGAAGGACAAAGCAGAAGGTTACCCAGGGAAGATGTCTTTGCCCAGGTTGTCTTCTCTAGGCTGGAAGGGGCAAAATATTCAATGGCAGAATTTATTCATAGTGGAGTTACATTTTTTAAAAAAAATGGTTTTCCCCCCATATTTATTTGCATGTAACTGCATTTTGTACATCAACATTTGCCAGCTCTTTAGTTCATCAAAGGGGGAACAGTAATTTTTTTTCAAAGCAGTTACCTTTTCTGTAAAATCGGGATAAAAGCTTAGTATTACAATAAATTGTTTACATGTTTGGATAAACTTTGCATTTTAATATAAAATGTCTAATATGTTGCTTTGTTGCAGCAATTTAGTGGCTGTATTTGAATTCTGGACTCTCCCATTGGCAAAAGTACATACATATAAATATTGTAAATATTTTGTGGGTATTTTTAGAAAGAGCAGATATGAATGAATAGGAAAATAGCCTCTAATAAATAAATGGATGTAATATGAAATTGCAACAGGACACCAGATTATTCTACTCCCCTTCCCCCCATGTGCCATAAGAATCTTGATTTTTTTAAAAAAGCATGACACCTACCTCAGATCTGAACCTGTGTTCCTCAAGGGCAGTGAATACAGTGGCCTCTAAATATCTTTGCATAATGCACTATTAGAAGTTATGTGCATGCGTCATCATGAAAATAATCTTCAAAGCTACATGTCATTTAGAAAGTTTGCATTTTCAATAATATATTGATGCAATGTTATTAAGATAATTTATAATAATAAATCACATGCTGCTTGACTAGAAGTCCTAAAAGAAATTATTCTGTGCAGGGGAAGTAGGGGATTTTACAATCAGCAACTTTTGTTGTTAGCTGCGAAGTCGTGTCCGACCCATCGCGACCCTATGGACAACATTCCTCCAGGCCTTCCTGTCCTCTACCATCTTCTGGAGTCCATTTAAGCTCATGCCTACTGCTTCAAATCAGCAACTAGAAGGATCCATTAAACCTTTCTTGGCTGTATTAGTTTAGCAGTATGGGAAACCTGGTGAAACCTGTAATCAGGAGAATTGTGACTTCCTATAGATGGGAAAAGAGACTGAAAATAAAATGTAGTTTCTGATTGGTAACCATGGCTTGATGCCTGAAATCTAAAATATTACATGCATTGTGGCTTCTGTAAAAAGGCATCATGTTGGTGTGAGTTACATACAGTGGTGGGATTCAAATATGTGAACACTGGAGCACGTGTTCATTAGATTATTCAATTCATTAGAGCAGCCCAACATTTTTTAGGCTTTCATGCTGCTATGAGCAAATATGTTGTTGCTTTAAGAGTGGCATTAACTTTAGTCTGGACCTCTTAAAGCAACATTATCTTACTTTCAGGTTCCTGCAGAAGTTTTGCTGTGCTGCTCCCTCATGAAGTCCGGAAGCATTTCAGCTAAAAATCAATGACAACCTACTACAATTCATGATTATTATTTTTTTTGTAGTTTTGATACTTGCAAAAGCAATCCATTTTTAAAAACCTACATCCCTTGTGCTCAGGTTTATTGAGCATTTTTTATAGTCTGCAGAGTTCAACTTTTAATACCTTTATATGTGTGTACACGGTGTGTACACGGTGGCTCAGTGGGTTAGGACGCTGAGCTTGTCGATCAGAAGGTTGGCAGTTTGGCGGGTTGAGTCCCGAGTACCGCGTTAACAGAGTGAGCGCCTGTTACTCATCCCAGCTTCTGCCAACCTAGCAGTTTGAAAGCACGTAAAAAATGCAAGTAGAAAAATAGGGACCACTACGGTGGGAAGGTAACAGTGTTCCATGCGCCTTTGGCATCTAGTCATGCCGGCCACATGACCACGGAGACGTCCTCAGACAAGCGCTGGCTCTTCGGCTTTGAAACGGAGATGAGCACCGGCCCCTAGAGTTGGAAACGACTAGCACGCATGTGAGGGGGAAACTTTATCTTTTTTTTTACACACACTTATTTTGGTAACACTTTTGAACTGGTTTGTCATTTCTTTGTTCTGAGATGTTTGCCAACTTCCCATTTAGCCTACACCTCTGGAATTTCCTGGTAGTCACCCATCCAAATACAAGCCAGCCCTGACCCTGCTTAGCATCTAAAGTTAGGCAATTCAGCAAGATGCTGTAACCTGCAAATAATTAACCATCTCTGCATTACCTTGAAATTGGTCAAAGCTACTGTTGGGAAGTAGCTGGTAACTCATTCAAGATAGTCTTCAGCCCTTTTGTTTAGGAATTTATACTGATTTGTAAAGCAGAATTGGTAAATCTTTTAGTAATGGTGGAGATACATTTACTTTTGGGGGGAGGGGAGTGGGCAAATACAGTAGTAGGTCGAATTATGTCACTTGTGAATGCAGATTGCTCACCCTTTAATTTCATTGATTTAAGTGATATTGGGCTTCCTCTCTATATAATTAAACAATAGCTCAACAGCTATAACAACTGGCACCATATTATCAGCATCTTTATAGAGAGAAGAGAATCTTCTCTATAGGAATTTATGCTCAAAACCCCACCATTCTTCCAGCACTTTGTTACTGTCAGATCAGGCCAGAATGACTTAATTTCTTGAACTGTCACAAAATGCTGTTTTAGTGAGTGTGGAGCTGAACATGATGCAAATTTTCTTAGTGCTGTGAGTTATCTTGCTGTTAACTTTAATTCTTTTATTTGCTGTTTTATTGCCAGCTTTGCTAATGTACTAATTTTTCTGTTCATTGGCCACAATGAAGCATTCATTCATTCATTCATATTACAGCATGGGTATGAAATAGCATACCCAGTTTTCCAGCACAGCAGAGATTATTAGTCTGTCCTTTTTATACCATTCTCTAATTCCAATACCTCCAACTATCAGTCTGGAATAAATTATTCAGATTGCAAAGTAAAATTGGTTGCAGCTGTGCAATAGAATGTATTAAAACAGGAACATGTTGCCATTGTTTTTAACCAATCAGGAACAGTCACAAGTGACAAAAAAGGTTTCTCATGTGAATTTTGAGGGTTAACATTCTAAGTATCAACAAGTGGTTCCAGCTGTAATACACTGTAAAAAGAGCACAAAATTAACAACCTAATAACCCCCCTCCCCCCAAGTCTTTCATGACGGACAAAGCCAGCTATCATACGTAAAAAAAAACACGACTGCTTGTTCAAGTGCTGCCTGTTCATGCTGCCAGTTAAATAATCATTGGTAGCAATGGGCCATTTCACTCAAGAATTCTAGGTTTATTGGTGGTGGCAGGGAAATATTATATCTACCACTCCATAGTGCATCTGGGATAAGATTAGATCCCTTTCCTTGCTTATAACTAATATTACATCACATGCTGCATATAAAATAAATTACTCTGTTAATACTTAGGGAAGATTGGGAAAGAATAAGGCAGTAAGAAGCCATTGCATAACAGTTCTAATCTGATTTATGGATTTGGGGGAATAGATAGCAGAATTTGCTATTAAGCAGAACTCTAATGCACAATTATTCATTTCTAAGAGATACATATTAACAATTTCAAAATAAAGATATTATCTTAAAGCCAATTAAATATTCAGGAACAGCTAGCAGTAGAAGGTGTATTCTTTTTAAAAAGCACAGATGAAATCCTGTATGTATGAATGTTTCTTCTTAATTCAACCCTTGGCACACAGAAAGCCACCACATCAGGATGCTAGCTAATTGTGAAAACAGACATACTAGCTTTTGACATTCTACAACTTTGAAAATTTCTTTGGGAGGTTAATTTAGGTCTAATGGAAAAGTTATTGCACATTTACTCCCATACAGTAAGCAAACTAGCTTTGTGAGTTGTAGTAGAAGCAGCTTTGAAGAAAAGGATGTCAGAAGAAGATACTCTGGCTACTTCTTGGGCAGTCACCTTCATGCTTTTTATGAATACTGCAAATGTGTTAAAAAAGCACTTTTAAACATTAATGTTTGGGTTATTTGTGGCCTTGGGCTATATTGTCTACATAATTTCCCAACTTGAAGATGGGAGTTGAAATTCACACATCTTAAAGTTGCCAAGGCTGAGAATACTAGCCTAGACCGAATTCCAAACTTCTTGGCAGTAAATTAGATAATATATATACTGTAAGTCAAATCAGCTAATTTTGGCACAATCATTGGGTAGGTTTTGCCCAAAGTTCCTCTTTTATTCCTAGTTATTTTACTACACAAACTTAATTCAAGTGGTTCAGATATCATAAATATATAGGGATAAATTCCATATTTTGATATGGAGTTAATAAATGTTGCTGGACTAATAAAGCTAACTAGGAAATGGATAAAGATGGGAAAGGTCTATTTATCTATGTATGCATCTAATAAACAGGGCATTTTTAAAAAATGTAGTTAACACATTTTATTTAATAATAATTTATCCAAAATGTGGTGTGTGTTTTTTCATTTTGCCTCGTAAGACTAAATTTAAGCAGATACCAATGAGTAAATCTAAGTTTGCTCTACGGGATTTCTTTTTATGTTGAGATGTTCCAAATTAAAGGCCAAATTAAATAGAGGCTAGGGCTTGTTTTGGGAGAAAATTTCAGAAGATTGCAGGAGCAACATATATATATAATTATATATATATATATATAATTCCCCCTCCATAATGAGTGGAATCATAAAGCTGTATCCTCTTTGTGGGAAGGTTTTATAATTTATATATAAATATATAAATTATAAAACCTTCCCACATACAAAGAGGATTCAACTTTATGATTCCACTCCTTATGGAGGAGGGATTCAGGGATCACTGCAACAATTCTGGCCTCTGTATCTTTCCCTTTATTTTAGAATGATTTCTTAAAGCACCAATAGAAAGTGTTCTCTCTGAAGATATGAACAGAAAAGCCAGCCCAATTAAATTAGAAGTGTATGACTTGACTGGTCTGCCATCACCATCTTTATTGATAATATTGCCTCTATTTCAAGCATTCCAGCAACTGACTTGCGGATTAAAAGCTAAATGAGAAAACGTAATGGAGAAGGCTCAGTCATAAAGATAGTGTACAGGGAAGTATAAAACACACAAGCTATAGTTACAAATTGATTCCATCAGATTTACTGTACAGTTCTTTAGGAAATAACAGGCAGCCAAAAAGAAAGTTTCATTTGGTAGCAAAATTAATTTGAAAGGGAACCAAATATGTCATCTTGTTTTGGAAAACAGCAAGAGAGATAATATACCAAGGCCTCAAATTTTCTTTGGCATGATCTGGGGAAAAGAGAATAGAGTTTTGACAAATTATTTTCATGTCTCATTATGCTGCAACCGATGCAGTGCTACTTTGCACATTTAAAAAAAATATGTAAAGGGTATTTTTAAATATGTGTTTCATATAAATATTTTATTCAATATGCTGTATCTGTATATACAACAAAATGGTAATAAACACAAACTGTACAATGCAGACAAACTTGTTGCTTATATGTATGTCAGTTTTGCAGTACATACCAACAGATCTGATACATATAGCCTACTACATGCAAGTCATTATTACCATCCTTTTTCCCATGCAAACAGATGAGACAAACTTAAAAAAGTAACTAAAGCACAAGGAACCACACATTCTCTCCTCTGTGCTGAAATAGATTTAGATTCTCAAATAAGCTTATTTAAGATCCTCCCCGTCATGAAAGATGTGAAGGCAATCTACATCCATTACAACAAAGAGAGGAATACGTGTGTTCTACTTATAGTACAGTGTCAATCACTTACAAATATGAACTCGGTCTTATTATTAACTACATGGCTGGTTGACATGGCAGTATGGGCACAAATGTAAAAATTAAGGGAATGTATTGCAACTGGCAAAAGAGAATAGTTCCCTTTGGTTGATCTTGACTCTGGCCCCAAAACTTCTTTGTACATGGAAAGAGGAAAAAAGTACCCCAGCAGAAGACTTAGGCAATGAGTACAAATCTGGAGCAACCTACAGCAGATATAGGGGGAAAAATCTTGCTGGCATTATAAAATGAGTTGATAAATTGATGTTACCTCACCTTATGCTTGATGCCTTATGCTTGGTTCCAATCCTGAGGTGATTCACAAGCCCCAACCTGTCCCACTTCATACATCATCATTAAAATGAAAGGGAAATAATACATTTCACACTTTTTATTTTGCATTCTTATTTTAAAGCTTTCAGTTGCACAATACAGAAAGTATACTGAAAATCAAAGTAAACAGTCTGTAATACTGGGGGTCTAGAAAAAAACAACGACACTTCACAATTCAGAATAAAATGTGATGGGCTAGCAGACCTAGGCAGACCCCAATTCTGTATCTACTATGCAGAGCATCTGCAAATGGCATGGCTTCTGGAGTCGCCCAGGCCACTGTTGATCCATTTGTGGGGAACCAGCATTACTCCTTTCTACCCTGTGTGGGGATAAAATCAAAAAGCCTTCTTCCCAAGCATTTCTTCTCTAGAGGCCAAGGAGGAAAAGGATGTTTATGGTTCATTTTTGTGCACCAATTCTTTCCTTTCTTATAAAATAACTTAATCTTTTTTTGTTGTTTTAAAAATGCTACTACATTCTGGAAACATAATAATGTTTAATGTCCTAAACTCATGTAGCTGAAAGAAATAAACTTAAAATAGCCTCTTACCATGTATGGAGAAACCCAGAAATCAAAAGATCAAATACTGTTGTATATGTATAACCTAGTAACAATTTGTAGTCTATTCACACATATCTTAAGGACCTGTTCGTTCAAATCGAAGCTGATATGAATCAAGATTCAAGAGTTAATTCAAACTTTAATCTGTTTACCACCAAACCAAATAGGAAATCTGAACATTCCCTAATAACTATGAAAAGTAAACCAATATTTAAAACCACTTTGAAAAAAAGTTCCAAAATTGGAACTGAAAACAAACATATGTGCAAATGCTTAGACGTTTCACAAATGATTTTCTAGAACAAAGATATATTTTGGTCCACATCATGCTTTCTGTTTTCAATTTAGTTCCCCAGTATCTACTTTCAAAAATTTATCCATTTGTATTTTTTAAGAATGGCCTTTTACTATTCTTTCCTTTTGGCCTCAAGGCTCCCTATTCCAAAAATACTAGTATTTATTTCATTTAGTAATCAAAGGAGAAACATTCTTGACCTTGTTCTTTTGTTAGAATTTTCTTAAATTTGTAGAATACAGGGAAAACCAAAATAATAAGATAAATGCAAGGCACCGAAAACCTAGCAATTTGGTGGCCATAATATCCTAAGAAGCTGGTACAGATAAAATAATATATTGCCTGGGCTTTGCATGCTAAGCTATCAAAGAAATGCAAAGGAATCCTTCAAATATGTTTAAAATCTTTCTTCTCTTTTTAACACTGAAAATATTAAAGTATAATCTGTAACTACCTTTTGCATTGGTGCTGCAGAGAAAAACACAACTTCCTTGCCCATGCTTTGCTGAGTAAGAGTGAACTACAGCCATAAATAAAGATGGGATTACGTTGTTTAAACACAGGAGAAGGAATCTATTGTTTTGAAAGAGACGTAGGTAGCACAATTCCCATTCATTCTATTTTTTTTCTTTTAAATTTCAGATAATGAGTACTAGTAGATGAAAAATGAGCCTTAATTCAGGCCTACAAGGCCTACAGAGTTCTTTGGACCCACTTTCTTAAAAATATGTGGGTCTTGCTCGCTGGGCAAGGCAAATGTTACCATTACCAGTAAGTCTGTGATATGTATAAAACACACACACGCACACACAGGGGGTATCAAACATTGGCCTTGAAAGGTTGTTGACTAGCCACGCGTGATGCTTTTCCCTCCTCGGGAACATACTGGACTGTATTCAGGCGGAATCCATATTTGCAATGATCCTATCTTTTACAGGTATGATCCCTAACAGGATTTTGAAGGCTCCCCTAATTCTCTGATTGCTTTCCAAAACTAAGCCATCAGCAACACTTCAATCTGAGCGAAACATAATCCCTGCAAAGGAGTCACACAGACAGCAGAGCAAGCAGCCTCATAAAAAAGAGGAGGAAGGAAAAAATCCATAATAGCACAGGTTTTACAGCATCTATCTAGAAATTACTTGTTATTATTCTGTGGGCTACAAAATTGAACTTAAAACACAGGGGTTTCCTGGGATCCAAAGGGGGAATTATGGGTAACTGTCAGCAGGCAAGATATCAAGTGTACTTGTGAAGTATGCCATTCACATGAGGTGTCACAGTCACAGAAAAGAGATTAAAAGGCATTCCATATCTGGTAGGGCATTCTATGGTCGGAGTTCAGCTGGTCATCCAAAAGTCTTTGCTGTGGGAGGAGTTACAGATTTGGAAGGAGCACAGAGCAAGCTGTCGCTTGCTTCCAGCCAATCCGCAGACACCAGAGTGGGATAGTCTTGCAAGGATAAAGTGCTCAGCTGTACATAAGAGAGTCCAGTAAGTCACAACATCCACGAGGCTCTGGCTATGTGGTCTTACTCTTGTTCACTGGTTTACCTCCATTCATTATTGCCGATGCACTTGTGCTTTTACTTGGCGTCACCCCAGCCTTTGGCACTGTTTCTCCAACATCATGTAGAGAGGGTTCTCGGTACATGGCAACTATAGTGGTTAGGGAGAAAAGAGAAGTCCACGTTAAGTTAAACATAGTAGCAAAGTTTGTTTCTGTACTTATTTCACTGCAAAATATCAGAACACTCTTCCTTAACCCAATGCAGAGCTGTTTTTTTTAAATACAACACCATATAAAACAACACATACAGAGTGACTTCCTTCAGATATATCTACGATTAAAAAGCAAAGTGTAAATATGTGCAATCTAAGCAAAAACTGGGTAAAATTAAAGACATTTAAATCAGAATGTATGTCTGTCCATTTTCAAAATCTATTTTACTGTTTGTGGAAATGTCTAGGAAGGCAGCTGTATTATTCGGTTGCAGCAAAAACAACATTGTGACTAAGATATATTATGGCATAAAACTGTTTTTATTAGAGAAAATATGAATTTTCACATACGATATTGTTGTCATTATGGAAACTTGGTGGGATGAAACCCAGAAATGAAATATACAGCTAGAGGGAGTTAAATTATTTAAAAGAATAGACCAAATAAAAGAAGGTGGTATTGCACTATATATAAGAAATAACTTTATCTCTACAGAAATAGACCACAACAATGATGAAAACTGTCTTGAATGCATTTGGGTCAATATAAAAGGATAAAAAATGACATTGCCATAGGTGTATAGTATAGGCCACCCAACCAAACAGAGGAAATAGATGAACGTTTTGTTAGTCAGTTAACTAAGGTATGTAGGAGGCACATCACAATAGTAATGGGGGACTTTAATTACCTTGACATCAACTGGGAGACTAACCGTGCACCAAGTGGAAGATCAAACAGGTTCCTGACAAACCTAGCAGAGAACTTTGTCTCCCAAAAAGTAAAGAAGGGAACTAAGATATCAGCCATATTAGACTTAATTCTAACTAACAGAGATGAAATGATAGAAGTGTTGAAGCTATAGGAACCTTGGGGGGGGGGAGTGATCATGCAATATTGGAATTCAACATTATGCAAGCACAATCAATAGAACAAAGTCAATCTACAGTCTTGGACTTTAAGAGAGCTAATTTCAATAAACTTAGAGAAGCTTGAGAATTCTCAAGGGAAAAACAACACAAGAAGGTTGGGAAACTTTGAAAAGTGAGATAAAAACCCAGTCTAACACAATACCAATGAAGAAGAAAAACAACAGCTCTCAAAAGAAACCAGCATGGCTGCATAAAGAACTTTCTGATAAACTGAAAGACAAAAAGGACAAGTATAAAAAGTGGAAAGAGGGGCACGTAACACAGAATATAAGCAAATAGCCCAAGCCTGCAAAGATGAACTGAGGAAAGCTAAGGCTCAAAATGAACTAAGACTTGCGACAAAAGTCAAAAATAAAAAAAAGCTTTTTTCAACATGTAAAAAACAAGAAAAAAGTCAAGTAAATGATTGATCCATTAATGGGAGAAAGTGGCAAGAAGGTGACAAGCAACAGGGAGAAAGCAGAACTGCTTAACTCATTTTTTGCATCCGTCTTTTCACAAAAGGAAAAAACAGTCCAACCTATCAAAAACAGTATCGTAAAAAGCAGATTATGAATGCAAGTTAAAATAGGCAAGAAAATGATAAGTGAGCACCAGTCTACCCTAGACAAGTTCAAATCACCAGGACCAGAGGGATTACACCTCAAAGTTCTGAAGGAACTGGCAGACGTGATTTCAGTACCACTGAACTATTTACCAGAGGACTGGGAAAGAGCTGATGTAGTTACCATCTTCAAAAAAGGGGGGGGGGGAAATAGATCCAGGAAACCACAGACCTATCAGCCTAACCTCAACACCTGGGAAGATTCTGGGAAAGATAACCAGAAAACTGATTCCATTCCACTCCATTCCCTTCAACTTATTATCTTACTTCAGGTTTATTTTGCTTTTACAGGCTTGCGAAGGTCATAAATGCAAGGATTGGTTATCAAGTTACTCTTTCATTAAATTTGCTAAGCACATTTGATTTGTGCTTAGATTGTAAGCCGCCCTGAGTCTTCGGAGAAGGGTGGGATATAAATGGGATTAAAATAAAAAAAATACAATTACAAAAGCTCACTGGACAAAGCAGTAGCTTAAATGAGGACTAGATGTATAATATCTCAGATATACAATGGACTATACTTTGGAACAATCCTAGGTTATGTTCTATATCATCAAAGATCAAGAAAAATTACATGCAAGTGATCCATCAGTGATATTTGACCTCTATACATTTTTTTAAAAAAAATATTACAGTTACAGACCAGCATTACAAATGAGAAGCATTCAAAAATGAAATGAAATGAAAATACAAGATAATATTTAACAACTGGGGGTGGATTGTCAGTGGGATGAAGAGATTAACAATGCAGTAAGGCAAACCAAGTATTGGGACAGTTTGCTCCACTCCTATAACATAAGGCAGTACTGATCAGCACAAAGAAGCTTCTCATAGAAAGTATATTTGTCCCCACCCTATGTTACCAGTGCCAAAAATGGACACTTATAACAAAACATAAATGAAAATTAGTCACCATAGAAATGAGATGTTTGAAGAAAGCTGCTGGAGTGACCAGGAGAGATAAAATCAGAAATAAGAGAAAGAGAAAGAATTAGCCTAGGACCAATCTTAAATTGCCTACAAAAACAACAAATAAAATGGTTTGCTCACCTGAAGAAGATGTCATGGGATTTCATACCATACAAGACATACACAGAAAGAGGAAAAGGTCAAAAAACACAAGGCAGACCCAGGAGAAGATGGAGAGACAACATCAAAGACATACTACAACAACATCAATTGACAATGGTGGAGGCCACCAGAAGAGCAAGAGCCAGAACTTTGTATCTCTCTTGTAACCCAAAGTGATAAAAGAGGAAGTAAAGAAGAAGAACAGCATGTATACAGGAAAATTCAATTACTGTCTCAATATGTATTTCCTACCATTATTTAGTGAGGTGACCAAAAGTATTAAAAATAAGATAACTTTTCAATTCATGATAGTTACAGAAAGAATAGCTACAGCATATTAGAAAAATACAGAGGCTTTATTACTGTTACAAAAACCCATAGAAAAATGTTGAAATGGAAATACCAACATACAAAAGATGTGAGATGTTGGCATATACAGTATATGTCTTGTTTGCTCTGTCTATACAAAATTTGCTATTGGAATTTTGACTTATTTTGTATCTTTTTAATAAAAATTGGTTTAGAAAACCAATCAATTTTTAAAAAAAATATAATTAAGATATATGTGTTACTGGAGCAGCACAGTGGCCTAGAGGTGAAGACGCTTGCATCTGACTTGGAAGGTTGAGAGTTCAATCCAATGCAGCGGCAGATGTTTCTCTATCAGGGTGCAAAGAGATAATATCTGCTGCAAACTCCAGAAAGGCATCAGGAAAGCTATCCAGCCAGTAAATGCTCAGCTCCATTCAGTCACCCTGACTCCACCCAGAATAAAAAGGGATTAAAGGGTCGTAAAAAGAAAAAAAAATGTGTTTACTGCAGAATCTTATATGATTCTTTCCTGTAATTGCTTACTGGAAGTATCATGTGACCTTTTCTCTTGTAGATTAAATCAGATTTAATTGCTAGGAAAAATGGGCAAAATGCAAAAACAAATCAGGAATAAGCCAGGATTGGTAAACCAGCAGTAAATCAGTTTTTCAGCTTGTGGTTAATTGTCAGAAAAGCATTTTTTTCCAAATGAAATGGGCTTATACTATACCAAAGAAACAAAATTATGGTTTACTATGAAGTGCTAAATGTCAGACACATTTAATATTATGGTTGATCACACACTCAGCCAAATATTTAGACTGGATTTGACATTTTTATCTACTTATCAAGTCCAGGATATAAACTGTTCCACGTAAAGTTGCTTTTTGCAATTGACTGATGGTGTTTTTGTCAATAGTATTCAAATGGGACTCTTATTGCTTTGGATTGTATTCAAGATACCAATTACTATTGTTACTCTCTGTATTTTCTTTATTGTTATAATAATACACACAACAATGTGAAATCACAGTTGCTACTTTTTTTAGCTGGTGCTGGCCTTCATATGCATTGAGACTTCATTATTACTATGGTTGGTCAGAGGCAGCCAGATGTTTAGACTGGATTTGGCATTTTCATGCCAAAAAAATCCTTCCCACAGAGCTGGGATAGGGAGATGTTGTTGTTTGATAATGATAAAGCTACCATTGCAGGATGCAAGCTGTTTCAAACAAGGAGGCCTTTTCCAATTGGCTCATGGTGATTTTGTCAATGCTCCTGGTGTTCAAGTGGTGCTCCAGACATTTTGGGATTGCACCCGAGGCATTTATTACTACTATTCTTAGAAATAAAGAAGAACATATTGTGAGCCAACTGATATTTTTTCATTTCACCTTGGACTCTGACTTTTTCTTTGGAATAACAGAACTATAGTATTTTGAACCTTCTAACAAAATCACTCATACACATTATCTCAGAAATCCTTGCAACAGCTAAATAGGAGAGATCAATACTTTTCTCACCCCATAGTGCTTAAAAGGACTGAGAAGGAAAGAAGGTGGCTTATCTAGTGTTACTTGCTCAGTTTTTAGCAAGAACAGGAGAGTCTTTCTCATGTTCAGACTTGGTGGTGCTGGAATTTGCTTTCAGAAAAGCTGTCCATATTCTTGCCCAGTTCAGAGATTGCCACCAAAGAGCTTTTAATCCATATTCTTTTCAGGTAGGGGAAAAAAAATCAGACACAAAATACGAAGTAGGGAAATATCAAATGGACAGTTAGGAAAGACATGCAAGGATATCAGAGTGGATATCATTTGGAAGTCAACTTGAAGGGCGACGAGTTTTTGCAATGTTTTGATGCACTCAATGCTGTGTCAAAGTCAGCTTACCTTCCAATGGCTTCGGTAGAAAATGAGCTGCTGGCTTTGTTTTCTTCACTCTGTTGCCTTTCATGACTTGTCCTTCTTTGTTGAGTCCCAAGAACCAGGCTCTGCCAGACTCTTGCTGTCTGTACAGCATCGATGAGTAGATTACATAATAATTTTCAAAAACAGACTCCTTAAACTTACATTCTGGTGTAAAAAGTTCCTGTGAGAGAAAGAAAGAAAAGAGATTACAGGAAAATTCCAACCAGTGGCTGTGGTTATTTTTTATATTACTTACTAATATGCTGTTTGTGACGTTTAATCCAGGTGGAATTTTGCACAGTGTCACAATGCTTGGGCAGATTCTGGCAACTGAATCCATGCATTATTATTATTTTTTAACTTTTTGGACACACCCGTTAAATGAAATGGAAATCAGTTTCAGAATGTAACAATGAATAACTGCAGGTAGTCCTTGACTTACAACAAGTCATTTAGTGACTGTTCAAAATTACAACAGCACTGAAAAAAGTGACTTATGGTCATTTTTCACAGTTACGATTTTTGCAGCATCCCCATGAATTATATGATCAAAATTCAGATGCTTAGCAACTGGTTCATATTTGTGACTGTTACAGAGTCCCAAGGTTATCTGAACCCCTTTTGCCACCTTCTGAAAAGCAAAGTCAATGATTCCCTTAACAACTGAGTTACTAACTTAGTAACTGCAGTGATTCACTTAACAATTGAGGCAAGAAAGGTTGTAAAATGGGACAAAACTCAATAAATGTCTCATTTAACAATAGAATTTTTGTGCTCAGCTGTGGTCATAAGGACTATTTGTATTTAATAGTGCAACTAGGTAATTGTAGATTCTGACTTAAAGATCTTAAACTGTATTCAGCAACCAAGGAGCTAAAGCCTATCACATCATCCATGAGGCATAGTGTTTATATCTTGCTTCTCCTGTCCATCCAGTGCAAAGCAAAAGCATCCAGCCTAAAACTGTCTTGTGCATTTATATTTAAGTCATTAAATGTAATTTTAGGCTTTTACAATCCCATTCACTTAAAATTATTTTTATTAACAATGGGCTGCTATTTTGCTTGAAATGCAGGAACTGCTAGTAATTCAACAAAAAACTTCCACTGAATTATTTTCTAAGAAAATGTACACATTGAAAAGGAAAGAGTAAATTATCTTTACATCAGACTTTAATGTTGCAAATCAAAGCATGGAAAGTTCATCATCTGAAGGCGAAATCTACTCCCCCCCCAGTAGTGAAAAATGAGAAGGGGAAAGCAAATAAAAAGACATCTGTCAGAACTGCCATCTCACACCTGCACTTTGCATTTACTAGCTGCCAGTCTGCCATAAACTATGGGGAGAAGAAGCTAGATGGGAAGTGGGGGGGGGGCTGATGACTCATTGTACCTAGAGATACAACTTCAAGGTCAGACAGCTGGGAAAGGCATGCATCCCCACACCGCCCAGTCTACAGCTGAAGAGACCATTCCCGAAACATTTTCTTTGAATTTGATTGGACAATGCAAGATCAACAATGGGAAGGGACAAAGGGGGAAAGGTTAACCAGGAAAGTTTGGCGCACGAACCTCAGTTCTGGCTTTGCTATACTGTAATCCACTTGGCCTTTAGTAAAGTAAACCTTTCACACCAAATGGAGTCGAGAGTCATTCTGTGCTGAAGGGACCAAGTTGGGGCAGGACTGA
Organism: Vipera berus; assembly: GCF_964194415.1. Taxonomy (NCBI): domain Eukaryota; kingdom Metazoa; phylum Chordata; class Lepidosauria; order Squamata; family Viperidae; genus Vipera; species Vipera berus. The sequence goes on from NC_138206.1 coordinate 99,015,017, forward strand.
CAACAACTTTCTTTCTTTTGCATTTATGGGATAAATTCAAAAAAGGCTACAGATAAAGTGGCGCTCTTCATTAATGTCACCTAAATATTAATGGGTGAGAAAATAATGCAAGAATATTTGTCTTAATTACTGAAAGAGTACAAATTTCAGAAACCTATATTCCTGGCAAAACAGAATGTTTAATTTAATAGAAGGAAACATTAATAAATCCAACTAGAATTGAGCACGTTTCAGTTTTATTTATTTATCTATGTGTCAGAACTGTCACCTCACGTCTGCTTTCTGCAATCGCTTTGGTTCCAGTCTGCCATGAACCCTGGGGGGAGGGGGAGTGCCGGGGGGGGGAAAGTAAAAGCTAAGAGAGTGAGAGTGTCTGGCCGAGACGGTGTCCCAAGGTCGTGCCACGATGAGAAAAATGCAGCATCAAGGCAGCCTACAATCAGAGTGGCTGTTTCCAAAGCATCTTATTAGAAACACGATTGGACAGTAAGGGACCAGCAATGGGGAGTGCCTAAGTGGGGAAAAGTTTTTACTTGGAGTTTTGGCACATGAACTTCAGTTCTGGCTTTCCTTTACTGTATTCTGCTTGACCGTTAGTAAACTGTGCTTTTTCCACCAAATGGAGTCAAGGGTTGTTCTTATTTAAAGGTTTCAGCTGATACATGGCTGACACCATGTTTGCATCTATTGCCAAAATTGATACGGTTTCAACTTGCTTAATTCTGCCCATATTATGTATGCATGTACATAAATAATTACAACTATCTCTGAAAAAAACAGACAAAGCCACACTAGAACTATGTACCAAAGGTGGATTTCTTTTCTTATTTTCTCAATAAATAAATGAATTAACTACATGAACACTGCCGCCCAGTTGACAATAGACATCAGTTTGAATAAAACACTCTAAGAGAATCTAGAAAAGTTCAATTAAATGTAAGGGACATTTTAAAAAGTGAAATGTATGTATGAATAATTTTTAATGTCAGTTCTTTATGACTTACTGACATAGGTTTGAGAGACATTGTGTGGCATAACGAATTTCAAGATGACTCACTGAAGCCAACTGCCAAATCCACTTCTCAAGTTGTACAAAGATTTCCAGAAGAGCCTAATACGCTTGATATATGGGTTTTGCATGTTACTTTGCATGTTCCTTTGGTTTTGCCAGGGCTTTTTTCCTCATAGAACGCTCAGAATGGAGTTCCGGCACCTTTTTTGGATGGAACCTTGTAGGGTAGGCAAGGCAGGTTATATGACATGTGTGAGTTCCGGCACCTTTTTCTTTTACAAAAAAAAGCACTGGGTTTTGCTCCAGGTTTCAAATATTGCTGAGGTTCTTGATAGGTAAGTTCAACCTATCAAGTTGTTAGTAATGACCTACAAAGCCCTACATGGCATGGGTCCGGAATACCTTGGGGAGCACCTGCGGCCGGCGTCAACTTCCCTCCTCCCAGTACGCTCCCACAGAGAGGGCCTCCTCAGGGTGCCACCGGTCAAAGAATGCCGACTGGTGGCCCCCAGGGGGAGGGCGTTCTCTGTGGGTGCACCGGATCTTTGGAACCATCTTCCGGTCGAGCTCCGGATGGCGCCTGATCTCCACTCCTTCCGGCGCGATCTTAAAACCCATCTCTTTGAACAAGCTGGCCTGGCCTGATGGGATGGGGTTGGATTTTATAAATGGATTTTAACTGTTAATCTGTATTAATTTATTATGGGCACTGTTTAATTACTTTTTAATAATTTTTAATTTTTGTATCTTGTTTTTATGTATTGCCCTGTTCACCGCCCTGAGTCCTTCAAGAGAAGGGCGGTATAGAAATTAAATTAATAATAATAATAATAATAACCTTGAGAAGACCGCATTGTACTGTATATGTCTCAACATAAAGCAGACTAGAACTTCATCGTAACTTCTTTGGAAAGATGTATTCACCAGATACAGATTTCCCTTCAAATTTTTAAGCTTATAAAACAGGGACTCACAGTTTTCTGCGAGAGTGAGTCTAATCAGGACATTTCTGGGCAACCAGAAGGGAGGAAAGGAAGGTGGTAGGAATTACCTGGTATTGCTCATGGTGCATATTTAAGGGGAAAGAAGGTTCAGACTGGGCACAGACACCCTTCAATAGCAGCAGGTTTTGGGTAACTCTTGTCAAAAACTGGCAAAGGGCATCCCTTCCCTGCTTCAGGAAGGAGTTTATTTTGTCCCAGGGCAGCTCCCTTCACAGATTAGAAGGACTTTCCTGCTAGGAAGTTTTCCACAAACACAGAGATACCATGGCTTGAATTTGTAAGAAGGACTGACAAGATCCCCAGATGTCCTGGAAGAAAGCCAGTTGGCAAACTCTTGGATTTCGGAGCTGTTTCATTCCTCTGAGTCATTTCCCCCTTCATCTTTCAGCCTCTTTCCCTTGCTTTTCTCTTTCCTTCTCCCCCTGTCTTCCCTCTCCCCTATTCAAAGGCTATTATTAAGATCCCAGAATTGTTGTCAGAATTTTGGCAGGAGAGAACTGCAGCCAGAAAGATAAAATTCCAGCTACTCATCCCTCGGGAAAAGATAGGAAGACAAAATCTGCTGCAAAAATATAGAAAAGGAAAGGAACACATTCACATACTACTTAAATCACTACTTAAATACCTTTCTACTGTACCTTAGACACCAGCGGTTGCTAATTTCTGCTTGGATTGTTTTAAATATTCTTTCAACAATTTCTCTTTTTCAAAAAAAATCATATTTCAAGTGATTTAGCTTGCCTTGCTGCATAATATATTGCATATATTGGGACCATTCTGGCTTGAATTTGATTAAACCTCTGCTGTAAATGCATACAATCAGTGTTTCCATTGTTTTGTCTGGAATAGACAAAATGTTTCCATTTTTTCCAAATCTCTAAAAAAAAATTAAAATATGAACTCTGTTTCTGAAAATGAGAGTCAAATGGTAAAGCCCAAATTGATTACATGTACAGTGCAATTCAGTTTGTACAAACATATACAGCATATGTTCTTTATCATTGTTTTAACTGAAATCTTCATTTTTCAGACTTATCTAATGCTACATTTTATTTTTCTAATATGTAATATATAAAATAATGTTTATCATTATAGATTAATAGGTTTTGCATATATGTAAATTCGTAACAAAGAAATTGAAGTTTTTGAAACAAGATCAAGATTTTAACAAAGAAAAACAATTCTGCTAATTATACTGGAACTAATCTACAATTACAAAAAAGGTTTATTTATTATTTATTTTACATTTCACATTTCTGAATCAACTATCTCCTCAGAGAGGTTGTACTTGTTAGATTCTATTCTAATGTTTTATGGAAGAGGGTGACAGTTAAGATTGTTTAATTGTGGTACTCCTTTGTAATGATTGATCACAAATGGTTAAATCCATCTAGACAAATATAGAGCCAGTATATTATTTAAGTTGATTCTGCAACTCTTTATTAATATTAACATAGAATATAATTTATCAAAAATATATTTTCATCTTGCTTCTGTGTGAAACAATTTCTTCATTAACCCTCTGCATTACCTAGCCCAGGGGTAGGCAACCTTGGCTCTTATGACTCGTGGACTTCAACTCTCAGAATTCCTGAGCCAGCATAGCTGGGTCAGGAAGTCTGGGAGTTGAAGTCCACGAGTCATAAAAGAGCCAAGGTTGCCTACCCCAGACCTAGCCCATGGGTAAAAAGTCCTGTTTTCCTGAGGTCATCACTCATTCCAAAACTCTTATTTCAACGGTCCCCATCTCTTGTGGCTTGGTGGCATGGCTGGAGGGGGAGGGGAACCGAGTCATGTGAGTGGTGGCCCAGCACACACACAGGTGCACATAGTTCAACTCACAGAAATGGTGGGCCAGCACACACACAGCTCAACTTACGTGAATGGTGAGCTAGCGCATGCACATGCAGCTTAACTTGTGTGAGTTGAGCTGAGCATGCATGTGCATGCACGCTAGTTTCTGGCTCATGTACAATGAGCTGTGCATATGCCTGGTTTCAAATAGGTCAGGGCCCAGTAATGGGCCACCACCCAGGGGTTAGGGACCCCTGCTCTAATTCATAGAGATCAACAGAAGCTTCCGCAGACGATTTTTCTAAGATAGCTATCTTCAGGATGTGTCACACCCAGGATGAAAGAGGTCTGTTTCTGTTACTTTAGGGATGGAGCAGGAAAGGAATGGTGTAAAATGCAAGGAAGTAGATGTTTCCTGAAGGTTAAGAGCAACATTATGACAAGAATTGGATAACTGAGAAACAGATATTCTCAGCATGAAAATATTTGAAAGTATCTGTTTAGGTCAGGGGTAGGCTCTTTTATGACTCATGGACTTCAATTCCCAGAATTCCTGAGCCAGCCAGGAATCGAAGTCCATGAGTCATAAAAGAGACAAGGTTGCCTAACCCTGGTTTAGGTAATCATCTGTCAAGAATACAATAGTTTTACAGTTTGGAGGTTCAAATCCACTCTTCAGTGCCTCATGATCTATAATACTAGGGAGCAGTAGGGTGAAAATGGATACTTCAGGATTTGCACTGAGTCCCCTCTGTCTATCATTCTGCCTACTGTTGCTTAAGAGTTGGTGAATTACTTTTTTCTGCCTTCTTACCAAATATACAAACACCTAGCACATGCTTTTGGACTGTCTACCTAGTAGAATATGGTTAATCAGCTGCAAGGCTTTGATATCCCTACAATGGAAAGAAATCTCCTTTCTGTAATAGTTACAAAGTATGATTCACTAATAATGTTTAAAGTTAGATTTCTGCTCTCAGGGACTTTTATATATGCACTTATACAGGCAGAGGTTTGTCTTCTGAGCTTGCTGCTTTCTTCCCGGATGTTTCGTTAACAAAGTAGGTAACATCTTCAGTGGGATTTGAGGTGAGGTGTCTTATTCATTTATATAGGTCTTGGATGGTTGGTTGGTCTTGTGACTGGTTGAATCACAAGACCGATTGAGTCACAGGACTGGTTGATAGTTTCCATTACCTAGTTACTATATATTACACTTCATTTGGTAAATAATGGCCAGGAGACAAGCAGCAGGTTCAGAGGATAAACTTCTGCCTACATCTACAAGCTACGAATATTCCCTACATTTTCTATCCAACAGGAAGATTCCCACACTGAGCAGTGAACAGTTTTAGATTACTGTCAAGATTTCTTTTAATTCTAAATGTTATTATATTGTGATTCTTTATTGTTAATAATACAGTTTCTGGTTCTATATTATGTTTTTAACTCTTTGATCTGTATAAGTCCTAAGAATAAATTGAACACGACACATTCTGAAGTGGAGTTTTCATCTTCTGCTCCTGTCAACAATAACAAAGAAGCACAAATGTTAAGGAAATGTTATCTACCCACACATTGTCTCCCTCTTGCCTAACACTTGCCTAAACGTTACAACATTTTATAAACAAAGTCTGCCTACAAAATATTTTTTTTAAAAAAAGTAACTTTGACCTTTGTTGAGTACATGTTAATTCAGTTTTCTCTTATAAGATCAACAGATCTGATTTTGAAATAGCATCATCAACTGGATTGCTTTAGTTCTGATCGGAACAGCTATCTTTTAAAGCAGACATGTCAAACACAAGGCCCGGGGGCCGGATCCGGCCCACGAAGTGGTTTCATGTGGCCCACGAAGCCACCCTGGAAACAGTGAGGGAATGGCCCCCACTGCCTTGGCCCTGGCCCAGAGACCCTCCTTCCGCCAGAGACCCTCAGATCTGTCCCACTCCTGCCCCAGCCCCCATAGGCACCCTTGATGCGAACGATGTAGAGCTGGCCATGCCCACCCAGTAAGCCACGCCCACCCAGGGCATACCCACCTGGCCCCTTGAGGGCAACCGCAATGCTGATGCGGCCCTCAATGAAATTGAGTTTGACACCCCTGTTTTAAAGTTTGGTAGCCCATAACTATATGCCAACAGGTTCTTATTAAAGGTATTTTCAGATGTTGCTTTTCTATCAACTGAGGACTGCCAGCTTGTATCAACTCACAGGAACTGAGTGATAAATTTTCTGGAATTTTACAAGCCTGTTGAGAGCAGAGCTGAGCTATAACCCCTATCATTTATGAAGATATTGAAGAGTCCTGGGTCTAAGAAGGAACTTTGTGATACCCCACTGCTTAGTTCCCTCCATGTAGATATAGTTCAGTTAAATACTACTCAATGAGTGCGGTTGGTCAACCAGTTAAATATCCATCTGTGGTGATGCTGTTTATCCCACATTTTTCTAGCTTACCAAGAAGTACATTGTGTTTATTTTGTTGAATGCATTACTGAAATCCAAGTATACTATGTCCACAGCATTTTGCTGGTCCATTAATTTAATCACTTTGTCAAAGAATGAAATAAGATTTGTTTGGCATGATCTGTTTTCGACAAACCCCTGTTGGCTTCTGGTTATAATTTTACTTGCTTCTAGGTGTTCTCAGATCTGTTTTTTTATTATCTTTTCCAGGATCTTCTGAGGTATTCATGTCAGCCTGATTGGTCTGTAGTTTCCTGAATCAATTCCCCCCCTTTTTTTTTTTTGAAGATGGGAACCACATTATTTCTTTTCCAGTCTTCAGGTAATTCCACGGTGCTCCAGGATCTTTGAAAAATATGGTTCAATGGTTCTGAGATAACATCTGCCAGATCCTTCAGAACTCTGGGATATAATCCATCAGGTCCCAGTGATTTGATTTTTATTTTGATTTCTACTCTGTCTTTTACGTTTATGTTTTTGGTAGGTTGGGCTATATTTTCTTATAGATTTCATCTGTTTACAAAACATAAGAAGAACCAGAATCATTTGGAAAGGTGTTCCAAAGGGCAAGAGCCACCACCGGGAAGTCCTGCCCCCTGGCCAACACCCCATCTACCTTATATGTTATCTATTTATTATTTGTCTCTTATGCCATATGCCGCTCAGAATCACATTGTTTACATGGCCTTATAAATCTTAAAAAAATAAGTTCCAACAAATTAATCATACCCAACACTTAAATTGGGTCTGGAACCTTGTTGGTAATCAAAACAGGACATCAGAATAAAGTTATTCTAGATTAGTGGGAATATTTTACTGCCACATTTTATACCTGCTATAACTTCCAGTCCCATGAAAGCTGCATTGTAGACGATATAATAATATGAAAGGTACTGTAACCTAAAACATATTCTTGGTCCAAGCTACATACCTGATTGAGCCTTTATCTCACTTCACATGCAGACTGACTCTGTGCGTTTCTTGTACTAGAGGTATTGAATGTTCATTCCAGAGTAAAAAAAGATGGATTCTCATTCAGATATTTTGGATTTTTAAGATATTTTGCAATAAGGTTTAGGGATTTATTTCAGTACTATCCATCATATCATATCAATTGGTCTGAAGCTCTTCCTTCTTTCAGCATAAAAAAGGATAAAGAATAGTTCCTGTACAAAATACCTCTCTCATTCTTCCTTAGGGTAAGCCAGAATGTGGAAAACTATTAACTGGAAAGTCCCTTTGGATATTCACTCCAAAAGTGATTTGTAAGGAGTTTATTTTTGGCACTGTCTGAAACATTAATACATAGAGGAAATGTTAAAAAAAAATCCAAGATAAACATTTTTTTTCAAATGCTGCTTCTTTTTTTTCTCTTATACCAAAAACAATTGTTTGAAATTCACCTTTATTTCACTTCTCCTTATGCTATGTTTATTGGGGCTATCACTTATGGTAATTTTTAAGCTGTTTAAGAAATATATTCTTTTGCATTTGCCATTTGCTCTTACCCATGTTTGTGTAAGAGGGCTTTTTTGTTGAAGTATACGTACCTTGCTATTTTTTAAAAAATTAAACAGTATCACATAATGATAAGGTGTATCTTATGTCACTGAAACCATCCTATCCAGTATAGTATCAAACCATTTCTTAGAATAAAACATCAAGATACAAGACAATTCTATGAGATAATTCTGAGTTTCTACATAATTATGCAGGAAGGATGGTACTCAACAGATACTTAAAATTTATTAAAAAGAATGATGTAATCTATTAAAATGAAAAGCAGGAAATGGGAAAATACAAAATTATCATGCCTTAGAAGATTTACAGACATGAATACAGTTTTACATCCTGAGTCATTGTTTTTATTTCAGCTTTTACTAATTCATTTACCTTCATTAACTTAAACAATAACAAAAAGTGTTTTATTATGAGGCTTTCCATTTATGAAATATTGTATGGTTATTGCAGAGGTGGAAACTGAAATCTGGGTTAAAATGAAGCCTCCATTAAGAATGGGATACGAAAAAATTTCTTATCCCTACAAGATATTGTTAAAGAGTTTAAAGCCAATGGTAAAACTTAGCTCACCTTTGTTCCTTCTTATTGCCATTTTCATAAATTCCCTATAACCATTACCCCATTTATAAACCAAATATCAATCAGAAATTATACAGATTTTTAAAATTTAGAACTGATAATTTTAATTTCTTCAAAATGTGCTTGTCTATTTCAGTTACAATTCAATTTCTTTTTCTTAATTCAGAAAAAAAAGCTCAAGCAAACAAGTCTTTGACAAGATTTGAAGCAGCAGCTCTGAGTCTTTCAAATTCATCTAAAGTTCTATATAAAATAGCACAGAACAAATATACCAGATTCTAATTAATTGTAGAATAGCTTGAGAAACATTCAACATAAAAATTAAAAATCAAGAGTGGAATTAAATATGGAAATAGAAACCAGCGTTATCACTTTCAGCTCAAATAAAGACATTTTTCTTAAAATATTGCATGGATGATATATGACTCATTGTAAACTAGCATGCATGAACAAAACAGCTCCTCTTTTTGTTGAAATGGTTGTGAGGAAAATGGAATTTATTTCCACATGTCATGGTGTCATCTCCATGTTGTCTCTTTCTAGTCTCAGATGTTTTTGGAGATTGGTGAAGTTAAAAATGAAAGTTAATCTGTGTCCACAATTTCTAATGCAAATATTTAACAAATTCTATTTTTTTAAAAAATTGCTACTAGAATGTCTATAGCTAAACACTGGAAATTAAAATTCTGATATTGGAGTTCTGGTATCAAAATCTTTGGCATATTGCCATAGCTGAGAAATTGACCAACCTAGGATTCTAGTCAAGTTAAAAGGAAAGCCTTCTGAAATACATAGTCTGATTGTATATTTTGCTAAACAAAGGGCCATAATTGCTTTATGTCAGATCAATATATTAATATGTGGGAGAAACATTAAGGAATTGTTAGTACGTGAGTTTTAATTTTTTTAAAAAAAATGTAAACTATTTTTATTATTTTTTATAAATAACTCAAGGCAGTGGGGGCATACCTAATAGTCCTCCCTCCTCTTATTTTCACACAGTAACAACCTTGACTGTCCCAAAGGCACCCAAGCCAGCTTTCATGACTAAGACAGGAGTAGAATTTATAGTCTTCTGGTTTCTAGCTTGGTGCCTTAAACCACTTTACCAAACCTTTTATTCTTTATGTGCAAGTGCTGAATTGTATTGCATTGTTTATAATGATTGCACATTTTTACAATATTTTTAAAGAATGGTGAAATCATCATCATCATCATCATCATCATCATCATCAAGTTGGAAGGGACCTTGGAGGTCTTCTAGTCTAACCCCCTGCTCAGGCAGGAAACCCCATACCATTTCAGACTGTCCAAATGGCTGTCCAGTCTCTTCTTAAAAGTTGGAAGTTGGAACATTCACAACTTCTGGAGGCAGGTTATTGCACTGATTAATTGTTCTAAATGACAGGAAATTAAGTTCTAGGTTGCTTCTCTCTTTGATTAGTTTCCATCCATTGCTTCTTGTCCTGCCTTCAGGTGCTTTGGAGAACAGCTTGGCTCCCTCTTCTTTGTGGCAACTCCTGAGATATTGGAACACTGCCATCATGTCACCCCAAGCTTTAAGTGATTGTCCACTAGGACTCCAAGATCCCTCTCACAGTTACTACTATTGAGCAAAGTACCACCTATCCTGTACCTGTGCATTTGGTTTTTATAATTTTGTATTTGGTTAAATAGTTTTTTGTAAGAAAAACTTACTATGACATTCACTACCACATGCTCAGTGTTGATTTAAATAGGCATTAGTATTTTAAGTAAGTGTGTGTGTGTGTGTGTGTGTGTGTGTGTGTGTGTGTGTAATTTTTATTCATGAGATTATTTCATATAACATATGTATGTATGTATAAGTGCATGTGTGTATTTTATGGATAAAATAATGTACATATAGTGGGATTATGGTTGAGAGAACTGATAGCTAGTGAATTGATTGTTCTATTCCCCATTGTCTAAGATGCTCAGAGAAATTCATACCTATTTGAATAGGAAAGATTTTTGATTTAAATATATTTTGTCTACACTGAAACATTGATTTTAGTACACTGATTACAGATTTGTTAAACTGGAGCACTCAAAATTAATCTGATTTACTGATTCACAGTTTGGTTAAGCTGAAGCATTTTGATCTAAGCTGATTTAGTATGAATTGGTTCTACAGGACTAAACCTCTTTATATTCCAACAACTTAGCTTAATCAGGCTAAGTATAATCACCTTACTGTTGATGGAGCAAAATACATTTAATTCTAATTTCCAATGTATGCATTGGACTTTCCTTGACATTAATATGTTAGATTGACTTGGGATGCAGGGAAAGCAACAGAAATTACAAATTGCATTACAGTCAGTGAACTTTCATAGCATTCTGGGCATTGCAATGTGCCCAAAGAAAGGATAGTTGATTGAATTATGGTCTTTGTATAATGCCAAATTGTAATCACATCTATTTTGGAAAAAAGAAATGAGTATTTCAGATGCACTGTAAATTCCCATTTGAGCCATTAATGTACCACTGCAGCAAAAGAAACATGAGCAGTTTCTTTGTACCTCCTTTCCTCCAACCTCACATATTGTATCAAAAGGTGTAAGAATCAAAGAGGAGACATTCACTGCCATGTGCCTTGAAATTATAATTGCTATCATATTCATACAGCTGCTTGGGGTTTCTGGGAACTTTGCCCAACACCTCTGAAAGGTATCATACAGATTACAATTTTTGAAGAACAAATGGAAGTGACTATCAATGACTACCAATGATACAGCACATGCTTGCATGGACAAATAATAGATTTATGACTTTTCCAGTTGAAAGGTTTCAGGGCCAAATTCCATGTGACATCAACAATGGACTATGAAGCCTTGTCACCTTAGGAAATAACAGTTTTGGGGAGGGATGACTTTCATTACCACTACATCTTTCTGTAGCCGAAAGGCTGCTGGCAATTAGTTTAACGCTTCAGAGCATATTAAACAACAACGTTGCCTACAGCTTGGAGCTAGTGCCAGTTAGATTCCATCACCACCTTGTGTTCTTTTTTTTGACATACTCATCCTAAACACTGGCACTGCATACTTTTCTGACCATAGCTACTGTATATGCCTAGCTTCTAATTAAATACTAAGTATTCCTACTTTTTAGCTACTTCCATGAAGTAACATCCTTCCTCTTGTCCAATCAAACTTTTGCATCTTTGTTCTTGCGATGACCCCACAAATACAGATGTTTGTGATAACCTCCTTGCTGCAAGCGAAATTTGGCATAAGTGGAAGTAAAAGTAAAGTGGAAGTAAAATAATTGCACCAACCTAGAGTCACTTTGACTTTCTTCATTAAAACATGTGAGATTAAAAAAGGCATTCTCTTTCAAAGACATGTTGTAAAGCTAACCAAAACTTGATAGACAATGACAATGATTCCAGTTTAATTGTTAACATGAAATTTACCTTTACAATAAATGAAAAACCCAATTGCTAAAAATTAAAGAGATAGTTTTTTTAAATAATACAAAAAATAGTGAAAAACAATTTTGCTTAAATTATCTGCTTGTTCTTTGATTTTTTTCTCTGAGAGATGGTTCTTTTGTGGAATCTGTTCTTTGATTCATTATCAATCATTGTTTCATTAATTCTAAAATGGCAGTGCCTTTCTTGGCTGTGGCTGCTTCAGCTCTCAAGGGTGTTGGGGTTTTGGAGATGAAAGTGCATCAGGTTTGAGTGATTCTTTGGGAATTGTGACAAGAAAGAGGAATTGCATTACCTAACTGTTATATGACCGTCAGTCTATATTGGATTTGGTGATATTTAGCAAGAGTGGGACTATTGATAAAGCTGTTCTGAAGAGTCTGCGTTGCTTTGGACTGCTTCAGTTGAAGGGGCCAGCAGCAGACATTGTCAGTGGGTTGCAGGGAAGGTGTGAGATTGACTGCAATCTCTGAAAGTGCTTGGAATTTTGGGTAGCAGAGGCAATGGGAGCATCAGCATTTGCAACAGGGAAGTGTCCCTCCAGCACTGTGTCTTCTGAGGTGGAGGAGGAGTGATCGAAAGAGTATATGAGGCAAATGTGGAGGGTTAACAACTAGGCTAAAGACTAATCCATATAGAGTGTCATTACCATCTATTTTGCTTGCTAATGTGCTCCTAAAGCATTTGATTGTGTGGATTACAACAAACTGTGGCAAGTTCTTAAAGAGATAGGAGTACCAGACCATCTTATTTGCCTCTTGAGAAACCTATATGCGGGTCAAGAAGCAACACAGAACCACTGACTGGTTCAAAATTGGGAAAGGAGTCCAGCAAGGCTGTATATTGTCACCCTGCCTGTTTAACTTATATGCAAAGCACATCATGAGAAAGGCAGGGCTAGATGAATCAAAAGTTGGAATTAAGATTGCCGGGAGAAATATCAACAACCTAAGATATGCAGATGATACCACTCCAATGGCAGAAAGTGAAGAGGAACTAAAGAGCCTCTTGTTGTGGGTGAAGAAGGAGAGTGCAAAGGTTGGGTTGAAACTTAACATTAAGAAAACCAAGATCATGGCATTTGGTCCTCTCAATTCCTGGCAAATAGATGGGGAAGAAATGGAGGTAGTGACAGATTTTATTTTCCTGGGCTCCAAGATCACCGCAGAGAGGGACTGCAGCCAAGAAATTAAAAAATGCTTGCTCCTGGGGAGGAAAGCCATGGCAAATCTAGACAGCACACTAAAAAGCAGAGACATCACCCTGCCAACAAAAGTGTGTTTAGTCAAGGCTATGGTCTTCCCAGTTGCAATGTATGGCTGTGAAAATTGGATCATAAGAAAGGCTGAGCGCCAAAGAATTGAGGCCTTTGAACTATGGTGCTGGAGAAGACACCTACGAGTCCCTTGGACTGCAAGGCGATCAAACCAGTCAGCCCTTGAGGAGATCAACCCTGACTGCTCTTTAGAAGGCTAGATCCTAAAGTTGAAACTCAAATACTTTGGCCACCTAATGAGAAGGAAGGACTCACTGGAGAAGAGCCTAATGCTGGGAAAGGTTGAGGGCAATAGAAGAAGGGGACGACAGAGAATGAGGTGTCTGGATGGAGTCACTGAAGCAGTAGGTGTGAGCTTAAATGGACTCCAGAAGATGGTAGAGGACAGGAAGGCCTGGAGGAACATTGTCCATGGGGTCGTGATGGGTCGGACACGACTTCACAACTAACAACAACAACAATGTGCTCCTTAGAGCCTAAAATGAAGTACATGTAGCTAGAGTTACTAACAAACCAGTGGGCGAGAAACTGCTGTGGCATCATTGCAATGAAAACTTGGATAAAGCATTCTGTCCAGGATAGTGCTGTTAGCTTGGGTGGATTTTCAACATTTCAGTTTATTTTCTTTTGAGAGTGGGCATCAGAATTTCATTTTTTAACTTGTGCCAGTGTGTTCACAGAAAAAAATGACAATAAAGGTTATCTTATCTTTATATTTCATGAGTCACAAGATAATACTATCCTAGCATTTATTTACATTTTTTAAAAATAAAAGAGCAATAAAATTAAAGATCTGACTCACAGAGAGAAAAACTTTCTTATTCTCAGATGAAGTGACTCTAGACCTGTTTAAAGCTGTCGGAGATAAATGAAATGTTTTAGTGTATCTCTATTTAGAAGCAGCCCTTATTTGTTGTAAACTCTTTGTGGTTAGCAAAACCTTCTCTGAATGTTATTTTTGAAAACCTAGGGCACAATTCTCCCCCAAACTGAGATAATGAGCACATAAAACTATATTGTAAACCCTACAATAATACCCAGTGAAGAAAAAAAAATGCATTCATATTCCATCATTTCCTTGAAATGCCCACTTTAAAAACGAACAGAAGTGATTGGAGATAGCTGGAACAAAATATCCTTCATTGGCATGATCAACTACGGTGATCACTGTGCTGCTCATTAATGAATCCAGAAGAACCCAGACAAAGCAAAATTAAGGGTTATATACTTCTGGTTTCTTACGTAAGAATGATAAAGAAAATATTAAATCATACTAAGTTGATTTAATAGATGAGGCTGGGAAAATTGAAAAAAATTGAAAAAAAAATCTCATGCACTATGGTACCTGTTCAGATTCTCCTTGAACAAGACAAACCTGTTAAGAGAATACACCAAATAAACCTGGCTACTGAATTTATTCATTTTATTTATTTTATTTTATTTTAATCCCATTTATATCCCGCCCTTCTCCGAAGACTCAGGGCGGCTTACAATTTAAGCACAAACCAATATGCTTAGCAATAGCCTTCATTCTATGTATATGCCTGCTTATTAGGGCTTTCGCCCCCCCCCCAAGCGGCATTATTACAAAGTCATCTTATTGCCCCCAACAATCTGGGTCCTCAGATTGGGTGGTTGAAGGCCCTGCCCGGCATAAACAAAAAGACAGAGTCCAATTTTCTTTCTAAAGGTTTATTCTGGACAATGGTGGGTCCTTCCATAAGGCTGGAAAAACCTGAAATGATTTCATTCTCAAGCTTTTATACTTTACAAGGTGCCATAATCAGGAACTTATGGAAGTTTGCTCAATAGTAAATAAGTAAGTAAAGTACCAAAAACAGAGGCAGCCATCCCATGGCAATAAGCATTCTAAGCAGGTTCTTCTAAGATTTTTTGTGATTTAACCTATCAACCTTTTCCATATCCAGGATCTCCTGTTTACCATTTCAGTAAGAAATTTGATCATCAGAATCCTGATCAACAAACTGGAGGGAGAAGGTGTTGCATCGGGGCTGCTGACCAACTGTTGTAAAAACTATGAAATATAAACTTATGAAATGGGCCTCACATAGATTTAGAACCTCTCAAAATTGTAATTTTTCTTTATGGGTTACATATGTAGAAGTAAATTTAGCCTCCCATGTATGTCTCACATGGTCCCCATTAACTATTAAGAGATAACTCTGTTTCGACAGGCTGTTCAAAGAAAGCCTTTCATGACTCCATCAAGGGTTTGCTGTGCATCTGGGAGACATTCAAGCCACACTAAATTACTACATAGCCTAATACATTAGCACATTAAGTAGAGTCTTAGCTTAAGGCCTCACCATGCCTAAATCTCATCCTGTCTTTTCCAGGAATGAAGAGGTTTTCTGTGATATCTACTGTATTTGAAGAGTGCTATCATGCTCTTTCCCTCTTCTCTTCTTAAAGCATTTTCTACCTCTTCAATCTTTCCTTAGAGCAGGGGTGTCAAACTCAATTTCATTGAGGGCCGCATCAGCATTGCGGTTGCCCTCAGGGGGCCGGGTGGGTATGGCCAGGGTGGGTGTGGCCTACTGGGTGGGCGTGGCTAGAGTGTGTATGGCCTACTGGGTGGGCGTGGCCAGCTCTACATCATTCGCATCAAGGGTGCCTATGGGGGGCCTGGGCAGGAGTGGGACAGATCTGAGGGTCTCTGGCAGAAGGAGGGTCTCTGGGCCAGGGCCAAGGCAGTGGGGGCCGTTCCCTCACTGTTTCCAGGATGGCTTCGCGGGCCGCATGAAACCACTTCGCGGGCCGGATCTGGCCCCCGGGCCTTGTGTTTGACATGTCTGCCTTAGAGGTTTTACTTTTTAGTCTTATAATCTTCATTGCCTTTCTCTTAAACCTGTTGTTCCTTGTCTACTTGTCAAACTGAAAGTCCCTGGGATTTGCCAAAGTCATGCAGTGTCAAGCATTTAGTATTTGCTTAAAATACTGCCAATGAACTTTTCACATTACTTTTAAATCTTGGCTTTAAAAATGCTAAATCTTCTAGCTAGAGAAATCAATGCTATTACTAACATGTCCACAGTTTCCGAAGTGTTGGAAATATAAGCTGATATGGGATTTCTTTCTTTCTTTTTCTTTCTTTCTTTCTTTCTTTCTTTCTTTCTTTCTTTCTTTCTTTCTTTCTTTCTTTCTTTCTTTCTTTCTTTCTTTCTTTCTTTCTCTTTTCTTTTCTTCCTTCTTTCTTCCCTCCTCCCCTCCCTCCCTCCAAGTACATGATCTGCTTGTTAAGAGCTTGTAGCAGATTCAGACAAATCTTCAGTCTCCTAACAGAAATTCAGGCAAGCTTTTCATTGTTTAGTGCAAAGCAGAAGCACCCAAATGTACAGGTAGTCCTCGAATTATGACCACAATTGAGCCCAAAATTTCCCCACTACGGTGGGAAGGTAACAGCGTTCCGTGCGCCTTTGGCATCTAGTCATGCCCGCCACATGACCACGGAGACGTCCTCGGACAAGCGCTGGCTCTTCGGCTTTGAAACGGAGATGAGCACCGGCCCCTAGAGTCGGAAACGACTAGCACGCATGTGCGGGGGAACCTTTACCTTTACCTTTTTAGTTTAATGAAGAGAAGAACAAGGAGGGACATGATAGCAGTGTTCCAATATCTAAGGGGCTGCCACAAAGAAGAGGGAGTCAAGCTATTCTCCAAAGTGCCTGAAGGCAGGACAAGAAGCAACAGATGAAAACTAATCAAGGAGAGAAGCAACCTAGAACTAAGGAGAAATTTCCTGACAGTTAGAACAATTAATCAGTGGAACAACCTGCCTCCAAAAGTTATGAATGCTCCAACACTGGAAGTGTTTAGGAAGAGACTGGGCAGCCATTTGTCTGAAATGGTATAGGTTTTCCTGCCTGGGCAGGGGGCTGGACTAGATAACCTCCAGGGTCCCTTCCAGCATCACAACCACCACCACCACCACCATCATCAATATTAATTATCCACTAAAGTTCTATGTGATGATAGCAAGTTCAAATTTTTTACTTAGTTTAAGTGTTTGCATATATCATACTATTGGTTTAATAATTAGAATGTTTACTTATTTATTTATTAAGATATATAGTTTATTTTGGTCCCATTAATGCTTTAGTCTGAGTACTTATAATGTTTAATTATAAATATGCACAATCATTTTATTTATATTTCATGTGCTCAGGTATCCAGACAAACAAATTTTAAACAAATGATATAGAAATGCCATGGATTATTATTATTGATTTTTTAGTTACATACTGTGGTTTGTGTCTTTAAATAATGTACATTTATACTATACCCTCAGAGTATCAAGCACTAAGTAGTTTCATTTTAGCAAGAACACAATACAGCATATATCACTATTCCCATTTACAGCCTTTAGGTAGCACTAGCAGAAATAAGCATACACATTAAATAAATATTTTCAAGAGATACATTTTTTGTTCCTACAACTTTGCCATTATTTCTGAAATTAGAAATTAAGAGCAAAAGGAAGATACTTCCAGATCCAGGATTTATCAAATGATTATTGTGCTTTTGAAAATGAATGGCATATCAATAGACTGGCATGTTGGAACACCATAACATAAAATACTCTTTCTAATACCTGCCAATGCTTAGATCACTTTATGAGGACTATCATTAACTGAACAAAAACCACTATCCCAATAGGTGTGCCATAATTACTACATCATTTCAAGCTTGCATTGATTATTGCTGGGAATGTTATTACTTAACTTGTTGACCATCATAGATACTTTGCCTTAGCTTGAACACAGAAATTGCATCAACATAAAATGTAAATTATTTTGCTGAAACTATGCGTAATACAAATATTACTATGTATAGATCCTCTTGAACTATGCCCTGTTCACCGCCCTGAGTCCTTCGGGAGAAGGGCGGTATAAAAATTTAAATAAATAAATAAATAAATAAATAAATAAATATTTAAATTAATGGGTCTGAAATCAATCTGCATAATCTCAATTTTTCTAAATACTGTTTTGGATCACCATAGGAATGCATATAATATAGCGACATTTTCTGACCAGCTTTATGGAATTCTCCTCACATCCCTCTTAGTACAAATAAGCTCCAGCAATCATTTTATATGACATAGTATCATATAATCATATAATACCAGACCAGCACTTCCCATGCAAACATCAGATCTTACACAGGATCCCAATGTACAATATTTTAGTGCTCTATTCAAAGGGTATTAGAATTTTTGCAAATGTGCTCTTTCTACTGTCTTTCTGATGGTCCTATTGCACAGAAGATTGATTTAAACTAAAAAGCAAACCTAGATTCTGCCAGCTGTATGTTATTGATTTTGTCATCAAGGAGTGTGTTAGAGGTTGCCTACTCATCAGCTATCTCCGAGTGCTGATAGCCATGGCCATTTATTGTAGCACTTGCATGCCCTTGCAACAATAGCTGAGGATAGAGCTTGCCCATTATTGATTGCTCTTTCCTGCTTCACCCCCTGGGCCCAGTTGCACACCTGTTAATCCCATTGACAGATCAAAGTCATGGAGTGATGGATGCAGGTTGAATGGTAAAAAGTGCATCTCCAATGCTCTTTGCAATCTTTCTCTGTTTTTTCCCAAAGGCGCCTTTTCAGGAGGCAACTGGACTTTCTTGTTTTTCAGTGAAGATGTTTCAACTCTAATCCAAGAAGCTTCTTCAGCTCTGACTGGATTCTGGGAAATGGAAGGATTTATATTCCTTGCAGACAGCTGGTCATTTGCATTCTTTTAGAGAGTTGTTGAGGCCATTTGGAGGTTTACCTATGACCGCAGGGTCATGTGAGTGTTGCAAATGTGTGTGGAGCCTGCGCCTGTCTTCAACAGTGAAGGGACATGAGACAGAAAACATCCTGCAGCCAAGAAGGCTCCACACACATTTTCACTACTCAGGTGACCTTGAGGACACAGATAACCCTCCAAATGGCCTCAATAACTCTCTAAAACAGGGGTGTCAAACTGCCAGCCCACAGGCCGGATGCGTCACACTGAAACCGCGCCCACCCCATTGCTGGCAATGGGGAAAAAGTCGTGATATGTCATGACACATCATGTGACGTTGCGAGTTTGACATCCCACCTCTAAAAGAATACAAATGACCAGCTGCCTGCAAGGAATATAAATCCTTCCATTCACCACCATCCAGTCAGAGCTGAAGAAGCTACTTGGATGAGAAGTGAAACGTCTTCAAAGAAAAACAAGAAAGTCCAGTTGCCTCCTGAAAAAGCACCTTTGGGACAGCTATTACCCGGATGACTGAGAATCTCCATAGACACTTTCTCTGTATTGGTAACTCATTATCCAGATTGATTTTAGCTTCAGGTTTAGCCCTTTTTCAGGGGATTCCTAGGCTCTCTACACAAATAGTCTGAAGGGATGGACAATTTGATGAATGACTAAAACAGTTATTCAAAGCATCTATCTACATCATCCCAGTCTGCTCAACTCCACATTTTGGAGATAAATTAATAGCTGTTTTTTCCCAGCTAGTAGAGTTGGTCTATCTGTCGGAGCATGAAACCAGTTACACTTTCTGTAACTTGTCAGGCAATGAAATTGCATCAAAACTAGAAACATTTCCATGTGTGCAGCATTACTTCTGCTAAGAGAAGGGATGAAACCTGCTCCTTTTTGATGGGCTGTGCCAGTTCTATCATAGCTTTCCAGCTTCCCTAGAGCTGAGAAGGAACTCATACTGAAGTCAAACACATGTAAAAGATTTCAAGTTCTGAGAGATTGGTCTGTATCAATTATCATGAGAAGAATGGGCTGTAAAAAAAAATTCTTATACTTTTAAAGCAATACATGCTAAAAGTTTTTCACTTTAATGGAAAAAGCCACCATTAAATGGTTCATGACTTCAAAATCTAAAAAGTTTGTATTGATGGAGCACCATAGGAATAGCAAATAAAGGGGCTTCTGGTTCCGGATTTTGGTGCAACCAGATGCGTGAGGGAATCACTCCTCGCGTCGCCTGGATTTCTTCATCAGGGGGCTCCTGTAAAGGGGTCGAAAGTCGCCCTGGAGGGGTGATGAGCAGAGGAGAGGTCTCTCCAGTCGGCAGTAGAAGGGCGGCGGCCCTCCCATCTGCTTGGAGCTACTCTCCGAACCAAAGAAGGATCGGCCACTCCCATGGCCCATCATTTAGCCGTTTCCTGCCGAAGC
Organism: Vipera berus; assembly: GCF_964194415.1. Lineage (NCBI taxonomy): Eukaryota > Metazoa > Chordata > Lepidosauria > Squamata > Viperidae > Vipera > Vipera berus. The sequence continues at coordinate 99,035,328 of NC_138206.1, forward strand.
CAAAAGCACAACAAAGCACTTGAAAGCACTTGAAAACTGGGTGAGAATTGCCTTCTTCTTTTCCTAATCATCTACTTTGCCTGTCAAAAGCTTTCTGAATCTGCTTCCCCTTGCGAGGAGAGGGAAGGGTTTTTTTTTCCCCACCCTCCTTAATAGCGGCCTTTGTCTACATTGGGAGAGAAAAGAAAAAGCCTTGTACTAAATTATACTGATTAATTGGACTTACTGCCTTTCTACTTTTGGCCCAAAGTTCCTATATTTACAGAAATGGACTATTCTACCTATTAGTCTAAAAAGGGGGGCAAAAAAAGAAAAGAAATAAATAAAAAGACTCCATCTGAAAAGGATTTGGTCAAGTCTGTTACTACTGGCAAACAAGCTTACTTACATTTTGGACTGACCTTGGCATTAAGATAAAAACCTGAAACAGCTGGATATGAATTTGACTTAGACTTGTGGAGGTGGACACTTACTGATTTTTGTTTGAAAAATAGCCTCCACCAAGGACTATTTATAGTTATTACAAAATGGAGAGGGATCAGCCACAAACCTCACTTGACTATAACCTTATACTTGAAACAATATACAGAGTCACTGAGATGTCTAGCTCCAGATTTAATAATTTACATGCCAACCTTAAGTCACAAATTGAAACCCAGACTGCAACTAAAGAATTTACACGTCAGAATATAACAAAATTGGAAGATATTACTATTGAGACAGAGGAATATAAGCAACAACAACAATGTACTGAAAAAACTAATATCCAAAACCTGACTTTACTCAAAGAACCTACAATTTTTAAAGTACAGGGAACCACTACTATGACAGACAATCTTAAAGACCAACAACAAACTAGGGGAAAACTTAATACTCAACTTCTGACCCTCTCTAAGGAGCCTACAATTTCAGAAGTATACTACATGCAAGATAGCGATGCCAGTATAGAGGAAGCCGAAGACCAACAAAGACAACCAGTGGAAAGCTTGGACAGTCAATCACTAACTATAAAACTGGATAAGATTTTCCACTTAAAACAGATCAACCCAGATGGAAGAAGAATCCAGACTGAACCGCAGACAGAGATGTCAGAGCAAATAAAGAGAGTGGAATTAACATAGCAACAATATAATGACTATAAATGGTTCAACATTTGTATATTGCTGATGGTTGGATGGCCTCCTCTGGTGCAAATAATATACATGCGAGCAAATGAAGACCTACTTGGCAATTTAAATCCCTGGGTCTAGAAATCCGACTGGCAAAAAAGAAACCTAGAGTTAGATTTAAAATATGAATTCCTAGAGAATTATCGTAGGTCATTTTGTTAGTAATTGGTGACTTATTGGGATCTGAAATAGAAAATATTCATGAGATAGAATTAAAATGTGCTTAAGTATTTACTACGCTTATTTCAAATATCATAAATTTATATATTGATATAATGGAAATTTGGCTTATGGATCCTATGTTTGATGTTAAAATTTTGGTTATGTATAAGTAGAAGTAGATTGATAAATATAGACTCTCCGATTGGTAACTTGTGATGCATTAGGATATGAAATAAACAATGTTTATCAGGTAGAAGCCAGCTATTTAAATATTAGGTGTATGTTAGATCAGGGCTTTTCAACCAGTGATATGGGTACCACCTGTGGTACATTGGCACTTCGCAGGTGGTACACGACCATCCTAGAAAAGTGGTAATGGGGGAGGGGAATGAGCTGAACCGGTGGCAGCACTGCACAAGCATGAGCGAAAGATGGCTGGAGCTTCAGGGCTGTCAGGGCTCAGTGGAAGCACCAGGATTAGCGCCAGGCTCCAGCTGGAGCTCGGCACTGATCCTGGTGCTTCTGCTGAGCCCAGAAGAAGCGTCGATCAGCTGGAATGTTGCACCATCCCCAGGGTCTTGTGATGTACATTGAGATGCTTGGCAACTGATTCATATTTATGATGGTCACAGTGTCCCAGGGTCATATGAAGGGACCAAAACCTGCTGCAACCACCCAGCAGAGGGGGGGGGGGAATAAAACCAAACACCCCCCCACCCCTGCTGCCAATCCTGAACAGAAATGCTCACAACAATGAAAACCTTGGACAGGAGGAAGAGCGTTGCCGGACAGCCAGGCAGGTGTCTTGCTCGGCTGTGGTTTGGGCGGCACTTTCTTCAGTGCCATTGTAACTTCGAATAGTCACTAAGTGAACTGTTGTAAGTTGAGGACTACCTGTACTTCATCACTTTTTTTCCTTTTTTTTTGACTCCTTGCTAGGCGACTGGTGGTACTCGGATGTTGCCATATCCTAAAAGTGGTACAATGGGTTAAAAGGTTGAAAAGCCCTGTGTTAGATGATACAATTTTTGGTGTAATAAAATAAGGGAACTTTGGGTTGTGAATACTATTTGGGATGTTAAAGGTTAAACTTGGATACTATAATTAACATCAAAATTAGATAAAATTTAATAACAGGATATAGATATACCTTATCGAAATTGGATTGACAAAATCTTCTTTAACTGACTATGCTATTCCTAGAAATTTGTTAGTTTAAATACGTTGCATTGAATGTTGAGGGAAATAGAGAAGGATGCTATGATAATGTAACCCAAACTATGTATTGAAAACTCTGTTACTCAACTGATGACTACCCAGGTATCATGATGCCTTGTAAATATATAGGTTGTAATTTGAAAAACTAATAAAACTTGTTATAAAAAAAAGGAATAGCAAATAAAGTCTCTTTACTCAAAACTCCATAGATATGTATAAACTATATTCCTTGCATACAGATTTGGTTTTGAAGGGTTTCTTCCCTCCTCTTGATTGATTAGCAGGTATCATTAGACACATGAATTGCTTCATCTAATCAGATGATAAAAATTACTCATGTGATGAGCTTATAATTTAAATGCGCCCTGAGCAACAGCAAATGCTAATTAAATTTTAGACTTTAATAGACAAAGGCTATCAGAGGAAAGTACTATATGAAATTTTGAGTCTACCAAAAACATCCACATAAGATCCTTTATAAACTATATATTTAATGAGGTGGTATCAATTAAGGCACAGCTACCTCCATTCACATATAATGCAACTACCAGGAAAGTCTTATTCTTAGGCAGAGCTTTGATTGTGATACCACTTTTGCACCACACTAACAGTTAAATAGTTAACCTTTTGAGAAAAAAAGGAACTTGTGGAAAAACCAACATTTCTGTTTCTTCTACTCTCAGTACCCCAGGTTTATTCTTAAGATTGCTACACTAGACAATGTTTTTGCAGTTTTGCCAGGAGGAATAGGAACTCCGGAGACTAATATGCCTAAATTGCTTATCTAGAAATGTATTTCTACGAGTGGATTCAAATGAACAAAGTAATAAAGTAGCGCAGTAATGAAGCCAAGCCAAACTGGTGCCCTCCTTGGACTGTAATTCTGCACTTAAATAAGAAACTCAAAATATTTTATGATGGTAGATCAATAATTCTGCAATATCACAGGACTGATGGATATCAATTTGGGCTATACTTATAATATAAATGAATGTTCTGACACATTTTAATAATGTTTGCTATTCTTTTTCTTTAATGACAGACTGAGCTGCACCTTTGTCTACAAGTCAAAGCATTCAAAACAAATTGCCACTATACTAAAAGTCTGTTCATTAATTCCATTCAGCAGGGTATGACATCTAAAAGAAAACATGGTATTTATATATTTTCACTTATTTACAGTATAATATGCCTCTTATTCCTGGGCTCTGGGTGACTAACAATAACATTTATGATAATGGCTCCAGGAAGGGTTTTTTTTTAAACAAACAAGCAAACAAACTTTCATTTACAACCTAACACTGAAGTACCATTTCCTGGCTATTAACATTTCAGGCAATCTCTAACTTTCCATATGAGCACATTTTTGTGTACATATATATATTTGCTATGTACAAAGTAGAAACAACTGGTTAGGCTAATTATCTGTTCTGTCAATAATTGAGCCTAAGGATTCTCAGTACTTATAGAATACTTTTCCCAAACACATATATTTTTTAACAATTTTGAGCAGCACAAAAAATGCTATTAATCAGTGTTCATATCTTCAAAGAAAGGCCGAAGCAATCCTGCACTAATGATTATCTAGTAGTGTTCTACAGATCAGTGAACAACCAACACAGTTCAAATCCAAGTGGAGATTAAATAATATGGAATGGAAGCATTGTTGTTAGCTGCGAAGTCGTGTCCAACCCATTGTGACCCCATGGACAACGTTCCTCCAGGCCTTCCTGTCCTCTACAATCTTCTGGAGTCCATTTAAGCTCACGCCTACTGCTTCAGTGACTCCATCCAGCCACGCCATTCTCTGTCGTCCCCTTCTTCTCTTGCCCTCAATCTTTCCCAGCATCAGGCTCTTCTCCAGTGAGTTCTTCCTTCTCATTAGGTGGCCAAAATATTTGAGTTTCAACTTCAGGATCTGGCCTTCTAAAGAGCAGTCAGGGTTGATCTCCTCTAGGAATGACCGATTTGATCACCTTGCAGTCCAAGGGACTTGCAGGAGTCTTCTCCAGCACCATAGTTCAAAGGCCTCAATTCTTTGGCGCTCAGCCTTTCTTATGGTCAATGGAAGCATATCATCCCATATAATGAAAATAGTGAGGCACATGCTAAATTACACAAAACCCTGAATCCTGTAACATATGATGTAGTGGTGGCAATTAATTTGAATTTATTTATTTATTTGACTACTAATTTTAAGCAAGTGATTCTTTAAAATGAGGTTAGATATGTTCATGTAAGACATGGTCAAGGTATCAGAGGCAAGAGTATTATGTATTGTATGTATGACACCCTCAGTTGACCAAAATAAAGTCACACTAAAAATCTAATATAAATAAATAAGGACTATATAAGTATATATATTAGAAAGAGTATGCCCATTAGTGTGACTGCTTTATTGAATGCAGTTGATAGAATTTCCAGAGGCATCTGGTTGTCTATATGAAGAGAGACAGTCAGGGTAAAAAGTCTTTGATCTGATCAAGCCCTGTTTTTATAACTTTATATATTAAATTGCAAGGGCAGATTTCCTGCTGCCTTTTGACTAATTTCTAAATCTTTTTGCAATCAGCAATAAGACCTCTAACTAAATCAGTCTGCCTTTGTTTGGCAGACAACTAGGCAGAGAAACAGAGGACCACAGAAAGAAAAGGTAATGGTAGAATGAAGAAAAAGATATAGAAAGGAATAGAGAAAAGGCATAAAAGGATCAGCTGCCATTTTGGGCTTTAATCTGCCAATAAAAAGTCTACCATGGATAAGGTTTTCCAGCCAGAAGAACTACCAGACCACTGGAAAAGAGCTGATGTGGTTCCCATTTTCAAAAAAGGGGGGAAAAACCAGATCCAGAAAACTACAGACCAATCAGTCTGACGTCAATACATGGGAAGATCCAGAAAAAGGTCATCAGGCAATAGATCTGCAAACACCTAGAAGGTGGCAAAGTTAAAAGCAGAAGCCAACATGGGTTTGTCAAAAACAGATCATGCCAAAATGAAATCTTATTTCATTCTTTGAAAAAGTGACTAAATTAGTGGACTAGCAAAGTGTTGTTGACATAATATACTTGGATTTCAGTAAGGCATTTGACAAAGTTGAGTACAAGCTACTTCTTGGTAAGCTAGGAAAATGTGGGATAGATAACATCACCACCAGATGGATTCATAACTGGCTGACAAACCACACTCAACAGTGGGATGCCCCAAGGTTCTGTCTTAGGCCTAGTACTTTTCAATATCTTCATAAAAGATTTAGATGAGGAATAGAAAATAACTCATCAAATTTGTAGACAACACCAAGCTAGCAGGTATAGCCAACACCCCAGAGTATAGGTTCAAGATGTGGATGGATGATGACAGACTTGAACACTGAGTCTTACCCAACAAAATGGAATTCAATAGAGAGAAAAGTAATTTTTTACATTTAGGTAAGAAAAACCAAATGTACTGTAACAGATTAGGTGTAACTTGGCTCAATAGCAGTAACTGCGAGAGGGATCTTGGACTCCTAGTGGACAATCAGTTAAATATGAGCCAGCAATGTGCTACAGCTACCAAAAAAGCCAATGCAATCCTAGGCTGCATTAACAGAAGAATACAGTCAAGATTATGTGAAGTGTTAGTACCACTTTATACAGCCTTGGTAAACCACTCTTGGAATACTGCATCCAGTTTTGGTCATCACAAGATAATACAGATGTTAAGATTCTGAAATGAGTGCAGAGAAGAGCAACAAAGATTATTAGGGAGCTGGAGGCTAAAACATATAAAGAATGCTTGCAGAAACTGGGTATGTCTAGTGAAAAGAAGGATTAGTGACATGTTAGCAGTTTTCCAATATTTGAGGGACTGTCACAAAGAAGAGAGGATTAACCTATTTTCCAAAGCATCAAAAGGCAAGACAAGAAGCAATGCATAGAAACTAATCAAGAAGAGAACCAACCTAGAACTAAGGAGAAATATCCTGACAGTGAGAACAATAAACCAGTAGAACAGCTTGCCTTCAGAAGTTGTGGGTGCTAGACAGCCATTTGCTTGAAAAGGTATTTGAGCAGGGGTTTGGACTAGAAGACCTCCAAGATCCCTTCCAATTCTGTTATTCTGTTATTCTTGCCATTCTTCCAAAAAGAAAGTTCTTTTCCCCTCGTATCCATTTATAACATTAACATGTTTATCACATTCTTACCTATTTTTCCCCCTCAACTTTGCTCCATCATTTGTAACAAGACTTCATATCAGTGTAGGAATCAGTTTTCAATATTCTGGTTTGGAAACAGGGGAAGAATGTTTGAACATAGACACAATGCTTTTCACTTACTTCTAAACTGCTGTGCATTGTGCTGTATTATACTGTAATGTACTCTATGTACTGTATTGTATTGTATTGTACTGTATTGTTCTACTGTGCTATATTGTATTGTATTTGACTTAGTACTGGCTCCTGGCAACTTTCTTGGTAAGACTTTGGAAGTGTGTTTTTCTTGCCTTTTTCTTCCTTGGTTTGAGAGAGTATGACTTGCCCAAAGTCATCCAGTTTGATTCAGGCCTAAGGCTGAACTACAATTTTTGGTCTCCTGGTTTCTAGTCAGGTACCTTAAGCCACTACAGCAAACTGGCTCTTCATATGTTAAGGATGCTTTTGAACTCTCACTGAATCAAGATTTATTTTTTTTAGTAAAAGACTATGACTCCTTGGTATTTAGAGTAAAACAGCATTTGTTTTCCATTTAAAATAAGTTTCTGGTTTCATAGTTCTCTTTCTTTGTTTCAGTAGGACAATTGGGAAGTAGGATTATTATGAATTGCAGTAGTGGCAAGACTCTTCTTTAAAAATCTTTGCTTCAGCAATTTGGAATTGTTTCCTGAAGAGGCAGTGCAAACACCCTAAGGATAGACTTGTAGTTGCATCATTTCTTTACATTTCTTTACATTTGTATTATATTCCTCATACTCTGCTGACTCATATTGTCTATGGGGACTCAAGCAAAAGTTAACAAAAAAAGTGTTAATGTGTTAATTATCTTGGTACCTAATTCATAAATGTAAAGTTACCTTCCCAATATAGGAATGGACATACAAACATACACACTTTCAAAGGACATGAGATTTTCACCCTGCCAACTTAGTTAAGACATCCAGAAGACATGGAGTACATTTTACACTTTTTTTAATGGAACCTTTATATGCATCACAAATTGCTTTTGAAAATCCACTCAGTTTCAAAACAAAGCTCCCATATGGTATGGAAGGCTGTTGTTTAAGAAACACATGTCCGAGGATGTTCAGCACAAATAGTTCTTTGGAAGCTAGTCCCTTTCTTTCACATGTTTTCTACTAAGGAACACACACAATGGATCACTTTCATTTGCATTTCCTGCTTAAGACACTTGCTTCTTATTTCCTCAATATTCCTGTTGATAAATACAGTATGTTCATTTTTAAACCTGTCTTCCTCAATGATCAAGTCTTTCTATCTTTGGCATGTAGTACTGTAAATACGATTTCAAATTTTCCCCACACTTAGGTCAGATTAATCAGTTGCACAGGTAAACGGTGATACCTAGCTCAACAGTACTGAAATGATATGGGTACCCTTGTAGACTATAGATTAAGCATGAATGAGAAGTGTGCTGCAGCTGCCAAAACCAGTGTGATTTTGGGCTGTATCCTTAGAAGTAGAGTACTGAGATCATGATAAGTAATAGTTTTGCTCTATACCATACTGATCAGACTGTACCTGGTATATTGAATCTAGTTTTGGTTGCCACAATAAAAGAAGATGCTGAGTACAAAGGAAAAAAAAAGAAAAGAGTGCAGAGATAAGCAACAGAGAAAGAGGAAATTGTAGGCCAAATCCTATAAAGCAGGGGTCCCCAACCTGTGGGCCACGGCCCACTAATGGGCCCTGAGGGGATTGCAACTGGGCTACAGAAACAGCTGGCGACCCTGTGCACACACGGATGCCTACTTGTGCGAGAAGTGGGCAAGCACATACATGTGTGCTCCATTTGCATGAGCTGTATGCCCGTGTGCACACTGCTTGTGCAAATGGAATTGCATACACACGTTTGCCATCCCCTCTCTCAAGCCAGCAATGTTGGAGAACTCTGCTATAAAGAATAGTTTTAAAAAACTGAAAACATTTAGCCTAACCAAGAGAAAACTAGGGAGAGACATGACACTTGAACAGCAGTTACAAGGAAGATAGTGTGGATTTGTTTTCCATGATGCCAGAAGGACAAGTAATAGTGAGCGAAATTTACAGAGTTAGAGCCAAAGTAAAAATAAGAAGGAATGTCATGACCATAAGACCTATTAAGATGTGAACAGCCTGTCCCTTGGAGCCTCTTGGATGCCTGGGTTTTCACTGGAGGTTTTCAAACAAAAGCTAGTCTAAGACTTCCTGAAAATGGACCAGAGGATCACTAGGAGCCCTTCAAGATTCATTCCAATCACATGATAAATTCTGCTGTATAATATGCAGAATGTGCAGTCAACTGATTGGTAATCATATGTATTTTCTATTACATGTAATCATGATTCTCATTATAGAGTTTTATGTGTTCCAAGTTTGTAAGATAGCTAGCTAGCTAACTCACTGTTGCAGTTCTCATCTGATTTTATTCATGGGATAGGGTTAGATCATTTAAGATTTCTCAATTACATATCTTTTTCTTCAATCTGGAATAATCATTTTGGAAGCATTTCCTCTAACTTTTCTTTTAAGTGTCCTAAATAATAAGGTATTGCCTGCATAGTCTTATCTCTAATTCCTAATTCCAAATCATTATGAATGAGTCAAAACACAGAGATCCTCCTGTTTAGATCATTCCATTGTATATATTGACCATTTATCCCTACGCTCTGTTTTTCAGCCTTTAGCTAGTACTAGATTAAAATGTGTCTCCTCTTATTTTTTCATTACTAATATTATGTATATGCTGATGGAAGGTAATCTAATGGAATCAAACCAAAACATGGATCTTAGGCTTGTGTTGGCTGGCTAAAATACTCATTTTGCAGTATCTTAAAGATACAAACACATAGGAAACAATGACATGTCCACTCTAGCAGCCACCTATCACTGTGGAAGTATATTACAAATGCATACAGACTTTATTTTACCATGGCTGAATGACAGTATAAATTATTAGTGTGGAAGTCTTTATTGTGTGTAAACTTCTATTCCCTGTACTTTATAAAGGATACACACAGGGAAAAAGAAAGATAAGATGTAATCTTTATTATGATCATTGACCAGCCAGAAAAAGAAAACAAATGGCAGAAAAATTGACCAAATGATCAATCACCTTTATATTTAATTAGAATTAGAATCAATCATCTGATTGGATCATGAGCATAAGGCTTATGATTTTTTTTTCTTAAGGAAAAAAAATGATTGGATCATGAATAACTTTTCAATGAAAAATCCAACCAGTTTTTATACCAAGACAATTTTATTAAATGGATGACTTCATCTATAAAGTACTGAACAACTGAGCAGCTGCCTATTTTCTACTTTTGGTTTGGAAAATCAATTTTAAAGTATGCTTTCAAGTGTGTTTCTACAGAAGGTAATCTATCTCAGTAAATTTTAATTATCTGCACTAAATAACTTTGACAAAGAGGAAGGAGAGATATATAGTTGAGCTTCACTGACTGATTCTTCCACTCATAGAGTAGTAAAACAATTTCCATACAGTAGAAACATAACATTTTGGTATGAGCCAAGTTAAAAAAATACTACATTAATACCCAAATAAATAAATAGGATAAGAAACCTGAAAGTTGCAGCATTAACAGGCCTTCCAAAGAGGACCTATTTTATTCAATAGCCACAGCAGAGGTGGTTCCATGCATAAATAAATATGTTCAGATCCGCAGTAGCAGAGGTTATTATGATTGTGCTACCAGACCTGGCCAAATAGATTCAGTCCATCTCAAAAGGACTATTTCAACAAGCAATCAGAGCTCTGCTTCTGATCAATCTCAAGAGCAATGTTTTTTTCCTTCTGTATCTAGTCTGGGGCAAGAAAGCACCTGGAGCAAAATAAGGATAAGTTGTTTTCCCTTCTGCATATTTGCACTATTTATGCTTTTGGGGAAGTTAATTTCCAAGGACAACTGAAGAGTATCTGATATTCAAGCATATCAACATACCCTCATCAAACAACGTGAGAGGTTCATTGGCACAGATCAAATTTCTTTTTTTTTAAACTTTATTAAATTTATTATTTAAAACATTGGACACGGTACAAACGGACTGACATACCTTCTTGTCTACAATATTCATATATATATATATATATATATATATGTACACATAAAATACACTTAAGATACAAATCAATTAAATATAATACAATACTTAGAACAATCAACCAATCTATAAGTTCTAATAGAGACCTTCCTTTTGTTCCCGCCAAAGATAAAATTTATTCCAAATTTTGTAGTAACCTGATTGGTCTTTATTTTTAATTTCCAAAGTTAATTTATCCATTTCTGCGCATTCCCAAATTTTCCTTATTACCTCGTTTTCTACTGGGATTTCACTCCTTTTCCAATTCTGGGCAAATGACATTCTTGCTGCTGTAATAATGTGAATCATCAGATACAACTCGTCTTTAGGGTATTTCTCTTTTGTTATGCCCAATAGGAAAAATTCTGGACTGAACTCAACTTCATGTCTTAATAAAAATCTTTGTGAGTTGCTACAGGACCACCACGTATGAAAGTATGTACCTAGTTCTTCGGAGCACTTCCAACATTTGGGAGATACTGTCTTATACATTTTGGCTAAACGTGCTGGAGGAAGATGCCATCGATAGAACATTTTAAATAGGTTTTCTTTGTAAGATGAAGCCAATGTTATTCTTTTATTTCTGTCCCAGAGTGTTTGCCATGTATCAAGATCAATGCCATGTCCCAGATTTTTAGCCCAAGTCAACATAGGGTCCTTCACTTGTTCCTCGAACAACTTGTATCCCAGAAGCAAATTATATAATTTCTTTAGGCACAGATCAAATTTCTATGCTGCCCTTCTCCCCTATAAGGCACGCTGGGCGGAGTCACCTTACAAATAATATAAAACAATCAGATCATTTCAAAAGTGGCCTTTGCATCAAGTAGTAACTGTTCCTACTGTTTCTACTGATGTGCAAGCAATGCTACATTTTGATACCCTTTATTAATGATTATTTAATTCATATTCAGAGGGGACTCTGAAGTAGCTCTATGTGAGAGCCTTACTAAATAGATCAAACAGGAAGCACAACCGGTTTTGCTAACTCTACTTTATTGTAAGATTACAAGATTTTTACATGTCTGAAAATACTTCTCTATCCTCTCACCTCTACAATCCAAGAAACTAGGTGTGTCTCTTCTGAGCTTCCTACTATGCCCACATTCCTACTGTGGGCTAAGCTGTCTTTTATCCAACCATTCCCTTGGCTGTGTCTTTTTCTCTGTTACCCAAGGTAATTCCCACATATCATTACACTCTAACAGTTCATGTTAAACTATAGTGCTAGACTCTTGACTTCTAAAGTTGGTTAAGATGGTGCTACCAATAGGAATATTGGGAAACCAATAAAACGTGTATAAAATTAGGGAATTTTAATTATAATTTTTTTAAAAATTAAATTAAAATTTGTTAAATTTTTAATTACGGCATGATGGCTCAGAGCTCTTGTTCTTGTCCTAGCTACTGCCAACCTAGCAGTTCAAAAACATGCAAATGCAAGTAGATAAAGAGATAAATAGGTACCACTTCAGTGGGAAGGTAACAGAACTCTATGACATCATGCTGGCCACATGACCACAGAAATGTCTTTGGACAGCACCAGCTCAACAGCCCTTGAAATGGAAAAGAGCACCGCCCCCTATAGTTGGCACTGACTAGCGGGGTGAAAATCCATTAATTAGAGCGAAAAAAGGTTGATTGATTGATAGGACTGATAATTGGAAAAATATCCACAGCCGAATCAAGAACCACTATATAAAATCTAGGTGATTATATAGCCTGTTTTAAATCAGGACCTTGCTGCAATTTGTAACTTTATCATGTCAGTACTGGAGTTATAGACAATTACCGGTACTCAGGCAGAGATAAACTGAAAATAGAAGAAAATGGGTAAACTCAAAGTTTAATAAAATATTGCTGAAATTCAAAACCATCAATGTCTCCTCCTAGTTATAGGGGAAGGGACAGGAGGCAGTGTCCTGGAAATGCCCACCAGCCAATAATCTAATCTTTGAATTACCAATTGCCTATAAGAAACAGTGAGACTTTAAGGTTGAAAAAGATACATATATTGACAAAGATAGCTGCTGATGAGAAAACTATCTGATTTATAAGATTTTAAAAAAATAATTAAGGGACCAGTCTTTGTCTTTTAAGAAGTTTAAAAAAGGTGGTGGAATACTAAAGTGACAAATAATTAAAAAGAAGAATATATATATTTAAAAAAGCAAAAAAAATGGTGAAAATAATCTTGGAAGTCATTTTGAGCCTTAACTCATGTTTCCTGTGCCATTTTATTCCTGTATATGAAATTACTGTTCACAATTTATAAGAAGGTCAGGAAGAAAGTAAGTAATGTCAGACGTACTCTCTCCATACTTATTAAGTTGCAAAACCATAATAAGTTTATTATTATTCCAGACTTTATACAGAAAGTTGTATAATGCCTCAGCCCTTTTAAATATTTTAGGTCAGAATTTAAAGTCTGAAAAGCTCAAACATTACATGGCTGGTTTTATTGATCATTCTCTAAAGCAGAGGTGTCAAACTCAATTTCATTGAGGGCCGCATCAGCATTGTGGTTGCCCTCAGGGGGCCGGGTGGGCATGGCCAGGGTGGGCGTGGCCTACTGGGTGGGCGTGGCTAGAGTGCGTATGGCCTACTGGGTGGGCATGGCCAGCTCTACATCGTTCGCATCAAGGGTGCCTATGGGGGCCTGGGCAGGAGTGGGACAGATCTGAGGGTCTCTGGCAGAAGGAGGGTCTCTGGGCCAGGGCCAAGGCAATGGGGGCCGTTCCCTCATTTTTTCCAGGATGGCTTCGCAGGCCACATGAAACCACTTCGCGGGCCGGATCCGGCCCCCGGGCCTTGTGTTTGACATGTCTGCTCTAAACGATGAGTTACCTCATTTCTTGGATTTGATTTTGTTCTTTGTCACTCACCGGTATCACTGGTGGGATGCATAGTATCTGTTGTTTAAAGCCACAATATGTGAAGGTATCTATCCCTAAAGAATTTTCTTTAATAATAGTAATCCTTTGTATAAACTCAATTTTGCATGTTTGAATTCGTATCTTAAAATGAACTCTCTACTACTGTTTTCTTTTCCCGGCATAATTTATCAAATTCCAACAAATCAGCTACCAAGGAAACAGAAAAATTATTTGTATTAGGCAATTAAGCATAATGAAGTAGAAAGGAGGACGCATGTACTCTTGCATGTGCACACAAGCACAATACACATTAAAAATAAAATGACTTGTGTTTTCCTTATGTAATAATTTTCAACATTTTCCCCAGCTAACCTAACTTTAATATTAAGCGTTCCATCTAATAATGGTCAATGAAGCAACTTTGCAGCATTTAAAGCAGCCAGCCAGTGGATGTCACTGTTGCTTTGCACCAGTAATCGAAGCATTACAAGGAGAAGTATACATATAATAAACTACCCAGTTAAACATCCTTTAGAAACCAGGAAGCAATAATTAACTCAGAGCACAGCTGGCTGAAACCAACTCGCCAAATTTGATTCTAATAGTTTAACAAAAGAAGAACTCCAGATAGGTAGCTCAATAAATAAATAAAAATATGGGAACCCTGAAGCATACAGCTTCACGTTATTTTATTTTGGGGTTTTTTTTTGTTTCTTTTGCTAGCAAATGTATATGGCTACCTATCTTAAGCAGATTAATTTCAGCAGCTAATGGCAATAACGCAGCATAAGAAACACGGTATGAAAAGACAAAGCAACCCATTCAAAGAATAATCAATACACCTTCAAAAATTCCTCTAAAGCATAAGCAGCGAACACATACCTGCTGTATCCCAGCCTAAAACCTGGGAAAAGAACCAATTCTTCAGAATCTTCCAAATGGGCAACAGGTCAGCACCATACAAATCTCAACGGGGAGGCTATTCCATAGAACAGCAGCCTGGCAGAACACCTGCTCCTGTTCCTGGATCCTGCCAGAGAAAGTTCTGGAATATGGAATAGCCTCCCTCTTTTTTCATTGGAGAGATCGGAGCTGTGCGGATGGCCCAATACCATCAGAAGCAGATGGTACTACAAGTAACCTAGTCCAACAACAGCACTTGCATTGTATCTAGAAGCCTACTGGAAACCATGCAGCTCATATAATACAGGTAGTCCTCGATTTACAACAGTTCATTTAGTGACAGTTCAAAGTTACAACAGCACTGAAAAAAGTGACTTATGACCATTTTTCAGACTTACAACTGTTGCAGCATCCCTTGGTCGTGTGATCCAAGTTCAGCTGCTTGGGCAACTGACACATATTTACGATGGTTGCAATGTCCCTAGATTATCTGATCACCTTTTGCATCCTTCTGACAAGTGATGTTAATGGGGAAAATCAGATTCACTCATCAACCACGTTACTAACTTAACAACTGCAATGATTCACTTAACAACTGTGGCAAGAAAAGTTGTAAAAAGGGGCAAAATTCACTTAACAAATGAATTCTCGCTAGCAACAGAAATTTTGGGCTCAATTGTGGTCATAAGTTGAGGGCTACCTGTATTGTAAAACAATTTTTTCTAAGCAATATACAATAAAGTTCTATGTTACAGCATCCAGCCACCATCCAGATACTCTCATATATAGCATCGCGCAGTTGCTCTCTCATTTTTTATATCTTAGTAGCCCCTGGTGCTTAGAAGTACACATTTCTGAACACTGAAGATAGGAGTGCCCCTTCTGTGAAATACGTGCTGACAGACCTAACTTCGGTGAGCTGGTTTAATCCCATTTTCAGTCAAAGGATTAGCTGTAATTTAGCAGTCATCATTACTGTGAAAGCAAGGTGTCTGAGTTACAGAGAGCTCTCCTTAAATAAGCTCTACCTACCGAGCAGCATTTGAGTGAAGGGGTGAGAGCAGGAGAGAAGCAGCCACAGAAACACATCTTTCTCTTTCCCTCCTTCTCCTTACCTCCAAAGGCATTTGGAGGACAGAACTGTACATAAAGTGATCAAAGGATTATTTAACCTTGGCTATTCACATCCATTTCTTTAGCTCTCCACCAGGATTCATATACATATATATTCATATATGATCAAGTCATATAGCAGTGATAGACTTGATATAAAACCTTGTTTGAGTTCAGTGGCCTTTGATTTCTTTTGCAGGAATAAGTAATATGCTTGTGTTCTCGGCGTTACCGAAATGTTGACACTGAACAGTGGTTTTTTCCCCTTTAATAAGCGATAACAAAGCAAATCTTGAGCCTCATGTCCCATTGTTTGCAGAAAATGTTTTCTGTCTACAGAATGTAAAATCAATCCAGATTGAATAGAAAAAGTAAAGATATGAAAAGTGATATTTCCAATTCCATTAGTTTACTTAGCAAGTTAATTCTGGTTCACCATAAAGTCAAAAGGAGAGCAAGACTATCCATTTCCAGAATTCCTTCTTTCTACATGAGGAAATTCTTTACATCTTTAAGGAAAATAGTTATAAAGGTTTAGGATCATAAATTTATTGTTTGCTTTTAAATGTCTGGAATGGAGTTTATTGAAAACTGGATTTAACTTGCCTTCTGAGGATTCTATTTAATCATGTTTATTCTGAAGAATTCTCTATCTGATTTGCCTTTATATCTTTCCAAATTTAGTTTACATGGTGCTTGAAAATACTAAAGGAGAAATATTCATATTGGGGTCTTTGTGTGGCATTGATGTAAATCTTCCTAAAACCACCTTCTGCTGCAGAATTCCAATGAAGCTCATCAATAGGGGACAACCATTTTGCAAAACATTAGCAATGGAAAAACAATCTCACCAGTAAACTATCTGAGCCTGCTGTTGCAAGTTAATATCTGGGTTAGAATAAAACTGAAGGCAGGGGTAGGAGTGTCAGTCTATTATTGTTGTTAATCACATTTATATTATATCTGGGTTTATCTATTGTTTTTGAGGGGGTGCTTTTAGTCTCCGTAATCAGATTTTTGACAGCTAGATGCTCAGAACCTTTGAGAACAGGAAACGTGCAGATGAAATATTTAAACAAACAAATAAACAAGATAAGATATCTGTTTAAAATCCTGTAATCAATTTCATATCCCTTCTACTGAAACATGGAATGCTCCTTTCACAAATCAAGATGGTTTGAAATGCCAGGTTTCATACATAGTGATTTAAATCCAATGTTGAAATTTCCTTGCTCTCATCTCCCTTGTGGCTACAACATAACCTCCTGACAATTCCCTGATCTTCTGAAAACAGATTACAAAAAAGACAGAAAGATGCAGAAGAAATAGGGAACTTAATTCTCCTAGCAGACAGACCTTGTCAGGTGGAACCTTTATTGTGTACCACTCCTTTTCCCATAAAAAGGGGATGAAATTAATTTTCATCTTCAGGGGGAAAAAGGCAAATAGAAAAGAATATTAAATACTTTATAAATATAATTTTGAATAGCGTATCTCCTATTTTGCTGCAGTATAGAGATGAGGGGGTTGTTTGCTTGTATTTGTGTGTGTGTGTGTGTGTGTGTGTGTGTGAGAGAGAGAGAGAGAGAGAGAGAGATTATCATTCTATGTTTATCTCACTGCTCCATTTAGCTCAGTATTGCCAATGCTGACTACCACTGATTCTCTGAGTTTCAGATAAATTTGCCCAACAATTTGCAGACACCAGGAACTGAGTCTTGAAAATCCTGCACAACAATCATAAAACTCTCTCCTTGAGCTATGGTCAACCTCCTAATTTATGTTGGATCATAAATGATTACTATATAAATGCACCTGGTTTTGGAAATTGGTCTTAAAAACTCTCTGCTCATGGCTGATCATCATTCATAACTGCAATAGAACAGTGTATATTGTAAACTACAAAGACAAATATCTTCCTATCCATGTCTCATTATTCTCAAAAATTCAAGATACATTGATAGGAGAGGCTGATCACTTGTGCATTGTCATAAAAATAGAACAAACTAGTACAAGGATTTTACAAAATTTGCAATTATACCCAAAAATATTTTCCATTTGTGCAGGTCTTTATCTTTAAACCAGACTTGGTTGGCTATTGAGAGAGATAGAGATGCCTTCAGATTATGATGTCCCTTAATAATCTATTCAATTAGTTCTGCCTGCATAAAGTAAGGTACACGGTAGCCTATATTATTGTTTGCTCTATATTAACAATCACAACAACTCAGTTTAGGACCTATGAAGGATTTGTTTTGGATAACCCTTATAACACATTGGAATGTAACAGTTTTCATGTTGTTGCAGCCAGACAAATAGTAGCAAGATGCTGGAAAGTAGCAAAATATGGCCAATATGCTGGAAAAAGTTGACAAAAAGAGCAGCTGTAACATGATAATACAGAAGATGATTTTTATATATATATTTTACTTAATTTACTTAATTTTTACTTAAACCACATGATTTAAATATATGGATTATAGGCAGCAAAGGCATAATGATGATCCACTAATCAGTTCTAGGTTCTTGTTCCTTTTTGCCCACCACTAATGTTTAAACTCATCTCAACAGGTTTTGCCCACTGTGATCAATTGACATATTGCTGTGATTACAGTGTGGGTACATATATTCACAGAAATCAACCATCAATCAGTAACTCTAACCTTAACTCAATGGAGTGGAGTCACGGCTTGAGCCAGCCAAAATAAGCAAACCTACCTAATCAACTGGGATTTGAAATCACTGGTGGGCAAAAACATTTTGATAGGCAAAAAAAAAGGGAACAAGAGCCCAGTTCCAATTTCCTATATATTCTAATTAAATAAGATTGTGGCAGTGGCTTGCTCTCCAAGCTTGTTTTAATTTAGTTTCTGAATGTTTTGTTACCACACTAGGGAACATCAGCAGGATGTTCTTATTTTCCTTAACATATTGATAATAAACAACATTGATAATAAACAACAGCAGTTCAATCAGGAAGGAATGAAAATCATGGGGCATGCCAATGCCCGCCACACATGTGAATTTATTGAAGCCTGTTATTCTACCAAAGGAGCAATGAACAAGCATATTGATCTACAGTAGATCCAGCATATGAATATATAAGGAACCAGACCAATGTAGCTCCAAACGAACAACCAATCACACAACCAACTAACCACACTGGCCCACAAGACGTTTATAAGCTAAGGAAAATAAGACAAGAAAATCCTGCTGCTGATGTTACCTAGTCTGGTAATGAAAAGTTCAGAAACTAAATTGAAACAAGCTTGGAGGACAAACCACTGCCAAAATCTTAAACCAGAGCTACAAGTATTTTCTATTATTTCTAAATAGGATTGTATTTGTTTTGCTTTTATATGTGTTCCACTATATTTTTTAATTGTTAATATGTTTAAATAAAGGAAAATAGCAACAAGAATGAATCATATTAAACTGGGAAATGTCCTGTGCAAACAAATATATTCAGTTACTTAATGGATACTCTGCTTGAGCAGAGTACTGGTTTTTTATTTTGTTTTTTGATAAGCCAGTGAAGCGCACTTGCCCCATGTACCATAAATATAAGGACCATGCATATTTAGAAGAAAACAGTTCTGAAGAAATGTTTCAGACCTTGTTTGGGCACAGCTTTTCTCTCTAGATGGACTTTTTCCAGGTTCCCATCAGTCCTCAACTTACGGCCACAATTGGGGCCAGAATTTCCATTGTTAAGCAAGTGAGTTGTGTCCAATTGTATTGACCTTTCTTGTGACACTTGTTAAGTGAATTATTGCAGTTGTTAAATGACTTACATGGTCATTAAGCGAATCTGGTTCCCCCCACTGACTTTGCCTGTCAGAAGCCAGCTGGGAAGGTCACCAATGGAAATCATTGCCCCGAAACCCTGAAACCGTCATAAACACATTGCAGTTGCTAAGTGTCCAAATTTTTGATCATGGGGCTGTGGGGATGATGTGAGGCCTGTAAGTGTGAGGACCAGTTGTAAGTCGCTTTTTCAGTGTTGTTGTAACTTCGAATGGTCACTAAATGAATGTTGTTAAGTCAAGGGCTACCTCTGACAAGATGTTGCTGATTTAAAGAAGCCTTTCCTTAAAGTTATTGAGGTTGATTCTGTAGGGAAGAGCAAAGGGGAGTTGCCCTTGCAAGACTTATGCATAAGGTCAGGTGGAAAGTGCAGTTTCTGGAGGCTTTGGGGGTACAGACTTTTCTAGCAAAAATACCAAGTTCTTCTCTTTATTCTGTTTAAATAAATAAAGGCACTAACAATGGAAAGAAGTGAAAGGAAAATACACTGTGGGGAATAGGAAATGGTAAACACGAAATGTAACAATATTTTTAAGGGAATAATTAAAGAGCAAAGCTCTTTATATGCTACTTCTATATCCAATGTATTAATAATAATTAATATGAATTAATCTGTTATATTACTACAAATACTGTTAATAATTATGTCTTATACATCCCAAAGCTGTTTTTGATGGCTACTATAGGTCATTCTCATTGATTCCTATCTTTCCATTTCTTTCTCCTTCCTTGCTTTTTAATATTTCTTTTATTCTGCCTTTATTATTTTTATAAATAACACAAGGCAGTGAATGTATCCAATACTCTTTCCTCCTCTTCTTTTTCTCAAAACAACAACCTTGTGAGGTGGGTTGGGCTAAGAGAGTGACTGGCCCAAAATCACACAGCTAGCTTTCATGGCTAAGGCAGGACTAGAACTCATCGTCTCCTCACTTCTCTCCTTCTCTCCCTGCAACTGTTTAATGAGCAAAATAAAAATTCAAATTCAAATCAGTTCCATAAATAGAAGGATTTAATTTGTTGTCCTTATAATAAGCATTGAATGAGATTATTCTAATAATTATTAAAGATGGATTTGAATGGACTGGAAGACTAGCAATGCAAATCACTGTTTGTTTCTTAGATGTTAAATTGTACATATATTTAAATATGATTTATGTGCCAACTTCATCCAGAAAATCTGAACAGTTATAAACTGCAGTCAATGGTGTTAATTTCTATAATAAGGTTCACCTCTTGAAAATCAATTGATCTATTATTAATTTTTGTAAATATAAAATTACCCTTTAATGATATGCATGTTGTTCTTGCTCTTAAAGGAATGCCAAAAGGATAGTAGGTTCCATATTTAATTTTGCAATAAAAAAGAGAGTACAACAATAATTAATCAACCTAGCCTTCCCTAGATTGCTTTCTCACATTTTTCATGAACACTTTCCATTTTTAAGAGCATTATGTGAGTTGTTGTGCTCTTGGACATTTTGTAATCAGAGCTTATGACATGATGCATACTGATAATTATTAAAAACCCTTGCATGTTTTTTATGATCTATTAGGCTCATAATTAATGGGAAACATTCAACATTCAACATTCAACTTTCAGGCAGAATATGTCTTGTGGTGTCCTATTTTCTGTTTTGGCACTATATACAATACATGATATGCCTTAGTATCCTCACAACCAGCACTAGTTAAAAAGAAGTTTATTTTAATGGAAAAGGCATATGCTGAGTGAACTCTAACTTCTTTTTATAAAAGTTGGTCCTACTCAAATGTAGGAAGAGACTATTTTGGCTTATAAATTGATCCCTGTATGTTAAAGTGTCCTTCAAAAGGTTGCACCTACCTCTATTACAGTGTGTTCTCTGTAAAATGTTTCCCTCTGAATCTTTCCTTTTTTTCCAAATGAACAAGAACTACCAGATCCAAGTTATATCTGCAAACAGAACAGCTTAATTTAATGTTTTTAAAGTAGGGTTTCAGTGGGATTATTCATTGACTTCAGAGATCTATCTTTGCACCAAAAGACTAGACAAGACTCCTTCAGGACTACTTAGGTATGATGACAAATCTTATCTTTGAGAAAAAGAAGGCATTTTCCACTGAAGAATTTTAATGGCTGAAATGTGTGTGTTTTACAAGTATCATTTGAATGGCACTTTGTTGCTAGGAACACTTAATATAGAGTGTAGTATTTACGATTTAATGAACCCAGAAAGACATTAGAGCGAATACAGATATTGGAATTAACAGGGTAACAATATAATGATTATAAATGGTTTAGCTTTTGTGGATCATTAATGGTTAGATGGCCTCTTTGATTCAAATAATATGTACTGGAGTGAAGGGAGACCTATCTGGCAATCTAAAGGCTTTGGTCTGGAAACCTGATTGGCAAAAAAAGAAAGCTAGAGTTAGATTTAAAAAATGGGTTCTTAGAGAAATATCAAAGGTCACTCCTTTAGTAATCTGTGATCTATCAGGATCTGAAATAGAAAATGTTTATGAGATAGAACTAGAATGTGTTTATGTATCTACTAGGCTTACTTTAGACATTATAATTTGTATACTGACATAATGGAAATTTGGCTTATGGATCCTACGTTTGATGTTAAAAGATGTTTGAATATTTTAATTAAGAATTAAGAATTAGCTAAAATTTAAAACATAATTTGTTTATGTATAAGTAGATGTAGATTGATAAATATAGGCTGTCCTATCAGCAACGTGTGATGTATCAGGATGTTAAATAGACAATGTTTATCAGGTAGAGTTTAGCTATTTAGCTATTGTGCGTATGTTAGATGTTACAGTTTTTGGTGTAAGGAAATAAGGGAAATTTGGATTGTGAATATTATTTGGGATGTTAAAGGCTAAATTTGAATACTATAATTAAAATCAAAATTAGGCAAAATTTAATAACAGGATATGGATATAATTCATTGAAATTGGATTGACAAAACTTTTAACTGACCATACCATTCTTAGAAATTTATTAGTTTAAACATGTTGTATTAAATGTTAAGGGAAATAGAGAAGGATGCTTTGATAATGTAACCTGAATTATGTACTAAAAACTCTGTTACTGAATCTATGATTACCCAGGTACCATGATGCTTTCTAAATATACAGATCTTAAACTGGAAAACCAATAAAATTTGTTTTAAAAACTTGAATAGTCATTTTACTACTTTTGTTTTAGTGTTGGTCCTCTGCTCTGCTTAAAACAGATTTCAGACATCTCCAAGCTCAGTATTTATTGGATAGAAAGTGTGTTATAAAATTAATACTGTAAATGTTCTATAAAGTACTTCTCAATTATTGTTATTTTATTTATTTATTTTTTATTTTAATCCCATTTATATCCCGCCCTTCTCCGAAGACTCAGGGCGGCTTACAAGCTTAGCAGTAGCCTTCATTCTATGTATATGCCTGCTTATTAGGGCTTTCACACACATCCCAAGCGGCATTGTTACAAAGTCAGCTTAATTGCCCCCAACAATCTGGGTCCTCATTTTACCTACCTCGGAAGGATGGAAGGCTGAGTCAACCTTGAGCCTGGTGGGACTCGAACCTGCACTAATTGCAGGCAGCTGGTGTTACTTAAGGAGGCATCAGCCCACTGCGCCACCGCCTGCTTTTGTTGTGTGCATTCTCTGTGATTGTTGGATAAACATAAGCAAGATTCATAGAAGGCTAGTAAAAAAAAATTGCAAGCTGGAAACTTTTGTGAGCTTTATTTAGAAGACTATCTGAAATAGTTTTATTAATTATACAGTATTTCCCGCTCTTAATCACATTTTACTGATTCAATATGCATGTTCCAGCCTTGCTAGGGACACAATGTTTCTGCTCACTGTGACTTACTGCACTTGTGTGCATTATAAGATTAGTGCGGAAAATAATGTACTACTACAAATCATCATTAATGTATTGGCAAAAGGTACTAAATGTCATATATTGGCAAAAGGTACAAAATGTCCGCACAAAAGAAGTTCTACTTAAAAAAAAAGTTTGAATTCATTAATGAAGATAAGAATCTTGCTTGGAAGTTTGAAAAACAAAAGTATTCTGGAGTGAGGGAAATGTATTAGGTATCCCTTTCATTCCTTTCAGTATTAATGTGTTGGGAAATAATGTAATATGCATATATGTACAGCTATAAATATCAATAAAGATTTCTGTATAAGAAGAATCACAGATTTTATGAAGGATAAGATTCTTCTTCTGTATAAGAAGATTCTTCTTCTGTATAAGAAGAATCACAGATGTTATGAAGGAGCACTGCATGGAATTACTCTTTGCATTAACAATTATTTTGGGAAAGAAGAGTGGCAGGTTATTGCATAGTATTGGTATGCAGAAAAAAGAAGTAATTAACTTTGCTTTAAAAAATGTTAAATTAAATGAACATTAAAAAAAATCACAGACCAGCAATAACCAACATGGACACAAACTTCATTAAATTGAAGTTTTCATTCTGAATAAAGTTACCGGTAAGTGAAATTCTGCAACTAATATTTAAATCTATACATCCAGGTTTTGTTGTTCAAGAAATACTTTCCAAATAGGTCATAATATGGCTGTATGATTAAAAGTATAATGAAATGATGTAGCATAAAATGAAGGACAGATATAATAAAGCCTGTTTGTTTTAATTTTCCCTTTCAACTACCACTTACATTGTTCCCAATGCAGTATTCAGATGGGAATATCTGAAGTAATGATAATGGCATGGAGTTTGGTTATGAAATACTGATTGAGGAGAAAAGAAAGAAAGAAAGAAAGAAAGAAAGAAAGAAAGAAAGAAAGAAAGAAAGAAAGAAAGAAAGAAAGAAAGAAAGAAAGAAAGAAAGAAGAAGGAAGGAAGGAAGGAAGGAAGGAAGGAAGGAAGGAAGGAAGGAAGGAAGGAAGGAGACATTTGTCTGATCTTTCCAAATTGGCATCACTAATATCTGATTGTAATTTCACAGAGATAAAATTAATACATTCACATTTATTTGACATACATATAGCAGTTTTTCCACTTAGTAATACATAACTCATTCATGCTAACAATGACCCTCTAAAACAGATCCCTATTATTCTATTTTTCAGATGAACAATGATGAATTATCAAAAGAATAAGATTTTGTTCTTTCCAATATCAATTTTATTCTGATTCTGCCCCCAAAGTTACCATTCTGATGACTAATCATAGGCATGTATTAGCAGCAAATATAGTAAAGGACAGATAATATAACCACAAAAATGCCACTGAATGACAGCAAATTATAATTCTTTTCTTGACATTTTCCCACTCAAAATTGCCTGGTCCTCTCTCTGGACTCAATTCATTCCTGGTGAAATTTAGATCTGGGAGATGCTATTGTTTTTTTCTGAAACTTCACTACTTGCTGATATCATGTCTAGCTTATTCCTTAATCTTACAGAAATATAAATACTTTTTGACAGAAGCAAGTTAAAATTTGAAATTTTCTCAAATCAAATAGCATCATAATAGTGTAATGGTGTAAGACTGTATATTTCACGGACAGTAAAAGGAGCTGAAAATTCTTAACTGAATTAACTGTATTATGACCTGCTCAGGTTTCTTTCAGCAGCATTCAGGATCTGAAAGAGTTATTAAAAATAAGGTTTAATCTTTCTTGGATTACGAATACAGTGAGTCCTCAACTTACAACCACAATTGAGCCCCAAATTTCTCTTGCTAAGTGAGACATTTGTTAAGTTTGTTTTGCCCCATTTTACGTCCTTTCTTGAATCACTGCAGCTGATAAGTTAGTAACCTGATTGTTAAGTGAATCTAGCTTCCCCACTGAGCTTGGGACACAGCAACGGTCATAAGTATGAACCAGCTGCCAAGCATCTGAATTTTGATCACATGATTAGGGGGATGCTGCAAAGGTCGTTAACTGTGAAAAACAGTCATAAGTCACTTTTCTCAGTGCCGTCGTAACTTTGGACAGTCCCTAAATGAACTAATTGTAAGTCGAGGATTACCTGTAGTCAGATTTTTCAGGAATGAAGATAATGCTGCTATCCATTCAATTGTCTCCTATTCTCGGCAATTCTATTGACCAGCTCCCTCCGCATTTTTCAATCTTGTACTGGGGATGACTAGGACTATCATTTTATAGCACTCTCTTGAAGAAGCTGCCCATAGGAGGTAAAAATGAATTTTCATGCTCCCTGCGTCTTACATCACATATAAACTATTCAGCAATTTCAACAAATATTTCAACAGATTTACTCTACATCTAGTTAAACTATGGAATGAGGAGAGACAGAATGGTAATCACTGTTTGCTAAGCTTGCTATAATTAATGTGATCATGAAGGTTTCTAACTAGAAGATCTGAATTTTTACCGGCATATTGCTTTCCATGTGCACACAGAACATTGATTTTTAGATTAGTGACCTAATAACTCTTCTGCAGTGACTGTTGAGCTAAGCCAGTTTCTTCCACATCCTATTTCTCTTCCTACTATGCTTAATTTAGAGATTTAAAAAGTCTAACTTACAAGGAGAAATGTCAAGGATGTGACTGAAGTGTTTTTTAAAAAAAATCTTGCTGAAGTTTTTTTTCTTTACTTAATGGAAAGTAAGAAGTTATGCTTGCTGATTTGCACTCTTCCTCAGTTTGTGTATTACAGTTTTTATACTATTAACATACAACCTTTATTTCACAAGAATAAATTATATGAGTTAATGACTGAAAATATTAATGTTTTCACCATTCAGTTAATTTGTGGAATTCAAAAGGGTAGTTGAATGATACATATTTTTTTTGCATCGTGGCACAAGTTTCTAGAATAGCCTTATAAAAATGAGGCTTTTCTATGAATTCCTTTCTCTTACTGGGGGTTGGACTAGAAGACCTCCAAGGACCCTTCCAACTCTGTTATTCTGATTATGATTGTTTCATTCAACAGTGGTTATCTATGAGATATCACAAAACAGCAGTCTAAAACTATGCGGTATATTTATTCAGAATATGGATTTATTCACAAATTTTTATTTAATCCCATCACGTAAATTTTTATAGGTAAAAGAGATAAAATTTTATGACCTAATATTTTCAACCTGAAAATATTAGATAATCTATGACATGTTGGATCATCCTTTCAGATATTTCCTCACCAGATTCTTCAATGCCTTCAACAATATCAGAACTTCTAATGTATTGTCTACATTGGAAAAGTTGGAAGACATTCAGAGATGTATCTGCCTTGAAAATAACAACAGCACAGGAAATCTTTTTATGACATTTTGTATTATGTCATAAACTGTTTTATGATAAATTTTATCTAATAAAATGTTTACAAAAATTAGCCAAATTTCAATTCCATGGAAATCATAGGTCCCAGAATTAGGATGCATTCTGTAAGTTGACCCATTTGAGGTACCTTGGTTGAAAAACTGTTGACCTCTGATGCACTGTTTCACCTAGTAAAAGATGGTAAGTGAGAATTTTAGTAGTATATAGATATATAAATATCTATATCTTTCTTATAAAACATTGTTGAAATTAAAGAGGTAAAACATACTGTTATTCAGTGGTGGGATTTAAACACCTGAACAACTTGTTCTCATATTTGATGCAGGCCTGGGCCTCCAATGCCTAGAATGGATATCTGGAAGTGCCATCATGCACTTCCGGTGGGCTATTCTAGGACTGGGAGGACTCCTCCAGGGCCCCGATGTCTAGAACAGACTTCCAGAAGTGGCATCCACACACTTCTGGTGGGCTGTTCTAGGCCTAGGAGGACTCCTCCAGGCCTCCGAGGCCTAGAACGGACTTCCGGAAGTGGTATCCATGTACTTCCGGCGGACTGTTCTAGGCCTGGGAGGCCTCCTCCAGGCATCCGAGGCCTAGACTGGACTTCTGGAAGACAGCCAGTTCTCTGAATTCAGGTAAATTTAGCTACCTGTTCTCCTGAACTGGTGCGAACCAGATTCTTCAATGCCTTCAACAATATCAGAACTTCTAATGTATTGTCTACATTGGAAAAGTTGGAAGACATTCAGAGATGTATCTGCCTTGAAAATAACAACAGCACAGGAAATCTTTTTATGACATTTTGTATTATGTCATAAACTGTTTTATGATAAATTTTATCTAATAAAATGTTTACAAAAATTAGCCAAATTTCAATTCCATGGAAATCATAGGTCCCAGAATTAGGATGCATTCTGTAAGTTGACCCATTTGAGGTACCTTGGTTGAAAAACTGTTGACCTCTGATGCACTGTTTCACCTAGTAAAAGATGATAAGTGAGAATTTTAGTAGTATATAGATATATAAATATCTATATCTTTCTTATAAAACATTGTTGAAATTAAAGAGGTAAAACATACTGTTATTCAGTGGTGGGATTCAAACACCTGAACAACTTGTTCTCATATTTGATGCAGGCCTGGGCCTCCAATGCCTAGAATGGATATCTGGAAGTGCCATCATGCACTTCCGGTGGGCTATTCTAGGACTGGGAGGACTCCTCCAGGGCCCCGATGTCTAGAACAGACTTCCAGAAGTGGCATCCACACACTTCTGGTGGGCTGTTCTAGGCCTGGGAGGACTCCTCCAGGCCTCCGAGGCCTAGAACGGACTTCCGGAAGTGGTATCCATGTACTTCCGGCGGACTGTTCTAGGCCTGGGAGGCCTCCTCCAGGCATCCGAGGCCTAGACTGGACTTCTGGAAGACAGCCAGTTCTCTGAATTCAGGTAAATTTAGCTACCTGTTCTCCTGAACTGGTGCGAACCAGCTGAATCTCACCACTGCTTTTATTAGTACAATTTGCCACAGAGAATGTACTATAGTAACTACAAAATTAATGAATACTCAGAATACTTCATTTTGGATTAAGTCTGTTTCCCATCTGCTAAGTACGTAAATGGTTATATCAGTGGATATGTTCTTACTGAGTATGAAATAATTTCACATATAGTTTGTCAGATACAAGAACAGAAGGGGCTGATGGAGTCCTTAATGTGAACCGCCTGTGAACAGACTGAGTTTCTATAAAATCTGCCGCTCTTGCAACAGCTCTGTTTACAATAGCGGTTTCTGCCAAAATCTATTCTTGTATTGTATTGTTTTTACATGCAACTAGGTTACTTGCCAGCACAATTAATGAACATTCAAACACATATACTAGCACACAAATACAGAAGTGCAGAAATACCAGTACACGGGGGCAAGTATGATACAGTTGCCATTACAGAAATTTGGTAGGATGAAACTCATGACTGGAATGTACTGATAGAAAGATACAAACTATTCAAAAGAAAAAGATCTAACAAAAGAGAGGTGGAGTTGCATTATATGTTAGAGATCACTTCTTCTCTACAGAGATGCACACAATAAAGAATGAAAGCCTTCTAGAATGCACATGGATCAACATAAAGGAAAAAAAAAGAATGATATTGTCATAGGTGTACACTACAGGCCACCCAACAAAGCAGAAGAAATAGATGACCTTTTTGGTAATCAGTTAACCAATGTATGTAGGAAACATAGCACAATAGCAATGGGGGGGCTTTAACTATCCTGACATCAACTGGGTGACAAATTCTACAACAAATGGGAGATCAAACAGATACCTGACTAAACTAGCTGACAATTTCATCACCCAAAAGGTAGAGGAGACAACTAGAGGGACAGCTATATTGGACCTTATTCTTACCAACAAAGAAGTAATAGAGGGGATTGAAGTTCCAGGAACTGGAGGCAAAAGTGAATGTGTTATATTAGAATTCAGTATAAAGCAGACCAAGCAACAGAACATAATCAAACCAGTGTTTTAGATTTTAAAAGAGCTGATTTTAACAAACTCGGAGGGAGCTTGGGAAGTATGCCATGGATGAAAAACTTAAAGGCCAAATCAACTCAAGAAGTATGGGAAACTCTAAAATATATTTTAAAAGCCCAGTCCAGTTCAATACCACTAAAATAGAAAAACAAGAAAATCAAGAAAAAACCTGCATGGCTGCACAAAGAACTCAGACCAACTGAGGAAAGAAAAGGACAAGTACCAAAAAAAAATGGAAAGAGGGACACATAACTAAGGCAGAATGACAACAAATAGCTCAAACCTGCAAAAATGAAGTAAGGAAAGCTAAGGCTTTGAACAAAGTAAGAATTGCAACAAATGTCAAAACAACAAAGAAAAGTTTCTTTCAACGCATAAACAAGAAAAAAGTCAAAGGAACAATCAGTCGACTAATGGGAGAATATGGCAAAGAAGTAATAGGCAGTAAAGAGAAAGCAGAACTGCTTAATTCATACTTGGCATCTATAATAATAATAATAATATAATATAATAATAATAATAATAATAATAATAATAATAATAATAATAATAATAATAATAATAATAATAATAATAATAATAATAATAATAAGAAGAAGAAGAAGAAGAAGAAGAAGAAGAAGAAGAAGAAGAAGAAGAAGAAGAAGTTGGAAGGGACCTTGGAGGTCATCTATTCCAACCCCCTGGTCAGGCAGGAAACCCTATACCATTTCAGGCAAATGGCTGTCCAGTCTCTTCTTAAAAACTTCCAGTGTTGGAGCATTCACTACTTCTGGAGGCAGGTTGTTCCACTGGTTAATTGTTCTAACTGTCAGGAAGTTTCTTCTTACACTACTCAACTTACCAAAAACAGAATCATAAATGATAGGTTAGGAATGAAAATTAAAATATGCAAAAAATAAGGTAAGGAAACACCTTGACAGCTTTCAATGGATTCAAATCACCAGGTCCTCATGGACTGCATCCCAAAGTTCTGAAGGAGCTGGCAGATGTGATTTCAGAACCATTAAAACATATCTTTCGAAGTTCTTGGATCACCAGGGAACTACCTGAGGATTGGAAAGAGCTGATGTGGTCCTCATCTTTAGGGGTGGAAATAACAAATCCAGGAAATTACAGACCAATCAGCCTGACATCAATATCTTGCAAAAGATAA
The DNA here is from genome assembly GCF_964194415.1 of Vipera berus. Lineage (NCBI taxonomy): Eukaryota > Metazoa > Chordata > Lepidosauria > Squamata > Viperidae > Vipera > Vipera berus. Next base: position 99,065,847 of record NC_138206.1, read on the forward strand.
TCAAGCAACCAATCTGCGAACATCTAGAAGCAAACAAGGTTATAGACAGATCATGCCAAACGAATCTTATTTCTAAGATTCTTAGAAAGATTCTAAGAATCTTCTACAAAGTGACCAAATTAGTAGATCAGAGAAATGCTGTTGACATAGTATATTTAGATTTCAGTAAAGCATTTGATAAAGTAGACTACACCCTATTTCCTGGCAAGCTAGTAATATGTGGGATAGACAGCATCACCACCAGGTGGTTTGAACTGGCTGATAAATCATACTCAATGTGTAGTGTAGTCTTTAATGAAAGTACATCCACCTGGAGGGAAGTAAGCAATGTGGTACCCCAAGGTTCATTTTAGGCACAGTATTCGTCAATATCTTCATAAACAATCTAGACAAGGGAATTGAAGGAGAACTCTCAAATTTGCAGATGACACTAAACTGGCAGGAATAGCCAACATCCCAAAAGACAAACTCAAGATCCAAAAAGATTTTGGCAGACTTGAACACCAGGCCCTATTTAACAAAGTGAAATTCAATGTAGAGAAAAAGTAAGGCAAGAAAAACCAACTGTAGACTGGGTGCAACTTGTCTTAATACCTTAGTAAGGTCATATTTGGAATACTGCATCTAGTTTTGATCACCAGATTATAAAAAAGATGTTGAGACTCTGGAGAGAATGCAGAGAAGAGCAACAAGAATGAGAGTGAAGAAGATCTGAAAGTCCAAACTCAGTGAAGGAAATACTATCAAGGCAATAAACAGGTGGGTAATTTCAGTCATTAGATACACAGCTGGAATAGTGGACTGAACTCAAGCAGAATTAAAAGCAATGGATAGGAAAGACCAGAAAAATAATGACAGTGAATCATGCCCTTCATCCACACAGTGACATTGACAGACTCTACCTACCAAGGAAAATAGGTGGGCGTGGAATGTTGCAAGTACATCAGATGGTTGAAGAAGAAAAAAGGGCATTGGAAGAATATCTGAAGGATAGGGAAGAAGAAGCACTGAAGTTAATATACCAGAAAGGCTCATGACTAACTGGAGAGATCAAACTGGCCTACAAGAAAGATGCCTGAGAAGACAAATATTACATGGCCTTTACATTAAAAAAAGGTGGGGGGAGCAGATAATGACAAGACCTGGAAGTGGCAGAGCAGGAAATAGCAATAGCACTTAGACTTCAACTTAGAAAAGTTGAAAAAAAGAGACTGAGGGACTAATTCTGGCTGCACAAGACCAAGCTTTAAGAACAAATGCATACAAAGCCAGAATTGAGAAGACAGCAACAAACAGTAAGTACCGTCTATGCAAAAGAGTTGAAGAAACAGTGGACCACTTGGTAAGCTGCTGCAAGAAAATCACACGAACTGACTACAAGCAATGGCATGACAAAGTAGCAAGAATGGTACATTGGAAGATCTGCAGGAAGCAATAACAACATAGAGAAAGTCATAAAAAATGAAGAAGCTAAATTAATCTGGGACTTTAGAATTCAAACTTTCAGGCACCTGCCACGAAACACCCCAGACTTAACAATTGTTTATACAAAAGACAAAAAAAAGTCTGGATAGTGGACACAGCAGTATCTGGAGACAGCAGAATAGAAGAGAAAGAACTGGAAAAGATAACAAAACACAAAGATCTGCAAATAGAAACAGAGGGACTATGGCAAAGAAAGCAAGGGTAGCACCAATAATAATAGGCGCCTTGTGTGCAATCCCAAAACAACTGGAGCACCACTTGAACACCATCGTCATCAGTCAATTGCAAAAGGCAGCTTTACTCAGAACAGCTTCAATCCTGCGACGATATCTGTAACACCATCAAACATCCAGATCTGCCTATCCCAGGTCCTTGGAAAGAACTTGAAAGGTAGACAAAAATGCCAAACTCAATCTGAACATTTGGTTGACTATGCGATAATCAATAATATTTAATATTTATTTACAATCTTCTTTCAAACACTATCCATAAAACTAGATTTTTCAGAAAAAATTGAGACAAGTCTTTTGAGTTCATTGCGACAAATGCACCTCAAATACTTGCAAACATCCTGTAATTGTGTATCAGTAGTTGGCCAGACTACCAATCAAGGACCTTTAGATAATCACTTAGCCTGTGTCTGCAGTACATGTGCCATGTAATTGGCCTCCTTCAAAAGAATCAGTTTGATTACTGGCTATAACGAGGAACCAAAAGTGTGAGTTATAAGTCTGCCCCTATGTATAATGTTGTTGTTGTTAGTTGCGAAGTCGTGTCCAACCCATCATGACCCCATGGACAACGTGCATGTAAAGATTGACACTTAGATTGCTTTAAAGCATTCATCAGTTTGCTGTTGGACAAGGAATGAGACTCCAGTTGTTACACTTAAGGAAAACAAATCAGAAATTGCCTTGACTCAACTTCCAGACTATTCTACCTGGATGACTGAGAATCTTCTTTGACATATCTTAAGTACGAGTTTCATTTCAAAGAAATTTGAACAAACCTTTTTCTTCAAACCTTTTACCCCTGCAGATTGCAGTACCTTTTTTGCATGGTTAAATCACAACAGTTAAATCACAACTTCATTCGGCTTTTTGCAGTAGACTGAGCTGATCAGCTTACAGATATTTTAAAAGCTAAAATTTCTCTGCCTCATATTAACTTTGTGGGAGGTTTTTTATATTTACATTTATCTGGATCAGACATACATGCTAAATGTTTCAAAAATGTTCATGTGTCTTGAACTTTCATGTCTGTAATTTTTTTTATTTGTTTTTTTTTTTAAAAATCATTTGATTTTGCATTAACAATCTGAGGCTATCTACTTATTTTTATAATAAACAGAGGATACCTATAGATACTTCCAAATATTTGTTCAGATAATGTCCATTTTGCATGTACTATATGTCAATAGAAAAGATTGTTGCTTATGTAAAAGCTATATTATTTCGAAGTTAACAGACTCATAACAACATAGGGCTTCAGTCTAACATTAACCCTGATTGCAGTCGAGGGCATTGCCTAAGAGAAGGATATTGCCAAAGCTTCAAGAAAACAAGTCACTTTTAGATGATGATGACAAGAAATTGCATTCATCCTACAGTTGTGCAATGTGAAAAGTCATTATTGTACTGTTAAAGGTAGCAATCAAGGAGAATATTTGTTAAGTTGTGCAATGTGAAAAGTCATTGTTGTACTGTTAAAGTTGTACCAATAAAGGAGAATATTTGTAGCTCAGGGTTGAAAGGAGAGGTCCTTGGTGCTCTCTGAGCTTGCTTGTTTTCTTGCAGACGTTTCATTACCCAAACTAGGTAACATCATCAGGGCTAGTGTTAGAGTTGTATAATTGTTATAATTATATGTGAGCTAATAATACATTTTTATGTTTAAAATGTAGAATCCAATAAGTTCCACTTAATGTTAGTAGTAGGCAAAGAGGTGCAATAGGGAGTTTTTGGACATTTATGAATGGAGCGGCCTTAAAACATAAATTGGGACTGGAAAAAAACTAAGGCTGTTTTAATTTAATATCAGTTAAATACAATGCATCTCATTACTTGTCATATATTTAGTGTCCTGTCTGTTGTGCCAGATTAAAACTGAACATTTAGGAACCATTTGTGGTTTGTCTCTGAGATGCCATCCATAGCATGAGGCCCTTTCTCATAAATTATATGCTCCTGCTGTTGTTTTTTTATGTTAGACTGTAGAACTAGTAAGCCCATTTACTGACTGGCACTGATAAATTGTCGCTGGTATAAAAGTAGTGTCCATATCTTAAAAATGGAAACATGATTACTACGGTAACTTCTGCCAAGCATGTCATATGTATTAAGATTCATTTGCTTCAATGATGCCAATTTTTTTAAACTGATGATTTGTTCCAATTATTTGGAACAAATAATGGATATTTATTTGGCATTCTGTGCAATGTGAGGGTGCTAGTAGGAATGAGTACTTTTTGTCTGCAAGTTCAATCAGAGCATTATGTCTTATCAAAAAGCCCACATCCAGATATTTAATGTCAGAAATAGTTTTGGAGAATGTGATAGCATAAAACCAGTAGCTTCCCTTATTCTTTCTCCCTTTCAATTACAAATATGTTATTTTCAACTGAGTGAAAAAGCAAAATGAAATTCTGCACGTATACATGATACAGATAGACCATAAAGGTAAAAATGTGGGATTCTTCAGACCTATTTTTTTAAAAAAAATATCGTTCATTGTGATTGAAGTGGTTCTTAAATTGTTTTGTTGACTTTTCCAGAGAAAAGCAAAACATAAAACTGCATGAAAAATGTTTTTTTCAACATGCCCTTGCCTTTAATAATTTGCCATCTCTTGTTGCATTTAGTCAACTGTAAGAAAGTATACTCTCCTTTAACCCAAAAGCTCTGAAATACAACATGAGTAATACTAGCTATTATGTTGATTTTGAACTGTCATTTAGGCTTCAAGGCTTTCTTGCTACCAATACTTCTTGCTCTCCTCATAATTGAAAATGACTCCTAGACTAAAGCCCACGGTCCTATATATAAAAGCCATATTCTGGGAACAGACAGAAGAAGACAGAGAAATGAGATGCTAAGAATAAAAGGGAGTTTTAAATATGATATTATTTTTCTTACCTTATTTTTGGCAGTGTGTTATCACTATGTAGCCATAGCTGTTCCTAATTCTTGACCAAAAATAATGAAAAATAAATTCTGAAGGATGCTCTGAATAGAATCAATTTTAATGTTTGGAATATAGATTTTTTTTTGTTTTGAAGACAACTATTCAACTATGGGAGCAAGGACTATTTGTTCCAATGTACACAAATTCTGAATTATGATCTTCCATCAGAAGGGAAAAGTGCACCTGTGCATTGCATCCTTGCAGGTATCTAACCAGCTTGTAGATTGAGAAACCTAATTGCATCTAGAAAAACAAAAAAAATGTCATGCAACTAAGCAACAGGGTGGATGAGAGTATCCAAACAATTATTGATACTACAGTTAAAACCTGGTAATACTAACTCAATAAAAAGGAGATTTGTCTCCTTTTTTGGTATAAACTTTATTAAACATTTTGAAGAGAATACAGACTAACACAAATTAATACAGATTAAAGAGAACAGAAAATGATAAAAGAAAAAAAGTGCAGAAAGGAAAATAAAGAGATAGAAAAAGCTTGCAATTCCTTTGCAGCAAATGTAAGTATTATTATAAGCAATATGGTTACAAAAAAATCTCTCTTCTATTATGTAATTTTTTTTTCTAATCATCAGAGCCACAAGTACTTTTTTTTCTGTTTCATGCAAAAAGTTTATAAGGGGTTTCCAGTCAATGTAGAAATTTCAATGAGAACTATTTATCATCTTAGCTAGCTGGTAGGCATTTCTGGATATAATTATTTTCTAGCTAAGTGCCCCTGTTTTTCTTCATATGCATCTATCAATATGCATAATAGGTCTTCTAGGAAAGCCAGTAACTTCTCACAACTTTCCAAATTATTCTGCATAGTACAGGTAGTCCTTGATTTACAACCATTTGTTTAATGACCGTTTGAAGTTATGGCACTGAAAAAAGTGACTTTTGCTCAGTTTTCACACTTACAATCATTACAGCATCCCCACGGCCATGTGATCAAAATTCAGATGCTTGCTAACTGACTCATATTTAGGACAGTCACAGTGTCCTGCGGTTATGTGATCATTTCTAAGATCTTCAGACAAGCAAAGTCAACAGCAATAGTTCTTATATACTGCCCCATAGTGCTTTATAGCAATCTCTACACAGTTTACAAATGTCAGTATATGCCCCAACAATCTTGGTCCTCATTTTACCGATCTTGGAAGGATGGAAGGCCCTGTCAAGGCCCTTTAGCCCTGTCAAAACTGAACTCCTGGCTGCGGGCAGAGTTTGCCTGCAATACTGCACTTTAACCACTATGCCACCAGGGCTCCTAAAGTCAATGGGGAAGCCAAATTAATTTAACAACCATGTTACTAACTTGACAATTGCAGTAATTCATTTAATAACCGTGGCAAGAAAGGTCATAAAATGCAATAAAATTCACTTAACAACTTCTTGCCTAGCAGTGGAAATTTTGGGCTCAGTTGTGGTCGTAAGTCAAGAAGATGTATCACCAACTTCTCATTCTGTGTATCCACTGCTTTACCCAGCCCTACTTTGCTGAATCTATAGCATTTGACTAAATATTTGACTATGTACCTTCTGCTGATTTTCATGTTCAATCAACCTGATAATGTACAAATCCATTAGTGCTTCTCACAAAATATTTTTTCTTTTAGCCACACTGAAACCAGTCTTAGATAATCCTATAAATAATAATGGAGCCAAAGCCAAGATCCCCCAAAGACAGAAGTACCAGACAGTGTATATCCATGAATATGTGTCAAATGTGAAAATAATTGTGCTGTCCTACTCACTCACATGGACATTTAGTAAGTTTATTAATGTTCCCCAGCAATTCCCTTCACCCAAACCCCAGAACTGTCCCAATTAAGTCCAGCCAAAAGCATACCAATGCTAGGCCAGAGAGCAATAGCCAATGAGTCCACAAGGCACTCAAAAGTTTCCCAAACAAGACAAATCTACCAAGCAAAATTAAATCCACAACACAAGAGGATTCACGAGGCAAGAAAAGTCCAGAGTTCAAAAGGCATGATCCAAAGTCAAGGCACAGTGTCAGTCCAAAGCAAGGCAAAATCACAGCAACCAGGAAACACACAGCTAGGAAATGAACATGTTATTCCCAGCATCATCTCCATCTGCCTGCTGTGCTAAACAGCCAGCTTCTGGTGCAGCCCATCAAGAGAGAAGAGGTTGCCTCCTCAAGAGTAATTGAGCTGACCTTTGCTGTCCTGTCTTTTCTATGCCCTACCTGTTCTCGGATCAGGTGCAGAAGGCAGTTCCTCATCATCATCACTAAGCTGTTGCAGCTGTGTGATTTCTCCACCTGAAGCCTCAGGGCTGTCCTGCTGCAGCTGTGCTTCAGACAAATCACACTCAACCAGCTGCTTGGAGCCATTGACCAACTCCCTTTGTGACATGCCCAGGTCTGATTTATCCTCCTTGGAAATGACATCTAGAGAGGTATCTGGGGATGCATTCAGGGGAGTCATCATTCTATCCCACCCCTGGCATGGCCCGTCCTCCCAGAGCCCGTGGACCAGGTTTCTGTGGCTACCAGTGGTGGAATCCATGGACCAGCCAAGGGTGTGCACAGCATCAGCATCTGCCCATGACAATTATTAAGCAAATAATTAGTTTAGAAAACTTATAAAAGGCATTATATGCGTAAATCATTTAAGCCATCCAGAAAAGTCTATTCAAATTCTTTTGTTGTCTAATTCACAGATATAGTAAGGTTTTTAAACAAGGTATTATGAAGAAGTAGTCAATGATTATATTATGTACATGCTATGCTATTCTAAATTACTTTTGTAACCTTCTGATGCATTTTAACATCTTCTAACCAGTAACAGATATGAGTTTTAGTGAATGAGATGGAAGGCATGCTTTCCCACAGAGAATGACATAAAACTAAATTATTATAGAATCCCAGGAGACATATGTCCAGGGAAATTTGAGTGCATACTTTCAAACTCTGAATGTGTCCATTAATTTAAACTAATGGCTTGCCTAAAATCAAATAACATTAGATTAATGAATATACAGCAATCATTTGAAGTTCAAATGCAAAACGTTCTAAAACCAAGGCCATAATCCATGAGTGACAACACCGTGTATGATAAATCAAGAATGTCCATCACATCTTATCCAATTTTCTTTGAAGGGCATATCAAACTTTCTGGTTATACAACAAGGCAACAGATGCTTTACTTATACAGCCATGAAAAAAGACACCTTGAACATTTTTAGAATTATGAGGTATATTCATTGCATTCCTTTGCTGTATAAATTATAATTTAGGCAGGTATGAAATACTGAGTTCCTATTGCTAAGTGGGAAATGTAAGCAGGTCAAGGGCACAGAGGATTTGGGAAGGCTGCTAATAAAATTTCAGCATCTTTTCCAACATGGATTCACAGATATGTATTATTCTAATGAATAAAATTAATCATCACTGTTATTTTCATTATATAATAAAAAAGAAATCATAATCCATTTTCCTCAAAGAATAACTGTTTTAGCAATAAAAGCATTTAACATAATCTACTAGCTTCTGATCCCTGTAAGGTTGTATTAGCCTTTGAGCGGCATGTTAAGAATTCCTCTTCAAAAGTGGGTAAGGCTGAGGTTCAAAGTAAAAAAATTAATGAGTGGTGGAGTTATTGTCAAACTTTAATCTTGTTGGGATGGAAAAACAGGATTTCCCTGCAATGTACCATGTTCCTTTGAAGATAGGATCAGTCCTTTTCCCCATTTCTGAAATCATTCGTGTTCACCTGAAACTGTAGCAGGAATGCCCAGATGACTAACAACTAATTTGGAAACAAACTATATAAAGAAAGATATTGTGGGCATTCAGTTGAGAGCCACAGTTTTCCAGGCTAGAAGTGTCAGCTTTGTCAATAGTCTAACTCACTCAATTTCAAGGCTGACAGGTACAGAGCAAAAAGTCTATTAAGCACTAGTGTAAATACTGGGAAGTGTGGGAGAAAAGAAACTGGAAGAACTGAGTTGCAGTGCAAAATACAAAAGAATTTGCATCAAGTTACCAGATTTAGTGATTTATTTCTAATCTGCAGTAAATATTCTTAGCTAGCCATACCAAACTCTTTATCTGATAAATATAAGCCTATAGTTTAACAAAGTTCCCAGTTAATTACCTGGAAAATTATACTGAGATCTTGAAAGTCATCCTGACTGATGCCTTGTTTTCATTCTCAAGAAAAAAGAAGTAAAAGCCCCAGGAACTTATGGGAAATGAGGAAAGGGCACCATCTTAGCAGGAAAAGAGAAGTAGTTATTAGAAAATATATTAGAGAAGTTTGAGATTGAATAGTTTCTTTCAGAGTCAGAAAGTAACACAGAGAGACTTGAATAATAACAAGGAAGGGCATGATGAGGCATAAATAAGGTAAAGGTTCAGGTTCCCCCTCACATGCGTGCTAGTCGTTTCCGACTCTAGGAGCCGGTGTTCACCTCCGTTTCAAAGCCGAAGAGCCAGCGCTTGTCCGAGGACGTCTCTGTGGTCATGTGGCCGGCATGACTAGACGCCAAAGGCGCACGGAACGCTATTACCTTCCCACCGGAGTGGTCCCTATTTTTCTACTTGCATTTTTACGTGCTTTCGAACTGCTAGGTTGGCAGAAGCTGGGACGAGTAACAGGCGCTCACTCTGTTACGCGGCACTCGGGATTCGACCCGCCAAACTGCCGACCTTCTGATCGACAAGCTCAGCGTCCTAACCCACTGAGCCACCGCGTCCCTGAGGCATAAATACAGAATAACAAAATAACAGAGTTGGAAGAGACCTTGGAAGTCTTCTAGTCTAACCCCCTGCTCAAGCAGGAGACCCTATGCCATTTCAGACAAATGGCTGTCCAGTCTCTTCTTAAAAGCCTCCAGTGATAGAGCACCCACAGCTTTTGAAGGCAAGTGATTACACTGGTTAATTGTTCTCCACTGTTAGGAAATTTCTCCTTAGTTCTAGGTTGCTTGTCTCCTTGTTTAGTTTCCCTCCACTGTTTCTTATCTTGCCTTCTGGTACTTTGGAAAATAGGTTGAGCCCCTCTTCATTGTGGCAGCCCCTTAAATATTGGAACACTGCTCTCATATCACCTCTAGTTCTTCTTTTCATTAGACTAGACATGCTCAATTCCTGCAACTGTTCTTCATATGTTTTAGCCTCCAGGCCCCCAATCATCTTTGCTCCTCTTTTCTGCACTCTTTCTAGAGTCTCAACATTTTTCTTATATTGTGGTGACCAAAACTGGATGCAGTATTCCAAGTTTGGTCTTACTAAGGCTTTATAAAGCAGTGCTAATATTTCAAGTGCTCTTGATTCTATCCTTCTGTTAATGCAGGATTGTATTGGCTTTTTTGCCTGTTGCCACATACTTCTGGCTCATATTTAAGTAATTATCCACTAGGACTCCAAGATCCCTCTCACATTTACATGTTCACTAGTTTCAGGAGAAGGAGAAGGATGGACAAAGACAGCTCAATCTAACACTGGTGATCCCTATGTATTATGGAGGTTGAATCATATAATTCAGAATTCGTGTAATTACATGAGGTGAACCCATGTAATTTGTATATGTAGAAGCTTAAACCAAGGAAGATCTGAGACATACGAGACTGCATACTTGCTAGTAATTCCAGATTTGCTCTTTATTGTGACTTCTATTGCAACTCTCTGTAGTTCACCTTCTCTCTTGGTGTAGGTAGATGGAGCCCAGAGTGAACTTTGAAGAGCGCAGTATATCTTTAAGTAGCTTTAACTTATCCAAGGACATATACAAAGCTTCTTAAATGTTTTTTTCAATTCTATAATCATTTCAATAATGGTCTTACCTATGTGAAAATCCAGCACTTTATGAACTGATAGAAGAGAATATTTGTAGCTCAGGGCCAAACTCTAAGGTCCTTGGTGTTCTCTCAGCTTGGTTGTTTTCTTGCAGACTTTTCATTACCTAACTAGGTCAGCGTTTCAGTGGTGCTCCAGATATTTGGGGTTGCACCCAAGGCACCTATACTATAATTATTACTTTTATGCCACCCAACTCTCAGCAATTCTAGGTCAATAGAACATTGTTAATAATATTTACAAACAAGGAACAATAAAACATACCAAAATAAAATACAATGCAGAGGAACAAAGATGGCAGAGGTTTTTTTTATTGAGACGCAGGTCTCAAGCAGCACTTCTGAGGATTCTTTTACATAAATACTGTAACTATTTGTTTGGTAGAAGCAATTTCCAATAAACCAGAACATGCAACCACCAACATTCTCTTGCATTTAAGGCATTGTTTAAAAAGCCAAACATTAATCCTGCAATACAGTGGTCTATAAACCTGTAAGGTCATCAACTACATCACAATTCATCTATTAGCTGCTGACAGACGTTTGACTCAAAGGGGAGCATAAGGAAGTGATGGATGTGAGGGCTTTGCTATTGAGCAGACAGATGACAATATGCTGTGCCATATTCTTTGCTTTATATTCTTGGCACAGCAATATTAATAGGAGATTGCAAACAATTTATCTTACCTAACCTATCAAACTGCTCAAGTATGAGAAGAGATGATTGACTGGAAAGAGTAGCAGAGAAGGATGCTGAGGAACTGGGAAGAAGAGCAATAAAAATGGTGAGGGGCTTGGAGGATAAATCCTGTGAGGAAAATTTAAAAGAACTGGATATATATATATATAGCTACAGAAGAGAAAGCTAAGGGTTATACATGATAGCAGTTTTCATTTTTGAAAAGTTTTCACAGGGAAGAGAATGTGGATTTCTTTTCTATAGTGCCCTGTAGGTTCTCTGTAGGATGGAACCTATGGATGGAAGCTTTACAGAGAGATCCAAAATCAAAATAAGGAATTACCTGACTGTGGGAGCTATTAAGCAGCAGAACAACTTGTTCCTTCTGGTTGTAGATGCTCCATCACTGGAGGTTTGAAAAAAAATTGGGACAGTCATTTATCTGGCGTGGTCAGAGAATTCCTGCCCTGGGAATGACTTTGGACTAAAATCTTCCAACATTATGATTTTATGATGCCATGTAGCATACATAGCATATGTAGTAAGGTGGCAACCAGTTTTTATTCTTCCTTTATATTTGAATTTGTTGAATCTCTGTAGGGAATATGGCTATATCCTCTTTGAAAGTACATACACAAAAGCTCAGCACAGAACATATTTCATTATTTCCCTCCATATTCCAAAGGAGATTGTCTGAAGTCAGAAGGAGAGCCTGCAAGCTTTTAGGCTAATTGGAAGGTTGGTGCAAGGGGAAAAGATCAAGGACAAAATAGCTAAAGACCTGTAGTCTAGTTTGTAGGGGGGGAAAAAAAGATTTTCCACAGCAACAGGCAGAGGAAGTCAGTAAACCCGAAAAAGTTCATATTTGTCACTGGCACCATATTGGTTTCCAAATATCTGCTGATTTCCTGAGTAATTCCTGCTGACCCTTCTCTGATCTACCCAGGAGCTTCAATTGTGCAAAAACTACACTACTGGGGTCTCTAGTGCCATTAATTCTGCATTGAATTATGGCCATTATTGGAGTGTGTTCAGTAGGCCCTTTGGTATCTTCTGCTTATTACCTGATTTAAAACTCAAAACTCTCCCTGTTTTTGAAAGCCTCTGTCACTTGTTTCGAACAGCACAGATAAAAGAAGAATAGATATAGCTGTCACTATTTAAATACCATCTTTATTTAATGCCTTACCTTTAAAAATTAAAATACCTTACTGTTTAAGAATAGAAAGATGTGAAGCATTAATGTTGAACTTTTTGGATTCAGCCTACAATGTGACATTATTCTACTGTGCCTCAGGCTAAGGAAGACAAAACAGAACTATTAATCCAATTCATGAAGAGAGAGAGAGAAACAGTGCACTGCTTTATTAATAGATACCCATTCAACCATAAAAACTCATTGTTTTCAATTGTTTAAAAGTCTCTTTAATGCTTTGATGGAGATACTCCGAAAAAAAGTTCATTTCCTCATTTAATATCTACCTTTTTCCTTCCAAAGAACCAAAACAAGTACTATAACCATTGTTTATTTTGTCTATTTGATTTTTATCCTGCCATTATTATTTATACGTAACTCAAGGCAGTGAACCTACTTAAAATTCCTTCCTCCTCCTCTTTTCCCCACCACAACAATCCTGTGAGGTGGGTTGGGCTGTGACTGGCCCAAGGTCACCCAGTCAGCTTCCATGACTAAGGTGGGACTAGAATTCCCAGTCTCCTGATTTCTAGGCCAGCACCTTAAACCACTATACCAAACTAGCTAAAGAAAGGGGGAGGGGGGGAAATGGCTAGCAACAAAACAAAAAAAGTTAGATACTGACTGATATTTAACATGACAACAAAATCACATGAAACCTGGCAGGCAGATTAAAAATAATCTCAAAATTTTAATTCAGTAACTCACTTTGATTTTTTTAAAATTGTGTTCAGTATATATTTTAGTAACAGAAAGATCACTTGAGCAGGTCTCCATTATCATTCAATTACCCTGTACAGGTAATCCTCGTCTTACAACTATTCATTTAATGACCATTCAAAGTTATAACAGTGCTGGAAAAAAATGACTTACAACCAGTCCTCACCCTTACAATTGTCAGTCTCCATAGTCATGTAATCAAAATTTAGGCTCTTAGCAGCTGATATGTATTTACAACGGTTGCAGTGTTCTCCGGTCATGTGTGACTTTCTCTGCCAGCTTCCCACAAGGGAAGCTGGATTCACTTAACAACTGTTTGATTCACTTAACAAACATGATTATTCGCTCAACAGTGGGGGGAAAAGTTGAAAAATTGAATGTGACTCACTTAACAACTGTCTTGCTTAGCAATGGAAGTGCTGGTCCCTACTGTGGTCATAAGTCACAGACTACCTGTATTTTCATTCTCATTAATGGAGCTTATTAAGTCCATTAAGGCCTTTTATGAATTTAATTTTAATTTAATTTATTAATATTTCTATACCGCCCTTCTCCCGGAGGACTCAGGGCGGTGTACAGGGCAAGAATAAAACACAGAGATTTACAAAAAATAAAAAATAATTAAATACATGCCCGATTAAAAATACAGTAATACATGGTAAAACCCCAATAAAAATAGTAAAAAGACCCCACCAATCCCCCCTCACGCCAGGCCGGCTTGCTCGAACAAGTATGTTTTCAGATCGCGGCGAAAGGAGCGAAGATCGGGCGCCGTCCGGAGCTCAACCGGTAATTGGTTCCATAACTCCGGGGCGCCCACAGAGAAGGATCTCCCCCTGGGGGCCACCAGTCGACATTCTCTGACCGGTGGCACCCTGAGGAGACCCTCTCTGTGGGAACGCACAGGGCGGAGGGAAGTAGGGCGGAGGGAAGCTAGGTAAAGGTAAAGGTCCCCCCGCACATGCGTGCTAGTCGTTTGCAACTCTAGGGGCTGGTGCTCATCTCTGTTTCAAAGCCGAAGAGCCAGCGTTTGTCCGAGGATGACTCCGTGGTCATGTGGCTGGCATGACTAGACACCAAAGGCACACGGAACGCTGTTACCTTCCCACCATAGTGGTCCCTATTTTTCTACCTGCATTTTTACATGCTTTCGAACTGCTAGGTTGGCAGAAGCTGGGACAAGTAACAGGCACTCACTCTGTTACGCGGCACTCAGGATTCGACCCGCCAAACTGCCGACCTTCTGATCGACAAGCTCAGTGTCCTAACCCACTGAGCCACCGCATCCATTTATGAAGCTAGAACTGGCCTTTTTGGTGGCAGTAACTAATACCAAATAAAACTATGATAGTCCTGGAATTGTTGTGATTTTAACCAGTCGCGTCTGACTCTTGGTGACTTTAGAGACAAGTGCTCTCCATGCTACCCTATCTTTCAATTGTTGGATATTCAACTTTGTATCAGATTTGATGTTATCAAGCCAGCATGTTCTTGCTTGCTTCTTCTTCTGTTCCACTAATCTTTTCTAGCATCATTGCCCTCTCCAATGAATTTGCATGTACGACATGGCCAAAGTAAATCAGACAGAGTGTTATGAATTTAGTTTCTAGTGATGTGTCTGATTTTATACAATTTAATGCCTCTCTGCTAGTTACTCTGTCCATGGTATATGCAATAATTTATCCCTACGCCACAGTTCAAAGGCATCAATTCTTCTTTAATCAGCCATTCTTAGTGTCCAGCTCTCATACCCATACATCATTATAGGGAAGACTATTGCTCTAACCAGATGGCTTTCTGTATTTATATCAATATATCTGCTTTTTCAGATCTTATTCATGTTAACCATTGCAATGCAGCCTACCGTTATCCTGCATTTGATTTCAGGAGTAGAACTGCCAATGTGAACTGCCAATTTTCTATCCAAACAAGAGAAGAAATAAAACTGTTCTTCTTTTTCACAATATTTTCTATAGAGAAAATAGTCTATAAAGCCGTATTTATTTACAACCATCTTACAGAGTTAAACCTTTGTATTTTATCTCTCTTTTCTTAATACTATGAATTTGGTCACTGACCTGGATCTTGATGTGTCAATGCAAAACTAATCTGGGACATAGCTAGCCAAGGAGACATCAATCATAACATTATAGCACTGGAGTAAGCCAAATCAGACAAAACAAAACAAGCCAACTGATCTCAGAATGGATTGTGCTTCTTCAATGCTTATTAATTTGCTTTGCAAAAATGCCTTTCTTAAATTTTTGAACTAAAAAAATAGTTTCAGCTATTTAATATGTGTGCCAAATTCCTATGGAAAATATGAATATCCAAATACAAGCCATCCGTCTCTCTCTCTCTCTCTCTCTCTCTCTCTCTCTCTCTCTCTCTCTCTCTCTCTCTCTCTCTCTCTCTCTCTCTCTCTCTAGTGCTTAACAATGTGTTGCTTAGTTTAGTTCTGTTTAATATCTATTGCTTGTCCTCATACACAGTGATCATACCTCCTGGTGTTCATTGCTCAGCGCCTGCTGCTCAGTATACTCTACTAGTGGAAGCAGCTAAACAAATAGTTGAGGTCCTTTCCATTGTTGAATATTTATTTTTATTGTCACATGAAAATAAAGATCTCTGGTATGTTCCTGTCATCGGAACTAAAAACAGAAACTAGTATATGAGGGGGGGGAAACAAACCAGGAAACCCAATTTGCATATCACAATAACAACATTTATTTCATTTACCGACCACCATGAGATAATATAAAATTGCAAGGATACAAAAATTGCAACCAATTGAAGTTAAATATCACAACATCATATTTTAAAACATTATACTTCTAATTTATATAAATAAAGTGGTGGTGCTAAAGCTAAACTGAGTGAATAAATCCAAATTGCAACATCAATAATTCTAGTCCAAGCAATTATCAGGAGTCAACACTGATTTGAAGGTCTGTGTGTGTGTGTGTGTGTGTGTGTGTGTGTGTGTGTAAGAGTTTCACTATTATTTTAGCTTTGGATTATAAAATATAATGTTTATGTAAGGTTTCAAAGTTTACAAAATGTGTTAGATCTTAATCAATTCCTGTTCAGTTTTATAAGTACAACACAAAAAAAGCAATTGTGCATACTGCTATAGGGTTAATTCATCAATAGTAATATATTTTATTGGCATGGTCTGACAATATTTGTGACAATATTGAAGAGATAATATATTATGTGTATCTCTTTGTAGTGGATATTGGAGAAACAGCAGAAGGGAAATATATAGGCTCTAATGCAGTGGTGGCGAACCTATGGCACACGTGCCAGAGGTGGCACTCAGAGCCCTCTCTGTTGGCACATGCGCCACTGCCGCCAGCAGCAGGTCCATCAGGCCACCACCACTGCCTGGAGCTGGAGCCCTGCCCAGCACAAAGGAGGCAAAGCGGCCAACTTGCAAGCTCGAGCAGAGGTGGTAGAGCAGAGATCACCAACCATTGTTGATTGATGGACTGGAAGAAAAGGGAGGGGGAAGCATTTTACATGCATGCATGCACGCATGGGGCTGCGAGCATGCACATGCTGCAAATGGGGTGGGGCTAGTGCCTGCGTGATACTCACTAGCCCTGCCCTGTTCTTCCATGGTGCAGCGTCTTGTATCTGCACCTTGCAGTGCTGCGGCAGCCGTTTTTGCCCCTTGCAGCACAGTGGCCCATTTTTGTGCTCCCGGGTTTTGCATGCCAGAGGCAGCATTCAGAGGCACCTCCCTGCCCCCTGAGGGCACCACAATGCTGATGCAGCCCTGGCACTTTGCGATAAATAAGTGGGTTTTGGGTTGCGGTTTGGGCCCTCGGTCTCTAAAAGGTTTGCCATCACTGCTCTAATGTAAAAACCTTTCTGTATTTTGAGACTTGCAGTTGTATAAGATCTGCCACCAGCACAACTGCATACCTCCAGTTTCAGCGAACAGATCAGGCATCCTAGCAATTACTTCAAAATCTTCAGCTGTGGCTTTTAAAAGTGCTAATTTCAGTAATAAGTCTTTTCCCATGTCTCTTGAAAACCATCTTCAAGAGGAGGCTAGACCCACTGGAATGTAGATCAACATTTAAATATAGCCAGCCGTTTTCTAGCATCTAATTTCACCATGTTCCCCACAAGATGCAAGGAGTCTTGGGGCAGTTCACAGAACTGAATGCATGCTAGTGGTTAGAAATGGGGGAAAGGATGTAATCGAGCCTCAGACAGTGTCTGCACCAACATCTTTGCTTGAAACAGCTGAAGGCAGCTGGAATGTCTCTTTAGATTGTAAAAATCAAAGTTGACAGCTACCATTCTCTGAGGCAGTATAAACTGCATAGGCATTTCTGTTACTCAAACAAAGGAACATTGCCCCATAGGGATTTCATGAGTGTTATTTGTTAAAATTAGACATCCATTAATTTTCCAGAGATATATTTTGGGTCTTCCGGCAAAATTAATAATTTTAGGATTTTTATTGCTACTGCCTAACCTTTCTTTATAGAACTGTATAAGAGCCCTCAGGGCTTCTCTAAGTCCAACAGGACTCTGGATAGAGGAATTATTTCATTTGCATGCAATAAGTTATTAATAAAATTCTCCTTTATCTTAGGAGGGTGGAAATCCAAATTAATTAATTAATTATCTATCCAAAATTATGTATGAAGTAGTTAAATAATAGGGGAGCCAAAACAAAATCCTTCTTATCTCTTTTCTTTATTATAAGTTTTTATTGATTTTCCAATATTACAATAGTATCTTTGAAAAGCAACATGGTGTCTGGGTTACAATAGTTCTATTTCATACAAGTACATATTATTACAAATCTCCAATTTGCTGTAGCCACTATTTCCTCTCTTTTTTCCTTTAATACATATTATCTCTTATCTAAATTAACATACTTCTTATTGTTATCCATCAGTTATTTAGTAGTTTTCTTACATTTGTCGATACCTTTATATATTTTATATTTTAACATTCCATCTTTAAGACATCAAACACCTTATATATTTTCCCAGCTTTAATTTTGCATTGATATTAAAGTTAAACGTTTGAAGTTTCTCATTTTTATATTTTTTGGGTGACCTCCCTTCCCTTTACAGAATTCTCTCCAATACCTAATAATATAAATACACTTCTTATCTATCTCATTTCCATATCAACAAGTTAGTAATACAATATAATATTCTTGTTTTCATTATAGTTTCCACATATTGAAAATTAGCCAAAATTTCTCCCATTTCAACATTTAATACATCCTTTCATATCACTACATCCAAGTATATTAATTACGTTATATCATTCTTAAGATATATACATCTTAATCAATTTCATTTAAACAGCTCAATATTTCAATTTAACTGTTGATATTTATACATCTGAGTTCTTTTTTTTAATTAGCCAATATTTTTATCTACTCATCAAAACAATCTCTCGTAATCCAAGTACAATCCTGTCTATTTTAGTGTTTTCCGTTTCAGGCCTCTTAAATATGTCCATTCTTCTTCAATCTTATTCTTGCTTTTTTCCTTTGCCATGTCATTTTTTGTTTCCTTGCTTCAGGGTCATCAAAGAATTCTTGTGTTATTGAATCATATTGAAGTGACCCTCCAATCTCCATTTTAGAAGGGTTGAGGGGTCTAATAAAAGCACCAAATCTTCTCATTATTTTCTCCTCTTGATATAATTGTCCTGGACTGTGTATTTTTTCTTCCATCTGTTTCTCATTTTGATCTTCAAGTGTCTGTGCCTGTAGTTGAGTAGTTAAATCTTCTGTCAATGTATTTGATTGTTCAATTTCTTCTGTCATGTTCTGTCCCAATAGATTATTAGTTTTGTCACAATTTGAGTTTGCTTAACCAAGACGTTTTCTAGTTTTCCCCCCCCCAAAAGCTCTTATTTCATCACTGGCTATAGAAAGGAACTGGTACGTATGGCAGGTTATTTTCATCATAGCATAGATTTGTTTTTGTATTTCTTCCATGGTATAGTCTCACATCTGGTGTTCAAGGTTAAAGGTATCATCCAAGTCTCTTCTCTTCTCTTCTCTTCTCTTCTCTTCTCTTTTCTCTTCTCTCTCTCTCTCTTTTAAGAGTGTCAAATTGCAATTTCAGGTTTGGCCACTGGGTGTCCCCCCAAGTGCTTAAAAATTCTTTTCTTTTCTTTTAGGGATTCAATCATTTCTTCTATTTTAGAAGAGCAAAGCCAAATTTTCAAATAAGATTAGGAAGTAAGGAGTAGATAGTCAAAAGCTTTTAGTCCACAAGTTATAAAGTTCTAGTTGAGGTCCAATTCATTTTTTCAACTTTTTTTTAAAACACCCCTGGAGGCTCAATCGCCGCTATTTTGAAGGGAGGGTTGAACTCTCCCCTCCCTCTCCGCAGTGGGGAAGGTACTTAGCAGCTTATTTAGGTGAAAGGAAGAAGATTGGAGTATAAGAGAGGGATCTTACCCAGTCTCTTCCACGCTGCTTTAATGTTGCCTGGTGGTAAGTGTGACTTTGGCTGTCTGCAGCCTAGTAACCGGCCATGTTGCTATGGCTGGTCTTTCATCCGCCGGTTCGAAGGGAATGCAGGCACTAACAGGAGGGTTGTGGCTCCCCCGCATTTCTGCAAAAGCCCCTTCTTGCTGGTTGCCCCTCCAGGGCAACTCTTTGGCCCTTTTAGGACTCCCCAGCGATGCGAAACTGGACGTGGAAGACGAGAGCCATCCTCCAGACATCCATAATGGCGGTGTTGGCAAACCGGAAGTCCAAAACCCTTCTTATATCTTTTGGATGCTGAGAGCAACTGTTAAATGTCCCATGGGGTTGCATTTAATTTCCAATGTTGTATATAGAATTTGTGTGATGACTCCTCCAGATGCTTCCTCAGACACCTCTCCGGATGCTAGGTTGGAGGAGTATGAGCTGATCCTGGGCAAGTCAGGAGGGGAGGTGGCCAATGGCTCTGAGGTGGGGGTTGAAAGGCCAAGAAACATGGAGTAGCTGCAGCAAGACCGACCAGATGAGCAGCTGGCTGAGTGTGGGGCATTTGAGGCAGAGCTGCAGCAGGACAGTCCTGAGGCTTCAGATGGGGGGAGCACACAGCTACAGCCAGTCAGCAATGAGGAAAAGGAACTGCTTTTTCCACCTCATCCAAGAGCATGTGGGGCAGGGAAAAAACAGGAGCAGCAGAGGTTAGCCCAACTACTTACGAGGCAGCAGCCTCATCCTTTTTAATGGGCTGCACTGGGAGCTGGCTATTTAGAGCAGTGGAAGGAGGGGAACAATGCTGAGAATGTATCAGTTTCCTGGCTGTGTGTGCTCCTGTGCTCCTGACTCTTGTCTGGGACTTTGGATCATATTTCATGGACTCTGGATTTGTCTCTGTCCTGTAGATTTACTTTCTCTTGGCTCTGCTTCTGTTTGTGGACTTGCCTTGGTTTTGTGGACTTGTCTTGGCTTCGTAGACTTGCCTTGGTTTTGTGCATTTGCTTTGACACAATAGGCTTGCCTTGCTTTGCTCTTCTACAATTTATTGCACATCTTGTGACAGGTGAAATAAAATACAGTTTTAAATCCAGTAAAGGCTGTTCACAGATGTCTGATGGAGCAGATAGAAATTTTAATAATAAATTTATTAAAATTTACACGTGAAATAAAAAACTAATACAAAGAAGGATATAAAAACTCTTTAAAAAGTGCAGAGAAAAAATAATAATAAAAGAAAAAAGGTATATAAAAAATAACTATCCTCTTCCTCCAGACCAATACAAATATTTCACTAACTTATCACCTTCTCTAATATTTCAATGAAAGATCTTTCCTTCCTATACTTTATCAATAAACAAATTCTAAAACCTCATTCAAGTCTAATCAGCAAAAGTGCCTTACTAGAACTAACATATATATTTTAACCTTAATTGAATAAATCAGTTTTATATTTCTTTACTTTACTTTTAATATAGTACCTCACTTTCTTTAAAAATACAGCAATAGAAATATCTTCCCATATCTTATCTACCACTATAAACAAACCTTTGTCGTCTAGTAAGAAAAAAAGTCCATTAAGAGTTACCAGAAATAACATATGTATTTTCATATTGGTCAGTAAGTCCACTTTGTACTCCTTCTATTTATTTATAAAAGGCTTTATCTTTAATCCCTTCAATGGTGTTAACAATCTGATTGCTTATCATTTTATCTTTATTTCCTCTCAGAAACTCCTTCACTAGTCTAATGTGTCTCTTGTGAATTAAAAAAAAGCTATCTAAGTCACTCTTTGAATTACTTTTTGTACTGTCTCCTTTAATTAAGACATCATTGAAAGAAGCTTGGAGAGTAAACCACCGTCAAAATCTAAAACCCGAGCTACAAGTTTTTTCTATTATTTCAATATTAAGACATCAGTCAGTTTCATGTGTAAATCCAGTTTTCCATATCATTCTTGTAGCCTGACCTTTTCAGATTCATATTCAAACCAGCCTCAGTCTCTGTTTTATCCAGTAAAATCTGCTTAGCTGAATGTGATGTGTTTAGAATTGCGGTAAAAGGAAAAGAGCATGCTAAAACTTTAACTATTAAAATTCTAAGAGCTTTATTTCCTTCTGCTGTCTGTTGCATCAAACAGAAAAGCAGAAAAATAATGTATTTGTTGGTGAGGTAGGGTGGAGCCCAGCATCCTCCCTTTTGGGGGATGGCAAGGCAATGCACTGCCCCCAGGAAGGTGTGCCTGGCAGAGAAGAGCAACCACCACATTCCCCATGTCCTACAGGAGGTGGAGCAGGCACCTCTCACCATGCCATGTCCAATGGGAAGGCAGAGGCTCACCCCTGGACACATGGATTGGTCACAGAGATGTGCAGCTAATTGCCCAGGGCTAGGCAGAGGGGGAGGAATGACAGGGACGAGTGGCAGGGGAGGGGCAAAGGGGGAATGGCAGGAGAGGGACGGATGTGGTTGGTTGGCTGGGGCAGGGGGGACTTGGATGAAGCAGGTGGGGCCAGGTGGCTGCAGCCAATTGTTCCATTCCAGCTCCTAGAGTTGGATAACCTGCCAGACTGCTCTTTTATGGTTTCCTCACATGAAGCATCTGTATGAAGCACCTGTGGCCAATCTTGATCCCCTTTTTGTTCCAGAGAGGGGTCTGAGGAGCCAATCCACTCACCAACATCTCTTTTTGCTATGGCCATCAGTACTGCTCTCTTGAAATTGTCTTCCATCTGCCATTGCTTCCCTGGAAGTCCCTTGAGTAGGTAAAATATTTTTTATCGGGTGCTCTAGGATACAACCATTGATCTACAGCAAAATCTTTCTTCCTAAAACTTCCCACAAAGAGACCTTCCTGCTCATGTATTTAATTTTATCTCCACCCCGAACCAAGCCAGTGATGCCCTCGATGTGATGTCCCGTTGCCTGGGAGCGGTACGGATTTGGATGGGGAAGAACAGGCTCCAGCTCAACCTGGCCAAGACTGAGTGGCTTTACGTACCGGCATCTCGACTTGTCCAAGAGGTTCCATCTTTGGTTATGGGAGGAGAGGTGTTGCCTCCCGTTGATAGGGCGTGCAATTTAGGCGTCCTCCTGGACTCACGACTCAGTTTTGAAGATCATATTGGAGTCGTGGCCAGGGGGGCATTTGCCCAGGTTCCCCTGGTGCACCAGTTGCGCCCCTATCTGGACCAAGATGCCCTACGTACAGTCACTCATGCACTCGTTACCTCTCGGATAGATTACTGCAATGCTCTCTACATGGGGCTGCCCTTGAAGACCACCTGGAGGCTTCAGCTGGTGCAGAATGCGGCCATGCGGGTAGTGATGGGAGCATCCCAATACTCCCATATTACACCCCTCCTGCGTGAGCTGCATTGGCTACCAGTTGTCTTCCGGGCGAGATTTAAGGTGCTGGTACTTACCTTTAAAGCCCTACATGGCTTAGGCCCGGGATATTTGCAGGACCGTCTGCTACCGAGGACGACTTCCCATCGCCCAGTGTGCTCACACAGAGAGGGCCTCCTCAGGGTGCCGTCGGCCAGACAATGTCGGCTGGCGACCCCCAGGGGGAGGGCCTTCTCTGTGGGAGCACCAGCCCTTTGGAACCAACTCCCCCTTGAGCTTTGGATGGCCCCGGACCTCCGGTCCTTTCGCCGTGACCTCAAAACTTTTTTTTTCCATCAGGCTGACCTGGATTGATGATGGGTTTTTAAATATGTTTTAATTTTTAATTTTTTAACTGTGTAGTTAATTTATTTTGGGGCTATTTAATTCTTTTTTAATTTTTGTATTGTTGTTTTTTATTGTTGTTAGCTGCCCCGAGTCCTTCGGGAGATAGGGCGGCACATAAGTCCCAAAAATAAAATAAATAAATAAATAAATAAATACAGTTAATGATTGTTAAAGAAACAACAACCAAATACAGCATGGAGCTTATAATGGTCTCTATAAAATGTGCCAAGGCTTAAAAATGAGAAAGGGAAACAATGATCACAATGAAATTAGCAGGATCATCCTTCATTATAAATGGGGAGAATTATAACAAATTCTTTTTTTACAAGGTGAAAAATGCCATAGGCTTGCAAAGATGCTAATATGATATTAATACCTAAAGAGGGACAAGATTTCACTTCAGCAAGGCATTATAGACCATTATTGAAAAATTACTATAAGTGTACAATCACTTTAGATGAAAGACTGAAAATAATTTTGTTAAGCCTTTATTCATGAGGATTAATGTAGGATTAAAGCAGTTAAAAGATAATATTAGAACTTGCCTTGGATATTTTGAAATATTTATAACAATATAGTGAAAAACATCTTTTTAGATGTGGAAAAGGCTTTTGACAATTTAAACTGGTTTTTGTTTGTTTGTTTCAGATTATGGTGATAAACAAAATAAAAGTGAATTTGAAATAGAATTACTAAGTAGGATCATTAATTGAAATAGAATTATTAAAGAGGATCATATTATTGCTAATATATATTATATAAACTTATATAAACTTCAACTATATATAAACCACTCCAGTATCTTTGCCATGAAAACCCTATGGACAGTACCAAAAGGCAAAATGATATGACGCTGGAAGATGAGCCCCTCAGGTCGGAAGGCGTCCAATATGCTACTGGGGAAGAGCAGAGGGCTAGTACTAGTAGCGCCAGAAAGAATGAAGCGACTGGGCCAAAGCCGAAAGGACGCTCAGCTGTGGATATGTCTGGTGGTGAAAGGAAAGTCCAATGCTGTAAAGATTTTTTCTCCATAGGAACCTGGAATGTAAGATCCATGAATCAAGGAAAGCTGGACGTGGTCAAACAAGAGATGACAAGACTAAACATTGACATCTTAGGTATCAGCGAACTAAAATGGACAGGAATGGGTGAATTTAATTCAGATGACCATCAGGTATACTACTGCGGGCAAGAATCCCTCAGAAGAAATGGAGTAGCCTTCATAGTCAATAAAAAAATAGGAAAAGCAATACTGGGATACAATCCTCAAAATGACAGAATGATCTCAGTTCGAATCCAAGGCAAACCATTCAATATCACAGTAGTCCAAGTCTATGCCCCAACCACCGGTGCTGAAGAGGATGAAATTGACCGGTTCTATGAAGCCCTACAGCACCTTATAGAACTAACACCCAAAAATGATGTCCTTATCATCATGGGGGATTGGAATGCTAAAGTAGGAAGCCAAAAGATAACCGGAATAACAGGCAAGTTTGGCCTTGGAGTACAAAATGAAGCAGGGCACAGGATGATAGAATTTTGTCAAGAGAATACGATGGTCATAGCAAACACTCTTTTCCAACAACCCAAGAGACGGCTTTACACATGGACATCACCAGACGGTCAACACAGAAATCAGATTGACTATATGCTCTGCAGCCAAAAATGGAGAAGCTCTATACAGTCAGTAAAAACAAGACCAGGAGCTGAGTGTGGCTCAGACCATGAGCTTCTTGTTGCAAAGTTTAGGCTTAAATTAAAGAAAGTAGGGAAAAGCGCTAGGCCAGTCAGGTATGAATTAAATCATATCCATGTTCAATATACAGTAGAGGTGACAAATAGATTTAAGGAATTAGATCTGATAGACAGAGTGCCTGAAGAACTATGGACAGAGGTTCGCAACATTGTACAACAGGTAGCAACCAAAACCATCCCAAAGAAAAAGAAATGCAAGAAAGCAAAATGGCTGTCTGAGGAAGCTTTGCAAATAGCTGAGCAAAGGAGGGAAGCGAAAGGCAAGGGAGAAAAAGAAAGATATGCCCAATTAAATGCAGAATTCCAAAGAATAGCTAGAAGAGATAAGAATGCCTTCTTAAATGAACAATGCAAAGAAATAGAAGAAAACAATAGAATAGGGAGGACCAGAGATCTTTTCAAGAAAATTGGAGAGATGAAAGGAACGTTTCATGCAAAAATGGGCATGATAAAGGACCAAAATGGCAGGGACCTAACAGAAGCAGAAGAGATTAAGAAGAGGTGGCAAAATTACACAGAAGAACTATACAAGAATGAGCTTAACGTCCCTGATAATCACAATGAGTTGGTCACTGACCTCGAGCCAGACATCCTAGAATGTGAAGTGAAGTGGGCCTTAGAAAAGCTGAGCAACAACAAAGCTAGTGGAGGTGACAGTATTCCAGCTGAGCTATTCGAAATCTTAAAAGACGATGCAGTAAAAGTGCTACACTCAATTTGCCAGCAAATTTGGAAAACTCAACAGTGGCCACAGGATTGGAAAAGATCAGTTTACATTCCAATTCCAAAGAAAGGCAGTGCCAAAGAATGTTCAAACTATCGCACCATTGCTCTCATTTCTCATGCTAGTAAAGTTATGCTTAAAATTCTACAAGCTAGACTCCAGCAGTATGTGGATCGAGAACTACCAGAAGTACAGGCAGGATTTCGAAGAGGCAGAGGAACTAGAGATCAAATTGCTAACATACGCTGGATCATGGAGAAAGCTAGAGAGTTCCAGAAAAACATCTACTTCTGCTTCATTGACTATGCTAAAGCCTTTGATTGTGTGGATCATAACAAACTCTGGCAAGTCCTTAAAGAGATGGGCATACCAGACCATCTTATTTGTCTCTTGAGAAATCTATATGCGGGCCAAGAAGCAACAGTGAGAACTGGACATGGAACCACTGATTGGTTCAAAATTGGGAAAGGAGTCCGGCAAGGCTGTATACTGTCACCCTGCCTATTTAACTTATATGCTGAGCACATCATGAGAAAGGCAGGGCTAGATGAATCAAAAGTTGGAATTAAGATTGCCGGAAGAAACATCAACAACCTAAGATATGCAGATGATACCACTCTAATGGCAGAAAGTGAAGAAGAACTAAAGAGCCTCTTGTTGCGGGTGAAGAAGGAGAGTGCAAAACTTGGGTTGAAACTAAACATTAAGAAAACCAAGATCATGGCATCCGGCCCTCTCAATTCCTGGCAAATAGATGGGGAAGAAATGGAGGTAGTGACAGATTTTATTTTCCTGGGCTCCAAGATCACTGCAGATGGGGACTGCAGCCAAGAAATTAAAAGACGCTTGCTCCTCGGGAGGAAAGCCATGGCAAATCTAGACAGCACACTAAAAAGCAGAGACATCACCCTGTCAACAAAAGTGCGTATAGTCAAGGCTATGGTCTTCCCAGTTGCAATGAATGGCAGTGAAAGTTGGACCATAAGAAAGGCTGAGCGCCAAAGAATTGAAGCCTTTGAACTATGGTGCTGGAGAAGACTCCTGCGAGTCCCTTGGACTGCAAGGCGATCAAACCGGTCAGTCCTAGAGGAGATCAACCCTGACTGCTCTTTAGAAGGCCAGATCCTGAAGCTAAAACTTAAATACTTTGGCCACCTAATGAGAAGGAAGGACTCACTGGAGAAGAGCCTAATGCTGGGAAAGATTGAGGGCAATAGAAGAAGGGGACGACAGAGAATGAGGTGGCTGGATGGAGTCACTGAAGCAGTAGGCGTGAGCCTAGATGGACTCCAGAAGATGGTAGAGGACAGGAAGGCCTGGAGGAACATTGTCCATAGGGTCGCGATGGGTCGGACACGACTTCGCAACTAACAACAACAACAAATATATATATATATATATATATATATATATATATATATATATATATATATATATAAATATGTTTATATGAAGTTTATATTTTGTTGAAATATGGGACATAAGAAGAACAAGTGAAAAAATGTAAGATAAAATGGGTTAAAAGCTTTGTCTATAATATACAAATGGACCAATGGGAAAATAGGGGCTGAAAGGGTTGAAATTCACTTTATGTTCTAGTCTTAGGAAGAATTTTTATAAAATGATATATCATTGATATTTGTCTCCATAAAGTTATTTTGAATCTTTGCTGGAAATGTGAACGATATGAAGGGACATTATAGCATGTTTGGGGAACATGCAAAAAAGCTAAAAAAATGGATACAAATACATACATTAATGCAGAAGATGTTATATATATATTTGTTGCAGAAGTCAGAAGCTTCTTTTTTTATTCTTTTGTTCTCTCTGCCCCTGTTTCATATTTTTTCTGCCTTTTTTCTTACTTCTTTTGCTCTTTTTTATTGTGTTAGCTTTTACATTCTTTATAAAATAATAAAATACACACATACACACTCCTACATAAAATTGGGGACAATTATTTTAAGACCTTAGGATTGCAAATCTTTAAGGATATGCTAATGTTTATTAATATAAACTTTATCATATGCGTAAGACTGTAAGACCTCCAGCTGTCTGCATTTGTTTACTGATTTAGTTTCTACTATTAAATTTCTTACCTAGGTGAACACCAACTCTCTCATAAGTATTTTCCTAATGGCTACATAATCTAATTTGAACTGCTGCTGCTGTTTACATTACTCATTGTCTGTATAAATTAATATACTGTATCATAGACTTAAAGGCTTAAATGAGAATATAAGAGAAGAGTACACTTACAGAAATTGTGGGGATGAAAAATGCTCCCCAAGGGACTATTTAACATGACAAAGTTTTCTGTAAAGGGGAACCTGAGGCTAGTAGGGTTCTTTCACATGCGAGCTAGTTTAATCTATATAAAAAAGTGACAAATGATTCCTTATGAAACAGAATAGCAATATAATTTACAGAACAGAGCACTGCACCTTCATGAGACATTTAACAAAGGACACAGGTTCAATTACTTCAGCACACTACTCATTCTTTATCAAGATGACCAAAAGGTTGTTCAATCATATTTCATTTTTTTGTAATTACCCTACTGGAATTAGGGTATTTTACTGGAATTTTACTGGAATAGGTCAATTAGACCAGGGGTACCCAACCTGCAGGCTCTGGCCTACTACCAGGCCATGGGCCATTCGGAACCGAGCCGTGGAGGTGGCGAGCACCTCTCGGCCTACACATTATTCATTTTTTGTAAAGTATATCAATAATATTACCAATCACCCAAAATAATATGAGGCACAATATCCTTTTTTAAAAGCATATTTATCTTCATAAAGCATTTCATTTGCATCTCGTGACTGAAAACAATAGGTCATCACTACTTCTTGAAAATCCTTAAAAAAACATGGCTATGTTGTAAAGAAGACAAGAGGAAGCTGATCTTCATGAGACGTTTGATATACAATGTTCTAAAGTTATACTACTTGCATTTGTTATAAACTCAGAAAGTATTTTGGTGGTATCATTTCATATACCACTTGCTGACTGTTGCCAGTACTCTAGTTTGAGTACTATGAAAGAATCAATGTATCTGCACTATGTTATCAGCTAATGATAAATGTCTAGGTTAGAAATTTGAATCTGAAAATCCAAAAAGCATTCATTTTAAAAGGTCTATCTTTCAGTATTATTTATTTAGTTATTAATTTATTATTATTGACAACTGTCATTTAACAAGATTTTCAGAAAGGAATGAGAAATTACAAAATGCAAAAATAAAAACAGGAAAATAAGACACGATTAATCTTGCATTTTTTCCCATAATTCATAGCATGTTTGGTGTAGTGGTTAAGGTGTTGGCCTAGAAACTGGGAGATTGTGAGTTGTAGGCATCCCTTAAGTATCAAAGCCATTGTTGGTGTGGAGAAATAAGATTATTAGATTTGTTCACCACCTTGAGTTATATCTAAAAACATGGGGAAAAACTATAATAAGAATAAATACAGAGAGCAAGGTAATTTTTTTTAAAAAAAACCCTCCTTTTTTTACAACTCTGTAATCCCTTAATTTGGGGTAGAGTCGGGGCGGCTGGATGGAGCTGAGTGTTTACTGGCCCTTTCTGATGCCATGTGGAGTTTGTAGCAGATATATTTTTTCTTTGTGCCCTGAGAGAGAAACACCCACCACTACCTAGGATTGAACTCTCAACCAACCAACTCTCAAGCAAGTGTCTTCACCACTAGGGCACCATGCCACTCGGAACAAGATAAAAATTAACTGCACATATTCATTAGAGAAGCCTAACCAAATTCAAGCAAGAATATCCAGTGTATTATACAGAAAGGCAAGCTAAAAACACATGCTTTTTAAAGAAAAAAAGAAAATAAAAATAATTTAAACTATCAAGCAATAATAGCAGATAAACAAAACACTAGAAATCTATACTGGTTTAAGAAGCAGTCCTGCTCAATGTTCCTCCATTTGAAATGACTTATCTCTTGCTCTAGTGTGTTGTTCTTGTGATTTTGCTTGTGATTCCTATACCCTGACCATTAGACTGTCTACAAGACCTGACTTGGTTCTCTGAACTTTATTGTATTGAGCTTCCCTTCTGTGCATTTCTACTGAAAGCAAAACTACCCAGGCAAGTTTTCTTTCCTAGAGACTCTAATTTGATAACACTCCTTTACTTCTCTTCCATTATCTACTCAGCCTTAAGTAAATTGCTGTTTTAACTTAGCAACTGTATGTGTGTGAGTTCAAAACCTGAAAAGAGGACAGTGATTCACAAGACCAAATCATATCAGTCAGCCTTTCAATATGAATGATTTATAGCACTGGTGTCCAACCATGCCTGGACCACATTGAGTGAAGAGGAATTGTCTTGGGATGCACATAATATATATATAATATAGTTCATCATCATCATCATCTTCCTAGCAATATTCCTGCAGGTGCAGGGCCTGCTTTTCAAATTGATGAATGGTACTTTGCACAATTAAATGCAGCATCTGGTTTCAATTGGGTAGTTTTCATGTCTGCATTTATTGTGTCTTGCCATCTTTGCTTCAGCCTTCCATGCAAGTGCTTGCCATCTGTGTTAAAGGGGAAGGCGATGCAGGCAATAGCTTGGAGTGTTGCTCATAGGACACAGCCATACCACTGTAGGCTTTCTCCTGCATTTTCTCAGGTATTGGTGCAATGCTCATTTGCTGCCAAACTGGGTCACTGCTGACAACAACTAACAACTAACAAAAGATGTGCATCTCCATAGCATATAAAGAGTGCTCAGTGCATTTGCTGGTTAGCCAGACTCAGTGCCATATAAAGCTATTGGACTCTGACTGGGCAGAGTCTGACATGGAGGAATCGAGCGGTCTTGAGCATGTTATCTGGACTGAGTTCCACCCTGTTTCCCCCGATGACGTGGACAGGATCATGAGGAGACTGAGCTCCACCACTTGTTTACTGGACCTGTGCCCCTCCTGGCTGGTTTATGCGGCCCGGGAGGAGACATGAGGCTGGTTCCAGGCAGTAATAACGGCTTCCTTGAAGGAGGGCATCTTTCCTGCCGCCTTGAAGGAGGCGGTGGTGAGACCCCTCCTCAAGAAGCCTGCCCTGGACCCGGCTGTTTTAAATAACTATCGTCCGGTCTCCAACCTTCACTTTTTGGCGAAGGTTGTTGAGAGTGTGGTGGCGCATCAGCTTCCTCTGTTCCTGGAGGAAACTGATTATCTTGACCCGTACCAATCGGGTTTCAGGCCCGGGTACAGCACGAAGATGGCATTGGTCGCGCTGGTGAATGATCTCTGGCGGGCTCGGGACAGGGGATGTTCCTCTGTCCTAGTCCTATTAGACCTCTCAGCGGCTTTCGATACCATCAACCATGGTATCCTACTGCAGCGTCTCAGGGGGTTGGGAGTGGGAGGCACTGTTTTACAGTGGTTCTCCTCCTATCTCCTGGGCCGCTCGCAGTCGGTGTTGACGGGAGGGCAGAGGTCCGCCTCGAGGTCTCTCGTTTGTGGAGTCCCTCAGGGGTTGGTCCTCTCTCCCCTCCTGTTCAACATCTACATGAAACCGCTGGGCGAGCTTATTCGTGGTTTCAGGGTGGGGTATCATCAGTACGCTGATGATACCCAACTTTTTCTTTCCACCCCGAACCAACCCAGTGATGCACTCGACGTGATGTCCCGTTGCCTGGAGGCGGTCCGGGTTTGGATGGGGAGAAACAGGCTTCGTCTCAATCCTGCCAAGACTGAGTGGCTGTGCATACCGGCATCTCGGGTTAGCCAGGCTGTTCCATCATTAATGATGGGGGGTGAGGTGTTACCTCCCGTCGATAGGGCTCGCAACTTGGGCATCCTCTTGGATTCATGGCTCAGCTTTGAAGACCATATAGGAGCCGTGACCAGGCGGGCTTTTGCCCAGGTTCACCTGGTGCGCCAGTTGCGTCCCTATCTGGACCGAGATGCCCTACGCACAGTCACCCATGCGCTCATGACCTCCCGGCTAGACTACTGCAATGCTCTCTACATGGGGCTGCCCTTGAGGACCACTCGGAGTCTTCAACTGGTGAATGCAGCTGCGCGAGTTGTGATGGGAGTTTCCCGATACTCCCGTGTAACACCTCTGCTCCGCGAGCTGCATTGGCTTCCGGTTGCCCTCCGGGTGAGATTCAAGGTGCTGGTAATGACCTATAAAGCCCTAAATGGTTTGGGTCTGGATTATCTAAGGGAGCACCTGCTGCCAGCGTCAACTTCCCATCGTCCTGTGTGCTCCCACAGGGAGGGCCTTCTCAGGATACTGCCGGTTAAGGAATGCCGGCGGGTTATTCCCTGGGGAAGAGCATTCTCTGTGGGCGCGCCGGTCCTATGGAACCAACTTCCCACGGAACTTAGGACTGCCCCCGACCTTCGCTCATTTTGCCGGGACCTGAAAACTTGGCTCTTCGAGCTGTCTGGCCCAGACTGAGGGGTTTAATTTTAATTCGGTTTTAGTTTTAAATTTCAGGGACTTGAATTAATTAATCGTTTTAACTGATTTTAATTTTTGTAAGTTATGCTTTTAATTTTCCCTGTAAACCGCCCTGAGTCCTACGGGAATAGGGCGGTATATAAATTTAATAAAATAAATAAATAAATAAATATCATTGTTTTATATACCTTTGATTTTAGATAGATGGACATGTGTCAATCGCAAAGCACTCCAATGATTTCCTTCCTTCTTAGCCACGTTTTGTTGACTCTTGCACACACTTTGTCATTAGTGCTGTCTTCCTTTGTAGATAGGATCCTAACCAAAAGTGTTGATCTTCACTAAATTTTCATTGCTGTATGAGTCCGGGGTGTTATGTTGCAGGTGCTTGTCTGTTTGAATTCTGAAGTCCCAGAGCAGTTTAACTTTATCATTTTCTATTACTTCCTCTATTTTATGATCCCGCCAGTTCTTGCTTACAGGCAAATGATATTTCTTGCAGATCTTCCAATGCACCATTGTTGCTAATTTGTCATGCCGCTGCTTGTAGTCAGTCTGTGCGATCTTCTTGCAGCAGCTTACCAGGTGGTCCACTGTTTCTTCAGCTTCTTTGCATAGGTGGTATTATTATTATTATTATTATTATTATTATTATTATTATTATTATTATTATTATTATTATTATTATTATCTCATGCCTTACTAGCTATTCATTCTCTTGAAAGTGATGAGAATTCATTCTATGACTTCTCCATATGCATAGAACAAATGCGAGATCTTTTTTTGTGAGCCACAGTGTCTCTCTAACCATAAGTACAAGTTGGCATCTCTGATGATACAAATGGGTATTATATTATTAAAAAGGCTAAAAACATGAAAATTGTAATGTAAGCACATAACTAAATTAGACACATTATTTTAAAAAAACATCTAGAGCAGAGGTCCCCAACCTTTTGGGCCCCAGGGACCAGTTCCATGGAAAGAGGTTTTTCCACGGACCGGAGGCTGTGTGGTTTTGTGTGCTGCCTGCATCCCACAGATGAGGCTTTGCTTGTTTGTGTGGACCAGTTGCTGGCATGCCATGTCCCAGTACTGGTCCACAGACCAGGGGTTGGGGACCCCTGACCTACAGAATCCCTTCCCATCAAAAGCTGACCTCAGCTACATGCGTGATATGGCCCCATTTAACTTGTATACTGGTTCCAAGAATCTTGAAGAGATAATTCTTGCCACAAGCATTGATACAAGAGGCTGGAGACCAGAAGAGTTGGATATGGATGTGTGGGGAGGTGTTGCTTTTGGGGCATTTAAGAATTTTTATTGTGGTTCTTACAGTGTTTATGTTTTTATTGTTCTATGAGCTACCCAGGGTTATGGTACATGGGTGGCTATATAAGTCAATTATATAAGTCATTTAAATAAATACATACATATTAAATCCTGGCCCGTTCACCAATATAACTAAAGACGACTTGAACTTGTCCTGTTAACATATTCAATATTAGAAATTCACTAAAACTCCCTTGAATCTTGGCCTTCAATTCAAAAAAGTGTTTGGAATTGTATTTTAAAAACCAGGCTTAAGCAAAGAAATAGTAAATAACCACTAAAGAAAAAACTGTATTGACCTGATTCTAACTTATATTAGTTGATCTATTATAATAAAAATGACCTTTCTCTCAAAGAGCATTATTTCACCATTTCTAGCAGTATTAAAATTCCTTTAAATCATGATCATCCATCCCTGAGAACTAAATGGGAAATCATGTGTGAATAATAAGGCAGTTCCCTTTTAGAATATTTCTCTTTAAGCTTTATGCAGATAAAAAAAACAAATATACTCATTAATGTGAAGATCAAGATTCTGATATAATAATGTTTTTAGGACTTAAGCAATAATAACAAACATTTTATGCCTTGAACTTTCATATGATGCTTTTCTTGTGGAAAGATTTTCATTTTCATTTGGTTAAAAGAAAGGATATTTCAATACAGATACTTCTATCTGTAGAAAAAGAAGTGATGAAGGAAATTGTGCAGAGGCATCATAAAGATATTATACAAAAAAGATTGTAGTATCCATGGAGATTTATGGAACATTTCAATAATTACTGTTTTATGAATTATGACTCAAAGTACAGGTAGTCCTTGACTTACAACAAATCATTTAGTGACCATTCAAAGTTATAGCATCACTGAAAAAGTGACTTATGTCCATTTTTCACACTTACAACCATTCCAGCATCCCCACGGTCATGTGATCAAAATTCAGACAGTTAGCAAGTGACTCCTATTTATGATGGTTGTAGTGTCCCAGGATCATGTGATCACCATTTGCGACCTTCTGACAAGCGAAGTCAATGGGTAAACCAGATTTACTTAATTTAATTTAATTTAATAATTTAATATTTGCATTTGTATACCGCCCTTTCCCTGAGGACTCAGGGCGGTTTACAGGGAATTAAAAATCAAAGCATACAAAAGTTAAGACCAATTTAAAAAGCATTAAATTCACCCTGTACATTAAAACCCCAGTTAAAATTTTCCCCTCAGCCTGGGCCCGAGAGCTCAAAGAGCCAGGTCTTCAGGCCCCGGCGGAATGATCGAAGGTCGGGAGCAGTCCTCAGCTCTACTGGCAGCTGGTTCCAGAGGGCAGGCGCTCCCACTGAGAAGGCCCTATCCCTGGGTGTCACCCGCCGGCAATCTCTCACCGGCGGAACCCTGAGCAGACCCTCCCTGTGGGAGCGCACTGGGCGAAGGGCGTTTGATGCCGGCAGCAGGTGTTCCCTCAAATAACCCGGACCCAGGCCATGTAGGGCTTTATAGGTGATAACCAGCACCTTGAATTTCACCCGGAGGGCAACCGGAAGCCAATGCAGCTCGCGGAGTAGAGGTGTTACATGGGAGTATCGGGAAACCCCCATTACAACTCGCGCGGCCGCATTCTGCACCAGTTGAAGCCTCCGAGTGGTCTTCAAGGGCAGCCCCATGTAGAGAGCGTTACAGTAGTCCAAACGGGAGGTCACAAGCGCATGAGTGACTGTGCGTAGGGCGTCTCGGTCCAGATAGGGACGCAACTGGCGCACCAGGCGAACCTGTGCAAAAGCCCCCCTGGTCACGGCTCCTATGTGATCTTCAAAATTGAGCCGTGAATCCAGGAGGACGCCCAAATTGCGAGCCCTATCAACGGGGGGTAACACCTCACCCCCCATCATTAGAGGTGGAATAACTTGGCTAACCCGAGACGCCGATATGCACAGCCACTCAGTCTTGGCGGGATTGAGACGAAGCCTGTTTCTCCCCATCCAGACCTGGACCGCCTCCAGGCACCGGGACATCACGGAGAGGGCATCACTGGGTTGGTTCGGGGTGGAAAGAAAAAGTTGGGTATCATCAGCGTACTGGTGATACCCCACCCCAAAACCACGAATGATCTCACCCAGCGGCTTCATGTAGATGTTGAACAGGAGGGGCGAGAGAACCGACCCCTGAGGGACTCCACAAATGAGAGACCTCGGGGCGGATCTCTGCCCTCCTGTCAACACCGACTGCGAGCGGCCCTGGAGGTAGGAGGAGAACCACCGTAGGACGGTGCCTCCCACTCCCAACCCCCTGAGACGCCGCAGCAGGATACCATGGTCGATGGTATCGAAAGCCGCTGAGAGATCTAATAGGACCAGGACAGAGGAGCAACCCCTGTCCCTAGCCCTCCAGAGATCATTCACCAGCGCGACCAATGCCGTCTCCGTGCTGTGTCCGGGCCTGAAGCCCGATTGGTACGGGTCCAGATAATCAGTTTCCTCCAGGAACAGAGGGAGCTGATGCGCCACCACACTCTCAACAACCTTCGCCAGAAAGCGAAGGTTGGAGACTGGACGATAGTTGTTTAAAACAGCCGGGTCCAAAGCAGGCTTCTTGAGGAGGGGTCTCACCACCGCCTCCTTCAAGGCGGCAGGGAAGACACCCTCCTTCAAAGAAGCAGTTATCACTGCATGGAACCAGCCTCGTGTTCCCTCCCGAGCCGCATAAGCTAGCCAGGAGGGGCACGGATCCAACAAACAGGTGGTGGAGCTCAGTCTCCCCATGATCCTGTCCACATCATCAGGGGAAACAGGGTCGAACTCAGTCCAGATAGCGTGCTCAAGACCGCCTGATTCCTCCACATCAGACTCTGCCCAGTCAGAGTCCAAGCCGGTCCGGATCCGAGCGATTTTGTCCGTCAGATGATGACTAAACTCCTCGGCTCGTCCCTGCAAGGGATCCTCCCTCACCTCCTGGTTAAGGAGGGAGCGAGTCACCCTAAACAGGGCGGCCGGGCGATTATCTGCGGACGCGACAAGGGCGGCAAAGTAATTAGACTTCGCCGTCCTTATCGCCGCAAGATAAGACCTTATGAAGGTTCTTAACTGCAATCGGTCGGATTCGGATCGGCTGGATCTCCAACCGCTCTCTAGACCTCGTCTCCGACGCTTCATCTCCCGGAGCTCCACAGAGAACCATGGAGCCCAACGGGATCTGCGCCGAGTCAGAGGTCGCATGGGTACAACACAGTCGAGTGCCCTGGTGGCAGCCGTTTCCCAGGCCTCCACCAGAGCATCGACTGGGCTGTGGGTAAGGGTGATAGGTATCGGCCCAAGCGCCCTCTGGAACCGATCCGGGTCCATTAGGCGCCTGGGGCGGAACCACCTGGTCGGTTCCGCCGCCCAGCGGCGGGGGATGGCATGACGGAAAACCAGCCTCAGGAGGTGATGATCTGACCATGACAGAGGGGTGATGGACGGAGAACCCCCTCCCAGATCATCCAACCACTGTCCAGACAGGAACACCAGGTCGAGAGTATGATCCCCCTCGTGAGTAGGGCCCTCAATAACCTGGGTCAGGCCCATGGCTGTCATGGAAGCCATGAACTCCCGAGCTAACTCCGACGACCCCCCCAGTGATGGCAGGTTGAAGTCACCCAGGACTATAAGCCTGGGGAACTCCACCGCCAACTCTGAGAGGGTGTCGAGCAGCTCAGGCAGGGCTGTTGCCACACAGCTGGGCGCCAGGTATGTGAGCAACAAGCCCAACTGAACCCGAGGACCACATCTCAAGAGGAGGGATTCACTCCCGGCCATCTGGACAATGGTGGCCTCCCGGGGACACAAAGTCTCCCGAATAACCACTGCCACCCCACCACCCCTGCCCTGAGCCCGTGGCTGGTGCAGCACCCGGAAACCTGGCGGGCATAACTCGGTGAGAGGCACCCCTCCCTCCGAACCCAACCAAGTTTCCGTGATGCACGCTAGATCCGCACATTCCTCCTCGATCAGATCACGGATGAGGGGAGCTTTGTTAACTACGGATCTAGCGTTAAAATAGACCAACCTGAGCAAACATGTGACCAATGTAACAACTGCTGAGTTTCACAACAAGTGTAGCAAGAAAGGTCATAAAGATGGGGCAAAACTCACTTAACAAATGATTATTGTTCTTTTAGCCTACTGTCCAAAAGCTCCAAAAAGAGAGTATAGTCTTAATCTGCTTTAAGAATGCTATTAACGAGAGTGCCATTTTTACCATACAGTAGACAATTCCATAGACCTGGCACCTCCATAGGCATATAGAGGTAGGTCTTCTCCATAATGCTGGTTCTATGTTGCTGGGAGAGGAAATTTACCAAGAATGTTTCCTGTGTAGCATGCAGAAGAACAGAGAATCTGCTTGGAGGAGGCAGACCCATAAGAGTAAAGCACCTGAGCCAGATAGGCTGTCATACAAGTTGAGTCCACCCTGAAAATCTTCCAATAGCCAAAATAACCCCCACAAGAAGGATATGATACTGCTGAATCAGGACTAGCTCTTCAACAATCACGTAACTGCATTTTGAACTTGTGCAGTTTCAGGTAGACTTTGAAGGCAGCCTCATGAAAATTGCATTATTTATTTAAAGTATTTGAAAACGTTTATTATAGATGAAATCTCACTCCAGATGACCTTCAGACATGAAAAAAGACCTTCTACACTACCACTTTAGTTCATAGCCATCAAAAAATACATAGCAGCTGCTAATCGATATGCTAGTCTACCTATGTTTTCGTCATACTCAATTCTAAATAGCAAACATGACATGCAAAATATTAGAACAATATTATTTAAAATCACACTGGCACCAATGGATAGCAAAAAAAATATTAGTTTATAACATGCATTCGATCTGTTGATTCAGTGTTGATTCTATTCTGTTTTCACATGTTTTACATGCCCAGTCTTGCCACAACACATTTTTATATTTAGTGTGATTCCTGAAAGCAAGAATCTT
Organism: Vipera berus; assembly: GCF_964194415.1. Lineage (NCBI taxonomy): Eukaryota > Metazoa > Chordata > Lepidosauria > Squamata > Viperidae > Vipera > Vipera berus. The sequence goes on from NC_138206.1 coordinate 99,104,359, forward strand.
CTTAGCATTGATTTACAGAGGCTTTACCTTACTGAGATATGAAGGTCAAATTGATAACCACCTTAAAAATGCCCAAACGTATATACAATGAGAATAGAAATATAAATACAAACATGCATGCATCTAGATCTGTAAATTCTATTGACAGAAACAAAGAAGCCAATGGCAAATTAATATTTCCTACCTTCAAATGAGATAATATATATTTTGTTTCATTTCCTTCATGCCATACACAGCGTTCCACAAAAAATGTAGACACTACATATGTCATGCTTCAGTATATAATACAGAGATGCTGTACAAGATAAATTTTTACCCTGATGAGAATTAAGTCATTTGAACATTTCCTTCTAATTAACTTTGGGAACATCCTCATTTATGCCAAACAAATGAATATGAAGGCTAACAGGAACTTCATACTATTTTTAATATTCATTTAAATAAAATAAATCATTACAGTAGCAACTCAGCATATATTTTAAGGCAGGACATGTAGAAACCATAAGGAACTATCAAATATCTCTTCTAATAGCTCATATTCTTTAAAGCATATAGGTGATGACCTATAAAGCCCTAAATGGCTTGGGTCCGGGATATCTGAGGGAACACCTGCTGCCGGCATCAAGTTCCCTTCGTCCTGTGAGCTCCCACAGGGAGGGCCTTCTCTGTGGGCGCGCCTGCCCTTTGGAACCAGTTACCCGTAGAGCTCAGGACTGCCCCAGATTTTCGTTCGTTCTGCTGGGACCTGAAGACCTGGCTCTTTGAGCTTTCCGGCCAGGACTGAGAACTTTTAATTTTTAACCTATTGTAATTGGGTTTTTTAAATTAGAGTTAAGGGTTTTAGATTTTAATTAAGGATAATTTAATTTATTTTAATTTGTTATTAACTTTTGTATTGTTATATTGTTTTAATCGCCTTGTGAACCGCCCTGGGTCCTACGGGAGAAGGGCGGTATATAAGTCTAAATAATAAATAAATAAATAAATAAATAAATAAATAAATAAATAAATATGCTATGAAATGGCAGGCACTGCTGAAAGTTAGTGTTTATGTCTATATCATTAAACAGAGGAGATATAAGCATATATCATATATAAGCATCTATGGTGTGCAAACTGCAGGGACCCACTAAACAGAAAAGTCCTGTAAGCATACAACTTTAATCAGATTAGCAATTATATGATGCCATGTTCATAATTGGCAACAGGCAATCGCATCTCAAAATTAAGCAGCTATAGTTCACTGGTAGAGATGCAGATATAGTGGTACCTCAGTATTCATCATTAACTGGATCCAGGAGGTGCGACGAGTACTAAAAACGAGTGCCAAACAAACCAAGTGACTAATGGATAAGCCTTTGTTTTGGCTTGAAAGGGTAGTGAGTCATGAGGCAGCTGATATTAACAAGCTCTAATTTGCATATCAAGTACCAAACAAACAATAAGTACCAGGACAAAATTTTCACATTAAAATCAGTCAAGTATCAAATTTGATGAGTTTCAAAGCAGTTGAATACCAAGATACCACTTTATCTACTTCTAAATAACAAAAGAGAAGAGAACTTGGCCAAAGAAGACAAGAGAGAATCCCATTGCATTGGTGGAAATCTAATACTGGGTCCCTTGCTAAACAAGTATATCTTTGATTTCAGCATTGTCATGGGTGCCCATGGATATCAGGCTAAATATTTTTAATATTGAGCCTTGCTTTGGTCATCTCTTTGTGACTTAGATAGGAAATTGAGGGTGAGGGTGCAACCCTGCTAGTTTTCTGGAATCTCTCTATGAATTTGTAGTCTAGGAGGCACTGTTTTGCAATGGTTCTGCTTTTTGTCAAGACATACCCAGGTGTGCTGGAGGAATACTTTTCAACAACTTGATGGTCGCTGTATAGAATTCCTCAGAGATCTATATCTTGCCCTGTCTACTACTGCTACATGAAACTGCTAAGATGCGTTGTCTAGAGCTTTAGAGTTAGTTACAAATAGTTGACTGATGAGATTATCTCTACTCTTCTCTGTCATCAAACCCCAAAGCAGCAATTAATATCTCTGCATAATGATTAATTTTGATAATAGAGCTGGATAAAAATAAGCTGAAATTAAATTCAGATAAGAAGAGGTAAGAGAAAACTAGACTTGGAGGTTGAGGTGAAATGTGTCTGGCATGGACTTGCACATATCTCGAAAGAGCAGGTTTGCAGTTTAGGAGTTTCCCTTGATCTTCAGCTGTTATCAGATTTGCTATTAATAGTTGTGATGAGTGTACTTGCATACATATAGCTAATGTGCCAACTGTGACTTTTCCTGAACCAATCAGACTTAGTGATAATTATCCATGCCTTGATCATAACACCTTGATTTCAGGATTATCCTAAAGGTGCCATAAAATGGCAACTACAACGGTCAAGCTGCTAAATGATGTGAGGAAGAGAGAATATGGTACAGTGGAACATCTATATCATCTGTTTATTTGCTGTTTAATTCAAGATGCTGATGTTGACTTTTAAAAGAATGTGAATCTTGCTCTTCCACGATGAACTCAGATGGCCCCATTCTTATCTATCTAATATATGGAATAAGACCCTCTCTTCTATTGCTTCTTAGCTGTGGAAGTCATTCCCCATTCTCACAGGACTAGAAAAATATATTTCTGGTGCATCGACGTCAACCTATTAATTGATTTTAATTATGCTGATTTGAATGGTTCCAATTCTACTAATCATACTGTACAAATAAAACCTCATATTATGTTTCAATAAGAAAAAGGCATAGAAACAATATGCATCTGCTAGGCATACCAACATAATAAATCACATTAAACAGTCTGCGTGTTTTGTATTTAAAAATTACCATTTCACCATGTTTCCAAATTGAAAACTATACAGTTATTAATCATTTATTCTGCTCAAAATATTGAAATCAAAACATTGTTATTCCAATGTAGTTTGATATAGTTTGCCTTAAATTGCCTTCTGTATGTCAAACAATTTTCTTATCCTAGTTATGACCTTCCATTTTTACTAGGTTAATACAGAATACTTTTAAAATAAAAATACATCGTTTGAATTTATTTTGTCTTTCCTGTAGGAATCCCAAGGTATAGCTCTATGATTGAATTGGCTTTGCTTTATAACCAACAGCTATAATAAACAACTTACTGATGTATAAAGGAATCCTTCTCCATTTAGGGCTATATACAAGCCTGTTTTTACACCCTGGATAGCAACAACTCGAAGTCCCACTGGTATGAGGTTGAACAATGCTGTAAAAATAAAGAAGATCTATCACAGGGAAGCAAAGACATAAATGAAATAATATTGCTGACATAATAAGCATAGCGTATAGCATTTTATATACACTATCATGATAGATAAAATAGGTAATGAAATGAAATTCCATTTACAGTAATAGGAGCGGTGTTCATAAAACCTGCTACACCAATTGGAGGCCACTTTTGGCTTCTGATCGGAATGTGAACCCCAGCCCCCCACCCCTGCAGCCCATTTTTGATCATCACAGTCTTTCCAGGGACAGCAAGGCAGTGTTTTCTTTGTTGAAGAGGTTTTTTTATTGAAAAGTTAAGAACAATACTTTAGCATTTAAAAAAAACTTTTTATCCCATACACTGCAAAAAAAATGTTCATTCTTGCACTAAGCCATGTTTTACTCAATGGCCATGAGGTTCACACATCCATTGAACTACACCATAGCCATTTACAGTACATTGACTTGTGCAAACCCAGGCCAAATTTTGACCCTGAATATATTATAAGAGAACAATAAAACAACAAAATTCAAATATATTCTTAGACTACTGCAGAAGGAGCTTTAAGTTACCTTTAAATACATTTGTATTTTGGTCAGATTCTGGTTCAATTACTAGTTTTCATGTATGGACATAGTGCAACAAACAAACAGTGTGGTACAGCCATTCATCACATAACAAAATAATTTCTCCATCTTGGCAATCCATCTGATACCTCTAGTTCAGGGGTAGGCAACCTTGGCTCTTTTATGACTCGTGGACTTCAACTCCCAGAATTCCTGAGCCAGCATGGCTGGCTCAGGAATTCTGGGAGTTGAAGTCCACTGGTTATAAAAGAGCCAAGGTTGCCTGCCCCTGCTCTAGCTAGTGAACTGTGCTGGCTCACAGTAGACCTCCAAATACAATTCAAGGTGACAGGTGTTACCTATAAAGCCCTTCATGGTTCACAAGATATTTGTGGGATTGTCTGTCTCTAGATCTTTCTGCCACTCTGCATGCTTCAGCAGAATTGGCCTGCTGCAGAGCCTCTTCTTGAGTTAATGCCATCAGGAGAGATTTAGGAGAAGTACCTTTTCTGTTGTGACACCTGTCCTATGGAAATATCTCCCCTCAGAAATTTGATCCTGACCCTGCTAGTCTTTGAAGACCTTGTCTGTTTCCTTGGCGTTTGGGCCAAGATGTTAGATGAATTGAAAGGTGGAGGATATAGTGATGTGCCCTGACTTTTTATTTGTTATCTCTGTTGATTTTGTGTGTTTCATTGCCGAGGATATTGTATTGTTTTTACTATACACCACCCAGAGTTACATTTTTACAAGCTAAGTGGCTACATAAATCCATAAATAAATCAATAAATAAATTTGTGTATGCTGAATGTACATTTTGAGGTGGATATCAATCCTAGTATTCAGAAAAACTACATCCACAAATATATTAAGCATGAGAAAAACCTGAGAAACAGAGCCTAAAACAAACCTTAGAAATAAGGGGAAAATGTCTTTTATTTATTTTATTTATTTTATTTTAATTCCATTTATATCCCGCCCTTCTCCGAAGACTCAGGGCGGCTTACAAGCTTAGCAGTGGCCTTCATTCTATGTATATGCCTGCTTATTAGGGCTTTCACACACCCCCTAAGCGGCATTATTACAAAGTCAGCTTAATAGACATGTAATCATGATATTTAGCAACTATATAACAGTTTGGGAAAATTCAAAGAAAAAAATTAATTGAATAACCCTTACAACTATTTCATAAAACAATCAGTACTAGATTCCTTGCTAAACAAAGGATGGAAAATAATCAAGGAGAAAACCAGACTAGAACCAAGGAGAGATTACCTAACAATGAGAAGAATTACCCAGTGGAACAGCTTGCCTTAAGAAGTTGTGGGTGCTCCAAAATTGGAGACTTTTAAGAAGAGACTGGACAGCCCCTTGTCTGAAATGCTATAGGGTTTCCTGCTTGAGCAGGGGGTTAGACTAGAAGACCTCCAAGGTGTCTTCTAACTCTGTTATTCTATTATTCTAAAATGTTGATAGAGCTGTGTGATCATTCTATCCATGGCAATTCTTAGGTAATGATCACTTTTCTTTATATGATTTCAGGCCATCATAAGAAAGTCTTCCTTCATTAGATTTTAGCAAAGACTGCTGAAGAAGAAAGCAGTATTTGAAGAATTCAAACTGAGGAAATGTATTTTTGGAGCATTGCTTCTCCCATCTTTGGCAGACAGGAGTAGAGCACTCTCTAATCTTATTCAAAGATTACGGTGAGGCAGAAGAGCTCTTTTCATTTTCTGAAGACATCAGCAGATATGAAACAGAGACATGATTTTTAAAATGGCATATCAGGAGCCATAAAAAAACACAGAAGGCATACAAATGATGGATATTCATTTTGGAATGATTAACTCTACATTGTGTGTGTGTGTGTGTGTGTGTGTGTGTGTAAGTATGTAGGTAATGAATAGTTTCTTAGAGCACTTACTAGAATTAGTGCTGTCATCCTTGGTTCCATCGAGACTTCCATCTGGGTGCATTTGCAAGTAGTAGCCTTGCCTGCAATATAACCTGGTCACTATGCCCTTGAGCTGGGGATCTGAAAAGACAAACATATATCATCACTAGTCACAATACATTTACATAAGATGTCTCTATAACTTTCTTTCAGAAATAAGGTACATTAGAACCAGGTGTCTGCCCCATTAGGCATACCTGACCAGGAAATCAACTCCACAGGAAGATTAAAGCTACTTTTACTAGGATTGGCTATAAACTTGCAAGTCTCATTGTGCTGTTCCTTTTTATACATCACTAACTTAAAGAGGTATCTGCATCAGCTGCTTTTCTGAATGTTATCTTGTTATCTGAACTTTAAAACACTTCACCTCTTTTTGCCTAGGTAATGCTTCTCCTTCATTATTTATTTGCCAACCTAACTTATAGAGCTGTCCATCTAACAAGCATTATTATCTTCCTTTACTCTCTACACATGGCTATATTTAAAGCCTGCTTTTCAGCTAGTACAATCAAATAGCTAATGCAATTTTAGATCCAAAATAGCAATGAAATGGGCAAAAAGAGTGTTTTATCATGAAAAGTTAATTGGACATTTTTAAAAGGTTTTCCCACTACAGTTTATAATAACTATAAGAGGTAATAATAAATAGACAATTGTTCGGTACTCCAGTCTTCTATCAGCTGATTACTAATATCCTGTGAATTGTCAATGGCTTCAGATGAAAAATTACAACATTTTTCTTATCGTATTAGGAGTTTTTTTTATGTTGAGGTGCACTATGTAGGTTTTTGCACACTTGGTTCATCTCTGTACAGAAAAAACATCACAGTAATATCTCACTCTTCTGCCCCACAGAATCGAAAGAAAATTAGCTAAATTTTGGTGAAATTGTTTACTTGTAAGACAATGAAAGTATATAGAACTCATTGGCTGGTTCTTGGGCTCATAAGATACGGCAAAGTCTAACACTGGGAAACATACTTAGCAATAAAAAAGACTCTTATGAAGTAGAAATACAGAAATATTGGGGGGGGAATCTTAACTTTAATTGCTTTTTCAAATAGAGGCTTTTTACTCAATTACTCATCTCCATTTCCTAGTACAAAGTTACTTCTCATTCTTCTCTTAACAGCACCTGTTACAGCTCACCAGCTTTTGTTCAAATCCTGTTACTTGTACGAAATGCACAACAGTACATCATACATATTTTTAAATTCTTGCAACAAAAATTAAACTAAATGCAATGCATCCTGTCAACCTTTATCTAAAGATGACTTTTTCCCCCCGAAGGTCCTACCCTTGCTCTGGAATATTCTTTAAATGCTTCTAAGAATTAAACTGAGTAGATACTCTTTATTACAATGTAGTAGAAGAATTAGCATAAGCTGAACATGCTAATAATCATGTAATTACTGAACAATAATAAAATTTTCTTTCCCTAGTTTACATTATTCATTCATAAATATGGTCTCATTTGAGTTAAGTTTGATTTCTGACCTTTTCATGAACAGATGAGAAATTAAACTTGACTCAAATGAGACCATATTTACGAATGAATAATGTAAACTAAGGAAAGAAAAATTTATTTTTGTTCAATAATTGCATGATTTTAATTATTTTCATGAACAGACACATCAATTTCTTAACAGTAATATAGAAATAGTCTGCCTTTTTTCTAGCCTACAGTCTGGTATTTCTTGGTGTTTCCCATTGAAGTATCAATTAGATCTGGCTTAGTTTTTCAAGGCCAACCATGGCCAGCTAGATGCTTAATTTGTTAACAAAGGTACCATTTGGTAAGTTGATTAGTTAATAATGAACACAGTTTTACCAAAGAACATTAAATATTAAATGATTTCCTCTCCCATTTCCATCAAAATCAATGTCCAAAAAAAGTTAACAATAAATTAAACCCACACAAATATTTAAAACACCATTAAGGTCAACATCATGCAGCTTAAATTTAACAGACACTGGATATGACAATTTGATAACAATCTTTGTATTAGAATGAAGTCAGAATGCAATACCAAGTGTATTTTAATCTGGTGGGATTTTTCCCAAATATCCTGTGAACTTAATGGGCCCTAAGTGTTTGGAACACTCTAGCTTACTGCTAAGTTCAATTGCTTGTTGACCTAAAAGCTGTGGTGATGCAGTGGTTAGAATGCAGTATTGCAGGCTAATTCTACTGACTGCCAACTGCCAACAGTTTGATCCTGAGCGGCTCAGGGTTGACTCAGCCTTCCATTCTTCTGAGGTCAATAAAATGAGGACCCAGATTGTTTTGGGCAATATGATGACTCTGTATAAACCACTTAGAGAGGGCTGTAAAACACTGTGAAGTGGTACATAAGTATATGTCTCTTCCTATTGCTAACTCTAGATTTTAAAGAAACTCCCACAATCAAGAATGCAATTATGAATAAAATAAATAACCACTTATTCCACTCAGGAATCAAACCAGCTTATAGGTTTAAAAAGTTTATTTAAAAATTGACAATCTAAATGCAGTGTATACTATGTAGTCAGCAGAAAAAGCCTTGTTGTAATAATAAAAGTTCACACATAATACTGGAATCAGTCTTTGGTTTCTGTTTGAAAATACAGTGCTTTTGTGATACAGATTTGCTCAAAATAGTTAATTAGCTATTGAAAGGACCTATCAGCTAAAGTGCCAGATTTATATTTCTATAGAATTTGGTTCAAATTCTATCGTAGTCTTGCTCATATGACACAATAATTACTCTGTTACAAATAAAGTTGTCTTATTATAACAGACTATTAGTTCATCTGATCAATTAATTCAATACTGACTAAATAACATTTTCTAAGATTAGAGACATCAGTGTTTCCTAGCAATTCCTGTCGATGCCAGAGAATGAACTCATCACTTTTGCATGTAAAACATATCAAAGATAATGATATTACCTTTAAATTGTAGTAGCTAAAAATTCAATCAGCAAAAATGTTTGTCTGAGAGTAAGCTTAATAAGATTCTATTTTTCTCCAAACGCTATAAACAAGATTTAGCAAAATTCAGTGTAATTCCACTGTCCCATCATTTCCATGCAACCAAGACTTAAATGATGACCTTCAAAACTAATGTAACTTAGTGATCTTAGAATGTTACATAAACCGATCTTTAACAAGATTGCAAGTCCATGTTATTGCATGTAGAGTGCCAAAAGAAAATAAAAGGCATTTGTATTAATTTTGTTTTCAGATCTTTTACTTTTTATTAGTAATTGAACAATATTTTATTTTTAAACTCTTCTATTTTAGAACATTTAACAAAAATATGATAAAGTGCATGCTATAGAAACAGGTTTATGGCTCTTCTCATCAGTCATATACTGTGCATTACCCCATGCTTGATATATCTCAGGTGTCTAAGGTAGACCAGGTTAGGAAACAGATACCAAACTAATACTATACTCTTATTGATACAGGCTGTATATCAGAATCTTGAAAGCTTTTTTTACCAACTATCTCTATACCTCTCTACAATATATAACAGCAGTGTGTGAGACTGCAATTGTCTCACTATATATGAGAGTCAGAAACTTCATGAAATAGAAGAAATATTTTAAATCTAAAAAAATGGGGGGAAATTTTAATTATTAAATATGCAAATATCTTAGTTAAACACAAAATTATACAGAAGAGTATGATTCCATGACTTTGGTAGTTTATTTACTAATATATATTTTCGTAATATACATTTTATACAAAAACTATTTAAAAAGGATACTTACTTACTAAATAATTAAATAAATAAATACTTACTGAGTAGAACGGCTTAGTAGAACTGATATCTAGTTTTTATGTTGTATGAGTTAAAAAGATGTTGACAAATGGTATTTTCAAAAAATGAATATACTTCCTTGTTGTACTGGCCCATATAGTGACAATGTATAATGTCAATCTCAATGGAACTGTCTGTATTATTTTTTCTAATCAGTTCTAACAGGAAATACAAAATATTCTGTAGATTTCTATCAAGGGTATAATTAGTAAGTAACTTAAAATCTCCATCACTCATGGAAGTATGTGATTCTAAAACTGTCATGCATGGAATGATGAAAATCATTCCATGTAATCCATGAAAATCAAACCATGTAATCCATTTTAATTTAGTCACCTCCAAAAGGGCAAAGATATAGAAGAATGCCAGATCTATTTATCAACTTGTTTATAAATTGTACAGAATCTTAACCATTCTGCATTAATATGATTAGTAATTTAGAAATATATGTACACCAGTTGATTACATTTCTTCTGACTAAAGTAGAACAACAAATAATAAAAGATAGACATATACAATAGTGTCTGTAACTGAGAAAAAATAATTTGGAATATTCAGTCTTTATATTGGAATTGTCATCAAATTGATATACTTTTTGCCTATATCATTCATTCATGTATCAGCTTCATATAATTTCTCATAACTCAATTTATATCCCAAAGCTATGAGAATTAAACTGACTTAAAAGTTTGGGAAGCTAGAAAACAACCCATTTTCCCACCTGACAATTCTACCTATATAATAGGAATGAATGCAATTCGTTTAGCTCACGGGTGTCAAACTCGCCATGTCACGTGACGTGTCGCGACATATCATGATTGATTTTTTTTTGCACTGCCGGAGCTGGGGTGGGCACGGCCTCCGTATGAAGCAGCCAGTTCGCAGGCTGCCAGTTTAACACTCCTGATTTAGCTACACCATTTCAAATCCCTTTAGAATTTTAATTTCTAAACTATTGGGAAAATTCAATAGAAATAAAATGTCCTAGATCAGTGATTCTCAACCTGTGATCCACAAACTCCTGGGGGTCCATGATGTCATCACAGAAGACTCACAAAGTCTTGAAGAAATGTTATGATTTAAATTTTGAGTTAAGTGTTGATGATTCATGGTCATGATCCATGGCCACAAAAGGTATTTAGAGGATCCAGGGTGAAGAAAAGGTTGAGAACCACTGTCCTAGATCATCCATGAAGAGTTTGGAAGGGGCAGATAGATTGTAGATAGCAGCTTAATTTGCAACGCTAACTACAACATTCTGAAAAACAGCCAATGTTATGTTGTTATATACAGGAAGCATCTTCCATAATGTAGAGTGGCAGGTTTCTTAACTTGCTATTAACTTCATTTATTCATTGCCAGAACGTTTCAGAGTACATGAGATGAAGTGATATATTCCTTCTGGTTAGATATGCAAAAGCATCATTTCAAAATGCTGTTAGCATAGCCAGAGAGCATATACTGTGTGTGTGGTTCTTCTTTGTGTGAGTTGCACAAAATATGGAAATGAACCACTTGATTACCTGCATATCATTTCACATTTGCATGTATTGACAGACTGAAATAGAACTGCCATAGAGGAAGGGGAAAAATATGACACAGCCAATGTTCTGGCAAAAAAAGAATCCATCTATCTTCCAAATAGTTTAGCCAGCAGTTTGTAATATATATCCTACACAATAATTATACAACAACTAGGATCAATATTTATTTCTAAGGTATGGTGTGTGCCAAACTAAAAGTCTTTCCCATTTTATTGTACATGGTATTTTGGCAATGCACACCCATCTTTCATTTCCTTCTGCTATTCCTGTAAATAGTGCAATGCTGAATTGCCAAATTCAACAAATATTGTGTTATGTTTTTACATCTACAAATAGGTTAAATAATTTCAGCTCAACAACATGCCTTTTTACACAGAGTTGTTACAGGAGGAAGGAGTATTAGAAATGTTTCCTGCCTTGAGTTATTTATAAACATAAAAGATGGGATAAAAATAAAATGAATGAATGAATGAATGAAATATTTGTCTTTTTCATAACAATTGTATGAAGCTCAGACAGCACCAGAGACTTCACAGTTCAGTCCTGAACTGCATATCTTCTCTTCTATCAGAACAATTGTGTTATCATGAAGAAATGTTCAAGTTTTCACTTTAAATTTGTCACTTTCTTTCTCATAAAGAGAGGCTGCAGAATTTATTTTTCCTAAGTTTATCCCATGGTCTGCAGCTCAACAAGCTTCTGCTTCCTTGCTGCTAAACCTTTTTGTCTGACACATTGAAATCCAAAGTGACCCAAAAAAGAAATCTGGTCTTTTGGATCTGAGACAAAGATCCATTGAACTGCTAAAAATGGGTATATTTTATTAGGAATCATAATGATGGGAGCTTCTAAGTCATTTCAAGTTTACACTTATGATCTCCAACCAGTTTATCAGAAACCTGATATTGTTTATATCAGTTTATGTAATAAAAAAAGAAATGAATATTCTTCAAGAACCACTGACATTTATTATGGTTTTGTCTTGTAAAGAGACAAAAAACCCCCAATGTTTTAATCAGAGATCAATACTTAAACTGAATAAAATACTCTTCCATTAACCACCAAACATAATGCTCCGAAGTGTTTTCTAGATTAAAGGTTGGCTTATTCGTTTTTTATAAGGCAGAGATAAAAAGTTAATTTCCAAGCTGCCTGTGGATAATACATCCACACATCTATAGTCAGAGAGAGGAAAACAGGCTGCTAGTTCTTACAATTAAGTAGTGAGAGTGGTTTTTTTCAATAAGACTGGTACAAAAAATAGAGTGAAACAGACTTTACCAATTTACCACAAGTCCTAAAGTTAAGAATGGGAACGCGTATTTTTTTTAACTTAATTTAAAGTTACTGGATGAATTGAAAGTGCACCGTTCAGAATCAAAGAGCACCGAAATATTTCTGGGACTTATGAAAAATACTGTAGAACTCATGTTGAGATCCCATCAACAAAACAACAGGAATTGATTCAACCTCTCTCACTGAGCTGGTGCTGTTACTTTTAAGATGAATAAAAGTTTAAAAGTCAAGAACTCAGTTTATTTGACTTCTATGTAAAATTATTATATTTAATGTATTGTTTACATTTATATTGTATATCAATATACTGCATATTGCCTTGGTGGAGCAGTGGGCTAATGCCTCCTTAAGTAACACCAGCTGCCTGCAATTAGTGCAGGTTCGCATCCCACCAGGCTCAAGGTTGACTCAGCCTTCCATCCTTCCGAGGTAGGTAAAATGAGGACCCAGATTGTTGGGGGCAATAAGCTGACTTTGTAATAATGCCGCTTGGGGTGTGTGTGTGAAAGCCCTAATAAGCAGGCATATACATAGAATGAAGGCTACTGCTAAGCTTGTAAGCCGCCCTGAGTCTTCGGAGAAGGGCGGGATATAAATGGAATTAAAATTAAAAATAAAAATAAATAAATATTGTTGCTCTAACTCTATACCATTTAGAGTCATTCAAATTAAAGTGATATATAATAATAGTAATGCCTCAGTGTTACTATCACCTTTTAAAACTCAAATTTAAATGTTAAATTTTATAAATCTACCAAAATAAATTTATGACTTGCATTTATGAATAAATACATTTATAAATATGTAAAATCACATACTTGAATTTATGAATATTCATAATAGTAGAAAAAAATGCAAACATTCCATTACTATTTAGTATAGAATTGGCATTTTGTCCAATAACAAATACTTTGGCTTTCTAATCCAGCATTTGATTCATAATCCAGCATTTGCACAACTGGCTTACTGCATTTGTTTTAAAATAAAGGGATTATATAGATGTATTCCAATATTTTGGTTAATATACATGAGTTTTTATCAGTAAACGCATGGACTATTTGATGGTACCTTGGCAACAGTGGAAACTGTTTGGAATGGAGTAAAAAGAATTATGTTACAGAGTGCAAAGTTATGCTAATGGGAAGCCTAAAAAGGATACTTGATGGAATGAAGAAACTGCTTATGAAAAAGAGAGAATAACTGCTTCAAAATGAGGATGAGAGAAATATATTATATAGTGCTTATATAGAGGGGGAAAAGATAATTACAACCAATGCGATTAAAGAAAATAAGGAACGGTTAAAGCACAGAAAATGTAGTGATGTTAATTTCAAATAATTATTTTGGAAATGGGTGAAAAGGGATGAACAAGGGGCCTAGAGCCAAGTGAATGGAATAGAAAAATTAATGAAATTATTTCTGCTAAAATTGGAAGGGTATTTTAGAGCTTTCTATGAAAATAATAGTGTTATCATTCCATAGAGTGGAACTGAACTGAAGCTATAAATGTTAGTGTCCTGGAAAAATGATGAAAATGAAATCTGTACTGTTCACATATATTGGAAAAATGGTAAGGCTGCAGGGGTAGATAACTGATGAAATATTAAAATATAGATTTGCTTATGAAGTGGCTGTGCAATTTGTTTAATGTGCATGTAAAGACTATACCGCTGTCTGACAATTACAAGAAAGCCATCACTGTTTTCCTTTACAAAGGAAAAAGTAACAAGATGACTACAAAACTGGAATGCTTTAGTGAATGTTTCAGCGTTCTACATAGTATAAAACAAATATATGTAATGTCCCCATCGCTATTTAATGTATCTATGAATAAATGAAAAGGGGATGTTTGCAGTGATAGTAGAAATGTATTAATTGGAGCTGTGAATCTCTGTACATTTTGGCACGCAAACTACATTATATTATTAGCAGAAAACCAAATGATTTGCAATGAATGTTAGGCAAATTGTATGTGCAATAAGAAATATAGATCTGAAAAGGAATTATATCAAAGACAAAGTTGTGTTTCATAATGAAAATTATTGCAAATTATATGCTGATGGAAAAATAAATATAAGCAAGTAGATGCAACAATGTACTTTATTGGAATGTTTACTAATTAATTTATTTATTTATAAAATTTTTATGGTTGCCCATTGTACAGAAAATGACTCTGGGCAGTATAACAATCAATGAAACAATAAATATAAAACAATCATTACATAAAACTATTTCAAATAATTATTAAAAATATCAAAACTATAAAAGCAAATTTAAACAAAAGAAGAAAATAATAGATGAAGGGATGCCAGTAATAACAGTACCAACGCACAAACTCACCCATGCCCTGGGGTCCCCAGGCCTGAGGGACCTCCAAAAGCTCAGAAGTGATGAGGCCAATCTCATCTCGGGGGTGGGTGGGTGGGTGTGTGAGGAGATTTCACAATGCAGCCGCCACATCCAAAATGGCCTGCCATCTAGGGCCAGCTCCCTGGATGATGGAACCACTAACATTCTTTTGCATCTGGTGGGATGGGCAGATGAAGAGGTCCCTCAGACATCCCAGCCCCACTAACAATAGGGAAATGGATGGAAATATTTTAAGAATTGTGAATATTTATTTATATTATTTTCTTTGAAAAATTTAATTGGCTACCCATCTTAAGCATAATCACTCTGGACAGCTAATGACACACACCAATGTAAAGTATAATTGGAATAAACATAATAAATACAAAATACAAAAGTTGACACATCTCACACATCACAATCTCCAAACTTGCCTATATCAGGTTCCATTAGCAGCCTGGGCTCCCCTAATTAATTAATCTTGGCTTTTAGAAAGTTAGGAGATAGTGTGAAGTTTCCTGTAAGAACTGCATGTTGAAGGAAGTGGCAATGAATGTGACTCTTCTGCTGTGAACTTTATTATACAGTTATGAGAATGATATCAGCAAAAATGAAAACGAATATAGCAGGAAATGTTTACTTCAGAAACACATGTGGTAGAATAAGAAGAGACTGACAGCTACCATGAATGGGGACTGAATATGAAAGTGAGTGATCTGTAAGGAAGAGCCTTGGTGGAGCAGTGGGCTAATGCCGCCTTAAGTAACACCAGCTGCCTGCAATTAGTGCAGGTTCGCATCCCACCAGGCTCAAGGTTGACTCAGCCTTCCATCCTTCCGAGGTAGGTAAAATGAGGACCCAGATTGTTGGGGGCAATTAAGCTGACTTTGTAATAATGCCGCTTGGGGGGTGTATGAAAGCCCTAATAAGCAGGCATATACATAGAATGAAGGCTACTGCTAAGCTTGTAAGCCGCCCTGAGTCTTCGGAGAAGGGCGGGATATAAATGGAATTAAAATAAAATAAAATAAATAAATAAGGAAGATATATATTGAGGTTTGTTCTAACAGAGAATGAATTAGGACTGAACTGCAAAATAAATACATGGGTCAAGAGAAAGGGGAAAAGCACGGATGGAGTTGTTGAAATCTTCAAATAGCGTCGAAGAGTAAAATCAATGCCGTATGTGATGTAAAAATAAGGAAGATTTTCAAGATTTGAAAGTGATAGTGAATGATACTATTTTAAGTAATTAATATTTTCTTTTTTATTATCACATACCGTACTTTAATTTATTTTGCTTATTTCTTACTCCTTTCCTTCACTTTTTATAACATTGCTACCCCTCCATGGAACACTGTGATAGATATGTGTTCATCTACAACGTGTTCACTATATGTTTTAGATTCTATTCCATTTTTATTTAGCTACAAATTTATTTATTTGCTTGTTTATATCTTATCTTTATTATTTTTGTAAACAACTCAAAGTGGCAAATATACGCCTTCCTCCTATTTTCATCACAACAACCCTTCATTAAAAATTATCTATTTTTCTATTGACCCAGGATCTAATTTTGAGTATATCATTTAAAGTAATCATAGTAATACTAAACTACAAATCACATTAATACACTTATGAATATTAAACTAAAATATGTCAACTGTGGGGCAAGCCCCACTGATTCATTTGCTCCTTCTATTCCTTAATGAAGTTGGCAGTCAACTGCTTTTAAGCAAATTGACACATCAAATAAATATGAAAAAACATTCACTGAAATTAATCTTACCTCAAACTCTTAAGAAAGCTATTTAAATTCTTGACTGGTTAATACAGAGTAGTCCAATTCTTTATCAAAGAGTCTTGTAAACAATTAATATATATTTTAACATTACTGGTATTGAGAAGCTTGCTCTTCACAGAGGTGGGCACTACAGGACATTCCTTTTGAGGTTATACAGGCCTATGTTGATTCCTAAACTACCACAACCCAGATTGGATCCTGATTTATTGCTCTTGCCTATACACAAGAAAATAGTCCACTAATAGTCAACTCTAAATAAGAATTCAAGGTGGGCTGGAAGTTGGATCGCCCGTGGAAACCTAATGACTCCAAGCTGATTCCTCTCTTCACTATGCCCCCAGGCCAGGGGAAGGCTCAGGAATTCTGGAAATTGAAGTCCATGAGTCAAAAAAGAGCCAAGGTTGCCTATCCTTGCCCCAGGCTCTGCCTCTTCTTCTACTACAATTTTTAAAATCAGGTAATGAATGGACTTGGTAGTATTCATCCCAGTATGGTAATACCAAAACCAAGGTACTACGGCCACTCTTTTTCTTATATTTCAATTAAGCCCGTGGCTTTTACTTTTTCATAAGAATTGATAGGTAACAATAGGTAACACTAGAAAATGTAGTCTGCGTTCAGATTCATGAATTACAGTGTGAGTAAATTACCTTTCTTTCTACATAGATTCAAAATCAGTATGAAGACGAAGCGGTATGTTTGCCTTTCAGGTTGGGTCAGCTCAATAAAATAGCATTAGCTAAAACCATCAAGAATAATTATTAATAATTGCTATGTACTGATCCCCTATATGTTATTAGTTAATTATAGTAGAATGCATTTATACAAAAGTAAATATTAATAACATTGTTTTAATGACTTCTATGAATTGGCATATTTTTATTTATTTATTTATTTATTTATTTATTTATTTATTTATTTATTTATTTATTTATATTTCATATTTCTAAATGGCACATCTCCCTCAAAGAGTGGCTCTGGGAAGTGTACAGTATAATATAATTGATAAAATAAAACAACTTATAAAAATTAACATTAAAATTAAAATTAGGTTAGGATTCAATTGTTTTTTTTTAAAAATATAGAATAATGACATTATTAAAATTCATGGTCCTCTGTGCCCCACCCCCCAACCAGGCTGCAGAGCCAAGTTTTGACCCCTTTGTGGAAAGCCGAGAGAATGGGGGCTTTTCTCATTTCTGGGGGCAGGATGTTCCATAATGCAGGGACAGTGGCAAAGAAGGCTCTATTCCTATACCCTGGCAAATAAAATTCCTTCACTCATGGGGCCAGCAGCATGCCTTCCTTTCCTGAATGACTGAGATGGGTGGTGTGATGGGGCGAAGTCAGTTTTGTAGGTATCCTGGCCCTACACCATATAGGTATGGCCAACACCTTGAAATGGACCCAGAAGCAAACTGATACCCAGTGCAGTTCATGGAGCAAGGGTGTTACATGTGCCCTCCAAGCACCCAGTATGGCTTGCGTGGCCACATTCTACATCAGCTGAAGCTTTGGACATTTTTTAAGTGTAGCTCCATGTACAGCATGTTGCAATAATCCAATCAACAGGGCACGAGTAACCAAGTGAAGAGTCTCCCTGTCCAGGAAAGGGCACAATTGGCACACAATGTGGAGTTGGGCAAAAGCTCTCTTGGCCACAGTAGCCACCTGCTCTTTGAGTCAAAGCTGTGAGTCCAAGAAGACCCCAAGTTACAAACCAGATCTGTCTGGGGTAGTGCAACTCCATCCAAGACCAACGGTGATAAAACTCCTGGGTATTCAATTATCTGTAGCTGCTGTTACCTACTTGGGCAATGAAACATCTAAAAGAAAACAAGCACGCTCAGAGAGCACCAAAGACTCCATACACCATATACTCAATTTGATAAGCTGATCTGATACAGCTGACTTTGAATAGGCCACATATAAATAATTTTACACAAATCCTATGTATTCTAATTTAGAAAATAGAAAAATAAGTAAAAAAATAAGTAAAATAAGTAAGTTCTTTTTAATCACCCACTTTATGTCAGTAAGCATTAGCATGGACACAAATAACTGTAGCACGTGAATAGAACACTACCCAGGTGTTACTTTGTTATGCCCAAACAGCTATTCTGATTATTATTCTTAAGCTTAAAATTTAAAATTCTAAGATCTTTCAGTTGAGTTTCCCTGCTGTGCACATCAGTGACAAGTAGGCTGTTTGGCTAGTTCACAATTTTGAACTGAATATCTAATAAAAGTAATGTAATCTGGCCTCAACACCTGTCTCTTTCTTGTCTCTTTAATTGCTTTCTTTCTTTCTTTCTTTTTCTTTCTTTCTTTCTTCTTTCTTTCTTTCTTCTTTCTTTCTAACATCTATCATCTATCTATCTATCTATCTATCTATCTATCATCTATCTATCTATCTTTGTTCATAGATGGCACTGAGAACACCATCAAACAGTGGGCTTTTATTGTCTGTGATGCTTAGAATGCGATTCTGAACACTGCTTGGAGGTATGAGGTAGTGCAAAGACAGCAACTGCTTCTTACTCTTTAAAGTAGGGATCCCCAACTCCAGGGCCATGGACCACTACTGGGCCATGGCCTGTTTGGAACTGGGCCACGTGAGTGGATGGCTAGCCCATGTGTGCAGCTCAACTTGTGCAAAGAGCAATCTGGCATGCATGTGTGTAGCTTGACTTGCACCAGTGGCAAGCCACTACACAGCTTGACTTGCAGGACTGCTGCTTTAATGCAACTTTTATCTTTTTACAGTATGAATGGCTGTATGTGTCATGTGATCCTGGAAAAGTAAGTACTCCTTTAAAAGGCTATTGCAAGGATTCTATTTCATCCACCCAGATGTTTTGTAATATCTTTTCAGAATTGCATTATCCAGCTGTATTATATGTATAAATCTTAAACAGCTAACTTATTTTCCATCAATAAGATGACTTCTTTTTTTCTTCCATATTTCTTAGGGCCCCTTTTTTCATTTCTATAAAATGTTTACTGTTGTTTATATTCTTCTGTAGTATCTTTCCTTCTTAGTTCATCACGCCATTAGTCTATATACTATATACTTTCCTAACAATATTGTGTTCCAATTTTGTGTCAGCTCAGAATTCTCAGCAAGTTCCAATTCTGAGAAATTCTGGGAGATTAAGTTCACACATTGGAAAAGTGTGTGAAAGGCTTTTTTGGACTATTTATTGGGACTATAGTATATATTTATCACTATCTGTAATTATCCTCCGCTTCTTCCTCAATGATTTTTTTTTCCTTAAGATTGTTGATTCTCTTTTGACTTCTTTGAATTTGCCCACAGGAAGGTTAGCATTTCCCTAAATAATTAACTATGAATTTGTTGTACAGAACGCTATCTTGCACTTGCTTAGTAAAAGAGGCCATCAGCAGTTAGAGGAAGGTGCAAATAACTGAAGGCAAGTCTATCATATTTTACATCTTACTGTAAAATAAATAGGTCAACAAAATGGGAAAGCCAGCACTGAACAATATTTTTCTGTGCTATTTTTTTTCTAACTCTTTTTATCTTAAATTCATCTTCCTTCTAGGTAAATATAGAACAGTGAAGAAAGTAAGTCTTATGGAAGAAAAATAATGACATTCCAAATAAAAAATCAACAATAAAACCAATGGAAGGAACAGATTTAAAATTACAACCATAATTCTTTTTATGACTGACAGTAGTGTTCCAATATCTAAGGGGCTGCCACAAAAAAGAAAGGGGTCAACTTATTCTCCAAAGCACTTGAAGGCAGGATAAAAAGCAATGGATGGAAATTAATCAAGGACAGAACCAACCTAGAACTAAGAAGAAATTTCCTGACAATTAGAACAATTAATCAGTGGAATAACTTGCCTCCAGAAATTGTGGGAGCTGCAACACTGGAGGTTTTTAAGAAGAGGTTAAATAACCATTTGTCTGAAATGGTATAGGGTTTCCTGCTTAAGCATGGGGTTGGACTAGAAGACATCAAAGATCCCTTCCAACTCTGTTATTCTATTATCAAAAAAATACGTCTGCTTAAAAAAATGGGCCTTATTTGTGAGAGACTATAGCATATTAAAAAGAAGAATATGTCAAAAGAAAGCATAGGATCATTCATTTAGACATGAAAGTGTGAAAAATGCCTTAAATTATAAACTCAAGTTTGTTTTTCAATCTTGAATTGATGAATTTGGAAGGAATGAGCTATGTTTCCACCTCAGAGAATCTCAGATAATATATTTCCTATTTATCTTTCTGCATCCTGACTTGTTTTTTTTTAGAAATTATCATCAAGATTATTTATTATTATTTAGACACTTGTACAGGTGGCACAGTGACCTAGCCATTAAGACACTGGGCTCAACTGGAAGGTTGGCTGTTTGAGACCTAAGTACTAAGTAACTGAGTAAGTTTCCATTACTTGCCCCGCCTCCTGCCAACCTAGCAGTTCAAAAGCATGTAAATGCAAGTAGATAAATAGGTACTATTTTGGTGGAAAGGTAATAGAATTCAGTGCGCCTTTGGCATGTAATCATGCCAGCCTCGTGACCCCGGACACCTCTTCAGATAACACTGGCTCTTTGGCTGTGAATCAGAGATGAGCACCACCCCCTAGAATAGGACATGACTGACCTTTCCCCCCACACACACACACACTTTTACAACAACCAGTGAAAATGGCATATATACAAGAGAGAGAGAGAGGGAGAGAAACTGAGGGAAAACAGTCAGCCAACACCTTTATGGACCTTATAACATGTCACGAAATGCTAACTACACTTTTGATTTGTTCATGATTTGTTCATGGTGGCATAGTGTTTAGAATACAGCAGGGCTTTTCAACTGGTGGTACGCGTACCACCAGTGGTACGCGAGCCCCTGGCTGGTGGTACACAAGCCCAGCCTAGCTAATTACATTGGGGGAAGGAACAAGTCAAAATGGAGCCACACAGACCTGGAGAACAGCTGGAGCTGCAGAGCTTGCCTGAATCCCCAGGATCTCTGGCGACATGCTAATTGGAGCTTCTGGTGCACCGGGAAGAGAAAAGGAAGAGGGCAGAGAGAAGAAAAGGTATAAAAGGGGCAGACCCGGCCTGTTTTCAGAGGAACAGCGAGTGGAGCAGCAAGCCAGGAGGGGTGAGTGAGCAAGTGGTGTGTTTGGGGGGTGGGGGAAGGGCTAGCAAGAGAATGGCTTTTGCCCAACTCACTTAGCAAGCAGCCTATTTTCTGCAAGCAAGTGAGGCCTGTTCGACCTTTTTTTTTTTGCCTGTCGGCGTGGAAAGCACTCATCTCATTTGAGCTGGGCTTCCAAACAGCAGCCGTACCATTTGCTGAAAAAGGGGTGGAGTTCCGGCACTTTTTTACAATGGAGTTTGTGGAACTAAAAAAAAGTTCAATCAGACCTTCCAACTTCTTGCGAGAAAAAGAAAAAGATCTCACAAGGAGTTGGAAGGTCTGACTGAACTTTTTTTAGTCCCACAAACTCTGTTTCCCTGCAGCAGAAGAGAAACGTCAGAGCTGGAAAGCAGGTTAGCAAAAAATGCTTTTGGGAAGTGGGAGGAGCTGCGCTGTGAGGAGAAGCAGCAAGAAACGGAGCTGCTGTTTCCAAAAGGAAGAAGGGAGACGTGGGAAAATGCAAGGCAGCAAGCAAGTGCTATTCTCTGCTCTGCATCCCTGCGCAGAGCTATTCTGTTGATAAAGGACTGGCGGGGGGCTGACTTGAGTTCCGGCACCTTTTTTCTTACATAAAAAGCATTGCCTATGTATATCCTTTTTTTTACTCTTTCTATCCCATCATAGCCTCTTCCATTCTTGTAACATGCTGTATCTCCATAGCATTTGCAAAATTATCTCCATAATGTTCCCTCTTTTGTGAATGCCACATTATCTTAAACCAGACATGTCAAACACAAGGCCTGGGGGCCAGATCCGGCCCGCGAAGTGGTTTCATGCGGCCCGCGAAGCCATCCTGGAAACAGTGAGGGAACGGCCCCCACTGCCTTGGTCCTGGCCCAGAGACCCTCCTTCTGCCAGAGACCCTCAGATCTGTCCCACTCCTGCCCAGGCCCCCATAGGCGCCCTTGATGCGAACGATGTAGAGCTGGCCACGCCCACCCAGTAGGCCACGCCCACCCAGGCCACACCCACCCAATGCTGATGCAGCCCTCAATGAAATTGAGTTTGACACCCCTGTCTTAAACGTACCCATCTTTCCACCAAATTTCCTTTCTGCACCTGTTCTTTTCATCCTATTTCATTCCTCATCAGTTCCCTTTTCATACCTGTATTTGTACACAAATAGTAACAGGTTGTCAACCATTTATGCAGGCTCAGACCTTATTGTCACAGAGTGTGCATGCATGAGCAAGCACACATATGCTTTATTTTTATCTTGCATGGAAACATTTGTTGTTCCATCGGAGATTCAGCAAGACACATAGCACCATTTACAAGGATTGATGGGTAACTGCCCTTACTGCACATATTTTTTCAACCTATTATAAAAACCATGTATTTTCAACAATAACAAAAGAAAATGCCTGCATGTTTATGTGTGCTTCTGCATTCATCAGACACTGCTGTAGCTTTTGTAATTTTCACCTACTTCTTCCCATTCTCTTAAAGACAGTAACATTTTTGACAACATGTATACATACCATGTCATTGGAATATGAAGCACAGTGCAGGGCATTGTACACTTTGTGTGGATTCAGAGAGTTTCATCTCAGGCCAAAGGAATAAATATCACACATGGCACACAACCATCCTCCCTTCCTAGACTAACTGAACCCTGGTCAAGACACACTGATATGTACACACACACAAACACACACACACAAACACACACACACACACACACAGAGAGAGAGAGAGAGAGAGAGAGAGAGAGAGAGAGAGAGAGAGAGAGAGAGAGAGAGAGAGATGTACATAACAGCTTGGTGTCGTCTGCAAATTTGATGAGTTCCCCATGTATCCCCTTGTCCAAATCATTGATGAATATGTTGAAGAGCCCAGGGCCCAGAACAGAGCCCTGGGGCACCCCACTACAAGGAAAGAAGGAAGGAAGGGACAATGGGAGAGAGGGAGGGAAGAAAGGCACCCACCCCAGTCTCTGGTGGAGACCAGAGACCCATGGATCTCCCTCACAGGCACCCCACAACCTGAGTGATGAGCTGGCCACACACCCCGGCCATTGACTTCGCTTGTCAAAAAGTTGCAAAACGTGATCACATGATCCTGGGGATGCTGCAACAGTCATAAGTGTGAAAAATGGTCATAAGTCACTTTTTTCAGTGCCGTTGTAACTTTGAACAGTCACTAAGTGAATTGGTGTAAGTCGAGGACTACCTGTACTTTATCATTTTTTTCCTTTTTTGGGGGGTCAAGTTTTTGACATCTTGCTGGGTGACTGGTGGTACTCAGATATTGCCTTATCTTGAAAGTGGTACAATGGGTGAAAAGGTTGAAAAGCCCTGGAATACAGTACTGCAGGCTACTTCTGCTGACTGCCAGCTACCTGCAGTTTGGCAGTTCGATTCTCACCGGCTCAAGATTGACTCAGCCTTCCATCCTTCCGAGATCGGTAAAATGAGGACCCAGATTGTGGGGGGCAATATGCTGACTCTGTAAACTGCTTAGAGAGCTTGTAAATGTTCATAGTTACAACAGTGATCAAAAACTAATTTTACAACCAATCCTCTCATTTATGACTTTCATAAGTCTCTAAAGAAAGAAAAGCTGAAATAAGATCATAAGCACAGTCGCAGTTTCACTTAGCAACTACTTCATTTAATAACCAAGTTGCTACTCCCAGTTGTGGTTGCTAAATGAGAACTTCTTCTTGTTTCAGAGTGACTATAATCTTGGATTCCCTCAAACTAGAGGGAATTTCTTTTGTGCTGCACAAAGCACTCAAACCCTCTTTGTTAAGTGTTTGGAGCACATTTAATGTAACTAATACCTCCTTTTGCCCATTGAGTGTGACACAATCTAGAAAGATTCCTTTCCCTGGCATAATACATTGAATCAATGAATTAACCAAATGCTATTTATTCATACATCCACTGAATCATAAACTAACCAAGCAGATATAAATTAGCAAGCAAACAGAAATCAAAGGCTAAAACTAAACTAGCTTAGCATATGCATAAATACGACTATTACTTCTTTAGCTGACCTTGGTGAGTGTGCTGTACAAAACCAGTCAACTGTGTGAAATAAAGGGGAAATGGGCTCATGGGCACCATTAAGCATCTTGTATAGTAAGATTTACAGAACTCTTAAATTCTCATCTAGCTAAATTTGGTTACTGTTCATTCCCAGAGAAGATAAGTTAATTGCAGCAAAGGCCGTTGATTTTGAGCATGATTAGCTTTTGCTGGAGCATTTCCATTATTTTATCATTGTCATAGCAATGAGATTAAAAAGGAGACTGAAAAAATGCATAGAAATGTCATCAAAGCTTATTCAAAATGTTTCTGCTATATTTTCACATCTAATATTGACATAGGGAATATGGTAGCATCTAAAACACAATAAGGAATATTATAGGCAGAATCCATATTCCCAAAGTATACTACTTTCATCAATATAGTTTATAAAAATGCTATTAAAATTATATGCTTTCCATTTCCTATCTGATAACAGCAACTAGGAAGATGTATTAATTACTATATGTAACCAAACTCAACATTCTAGAGCAGGCATGTCAAACTCACGTCACGTGATGTTGTGAGACGTATCGCGACTTTTTCCCCATTGCCAGCAATGGGGAGGGCGCGGTTTCGTCGTGATGCATCTGGCCCACAGGCCGGCAGTTTGACATGCCTGTTCTAGAGAATGTTGTATCAGACTGGGTGATCCACGTCTTTTCTTTCTAATTCTGCAGAACATTATGACTGGATCTCAGAATGTGCTATCATTTTGAATCCTTGATAATTAAATAAGTGTAAGTAGCTTATTTCATTCTCTCAGAAAATCTTAATGAATACTTGAGAAAGTTGTGAAAACAGAAGTTGAAAAGACATGTACACACACACAAAATCACATGTTGAACCCTATGGAAATTATGCCGGAATCAAATTTTCTAACTTTTTCTCTGCTTCTAATTCCTTGTTCATAGTTTCTTCTGCAGTTTTTTTCCAGTTCTTATTCAGAGGTAAACCAACTACTCTTTTCTCCTCTTTTTCAGTCTATTCCTTATTACATTGCATCCTTAATCAAGACAAAAACAATTAGGACATTTATCATTTTTTAGGAAGTTTGTAGAAGATAATACCACACCCACTGGGATCAAAAATACTCTAGAAATATTTACAATTATTTAAGAATTTATTTAAGTATTTATTGAATGTACATGACCCCTTATCTTAAATAAATATCTTAATTTTTATCTTGAAATCTTGGATGGCCAACAATACTAATGAAACCTTACAATACAGAAACAAATTAAAAATAACCATAATGCAATTGCCAAGGCTCAATAACAAATTTCCAATACAACTATGCCTACTTTAGGTTCACAAAACATCTTGTCCACACTTGGGAGAAGCGCTAGATTTTTTTCAGCTTGTCATAAACACCTGGGCTCTGAAGTGTTTTTGTAACAGTTGTGACTACTGTTCTGTCATTATTTATATATTTTTAAGTTTTGTTATTTATATAATTTTTCAACACATTAGTTAAATGAGAGGGATTTCATTATTTTAGACACTTCTTTGACAAGTTAATGTTGTGTGAGGATTCAGAAACAAGAACTATATAGCAATATGTAATAATATATGAAAACTAAATATACAATTTGGAAAGATGATCCTATGTATGAACAAGACTGATTTGGCTAGCCCAGGGGTAGGCAACCTCAGCTCGTTTATGACTCGTGGACCTCCAACTCCCAGAATTCCTGAGCCAGCATAGCTGGGTCAGGAATTCTGGGAGTTGAAGTCCACAAGTCATAAACGAGCCGAGGTTGTCTACCCCTGGGCTAGACGTTTATAGCACCATCATACGAAGAAATTAGACACATGGATCAAATTATAGGATTCTAAAACGAGATATATTGGCCTGAATTGCTATAATGAAGGAAATAGTTGTTGGCTAAGGTTTACTATATTTGTGTAGTAATAGTTCATCCTGATATTTCTATATGATATCCCTAAACTAATTTATTTTATTCATTGAAATACATCAAATATCAAAAAGAATTCAGCAATAACAAAAATGTAACCATTAATAATATTATTACTTTTATCATACACTTGAAGGAATCTTGGATTCAGAGCAATTGAAAGTCAAGAATGAACTCAATAAACCATTAATGATTTCTAATTAATGTATTTGGGGGATCCTGGAGCTATGTGCACTACATATGCAAGATGAGTGGCATACATACATACATACATTTAATTTAATTTAATTTAATTTACAAATTTAATTTTTTAAACTTGTTTTTAAGTTTTGTATTTTGGTTTTTAATTACCCTGTAAACCGCCCTGAGTCCTTCGGGAAAGGGCGGTATATAAATGTAATAAAATAAATAAATAAATAAATAAATAAATAAATACATACATACATACATTATTATTTTGCAGGACAAGATTGAAATTTCCAGTTTTAATTTTCAACAAAATTACTTTAGTTGTATCCTGCATTTATTATTTTTAACAAATAACTCAAGCAGAAAGCCATTTCATCCAAATGTAGAGGTGTAGTTTTTTGGTCATAAACTAACAACAACAAAACCTCACTGGAGCAAACCTGTTTGTCATCCACAGCTCCCTTGGTAGGGGTACAATGAAAATTCTGTTATACATAAAATATGAGAGGAATCAGTAAAGTATTATTCCCTGCTATATATACAGTACCGTATATAACTGGCTAGCTGGCTGCTTACAACCTTACTTTGAGGTTATGTCCCAACCTCAGTAATTTAGTGATTCATACTTTGAGCACTGTTTGACTGGACTACTGCAATGTGCTTTACATGGAGCTGCTTTTGAAGAAGACCCAGAAGCTGCAGCTGGTATGAAATATACTAGTGACAAGATTACCAGCAAAGATGCCCTGCCAATATAAAATGATTAAATAAGCTTTGTTGGTTATCGAAACTCTTCCAATTCCATTTCAGAGTACTAGTCATTATGTTTAAAGTCTAAACAATGCAGCAACAGAACACATTTGCCAACCTCTTGCTACCATTGAATCTGTTTGTCTGGTCCAGTTGAAAGGACTACAGAAGGGTCTCCTCTCCTGGTTAAAGTCACAGGTCATAAGCAAGATGGCAGGTCTTCTCTAATAGGCCCCACCTCATGCAATACTCTTCCTGCAGAAGTGTCTGAAAGCTCCACCATACTGCAATATGCTTATCTATTTTAACCCTATGTGCTTTTCCTTTCAGTTGACTGTAAGCACCTCTCTTGGTTTTATATTGGGTTCCAGCTCTGCTTGTGTGGTTAATTACCGGTATGTTTTTGATTCAGATATATGGATTGTTTCAGATTTAGTTATTTATTCTATTTTTAGTTTAATGTTGTAAACCACGCTCCTTTGGGATTGAACTGGGTTATAAATACTGTAAAATAAATGATATATTCTATAAACATTTTTCCTGTTCTTTCTAATCCATGAACAAGAGCTAAACTAAAATGTTTAATTGTTCCATGAACTACCATTTAAAAAAAAAAACCCTAATTATATAGAAATTGTGATTAATTGGCTCTTAAACAGGATTTCCCATCAAAAATGCAAGTGTTTTATATAATTTCCCACTAATCATCTGTTCACTATTTGTAGACAAAAATAAAATAGAAATTTCTGTATACTGCACATTTCCAGTGTGGGTATCTCTTTGAAATAACACCCCAGTCTAGCCCATGATAGCTATATACAACAATGACATGCACAATGTACAATATACCTGCATGGCAATATATTTTTGGTCTTTGGATATCAGTTACTGATATATTCTCTATCTGGAACATCAAATAAATGCAGGTAATGATGTTTCTTTTGTGTGTCTCACAAAGAAAAGATTAATACAGACCCATATCTAATTTCTCATTTCATGACATTAGCCATTCAGAATACATTATTATGCATCATTCTGATAGTGTTAGGGGCTGTATATTTTTCATTGATACTGTATTTTAAAAATTAAATTGTTAGTTACCTGCATTTATGCACATTAAAGCTTTGTTAGCTTCAAATGGACTTTATTAATGAGAAATGATGGCCCAAATAACAGCCATTGGTTGGTACAAAGAGGCAGTATCTAAAATGATATCTTTTGTTCATTCCCAAAGCTCTAATTTTAGAAATGCTATTTGTTAGATGTGATGACACTATTATTCAGAAGTACTTTCAACGGAGTCCTATCATCTGTGCTTTCATATCTCTCTGGTGGTCTTATGTGCTGATATGTTCGATTTCACAGCCCATTACATCCAAATCAAATAACCCAGTCATAAAGTTGACTTTGCAATATACACTGTAAAGAGATTTTGAAAATTAATCACCACATAAAAATAGAACGTGAGTGAAGATTATCAACAACAAAAAATCTTTGTACATGCATGGATACATATGGTATATGTGCAATGGTGGGATTCAGCCAGCTCGCACCACCCAGGCCCAGAATGGACTTCCGGAAGCAGCATCC